>NC_133453.1:9998707-10650707 GCF_048565385.1 Saimiri boliviensis
AAAAACAACTCTGATCCCCGAATGTTCAGGAAGACTAATTTGAGTAATCATAAAGCTCTGGTCTCCTGCACAGCCAGCTCTGCTTGAATTACTCTTTCTCTATTGGAATCTCCCCGTCTTGAAATTGGCTCTGTCTAGGCAGCGGGCAAGGTGAACCTGTTGCGGGTTACTGGAGGATCACGTAAGGCCAGGGTTCCCAAGGCACAGTGCACCGTGATCACACCTGTGAATAGTCACTGCAGTCCATCTTGGGTGAAGTAGGAGACCCCCATCTCTATTAAAACAAAAACAAAAACAAAAACAAAAAAGGCCGGGCACGGTGGCTCACGCCTGTAATCCCAGCACTTTGGGAAGCTGAGGCTGGTGGATCACAAGGTTGAGAGATCGAGACCGTCTTGGCCAACATGGTAAAACCCCGTCTCTACTAAAAATACAAAAATTAGCTGGGCATGGTGGCGCGCCTGTAGTCCCAGCTACTCAGGAGGCTGAGTCAGGAGAGCCGGGCACGGTGGCTCAAGCCTGTAATCTCAGCACTTTGGGAGGCCGAGGCGGGTGGATCACGAGGTCAAGAGATCGAGACCATCCTGGTCAACAAGGTGAAACCCCGTCTCTACTAAAGTGCAAAAAATTAGCTGGGCATGGTGGCACATGCCTGTAATCCCAGCTACTCAGGAGGCTGAGGCCGGAGAATTTCCTGAACCCAGGAGGCGGAGGTTGCAGTGAGCTGAGATCGCGCCATTGCACTCCAGCCTGGGTAACAAGAGCGAAACTCCGTCTCAAAAAAAAAAAAAAAAAAAAAAAAAGGCCGGGCGCGGTGGCTCAAGCCTGTAATCCCAGCACTTTGGGAGGCCGAGGCGGGTGGATCACAAGGTCGAGAGATCGAGACCATCCTGGTCAACATGGTGAAACCCCGTCTCTACTAAAAATACAAAAAGTTAGCTGGGCATGGTGGCGCGTGCCTGTAATCCCAGCTACTCAGGAGGCTGAGGCAGGAGAATTGCTTGAACCCAGGAGGTGGAGGTTGCGGTGAGCCGAGATCGCGCCATTGCACTCCAGCCTGGGTAACAAGAGCGAAACTCCGTCTCAAAAAAAAAAAAAAGAGAGAACTTTCAAAGGTTTTTGGAGCTCTGTGCCAGGAACCTGGGGCAAAGACCAAATATATACTTTTTGTTACACCACAGATAAGGACTATTATATTCATTTTACAGTTAGGGGCACTGAGGCACAGAGATGTTAAATAACTTGCCTTATATTACACGGCTAGCGCTAGCAAGGGCAGGATTTGAACCCAGACAGCCAGCTCCAAAGGCCACATGTTAGCCACAAAATCTGTGGGACTCTAGGTAGTTGTTGGGTGCGGCCTTCCTCCACAGGGAACCCTGAGGGTTGCCCACTTCAGAGGGCAGCAAACAGCCTCCCCATTGGGAGAAAGAGCATAATCAGACTCAATGCTGTTTGGGAAACCACAATTCATTGTGGGAGAAACAGACCTGATTTGTAGCCGCTTTCAGTGGTATAAATAAGTCCACCAAAGCTGACAACACTGAACTCCAAGCTGGGCACAGATGTGCACAATCACCGGCTGCCAGCCGACCGCAACACACACCTCGCACAGCTCCGTGGGGCTGGGGCTTTACCAGGTATCCCCAGTAGGTCTCTGGTTCTGAGAGCACAGCTGCTTTGAACGGCATCCTTGAGACAGGCAGAAGCTTCCTTCCACTACTTAGGGCAATTTAAATTTTTATTTATATGTGGTCATGTTTTGCTTCTATGTGTCTTTTTATTTATTTTTATTTTTTGAGACAGTCTCACTCTGTTGCTCAGGCTGGAGTGCAGTGGCGCGATCTTGGCTCACTGCAACCTCTGCCTCCCAGGTTTAAGCGAGTCTACTGCCTCAGCCTCCTGAGTAGCTGGGATTACAGGCACACGCCACCACGCCGGCTAATTTTTGTATTTTTAGCAGAGATGGGTTTTGTCCCGTTGGCCAGGCTGGTCTTGAACTCCTGACCTCAAGTGATCTGCCCACCTTGTCTCTCCAAGCTGCTGGGATTACTGGCATGAACCACCTTGCCCGGACCTGTTTTCTGATTTTGTTAACAACAATCAGACTCTCTTCCGGACATTTTGCTCTATTTCCTGCCAGGCTTTTCCCCAATCAACAGCCTTTCTTGCACATGTCTGTGATGATCAGTGGAGTTTATGTTTCCAGCCTGACATCCACTTCACCTTTTGGTAACAGCACCCCAGTTTTCCTCCAGAGAATGACTCCACTACTTCCACAGGCCTTATTTTAGAGTGGGGCTGCACCCCCACCCCTCACCCCCGCCTGCACCCATGCCGGGAGTGTTCACGTGACCCAGCCTGAACAATCAGGATGCCGTAGAAATTGCTTCTGAGGGCCAGGCACCATGGCTCACTTCTGTAATCTGAGCACTTTGGGAGGCCAAGGTGGGCAGATCAGGAGGTCAGGAGTTCAAGACCAGCCTGGCCAACATGGTGAAACCTTGTCTCTACTAAAAATACAAAAATTAGCTGGGCGTGGTGGTGCACACCTGTAATCCTAGCTACTCAGAGGGCTGAGGCAGGAGAATTGCTTGAACCTGGGAGGTGGAGGTTACAGTGAGCTGAGATCACGCCACTGCACTCCCGCCTGTGGGATAGAGCGAAACTCTGTCTCAGAAAGAGAAAAAGAAAATAAAGAAATTGCTTCTGAGACAAGCCAGGAGGCTTCGAGGCTGTCCCAAGATTTGCCAAAAAGGCAGGGGACCAGCATCTCTTTGCGCTGGCGAGAGCTGTTAGGAAGGATGCCTGGAGCACTAGCAGCCTCCGCCTGGAGGAAATCTCCCTGAAAATCTAGCCATCAATGAGAAAGGGAGCCAAGAGAAGAGAGAGAACCAAATCCCTTCCAGCATGACCACCTGCTGTGTGGACCCTTTCCTCCAGACTTTACAGGTTCCTGTGAGCCAAGAAATTTCTTCATTTTTGTTATGATTGCACAAGCCAATTTGATCTGGGTTTCTATAGCTTCCAGCTGAAACAGTATGGATAAATACATAGAGCATGCATAAAATATTGCATCCTGCTTTTTAAAAATATTTTATTTTTGGCTGGGCACGGTGGCTCAAGCCTGTAATCCCAGCACTTTGGGAGGCCGAGGCGGGTGGATCACGAGGTCAAGAGATCGAGACCATCCTGGTCAACATGGTGAAACCCCGTCTCTACTAAAAATACAAAAAATTAGCTGGGCATGGTGGCGCGTGCCTGTAATCCCAGCTACTCAGGAGACTGAGGCAGGAGAATCGCCCGAACCCAGGAGGCGGAGGTTGCAGTGAGCCGAGATCACGCCATTGCACTCCAGCCTGGGTAACAAGAGTGAAACTCCGTCTCAAAAAAAAAAAAAAAAAATTATTTTTTGAGACAGGTTCTCACCCTGTTGCCCAGGCTGGAGTGCATTGATGCTATCCCAGCTCTCTGAAGCCTCAACCTCCCAGGCTCAAGTGATCCTCTTTCCTCAGCCTTCTGAGTAGCTGGGACTATGGGTGTGTGCCACCGCACCTGGTCTTACTTTTTTTTATTTTCGTATTTTAATTTATTTATCTATTGACACAGGGTCCTGTGACGTGGTAATTGCCCTATAAAATACATACCTCAACCATACCTCGGCTTTCCGTTGAAACTGCTCTCTGTCACCCTAATGTGACAGGCAAGCAGTCCAAACCCAAGCTCTCTCGGCCCCTGCGACTTGTAATAAGTAACTAAGGTTTGTAATTTCCACCCCACCCAGGCAATGTGTAAACTAACGCTAATCTTGACTTCTGCGAACCACTTAAGCAACAATTGGAATGTCCGAAGTCACCTGGCCCTTGGAATGTTTGAAGACCCTCACCCTCACCCCCGCCCAGGAGGTGGTTTATGCGCATAAAAGATCTTGACACCCTCCTTTTGGGGCCATGGGTTGGAGAGATGTGAGTCTTCCGTGGCCACTGGCAATAAAGACCCTGCAATTTGGCATGCTTTTGTCTTGGTGCTGATTTTCTTTTCTTTTCTTTCTTTTTTTTTTTTTTTTTTTTTGAGACGGAGTTTCGCTCTTGTTACCCAGGCTGGAGTGCAATGGCGCGATCTCGGCTCACCGCAACCTCCGCCTCCTGGGTTCAGGCAATTCTCCTGCCTCAGCCTCCTGAGTAGCTGGGATTACAGGCACGCGCCACCATGCCCAGCTAATTTTTTGTATTTTTAGTAGGACGGGGTTTCACCATGTTGACCAGGATGGTCTCGATCTCTTGACCTTGTGATCCACCCGCCTCAGCCTCCCAAAGTGCTGGGATTACAGGCGTGAACCACCGCGCCCGGCCTTGGTGTTGATTTTCTATGCTCCGTCTCAAAAAAAAAAAAAAAAAAAAAAAAAAAAAAGAACGGAATTAAAAATAAATGAAAGGCAAATCATTTGAGACAAATTTCCTATTATGAGAACTACTTAATAAAAGTAGAGGATGCTTTTTTATTTTTTTATTTTTTATTTTTTGAGACGGAGTTTCGCTCTTGTTACCCAGGCTGGAGTGCAATGGCACGATCTCGGCTCACCGCAACCTCCGCCTCCTGGGTTCAGGCAATTCTCCTGCCTCAGCCTCCTGAGTAGCTGGGATTACAGGCACACGCCACCATGCCCAGCTAATTTTTTGTATTTTTAGTAGAGACGGGGTTTCACCATGTTGACCAGGATGGTCTCGATCTCTTGACCTCGTGATCCACCCGCCTCGGCCTCCCAAAGTACTGGGATTACAGGCTTGAGCCACCGCGCCCGGTCCTGTAGAGGATGCTTTTTACAGGATGACACTGAAGGCAAAGAAGGAAACTCTTGCCCCTGCTAAAGCTGAAGCCAAAGCAAAGGCTTTGAAGGCCAAGAAGGCAGAGCTGAAAGGTGACCACAGCCGCAGAAAAAAAGAAGATCCAGGCCGGGCGTGGTGGCTCACACTGCAATCCCAGCAGTTTGGGAGGCTGAGGAGGGCGGATCGCCTGAGGTCAGGAGTTCGAGACCAACCTGACCAACATGGAGAAACCCCATCTCTACTAAAAATGCAAAAGTAGCTGGGCATGGTGGTGGCACCTGTAATCCCAGCTACTCGGGAGGCTGAGGCAGGAGAATTGCTTGAACCGCAGAGGCAGAGGTTGCAGTGAGCCAAGATTTCGCCATTGCACTCCAGCCCAGAATGCAGCCTAAGCAACAAGAGCAAAATCCCACCTCAAAAAAAAAAAAGAAAAGAGGCCGGGCGCGGTGGCTCAAGCCTGTAATCCCAGCACTTTGGGAGGCCGAGGCGGGTGGATCACGAGGTCAAGAGATTGAGACCATCCTGGTCAACATGGTGAAACCCTGTCTCTACTAAAGGTGCAAAAAATTAGCTGGGCATGGTGGCACGTGCCTGTAATCCCAGCTACTCAGGAGGCTGAGGCAGGAGAATTGCCTGAACCCAGGAGGCGGAGGTTGCGGTGAGCCGAGATTGCGCCATTGCACTCCAGCCTGGGTAACAAGAGCGAAACTCCATCTCAAAAAAAAAAAAAAAGAAAAGAAAAGAAACAATCGCATCCAGTTGGGCCTCTTGTGACCATGAGGGCATCTGGTCTGAGAAAAGCCCTACATGGAGAATGGCCGAACCAGGGAGACTGCAGAAAAGTAGGCAAAAGCCTTGAACACACTGTACCTGCAGCCACCCAGCCACTAGGCTTCCTGTGATGGGAGGTGATTTGTTTCCATGTTTCTTCAGCCAGTTGAGCCCTGTGACTAACCACCAAAGGCACCCTAAGAAATAGCCCAAGCCTGAAAGTCACCCAGGGAACCCGAGTGGCAGGGCCCCACCACACTGCCTCTCTGGGAGCACTCTGGCTCCTCCAGCTGCCATGGCTGCAGCTCTCGAGTCACCTCCCTCCTGCTCTGGGTGTGGGAACCCTCCATCCCTAGACCCTTGCCCACACTGGTCCATAAGTCACTCCCACAGGCCCCTCCCACAGCCATCCACAGAGCCTTCCTTGGCACTGCCCCTCACCTATGGCCAGAGCCCTCACTTGAATTCAGCATGGAAAGACTCACCACTCCAAAAAGCAAAAGCTGTTGTCCCCTACCCCCATCTACACGATCGAACAGAGAATTGATAAACCGATTCAGTAAGCTGGCATCTGTAGTGGGTTGAATTGAGGCCCCTAAAAGATAGATCCAACTCCTGGAACCTGTGAATGTGACTTTATTTGGACAAAAGGGTCTTCGTAGATATAATTAAGTTGACGATACCCCTGGGCATGGTGGCTTATGCCTGTAGTCCCAGCACTTTGGGAGGCTGAGGCCTCCTAAGCCCAGGAGTTCAAGCCCAGTCTGGGCAGCATATTGAGACCCTGTCTCTAAAGAAAAATTTAAAAATTAGCCAAAAAGGCTGGGCACGGTGGCACACACCTGTAATCCCAGCATTTTGGGAGACCGAGGCAGGTGGCTCACAAGGTCAAGAGATTGAGACCATCCTGGCCAACATGGTGGAGCCCCATCTCTACTAAAAACACAAAAATTAGCTGAGTGTGGTGGTGCGAGTCTGTAGTCCCAGCTATTCGGGAGGCTGAGGCAAGAGAATCACTTGAGCCTGGGAGGCAGAGGCTGCAGTGAGCCAGGATCGCACCACGGCACTCCAGCTTGGGCAGCAGAGCAGGAAACAAAACAAAACAGAAACTTAGCTGAACGTGGTGGCATGTACCTGTAGTCCTAGCTACTTGGGAGGCTAAGATGGGAGGATCATCTGGGCCCAGGAGGTCAAGGTTACAGTGAGCCGCGATTGCACCACTTGATAAGAAAAAAAAAAGTTAAAGCTATAGAGATGAGATCATCCTGAATTAGGGTGAGCCTTAGATCCCATGACTAGTGTCTTTTTTTTTTTTTTTTTTGAGACGGAGTTTCGCTCTTTTTGCCCAGGCTGGAGTGCAATGGCGCGATCTCGGCTCACCACAACCTCTGCCTCCTGGGTTCAGGCAATTCTCCTGCCTCAGCCTCCTGAGTAGCTGGGATTACAGGCACGCACCACCATGCCCAGCTAATTTTTTGTATTTTTAGTAGAGACGGGGTTTCACCATGTTGACCAGGATGGTCTCGATCTCTCGACCTCGTGATCCACCCGCCTCGGCCTCCCAAAGTGCTGGGATTACAGGCTTGAGCCACCGCGCCCGGCCCATGACTAGTGTCTTAATGAAAGAAGCGAAAGGAGAAGGCACAACACAGGGAAGGTGGCCCTGGGAGGACACAGGCAGAGAGTGGAGTGAGAGCCGGGAGCTCCTGGAGCCACCAGAAGCGGGAGGAGTCAAGGGGGAGCGTAACCCTGCCGACACCTTTGCTGCTGACTTCTGGCGTCCAGAACTTCGAGAGAACACACGTGTGTTGTTGTAAGGCGCCTGGTTTGTGGTCGTTTGTTCCGGCAGCCCAGGCAGCTAACAGAACCTCCAGGGATGTGACCCATTATTGAGTCTTGACCCCTGACACTGTCAGACGCTGTAGAGTACTGCTTAATCATCTCAAGCGTCCTCTGTGGTAGGTACTGTTTTTCTGTTTGTGTTTGCGTTTTTATTTATTTATTTATTTATTTAGAGACCGAGTTTTGCTCTTGTTGCCCAGGCTGGAGTGCAGTGGCATGGTCTCCGCTCATTGCAAACTCTGCCTCCCGAGTTCAAGCAATTCTCCTGCCTCAGCCTCCCAAGTAGCTGGGATTCCAGGTGCCTGCCACCATGCCCGGTTAATTTTTTTGTATTTTCAGTAGAAACAGGGTTTTGCCATGTTGGCCAGGCTGGTCTGGAACCCATGACCTCAGGTGATCCACCCACCTCGGCTCCCAAAGTGCTGGGACTATAGGCACGAGCTGCCAAGCCCTGCCTGTGTTTTTTTTGTGTGTGTGTGTGTGAGACTGAGTCTTGCTTTGTTGCCCAGGCTAGAGTGCAGTGGCACAATATCGTCTCACTGCAACCTCCACCTTCCAGACTCAAGTGATCCTCCTTCCTCAGCCTCCCAAGCAGCTGGGACTACAGACATGCACCACCATGCCTGGCTAATTTTCGTATGTTTTGGAGAGACAGGTTTCACCACGTTAGCCAGGCTGGTCTTGAACTCCTGACCTCAGATGATCTGCTTGCCTTGGCCTCCCAAAGTGCTGGGATTACAGGCATGAGCCACTGTACCCGGCTGGTAGGTACTATTATTATCGCCAATTTACAGGTGAGGAAACCGCAGCTCAGCAAGGAGGACAGCAAGGCTTTGAGACTCGAGTCTAGCCAACCCATGCTCTTGACCACTGAAAGACTGTGCAGGCTGACGCTGTGGAAACAGTGCGCCCTTTAGGGAGGCTTGGAACTTCGTTTATCACAGCTAGCCACACCCCTCCCCAGCTGTGTTTCTGCTGCAGCTGCTCTCGATCGCCACCTGCTGTGATGGGGGCTGCTTACAGCGGTCCCTGCTCCAGCTGCTCCCATCTCTGGGTGACCACAGGGATCTGGCCCCACTGGGCCTCCCACAGCTGCATCTGGGTGTATGGGCCTGGACCTTTTGAGGGCTCTGCTGTCCCTGTCCACACACACCCCCATGGCCATGCCCACCTTGAGGCGGGCAGTGCACATAGCCCTTGCCTGCCACTGCGGCCACTTGAGGTGGGGGGTGGGGGGGGCCTGGGGAGGTCCTTGGGAACCTGAGTCATTGGGCTGGCTATCCCAAGGGGTGCTCTGCCCCAGCTCCCAGCTCTCAGCTCCCAGGGCAGCCCCTGTGATCACCAGCCCTCTAGGGACCTCCTGATTCCAGGTCTCCCCAGAATCTCCACTCCCCGAATATGCCAAAATCCCTGGAGCTGGAGAAGCAGGGGCTGCACTCACAGCTGGTGTGGGAATTCCCCCTAGAACTCACACTGGATTTGTTTGGTAGAAACAGTTTAATAAGCCCCGTGGGGCGGGGCCGGGACACAAAGGCATGCTCAAGTTACAAAGGATCCTGCCACCCGGCTTTCTAGCGAGGGTGGATGCTGTTACAGGGCCTTTGTCTGGAAGAGGTTGGGTTTGGGCAGGGGCTGCTGGAGGGCACAGTTGTTCTGCAATTGAGGGTCGAGGAGTTTGAAGTTCCTGGGAAATGCATGTGTTGGAGGGGAGCAGTGAGGCCGGCAGTGCTGGGGAGGGGGACGCTGAGGCCCCCCCCGGGGCAGGGAGCCATCGGGACTTGGGGAGAACAGAAACATCAAGGGAATTTTCAAGTTGTTTGTGTTGTTGAGGTCTCCAAGGTAAATGCCTCACCTCCTCCTCCACAACATCAAAACCCCACCTTGTTTGCTCAAGCTTTTTTGTGAGCACTGGCTTGGGGCGACTGCAGGACCTGGGTGGTGTTTTCCCCTGCGCGCTGGCTCCCAGCAAGCAGAGCCTGCCCTTGAGGACGCAGAGAGCAGGGACAGTGGAGGACTGAGTAACAAAATGGTGCCGGGACGATTGCTAAGTATTTGGAAAACACTGGGTTAGCCTCATTCTCATCCTGGGAAGAAGTCTTTTTTTTTTTTTTTGAGATGGAGTTTCGCCCTTGTTACCCAGGCTGGAGTGCAATGGCGCGATCTCGGCTCACCGCAACCTCCGCCTCCTGGGCTCAGGCAATTCTCCTGCCTCAGCCTCCTGAGTAGCTGGGACTACAGGCACGCGCCACCATGCCCAGCTAATTTTTTGTATTTTTAGTAGAGACGGGGTTTCACCATGTTGACCAGGATGGTCTCAATCTCTCGACCTCATGATCCACCTGCCTCGGCCTCCTAAAGTGCTGGGATTACAGGCTTGAGCCACCGCGCCTGGCCCCCCCCTTTTTTTTTTAATTTAAATTTTGAGACGGAGTCTCACTCTGTAGCCCAGGCTGGAGTGCAGTGGCGTGATCTTGGCTCACTGCAACCTCTGCTTCCCAGGCTCAAGTGATTCTCCTGCCTCAGCCTCCTGAGTAGCTGGGACTACAGGCACGTGCCACCATGCCTGGCTAATTGTTTGTATTTTAGTAGAGTGGGGGTTTCACTATGTTGCCCAGGATGGTCTTGAACTCTTGAGCTCAGGCGATCAGCCCACCTTGGCCTCCCAAAGTGCTGGGATTACAGGTGTAAGCCACTGAAAGTGCTGGGGTTACAGGTGTGAGCCACTGTGCCTGGCCAGAAGTAGTACTTTCCAAACATAAAAGCCGGTACAGATGATCCCCCAATTTAGGATGACTCAATTTATGATTTCTGACTTTCTGATGGTGTGAAAGTGATCTGCCCTCAGTAGAAACCAGACTTCAAATTTTGGTCTTTTCCCGGGCTGGGAATACGCACGGTGAGCTCCTCTCTGCAATGCCGGGTGGCAGGAGCTGAGGCTCTGGGCCAGTTGCGCCATCAGAGGGTGAGCATCCAGCCCTACAGCAGGCTGTGCTGCCTGTGATTCTGCCCAACTGCAGGCTGGTGGCAGTGCTCTGAGCATGTGTAGGGGAGGCGAGGCTAAGCGATGATGTTCTAGGTGTTTTTAGTGCATTTTCCTCTTAGGATATTTTCCACTTACAATGGGTTTACCTTATTGTAAGTGGAGGAACATCCAGCCCACGCTGAGGTGATCCTAAAGTAATTTCTTTTTTCTTTTGAGACGGAGTCTTACTCTGTCGCTTAGGTTGGAGTGCAGCGATACGATCTCAGCTCACTGCTACCTCCATTTCCCATGTTCAAGCAACTCTCCTGCCTCAGCCTCCTGAGTAGCTGGGATTACAGACAAGCACCACCATGCTGGCTAATTTTCGTATTTTTGGTAGACACAGAGTTTCACCATATTGGCCAGGTTGGTCTCCAACTCCTGGCCTCAAGTGATCCTCCTGCCTTGGCCTCCCAAAGTGCTGAGATTATAGGCGTGAGCCACTGTACCCAGCTAGTAAAGTAATTTCAAAGGGAAAAACAGACATAGGTAAAAAAATGTTCTAAACATTTTAAGAACAAATCACAAACTGGAAAATATATTTGTACAAATACCACGAAAGGTTGACATTAATACAATATAAACACCCCAAACAGATGAGTAAGGCACCAAAGAAACCCAGACAGCTAACAAACCTGCAAAAACGTTTAAACATGGCCAGACGCGGTGGCTCCTGCCTGTAATGCCAGCACTTTGGGAGGCCGAGGCAGGTGGATCACGAGGTCAGGTGTTCAAGACCAGCCTGGCCAACATAGTGAAATCCTGTCTGTACTAAAAATACAAAAAATTAGCCAGGTGGGGTGGTGGGCACCTGTAATCCCAGCTACTCGGGAGGCTGAGGCAGGAGAATTGCTTGAACCTGGGAGGCAGAGGTTGCAGTGAGCCAAGATTGCACCACTGCACTCCAGCCTGGGTGGAAGTGTGAGACTGTCCAAAAAAAAAAGGTTGAAGGTATCAGTAATCAAATAAATATAAGACACAAAAACAAAATCTCTTCAGGAAGTAGGATTACAAGTGACTTAATAAAATTGTTTTCCTTGGGCTATCTGGATTTTCTAGTTTTTCTGCAGTGAGGGTCTCCTGCATTAAGAGACTATCCTGCAAGTGAAAAGCCTGCAGTTCGAGACAAATAGCAACAGATGGGCAGCCAGTGCCAGAGACAGAATTCCGGTCATCGTAGAATTGTAGGCAAGTTTTTTCTTTTGAGGTTTTGAACATGTTTAAATTCATACAATTCATTTGCCCTTTCAGTATTACTTTAATTATTAGAACACATTTGCAAGTTAAAATCAATTCCTTCTTCCCAAGTCCCCAGGAGCCTTTGGCCCCTTATGCAAATAGGCTTCCTGGGGCCACCCAAACACCCACAGAGTGGGGAAGGAAACTGAACTCAGAGAGCACCCCTCCCACCCATCTCTAAGACAAAGGGTGCTTCAGCCCCTCTCCATGCCACAGACACGCCCTCTCCCACCTTCTGAGCCCCGAGGTCAACTTTTCTAGTCCCCAGCCCTGTAAACCAAAAATAAAATTCTAAGACTCCCCAACTGACTGAATGGACCCCTCCTCTCAGCCAAGGGGATTCTAAAGTAAACCTGAAAAACGCATTCAGGCTGTGATGGGAAGTGAGGCCGGGGAGGGTGTTGGCCGTGGTCATTGTACCCTCCTTCCTTCCCAGTTCAGGCACGGTCCAGCATTAACATTAAAACAGAGATCTTAAGACGGATCAAACAGATCCTTTGTAGCCATAAATATCAAATTCGAAACTGACTCTAGTATAGCATGACAGGACAGTAGGCCCTGAAAGAAATGAAAGTATTTTGTCCCCAAATATATTTCGTTGACTTTTTTTTTTTTTTTTTTGAGACAGAGTCTCGGTCGCTCTGTCACCCAGGCTGGAGTGCAGTGGTGCAATCTTGGCTTACTGCAACCTCTGCCTCCCGGGTTCAAGCAATTCTCCTGCCTCAGCCTCCCGAGTAGCTGGGTCTGTAGGCGCGCACCACCACACCCAACTAATTTTTGTATTTTAGTAGAGATGGACTTTCACCATGTTGGCCAGGATGGTCTCAATCTCTTGACCTCATGATCTGCCTGCCTTGGCCTCCCAAAGCGCTGGGATTACAGGCTTGAGCCACTTCGCCTGCCCTTGGTGACATATTTTGAAATGGACCTGCGAAACTTCCTCTTGTGGGGGAAATGTATGTTCTATAGAGAAGCTCCTTCCCTTTCTAAATCTTTTTCTTTTTTTTTTTGAGACGGAGTTTCGCTCTTGTTACCCAGGCTGGAGTGCAATGGCGCGATCTCGGCTCACCACAACCTCTGCCTCCTGGGTTCAGGCAATTCTCCTGCCTCAACCTCCTGAGTAGCTGGGATTACAGGCACACGCCACCATGCCCAGCTAATTTTTTGTATTTTTAGTAGAGACGGGGTTCCACCATGTTGACCAGGATGGTCTCGATCTCTTGACCTTGTGATCCACCCGCCTCGGCCTCCCAAAGTGCTGGGATTACAGGCTTGAGCCACCATGCCCAGCTCTAAATCTTTTTCTTATCCTGAAGAGATTAGCTGAGAGTCCAATTCCTTTTAAAGATCTGAGTAGGAGGGGGCCAGGCCCGGTGGCTCATGCCTATAATCCCAGCATTTTGGGAGGCCAAGGTGGGTGGATCATCTGAGGTCAGGAGTTTGAGACCAGCCTGGCCAACATGGTGAAACCCTGTCTCTACTAAAAATACAAAAATTAGTCAGATGTGGTGGCACGCACGTCTAGTCCCAGCTACTTGGGAGGCTGAGGCAGGAGAATCCCTTGAAATCGGGAGGTGGAGGTTGCAGTGAGCTGAGATCATGCCACTGCACTCCAGCCTGGGTAACAAGAGTGAGACTCTGTCTCAAAAAAAAAAAAAAAAAAAAAGATCTGAATAGGAAACGTTTGTCATTTATTGCCTCTAAGGGCAGTCACCTATGAGATTTCATCTACATACTAAGAAACTTGGTCTACACAACCCCTTATCTTAACCCACACACTCCTTTCCATTGGTTCCATGTCTTTAAATAATAATTCTTTCAGACAACTGCCAATCAGAAAATCTCTAGGCCAGGTGCACCTGTAATTCCAGCACTTTGGGAGGCCAAGGTGGGTGGACCACAAGGTCAAGAGATTGAGACCATTCTGGCCAACGGTGAAACCCCATCTCTACTAAAAATACGAAAATTAGTTGGGCATGGTGACGCGAGCCTGTAATCCCAGCTACTCGGGAGGCTGAGGCAGGAGAATCCCTTGAACCGAGGAGGTGGAGGTTGCAGTGGCTTGCAGGCACACGGGGCTGTGGACAGGTGTGGGGAGGAAGGGCTGGGGTGCCAGCCAGGAGGAACAGCAGCAAGACAGACAGAGGTGGGCCTCTGGGGGGAAGCTGCAGGAACATACTCCCTCAATCCTGGAAAGCTAACTCTGGAAGGAGGAGCAGGAGGTCGTACTTCCTCATGGAGGCCCTGGGAACAGTGAAGGGTTCTGGGCAGGAGGGGCACGTGGGAAGGGGCTGTGGGAGGAGGGCTCCGGGACGGCCCTGTGGGAGCCTGCCTGCCATGTGCCACCAGGTGGGCATTGCTTTTTTGCAAATGTTCCCCAGAAAGACAGGCCCTGTTTTACAGGCCCAAACAGGAAGGGCAGGGTCAGGAAGTCCGGCCACATTTAGAAGGAAAAGAGCAAAAGCCTCACCTGGCCCACACCGAGATGTGTTTGTGGGGGCTGGTGAGCAGAGCTTAGAAACGAGGACTTGGGAGCCAGCGCTGTCAGCAGAGGGGGTGTTCTCCCTAGCACGTCCCCTGGAGGGGATGGACCCGGAGCCTGCAGACACCAGCCCAGGGCTGGGGGCCTTCACCCCCAGTGCTGTGTCTGTGCTCAGCAGCCATCTCAGTTGTTCTTTGGCTTCTGCAGTGAACTGAATGATGCCCTTGAAAGACACGTGCACCTGGACCCTGTGAATGCGACCTTATTTGGAATAGGGTCTTTATGGAAGTAATGAAGTTAAGGATCATGCTGGATTCCGGGTGGGCCATAAACCCAATGCTGCACTCCTGGTGAGAGAAAGGGGATTGAGGCTGACATCCCGGCTGGGTGCAGTGGCTCGCGCCTGTAATCCCAGCACTTTGGGAGGCTGAGGTGGGTGGATCACTTGAGTCCAGGAGCTCAAGATCAGCCGGGGCAACAAAATGAGACCCTGTACCTACAAAAAATTAGCTGGGTGTGGTGGCGCGCACCCAGCTACCCGGGAGGCAGAGGTGAGAGGATCACTTGAGCCTGGGAAGTCAAGGCTGCAGTGGTGCCGTCACGGTTCACTGGATGAGCCCACTGCACTCCAACCTGGGAGAGGATGAGATCTTGTCCCTCAAAAAAGGAACGAAGAAAAACAGTGAGACACAGAGGGGAAGGTCATGTGAAGACAAAGGCAGAGATGGGAGTTGAGCTTAGAAAGCTCGGAGTCGCCGCAGCCACTGGAAGCCAGGAGAAGGGCAGGGAACAGATTCTCCTTCACAGCCTCCCAAAGGAGCCACGCCTGCCAACACCTTGACCTTGACTTTCTGGTCTCCAGAACTGTGAGAGAACAAAGGCATTGAGCTGGGGGCAGTTTGTTACCGCAGCCCTGCGGAACCAATGCAGCTTCCTGGGGCAATCGGCGGTGTTGAGAAATCTCATATTCAAACACATCTGAGATGCATCGTATGAAACTAGAGATTTCTTTGCTGAGGAGCTTCTCAGAGGCTTTATTTTATATATATATATATA
This sequence comes from Saimiri boliviensis, assembly GCF_048565385.1. Taxonomy (NCBI): domain Eukaryota; kingdom Metazoa; phylum Chordata; class Mammalia; order Primates; family Cebidae; genus Saimiri; species Saimiri boliviensis. The sequence continues at coordinate 10,013,946 of NC_133453.1, forward strand.
TATATATATATATATATATATGTATATACGTATATACATATATATATGTGTAATATATATATGTATGCTGGGATTACAGGTGTGAGCCACTGTTTATTTATATATATTTTTAAAAAAGACGGGGTTTCACAATGTTGGTCAGGCTGGTCTTGAACTCCCAGCCTCAGGTGATCCGCCCGCCTTGGCTTCCAAAGTGCTTGGATTACAGGCGTGAGCCACCACATCCAGCCCTCAGAGCTTTAAGAAGCTAAAGAGCTGCCGGGCGCGGTGGCTCAAGCCTGTAATCCCAGCACTTTGGGAGACCGAGGCGGGTGGATCACGAGGTCGAGAGATCAAGACCATCCTGGTCAACATGGTGAAACCCCGTCTCTACTAAAAGTACAAAAAATTAGCTGGGCATGGTGGCACATGCCTGTAATCCCAGCTACTCAGGAGGCTGAGGCAGGAGAATTGCCTGAGCCCAGGAGGCGGAGGTTGCGGTGAGCCGAGATCGCGCCATTGCACTCCAGCCTGGGTAACAAGGGCGAAACTCCGTCTCGAAAAAAAAAAAAAAAAAAGAAGCTAAAGAGCTTTGGGAATCTCCAGGGGAGTGGGGAAAGGCCAGTATTGCCCACAGAGGTTCCCAAAATTATTGAACCCAGGAACCCTTATGTATTATTCAGCTTGGGCTCCCATAACAAAAACCACAGCCTGGGTGGCTTAAACAGCACAAATTTATATTCTCACAGTTCTGGAGACATCCGAGGTCAAGGTGCCAGGAGGGTTGGTTCCGGTGAGGCCTCCTTGTGGCCTCACATGAGGCCTTTTTTCTGAGCACATGCACTTCTGATGTCTCTTATGAGGCCACCAGTCCTACTGAATTAAGGCCTCACCCTTAAAAACCACATTTAACCTTAATTACCTCCTCAAAGGTCCTACCTCTAAATACAGTGGCATTGAGGGTTAAAGCTTCAACATATACATTTGGAGGTTGAGGCCAGGTGTGATGGCTCACGCCTGTAATCCCAGCATTTAGGGAGGTCGAGGCACGCGGATCACTTGAGGTCAGGAGTTTGAGACCAGCCTGGCCAACATGGTAAAACCCCATCTCTATTAAAAATACAAAAATTAGCTGGGCATGGTGGCATGAGCCTGTAGTCCCTGCTACTCGGGAGGGTGAGGCAGGAGAATCACTTGAATCCAGGAGGCAGAGGTTGTGGTGAGCTGAGATGGCATCACTACACTCCAGCCTGGGCAACAGAGTGAGACTCCGTCTCAAAAAATAATAAATAAATAAATAAATAAATAATAAAATAAATTTGGAGGCGGGGGACAAATTGTAAGCCATAATATCTTATTTCATGGGACTGGTGTTTCCAGATACATCTGGGAAAATGTACTTTTAATCACCTTGTACTCAATCCCAGGAGTATGGGATTACTGTTGGCTGGCAGGTACTCGCCATCCATTCCTGCCTATTTGTAAGGATATCCTTGGCAGCGGCAACGGGGAGAGAACATGCAGTCGACACGCTTTTATTGTCTATTTTTTTGAGACAGGGTCTTGCTCTGTTGTCCAGACTGGAATGCAGTGGCACCATCTTGCCTCACAGCAAACTCTACCTCCCAGGCTCAAGTGATCCTCCCACCTCAGCCTCACGAGTAGCTGGGACTACAGGCATGAGCCACTGTACCTGGCTAATTTTTTAAATTTTTTGTAGAGATGAAGTTTCACTATGTTGCCCAGGCTGGTCTCAGACTCCCAGCTCAAGTGATCCTCCCACCTTGGCCTCCCAGTGTGCTGGGATTACAAGTGTGAGTCACTGCAACCCAGGCAGATATTTTTTAAAAGTCCACAATATTGCTGGGTGCAGTGGCTCATACCTGTAATCCCAGCACTTTGGGAGGCTAAGGCGGGTGGATCACGAGGTCAAGAGATCGAGACCATCCTGGTCAACATGGTGAAACCCCGTCTCTACTAAAAATACAAAAAAATTAGCTGGGCATGGTGGCGCGTGCCTGTAATTCCAGCTACTCAGGAGGCTGAGGCAGGAGAATTGCCTGAACCCAGGAGGCGGAGGTTGCGGTGAGCCGAGATCGCGCCATTGCACTCCAGCCTGGGTAACAAGAGGGAAACTATGTCTCAAAAAAAAAAAAAAAAAAAAAGTCCACAATATTGGCTAGGCGCGGTGGTTCGCGCCTGTAATCCCAGCACTTTGAGAGGCTGAGGTGGGCATCACAGCACTTTGAGAGGCCAAGGTGGGCCGATCACGAGATCAAGAGATCGAGACCATCTTAGTCAACATGGTGAAACCCCATCTCTACTAAAAGTACCAAAAATTAGCTGGGCGTGGTGGTGCATGCCTGTAGTCCCAGCTGCTCGGGAGGCTGAGGCAGGAGAATTGCTTGAACCCAGGAGGCGGAGGTTGCAGTGAGCCGAGATCACCACACCGCACTCCAGCCTGGCGACAGCAAGACTCCTCCTCAAAAAAAAAAAGCATTTGTGTGTTGGCCTCTCTTGCTTCTTTTCGAGACCAGCTGCCATGTGAAGTCTGGTCTGCTTGATGAGGAGATTAACCTGGCTCAGGTTGCCCATCACCCCAGTCAAATGCAGACATGTAAGTGAGACCATCTGGGACCCAGACCAACCAGCTCCTGCCCACCTGCCAGCTGACTGTGGCCACATAGTGAACCAGGTGACACCAGCAGAAAAACTGAGGTAGGAGGTGGGACTCGACTCCAGAAGCAGGGCTCAAACACCCGAACAAATTGAAGCCTAGTTAAAACAGGTTGGGGCAGAAGCAGCTTTTCATAAGACCTGCCCACCACTGTGCCATGTTAGTTTACCATTGCCATGGCAACCTCTGGAAGTTACCATCCCTTTCCATAGCAACAACCCAATGACCCAGAAGCTACCACTCTCATCCTAGAAATTTCTGCATAAAATGTTTTTTGTTGTTGCGTGTTGTTTTTTTGAGATGGAGTCTTGCTCTGTCATCCAGGCTGGAGTGCAGTGGCATAATCTCAGCTCACTGCAACCTCTGCCTCTTGGGTTCAAGCGATTCTCCTGCCTCAGCCTCCTGAGTAGCTGGGACTACAGGCACCCGCCACCATGCCTGGCTAATTTAAAAAATATTTTTAGTAGAGACAGGGTTTCACTGTGTTAGCTGGGGTGGCCTCGATTTCCTAACCTCGTGATCCACCTGCCTCAGCCTCCCAAAGTGCTGGGATTACAGGGGTGAGCCACCAGGCCCAGCCAAATAAACTGTTTTTAAATTTGCATAAATTACAAGTGGGTATAAGTATGAGTGCAGAACGGCCTCTGAGCTGTTACTCTGGGCACACTGTCTATGGGGCAGGCCTGCTCTGCCAGGCAGTACCTATGCTGCTGTGCACAGCTGCATCAATAGAAGTTGCTATTTAACTCCCCCAGCTACCCTTGAATTCTTTCTTGGGCAAAGTCGAGAACCCTCTCAGTCTAAGCTCCAGTTTTGGGGCTCACCTGACCTGCATCAGAAACCCTCAGCTAAGCCCAATCCAAATATAATAATAACAATAATTGTAGTTTCTTTTTTTTTTTTGAGACAGCATCTTACTCTGTCACCCAGGCTGGAGTGCAGTGGCATGATCTCAGCTCACTGTAACCTCAGCCTCCTAGGTTCAATCAATTCCCCTGCCTCAGCCTCCTGAGTAGCTGGGATTATAGGCACGCACCATCACAGCTGTTTACTTTTTGTATTTTTAGTGGAGACAGGTTTTCTCCATGTTGGCCATGCTAGTCTTGAACTCCTGACCTCAATTGATCTGCCCGCCTGGTCATTCCAAAGTGCAGGGATTACAGGTGTGAGCCACCGCCAAGCCGTTGCTTTAAATTACTCAGTTGTGAGGTGGTTTGTTACATGGTAAGGGCCAACGGATCCCAAGCCTCTTAGAAGAGACCTGTGGCTATCACTGCTATATATGAATGGTTTTCTCTGGCTGCTCCCATCTGCACTGAGTTAACCATTTCAGTATTATAAATAAATATTCTTAGCTGGGTGCAGTGGCTCATGCCTATAATCCCAAAACTTTGGGAGGCTGAGGCAGGCAGATCACCTGATGTCAGGAGTTGGAGACCAGCTTGGCTAACATGGTGAAACCCGGTCTCTACTAAAAATACAAAAATTAGCTGGGCATAGTGGCTGTAATCCCAGCTACTGAGGAGGCTGAGGCAGGAGAATCACTTGAACTCAAGAGGTAGAGGTTGCAGTGAGCCGAGATCGTGCCATTGCACTCCAGCCTGTAAAACTTCATCTCTAACAAAAAAAAGAAAAAGAAAAGAAAAGAAACATCCTTTGCCTCCAGTCTTGCTGTTAAAGTTTCCCAGCATTTAAAGACAGCGGCATGATGAGTATCAGGTGAAAAGTCTTAAAACTGATACCCCGCAAAAATAGGATGTGAACTTTATTTGGCCAGCTTCTGAAATTACTGTCCCAGAGGAAATTCAAAACATGTTTTAAATCACAGAATGTGTTTAACACGTAAAAACTGGCCTTGCTTGAATACTCTTGAATATCCCATTGGAAGGAGTTGGTGAGACACTCAGGGTTTACTGGCAAAAATTTTCCTGAAAGAAACGGCATTATCTTCTGAAAACCAAACTGATGAGACTGTCTTGGTAGGGTTGGGCAGGGGCAAGAGAGCGGGGTGGGGCGGTGGGGTAAGCCTGGGTGGGGTGGGGGAGGTGGGAGGAGTCGTGGATGTGGGGAGAACCCCAGATGCCCTCCCCAGCCAGACTCAGCTCTCTGCTGCCCCCCAGTGCTGGTTCGATGGCATCTCAGGAGAGTGTAGCCTGTAATTATGTGGGTTGGCTGATTCCTCAGACTTGAGACTGTGCGCCAGACCTCAAGTGGCGAGGTGAGTAGGAGTTGTGTGCTCTGTACGTCAATTCTGCCCCTCCCCCAAAAGCTGCCCATTCACTGTCACGCCACAAGGTATCCGGTGACGGGAGATCATGAATCATTAGCAACCACTGCCTCTTCTGGAGCAATTTAATTTTGGGGTCCCATTAGCATTGTATTTAATACACAGAAGGTCATCCAAACCCCACACTGAGTGTGAGTTCCGTCCACACTAATTATATGTGAGTTGACTTGCATTGAAATTGAACGTTTTGTTTTGGCGGTTAAATACACACACAACGTTCCGTAATTCAGTGGTATTAAGACCATTCACAAGATTGTGCACCCATCACCACTATTTACTTCCCGAGCTTTTCCGTCACCCCAGATGGCATCCCACACCCATTAAGCAGTCATTATATTTGACTTTTGACATAAGGTTAAAATTCCTAGACATTTAAACATCTATTAACTTTGAAATGACATTTTAATTTTTATATTTGGAGTCAATATATTTATTTGTTTTTGAGATGGAGATTTGCTCTTGTTGCCCAGGCTAGAGTGCAATGGCGTGATCTTGGCTCATTGCAGTCTCCATCTCCTGGGTTCAAGTGATTCTCCTGCCTCAGCCTCCTGAGTAGCTGGGATTGCAGGTGCTTGCCACCATGCCCGGCTAATTTTTTGTATTTTTACTAGAGAAAGGGTTTCACTGTGTTGGCCAGGCTGGTCTCGAACTCCTGACTTCGTGATCCGCCCACCCTGGCCTCCCAAAGTGCTGGGATTACAGGTGTGAGCCACTGCACCTGGCCAGGAGTCAGTTAATTTTTTAAATAATTTATTTTACTTTAGGTGCAGACTATATCTGGCATTTCTCCCCATGTTATCCCTCCCCACCCTCCCCTCCCTCCCCACCCTCCATTGTCTCTCCCCTACCCACCCCCAACTGTCCTCTGTGTGTGATGCTCCTTTCCCTGAGTTCACGTGGTCTCGTTGTACAACACCCACCTATGAGTGGGAACATATGGTGCTTGGCTTTCTGTTCTTGGGTCAGTTTGCTGAGAATGATGGTTTCCAGATTCATCCAAGTCTCTACAAAGGACATGAACTCATCGTTTTTTATGGCTATGTAGTATTCCATGGTGTATATGTACCACATTTTCTTTGTCCAGTCTATCACTGATGGGCATTTCGGTTGGTTCCAGGTCTTCGCTATTGTACACAGGGCTGCAATAAACATACATGTGCATGTGTCTTTATAGAAGAACGATTTATAGTTCTTTGGGTATATACCCAATAGTGGGATTGCTGGGTCAAATGGAATTTCTATTTCTAGGTCCTTGAGGAATCGCCACACTGTCTTCCACAATGGTTGAACTAATTTGCACTCCCACCAACAGTGTAAAAGTGTTCCTATTTCTCCACATCTTCTCCAGCATCTGTTGTCTCCAGATTTTTTAATGATCACCATTTGAACTGGCGTGAGATGGTATCTCAATGTAGTTTTGATTTGCATTTCTCTAATGACCAGTGATGATGAGCATTTTTTCATGTTTATTGGCCTCATATATGTCCTTTTTTGAAAAGTGTCTGTTCATATCCTTTGCCCACTTTTGAATGGGCTTGTTTGGGTTTTTTTTTTGTATATCTGTTTTAGTTCTTTGTAGATTTTGGATATTAGCCCTTTGTCAGATGGGTAGAGTCAATTAATTTTTTAAAAGTCACATTCTCACAGGACCTTCAAAGCTGCTAGGCTTAGGTCTGTGCCTGGAGGGTCTGGGTCTAAGGCCAGAAGAGCCCCTCTCTACTCCCACCTCCCCATCCCACCAGGGGCTGCTGGGAGCTGGACCCTCCTATCTTCGGTGCAGGGCCCCTGCCTCTCCATATCACATTGCCATTGGCCAGTGATTCTTCTCAATATCCTCATACGGTTTAATGATTTTTCCAAAATACAAAAGCGATTATAGGTAAGCTGGACCATGTAGATGAGCATAAAGGAAAATAGACCCCCTCCCCAATTCTACCCTCTTGAGAGAACCACCGTTAACATTTTGGTATACTTTTTCCCTCAATCCCTTTTTCTAGGTAAAATTACCACTCAATTCTGGGCTTTCTGCATTTTATTTTTAATTTTTATTTATTTTATTTTTTTGAGATGGAGTCTCGCTTTGTTGCCCAGGCTGGAGTGCAGTGGCGTGATCTCAGCTCACGGCAACCTCTGTCTCCTGAGTTCAAGTGATTTTCCTGCCTCAGCTTTCAGAGTAGCTTGGGACTACAGGCGCCTGCTACCATGAGCGGCTAATATTTGTAAGTTTAGAAGAGATGGGGTTTCACCATATTGGTCAGGCTGGTCTCAAACTCCGGACCTTAAGTGATCCTCCCGCCTTAGCCTCCCAAAGTGCTAGGATTATAGGTGTGAGCCACCACACCCAGCCTGCATTTTATTTTTTTAAAAGTTACCACCCAAGGGCCGGCACGGTGGCTCACACCTGTAATCCCAGCACTTTTGCAGGCTGAGGTGGGTGGATTACCTGAGGTTGGAAGTTGGAGACCAGCCTGGTCAACATGGTGAAACCCCATTTCTATTAAAAATACAAAAATTAGCTTGGTGTGGTGGTGTGTGCCTGTAATCTCAGCCACTCAGGAGGCTAAGGCAGGAGAATTGGGCAGCACAGTGAGACTCCATCTCAAAAAAAACAAAAGTTACCGTTCAAATTACATACTTCAGCCAATAGATATACAAGTTATATTTGCATTTACAAAATTGAGATCCTGATGTGCTTTCACTTTTAAACTTTGTTCTTATTCACTTATGAAAATGATATTTTGAGCAATTTTTTTTTTTTTTTTTTTGTTGAGATGAAGTTTCGCTCTTGTTACCCACGCTGGAGTGCAATGGCGCGATCTCGGCTCACCGCAACCTCTGCCTCCTGGGTTCAGGCAATTCTCCTGCCTCAGCCTCCTGAGTAGCTGGGATTACAGGCACGTGCCACCATGCCCAGCTAATTTTTTGTATTTTTAGTAGAGACGAGGTTTCACCATGTTGACCAGGATGGTCTCGATCTCTTGACCTTGGGATCCACCCGCCTCGGCCTCCCAAAGTGCTGTGATTACAGGCTTGAGCCACCGCGCCCGGCCTGAGCAATTTCTTTTTTTTTTCTTTCTTTTTTTTTTTTTTGAGACGGAGTTTTGCTCTCTTTACCCAGGCTGGAGTGCAATGGCGCGATCTCGGCTCACCGCAACCTCCGCCTCCTGGGTTCAGGCAATTCTCCTGTCTCAGCCTCCTGAGTAGCTGGGATTACAGGCACGCGCCACCATGCCCAGCTAATTTTTTGTATTTTTAGTAGAGACGAGGTTTCACCATGTTGACCAGGATGGTCTCGATCTCTTGACCTCGTGATCCACCCGCCTCGGCCTCCCAAAGTGCTGGGATTACAGGCTTGAGCCACCACGCCCGGCCAGATGTTTCCATGTTTAAATGATCAGGGAAGAGCTGTTGATTTCTCATTTTCAATGTCACTTCAAAGCATATATATACTTGTTTTATTTTATTTTTTTTTGATACAGGGTCTCCCTCTGTTTCCAGGCTAGGTGGTGTGCCTGGAAACATGATTTCAGCTCACTGCAACTTCTGCCTCCCAGGCTTAAGTGATCCTCCTGCCTCAACCTCCCAAGCAGCTGGGACTACAGGAATGCACCACTACACCAGGCTAATTTTTGTATTTTTTGTAGAGATGGGGTTTCACCACGTTGGCTAGGCTGGTCTCAAACTCCTGGGCTCAAGAGATCCTCCTGCCTCAGCTTCCCAAAGTATTGAGATTATAGGTGTGAGCCACTGTGCCCAGCCACATCTTATATAATTTTATGTATTTATTTATTTAACTGTGTTTTCTTTTCTTTTCTTTTTCAGACGAAGTCTCACTCTGTCGCCCACGCTGGAGTGCAGTGGCACGAGCTTGGCTTAGCGCAACCTCCAGCTCCCAGGTTCAAGCAATTCTTGAGCCTCAGCCTCCCAAGGAGCAGGGACAGTTTTGCCATGGTATCTATGCCACCACACCCAGGAGATTTTTGCATTTTTGTAGAGACAGAGTTTTGCCATATTTCCCAGGCTGGTTGCCGACTCCTGAGGTCAAGCAATTCGCCCACCTTGGCCTCCTAAAGTGCTGAGATTACAGGCCTGAGTCACCTCGCCTGGCCAATACAATTTTTAAACTAACTTTTTTTTTTTTTTTTTTTTTTTTTTTTTTAGCACAGTTGTACAGGTAATGTTTTTTAAAGCCAAATAATTCTATAAGGCTTATTTTAAAAAAGCAGCTTCCTCCACCTAAATTACCACACCTCAACCAATTGATAAGAACTGTTTTTCAGCCGGGCGCGGTGGCTCAAGCCTGTAATCCCAGCACTTTGGGAGGCCGAGGCGGGTGGATCACGAGGTCGAGAGATCGAGACCATCCTGGTCAACATGGTGAAACCCCGTCTCTACTAAAAAAAAAAAATACAAAAAATTAGCTGGGCATGGTGGCGCGTGCCTGTAATCCCAGCTACTCAGGAGGCTGAGGCAGGAGAATTGCCTGAACCCAGGAGGCGGAGGTTGCGGTGAGCCGAGATCGCGCCATTGCACTCCAGCCTGGGTAACAAGAGCGAAACTCCATCTCAAAAAAAAAAAAAAAAAAAAGAACTGTTTTTCAGTTTTATTGTGTGCCAGGAATTGCGCTAAATAATTTCCCCAAGTTATTATATCACTTCATCTTTACACCTACCACAGGAGGTAAACATATTCTCTCCCAACTTAAGAAATTTGGCTGAAGAATCGACTTCTTACCACTAGGGGGCAGACCTGGGCCAGAAACCCAGGTTACCTGACTCCCGACGCAGACAGAAAAACTTGAGCCTCAGCCGTTCTCAAAGCGGGGTCCTCACGCAGCAGGATGGCGTCGCTGGCGACTTGCTAGGCATGCATGCTGTCGGACTGCCCGCCACCCAGCTGACTTGGGAACTCGGGCTGGGCCCAGCCGTCTGAGTTGCAATCAGCAGTGAGGAGACTCAGGGACCCCAACGATTGACCACTGGGCTCTCTCCTTGACGGCCGGCTCCCCTTCCTGCCCAGGGCCGCTTCCATTTCCCCGTTCCTCTGACTTCAGTGACAGCCCCATCTGCCTGCTGGACGCAGATGAGAGCCACTGGAGATGCTGCCCTGCCCCTCGCAGCTTCAGGGACCACCCGACTGCCCCCAGCGCCAGTCAGCAGCATGGCATCAGGGTGCCCGGGTGAGGGCCGAAGCCCCTCCCTCACAGCGAGTGGAGGTCTCTGGTCCGCAGTCGGGGCTCTTGTGAGTACTGAAGAATCTGGAGTTCGGAGGAGGTGGAATGTGAGTGGAAGGCCTCATGTCAGAGGGGCGTTTCTGGACTAGAATGGGGAGGGTGCGAGAGTTAGGAAAGGGGGTCCCAGGTCGGGAGAGGAAGGAGCATCCAAGGTCAGGTGGGAGACCCCCAGGACTGTCCTCCTGAGGGATTTTTCTGAGCAGACTGCGTGTGCCCCAGTCGAGTGTCTTGGAAACAGCGGGTGAGGTGTCCCCCCTCTTTCTCCCCCCCGAAGCTGGGGGGCCCCTCGGCCCTGGGGTGCTTGCTCTGGACTTTGAAGTTGGCTGGGCCCAGTTGGGTCTATGTTCCCGGAGCCCGTGAAGGACCTGCCCTGCTGGGTGGTCTAAGATCCATTAAGATACAGGCCCAGGGCCTTCGGAATCCACCCAGCAACTGGGTTTGGAGCTGGGCCCCTCGGGCTCGCCGAGGAGGGGCGAAACCAGGACACCAGAGCCGGGCTGATGGTTGAATTCATCTGGTCTAGATGTCAGCTGTTTCAGATGGAGTCATTTCATTTGGTAACTCTGCCATTTCATTTGGTTCTCTCGTGGGAGTTCATTTAAAACATCACTTACAGCTGGTTGCAGTGACGCACTCTGTCTTCCAGGCTGGAGTGCAGTGACGTGATCTTGGCTCAAAGCAATCTCTGCCTCCCAGGTTCAAGCAATTCTCCTGTCTCAGCCTCCCGAGTAGCTGGGATTACAGGCATGCACCTCCATGGCTGGTTAATTTTTTGTATTTTAGTAGAGATAGGGTTTCACCATATTGGCCAGGCTGGTCTCAGACTCCTGACCTCAAGTGATCCACCCACCTCGACCTCCCCAAAGGTCATTCCAGTGCCAAGGCCATGGTAGGCGGGCAGCAAGTCCCCAGTCAATAACCCACACCATGGCTGCAAGACTCCTTTTGGCTTTTTTTTGAGGCAGAGTTTCACTCTTGTAATCCAGGCTAGAGTGTAATGGCGCAATCTCGGCTCACCGCAACCTCTGCCTCCCAGGTTCAAGCAATTCTGCCTCAGACTCCCGAGTAGCTGGTATTACAGGTGCCTGCCACCATGCCTGGCTAATTTTTGTGTTTTTAGTAGAGATAGGGTTTCACCATGTTGGCCAGGCTGGTCTTGAAAGTGATCCACCCTATCTGCCTGCCTTGGCTTCTCAAAGTGCTGGGATTACACGTGTGAGCCACCGTGCCTGGCTTTTTTTTTTTTTTTTTTTTTTCAATTTGAGACAGTGTCTCACTCTGTTGTGCAGGCTAGCAGGCTGGCAGTGCTGGATCTCTGCTCACTGCAGCCTCAACCTCCCAGGCTCAAGCAATCCTCCCATCTTAGCCTCCTAAGCAGCCAGGACTATAAGTGTACACCACCATACTCAGCAAATGTTTGTATTTTTTGTAGGTTTTGCCGTGTTGCCCAGGCTGGTCTTGAACTCCTGACCTCAAGCGATCTGCCGACCTCAGCCTCCCAAAGTGTTGGAATTACAGGCGTGAGCCACTGCACCTGGCCTCTCTTTGTCTTTCTGCCAGATTCTTTTTATTTTTTTGAGACAGAGTCTTGCTCTGTCTCCAGGCTGGAGTGCAGTGGCACCATCTCAGCTCACTGCAACCTCTGCCTCCCGGTTTCAGGTGATTCTCCTGCCTCAGCCTCCCGAGTACCTGGGACTACAGGTGCGCATCACCACGCCTGGCTAATATTTGTATTTTTAGTAGAGATGGGGTTTCACTATGTTGGTCAGGCTGGTCTTGAACTCCTGGCCTCAGATGATCTGCCTGCCTCAGCCTCCCAAAGTGCTGGGGTTACAGGCATGAGCCACTGTGCCTGGCTCTGCCAGATTCTTGGAAGCCAGCTGCCCCCCACAGCTTGGGGCTGCCCTTGGGCTTCAGGGCTCCTGTGACACTGCCCTGGGTCCTCTTCCTGGATGTCTCAGCCAACAGCATCCCTCTCTTGGTCTCGATTCATGTCCAGGAGCAGGACCCAGCTCTCCCTCCCGGACCCCAGCCCATCTTTCCCTCCTGTCCTCTAACTGGGGGAGGGGGACCTTGTCCCCTGCTTCCAGTCAGACACACCCCTTCTTTCCTTGTACTTGCTCGGTAAACCCTCCAAGTTCTCCTGAGACCTTCAGCTTTCAAAAGCCAGAGCCGGGCGCGGTGGCTCAAGCCTGTAATCCCAGCACTTTGGGAGGCTGAGGCGGGCGGATCACGAGGTCAAGAGATCGAGACCATCCTGGTCAACATGGTGAAACCCCGTCTCTACTAAAAATACAAAAAATTAGCTGGGCATGGTGGCGCGTGCCTGTAATCCCAGCTACTCAGGAGGCTGAGGCAGGAGAATTGCCTGAACCCAGGAGGCGGAGGTTGTGGTGAGCCGAGATTGTGCCATTGCACTCCAGCCTGGGTAACAAGAGCGAAACTCTGTCTCAAAAAAAAAAAAAAAAGAAAAAGAAAAAAGAAAACAAAAGCCAGAAGGACCCTCAGGGAGGAAAAGGCCCTACAGAGTGGGTGGCCTGGGGTGGCATGGGAGGGCAGAGGTGGAGACAGCTGGGAGGTTGAAGCGACAGGGCCTGCTGCTGTGGAGGAGAGGAAGATGTCAAAGCGGAGCCAGGGAGGCTGGGAGGCCTGAGCTGGAGACTTGAAGGAGCTGTCCCCTTCATGGGGAAAGCCAAAGCCGTGGCCTAGCCCGTGGGCGTGTCCAGAGGACCGTGGAAAGGACCAGGGTGGGGGGAGAGCTGAGCCTGGATGCTGGCCCGGAGGGAGGGTGGAGGCCGCCTTGGTAAGGACCACCCTGGGAGTGGGAGGGCAGAGGGCCAGGCCTCAGAGTGGAGACTGCTTTATTTAGGGGATCGAGGCAGAGGAGCGGGAGAAGGGGCTGGGAAGGCTTGCAGATAGCTGATGGGGACCAGCCTGGCTCACAGCCTCACGGGGGCAGTGGGTGGGAAAAGAAGTTGAGGTGTCAGTGCATCTCCAGTGAGCCCTGCGCACAGTCGATGCTGGGCGTGGTGTGTTGGCTCCGTATGAGGGCTGAGTATGTGCTGGCTGAGTACGCAGAGGAAGGAAGGAAGTGTGTGAGTCTGCTCAGGCTGCTGTCACAAAGTGTCTTAGATTAGGGGGTTCAAACTATAGCAATGAATTTTCTCACAGTTCTGGGGGCTTGAAGTCCAAGATCAAGGTGTCGGCAGGACTGGCTTCTTTGGAAGCCTCTCCTTGGCTTCCAGATGGCCGCCTTCTCTGCTTCTTCACATGGACTTCCCTCTGCGAGTGTCTGTATACTGATCTTTTTTTTTTTTTTTTTTGAGACGGGGTTTCGCTCTTGTTACCCAGGCTGGAGTGCAATGGCACGATCTCGGCTCACCGCAACCTCCGCCCCCTGGGTTCAAGCAATTCTCCTGCCTCAGCCTCCTGAGTAGCTGGGATTACAGGCACGCGCCACCATGCCCAGCTAATTTTTGTATTTTTAGTAGAGACGGGGTTTCACCATGTTGACCAGGATGGTCTCGATCTCTCGACCTCGTGATCCACCCGCCTTGGCCTCCCAAAGTGCTGGGATTACAGGCTTGAGCCACCGCGCCCGGCGCTTTTTTTTTTTTTTGATGGAGTCTTGCTCTTGTTGCCCAGGTTGGAGTGCAACGGCACAATCTTGGCTCACTGCAACCTCTGCCTCTTGGGTTCAATTGATTCTCCTGCCTCAGCCTCCCAAGTAGCTGGAATTACAGGCATGTGCCACCATGCCCCACTAATTTTTGTATTTTTCGTAGAGATGGGGTTTCACCATGTTGCCTAGGCTGGTCTCAAACTTCTGACCTCAGATGATCCACCCACCTCGGTCTCCCAAAGTGCTGGGATTACAGGCATGAGCCACCATGCCCGGCCCTGAGCTTGTCTTCTTATAAGGACACCAGTCATATTGGCTAGAGCCCCCCTCGAAGGACCTCATTGAACTCTACCTCTTCAAAGAGCCTATGTCCAAATACAGTGATACTGAGGGTTAGGACTTTAGCTTATGAATTTTGGGAGGACAATTCTGCCCATATCGAGGAGCATCTACATATTGTCAGGGAGACAAAACATACACACTTAAGAAATGGACAAGATAGTGTACAGTTATTTGCTAAACTGTGTGCTATAAACAAATGAGAAAATAAAACAGTATATAAAAAATGACCACATATGGAGACACTGAAGAAAACATAGTTCAAAAATGTTTTGAACACTCAACCAGCTTTATACTAAGAGCAGAAAATCTCCAGGTGCCGGGAATATAAAGGGAGCATCAAATAAGAGCGTTAGTGGGAGAAGCTGAAATGGCTCATGGAGTTTTGGAGCCAGATGTTGGGCTTCAATGCTTTGGGCAGGGCTTTTGAAGTTACGAAGGGAACCAAGAAATTAGCATAACTGGTACATCTCGGGAGCTTGAGAGAGGCAAATGTGAAGCCTCTCTGCAGGATTTCTTCTACAATTTGGGAATGAGAGACTCCCACAGAAAGCATCCCCCGATGAGTTGAGCTCACAAGGGGTCAAAAGTAAGAAAAGCAGCAGTCAGAAGGAAATAGGAAGAATAGCCTCCCAAGGAATAGAATTAATAGAAAAATCTAACACGTACTCTAATGCAAAGTGTTTAAAACATTCATGGAAAAGAAAGAAAGAGCTATAAACCATAGGGTAAAGACGGAATAAATGGAAAAAAGAACAGGCAGATTTGAGAAAGAATCTAACAAAAGTTATAGCTATAAAAATACAATTATAGAACAGGAAAAATCATCATTGGATGAGTTAAACAGCATTTTAGACATAGCCAAAGAAAGAATTAGTGAATTAGAAAACAAAGCTGAGCCAGGCGCTGTGGCTTACACCTGTAATCTCAGTACTTTGGGAGGCCGAGGTGGGTGGATCGTGAGGTCAAGAGATCGAGACCATCCTGGCTAGCATTGTGAAACCCTGTCTCTACTAAAAAGTATTAAAAAAAAAAAAAAAAAAAAAAAAGGCTGGGCATGATGGCTCACACCTGTAATCCCAGCACTTTGGGAGGCCGAGGCGGGTGGATCACGAGGTCAAGAAATCGAGACCATCCTGGTCAACATGGTGAAACCCCGTCTCTACTAAAACTACAAAAATTAGCTGGGCATGGTGGCACATGCCTGTAATCCCAGCTACTCAGGAGGCTGAGGCAGGAGAATTGCCTGAACCCAGGAGGTGGAGGTTGCGGTGAGCTGAGATCGCGCCATAACACTCCAGCCTGGGTAACAAGAGCGAAACTCCGTTTCAAAAAAAAAAAAAAAAAAAAAAAAAATAGCCGGGAGTGGTGGCACGTGCCTGTAGTCCCAGTTACTCGGGTGGCTGAGGCAGGAGAATTGCTTGAACCTGGGAGGTGGAGGTTGCAGTGAGCCGAAATTGGGCCACTGCCACTGTACTCCAGCCTGGCGCCTGACGACAGAACAAGACTCTGTCTCAAAAAAAAAAAAAAAAAAAAAGAAAGAAAAAAAGAAAACAAAGCTGAAGAGATTTCCCAGAATGCAGCACAATGAGGTAAAGAAATGGAATTGGGAGGAGAGAATGAAATGATGCAGTAGCCATTAAATAAGAGTTTCAGAGGAAGACAATAACGGAATGAGAGAGAGTTTGTATTTGAGGAGCTAGAAATGGGCAGATCTGTGCTAAATAATGCAAATGTTACATAATTTAAACAAAAGAAAAAGACCAATTTTACTTTAATGCAACCACTTATAATAGAAGACATATATAGTGCTGGCTACATGCCAGGCATTGTTTTAAGCACTTTACATATATTAACTTACTTTTTAGAAAATAATACCTCAGGGCTGGGCATAATAGCTCACACCTGTAATCCCAGGGCTTTGGGAGTCTGTGGCAGGAGGATCATTTGAGGCCAGGAGTTTGAGATCAGCCTGGGCAACATAGTGAGACCCTGTCTCCACAACACTTTTTTAAAAAAATTAACCAGGCATGGTAGTGCCTGCCTGTAGTCCTAGCCACTCAGAGGCTGAGGTGGGAGCCCTGGATCTTGAGGCTATTGTGAGCTGTGATCATGCCACTGCACTGTAGCCTGGGTAACAGAGAGAAAAACCCTGTCTCTAAAAAAGTTTTTTAAAATTAAAAAAAACATAATACCACAAAACATAGAGGTTAGCATTAAAATATTCTGAGTTCATTATATTTGAGAAAAATGTGATTTTAGTATGTTTAAATGTTATCGGTTCCTTCTGTATCAAGAGGAATAAATATTGAATTCAACTTGATTTCTTTCTTTCTTTTTTCTTTTTTTGAGACAGAGTTTTGCTCTTGTTGCCCAGGCTGGAGTGCAGTGTTGTGATATCCACTCACTGCAACCTCCACCTCCCAGGTTCAAGTGATTCTCCTGCCTCAGACTCCCAAGTAGCTGGGATCACCGGCATGAGCCAACACACCTGGCTAACTTTGTATTTTTAGTAGAGATGGGGTTTCTCCAAGTTGGCCAGGCTTGTCTCAAACTTCTGATCTCAAGTGATCCACCTTCCTCAGCCTCCCAAAGTGCTGGAATTACAGGTGTGAGCCATTGCTCCTGGCCAACTTGATTTCTTTGTTTTGTTTTTGAGACGGAGTTTCGCTCTTGTTACCCAGGCTGGAGTGCAGTGGCGCGATCTCGGCTCACCGCAACCTCTGCCTCCTGGGTTCAGGCAATTCTCCTGCCTCAGCCTCCTGAGTAGCTGGGATTACAGGCACGCACCACCATGCCCAGCTAATTTTTTTTTTTTTTTTTTGTATTTTCTTTAGTAGAGACGAGGTTTCACCATGTTGACCAGGATGGTCTTGATCTCTTGACCTCGTGATCCACCTGCCTCGGCCTCCTAAAGTGCTGGGATTACAGGCGTGAGCCACCGCGCCTGGCCAACTTGATTTCTTTTTTTTTTTTTTTTTTTTGAGACGGAGTTTCGCTCTTGTTACCCAGGCTGGAGTGCAATGGCGCCATCTCGGCTCACTGCAACCTCCACCTCCTGGGCTCAGGCAATTCTCCTGCCTCAGCCTCCTAAGTAGCTGGGATTACAGGCACGCGCCACCACGCCCAGCTTGTTTTTTGTATTTTTAGTAGAGACGGGGTTTCACCATGTTGACCAGGATGGTCTCGATCTCTCGACCTCGTGATCCGCCCGCCTCGACCTCCCAAAGTGCTGGGATTACAGGCTTGAGCCACCGCGCCCGGCCCAACTTGATTTCTTAATGATGATCACTGCCCCTCCTTCTGCTCCCTGCCTTCTGGGCACTTGGCAGGATGACGTTTCCTGGCTGTCTTAGCATTGATTAGATGGGGACATGGGATGAGTTCTGGTCAATGAGCAGGTCATTTGACTTCCAGGCTGAATACTTAGTTACCAGTACCCTCCAGGAGTCTAATAGAATGATATTCAACATGGTGATTACTCCATTAGCATCAGCCCATGAGTGACTTGGATAAGGAGAATACCCTGTCTCCCTGCAGAGACCCTGAGAAAGAAAAAGACTTTTCTTGTGCTCAGGGCTGGTCTAGAAGCTTCAGAGTATCACCAGAGACTCAAGTTTCCTCTGCTTTTCATCTTTGCCATTCTTAGGGTGTGATGTCTAGCGTCTAGATCACTTCAGGGTCCACGATAGCTGCTGGACCTCCAGCTATCTCATCTATATTCCAGAAAGGAAGTAGGAGCTAAGGAGAAGGTAAAAAGTAGATTTCATCAGTCCAGGCACAGTGGCTCCCATCACTTTGGGAGGCCAAGGTGGGCGGATCATGAGGTCAGGAATTCTAGACTAGCCTGGGCAATATGGTGAAACCCCATCTTTACTAAAAATACAAAAAGTAGCTAAGCATGGTGGTGCATGCCTGTAGTCCCAGCTATTTGGGAGGCTGAGGTGGGAGAATCTCTTGAACATGGGCAGAGGTTGCAGGGAGCTGAGATCACACCACTGCATTCCAGCCTGGGCAACAGAGTAAGACTTTGTCTCAAAAAAAAAAAAAAAAAAAAAAAAAAAAAAAGTTTTCATCAGCTGTCTGTCCCCAACCCTCTCTTTATTTTCTATTTTTTTTTTTTTTTGTAGCAATGGGTTCTCACCATGTTGCTCAGCCTGGCCTGAGCTCAAGTGATCCTTCCAAAGTGCTGGAATTACAGGTGTGAGCCACTGTGCCCTGCCCGCCAGCGCCTGCCTCTCTCTCTCTCTCTCTCTTTTGAGATGAAGTTTTGCTCTGTTGCCCAGGCTGGAGTGCAATGGTGCGATCTCATCTCATTGCAGCCTCTGCCTCCTGGGTTCAAGGAAGTCTCCTGTCTCAGCCTCCTGAGTACCTGGGCCACCATGGTCAGCAAATTTTTGTATTTTTAGTAGAGAGGAGGTTTTACTATGTTGGCCAGGCTAGTCTAGAACTCCTAACCTCAGGTGATCCACCCACCTCAGCCTCCCAAAGTGCTAGAATTACAGGTGTGAGTCACTGGTCTGACCTCTCTTCTTTAAAAAAATTTTTTTTAAAGCGACATGGTCTCCCTGTGCTGCCCAGGCTGAAGTACAGCGGCTATTCCCAGGCGTGATCTAGCTGACTCCAGCCTAGGACTCCAAGGCTCAAGTGATCCTCCAAGCAGCTGTGTGTGTCTCTCTTAAACCATTTCCTTGTAAGTCCCACTCCGCAACCTCTGAATGGCCTCCTCTAGTTGGGAAATGTAGTCATTTAGCCGAGACATGCCGTGTAAATGATCACTTGGAAAAACAAATAATCTAGGCTGTGTCATCGAGGAAATAGGGAGAGAGGAGACAACACTGGGTGGGCAGCCGGTAGCCTCTGCCGCAGGTCCCAACCCGAATCTCCTCTCATCTCTTGCGGTCCAGGCTCCACTGAGCAGCCACAGTGATTGCTTAATTTTTTTTTTTTTTTTTTTAAGAGACAGAGTCTCACTCTGTTGCCCAGGCTGGAGTGCAGTGGCTATTCACAGGCACAGTCCCACTACTGATCAGCACGGGAGTTTTGGCCTGCTCCATTTCTGACCTGGGCCAGTTCACCCCACCTTAGGCAACCTGGTGGTCCCCTACTCCCGGGAGGTCACCATAATGATGCCGAACTTAGTGTGGACACCTGATTGGCATAGCGTACTACAGCCCAGAACTCCTGGGCTCAAGCGATCCTCCCGCGTAACTGGGACTACAGGCATGTGCCACCGTGCCTGGCTGATAGTTTAATTTTAAGGCAATACATGTATATGGTTAAAAAAAATCTAGCAGTGTAGATAGATGGTAGGATGATAAAATGCATTTTTTATCAATGATAAACTGATAGGATGGTAAAATGCATTTCCTTCTCACTCCATTCCCCGCCCTCCCACCGAAGAAACAATCTTTTACATTTTCCACCTGAGGATGAGACCACGTCCCTTCTGTGACTCTTAGAGTTGGCCTCTGAGCCCCATCTTTCCCTCTGCCTTTAGCTCAGGCGGCTGTCCCCCTGGTTCCTCGTGGTGGGTTTGTGACTTTAAGGGGTTCCTGGTGACACTGCCTCGTGACCTTTCCCCTGCTGTCCTCTCTTCCTGGAACACTCTCCCTCAGTTCCTCCGAGCTTAGTAAAACCGCAGTCCAAAACTGGTTCACAGAAGCTCATCTCCTATATTGTAAAACAAGCTCATCTCATTCTCTTGCATCCATTGTTCCAAAGGGACACACACAGAAGATGTTATAGAAGGTTTAGGGGTGGGATGTCAGGACGTGCGGTCAGAGCCCTAATGGATGAGAAAGTGCTGGGAAACGGGCCAGGGAAAGGGAATCTCAGCAGGGCACACAGCACGTGCAAAGGCCCTGAGGTGGCAGAGAGTGGCCTGGCGGGGGCACAAGAAAGGAGAAGGGGAGCAGAGGTGGGCAAGGCTGGGCCACAGCCTGTATTGGGCATTGGGTTTATTCTCAGGGACCTTGGGAGGATTTTCAGCAGACGTGATCAGAGATTTTCAGTGGCGTGATCTGGTCTGATTTACAAGAGAGCTGGAATTTGTGAGTCCTTTAAGTGGTTTCTGTAATTTTCCATTTATAGTGTGGACTTGGGATAGCTTTGTGGGGGTTATTTTTGGTTATCTGGCCATTTTGGTCAAACCAACAGAAGAATGCATTTTCCAAGCACGGAGCAGCAGGGCACGTTTCAGCAAACATCCCACCTGCTCCTCCATGACCTCGAGGGCCATCTCCCCTGGAGACACTCACAACCTCCTGAATGGTGGACTCCATGCCCTTGGCACACTGACACCCAGCACCTCGCATGCCTGCCTTCCACAAAAGGTAGATGCATCCCTGTGGGCTCTGCAGAGACAGAAGCAACAGGTCATGCACCATGCATGTGTATGTATGCCTATGTGCATAGCTACATATATTTATTTATTTCAAGGTGTTGGCTCATGTGATTGTGGGGCCAGCGACTGGAGTCTCAGGCAGGAGTTGATGCTGCAGCCTTTTCTTTCTTTATTTTTTGAGATGGAGTCTCACTCTGTTGTCCAGGCTGAAGTGCAGAGGCATCATCTCGGCTCACTGCAACCTCTGCCTTCCAGCTTCAAGCAATTCTCCCACCTCAGCCTCCTGAGCAGCTGGGATTACAGGCATGCACCACCACACCCAGCTAATTTTTATACTTTTAGTAGAGACAGGGTCTCACTGTGTTGCCTAGGCTGGTCCCAAACTCCTGAGCTCAAGTGATCTGCCCACCTTGACCTCCCAAGGTGCTGGGATTACAGATGTGAGCCACTGCGCCTGGCCAGTGCGGGCAGTCTTGAGGCAGAATTGTTTCTCTGGGGAACCTCAGATTTTGCTCTTCAGGCCTTCAACTGATTGGACGAGGCCCACCCACATTACTGTGAGTCATCTCCTTTACTTAAAGTCACCTCATTATAACACCTACTCTCTACTCACAAAGTTTAAAAATTTATAATAAACTAGGCCAGGTGTGGTGGCTTGCTCCTGTAATCCAAGCACTTTGAGAGGCTGACGTGGACAGATCACTTGAGCTCAGGAGTTTGAGACCAATCTGGGCAACATGGTGAGAACTTGTCTCTACTAAAGAAAACACAAAAATGAGCTGGGCGTGGTGGCGTGCGCCTGTAGTCTTAGCTCCTTGGGAGACTAAGGAGGGAGGATCACTTGAGCCCAGGAGGTCAAGGTTGCAGTAAGCTGTGACTGCACTGCTGCACTTCAACCTGAGTGACAGAGTGACAGCCTGTTTCAAAACAAATAAACAAATATGCCAGGCGCGGTGGCTCACGCCTGTAATCCCAGCACTTTGGGAGGCCAAGGTGGGTGGATCACGAGGTCAAGAGATCGAGACCATCCTGGTCAACATGGTGAAACGCCGTCTCTACTAAAAATACAAAAATTAGCTGGGCATGGTGGTGTGTGCCTGTAATCCCAGCTACTCAGGAGGCTGAGGCAGGATAATTGTCTGAACCCAGGAGGCGGAGGTTGCGGTGAGCTGAGATCGCGCCATTGCACTCCAGCCTGGGTAATAAGAGCGAAACTCCGTCTCAAAAAATAAAATAAAAATAAACAAATATGTAAATAAAGTAATTAAATGCAAAAATAAAGTCAGCTCATGGTAGATGATAACTACATCTACAAAATACCTTCACGGCAGCACCTAGATTAGTGTTTGAATTAATAACTGGGTACTGGCCGGGCGCAGTGGCTCATGCCTGTAATCCTGGCATTTTGGGAGGCCAAGGCGGGTGGATCACTTGAGGTCAGAGGTTCAAGACCAGCCTGGCCAACATGGTGAAACTCCATCTATACTAAAAATACAAAAATTAACTGGGTGTAGTGGTACACACCTGTACCCCCAGCTACTTGGGAGGCTGAGGCAGGAGAATCACTTGAACCTGGGAAGTGGAGATTGCAGTGAGCCAAGATAGTGCTATTGCACTCCAGCCTGGGCAACAAAGTGGGACTCCGTCTCAAAAACAAAAACAAAAACTGGGTACTAGTTATTGGCTTGGCCTAGCCAAGTGGGCATATAAAACTAACATCTCAGTAAAAGATATCTAAACGCCAGGCTGGAGTGCAGTGGCACGATCTTGGCTCACTGCAACCTCCACCTCCTGCCTCAGCCTCCCAAGTAGCTGGGACTACAGGAGCATGCCATCACACCCGGCTAATTTTTGTATTCTGTAGAGATGAGGTTTCACCATGTTGGCCAGGATGGTCTTGATCTCTTGACCTTGTGATCTGCCCACCTTGGCCTCCCAAAGTGCTGGGATTACAGGTGTGAGCCACCACGCCCAGCCCAACTCATGCAATCTTTGAGCCAACCCAAGGCTCTTTGTTGTTACTGCTCTGAGCAACCCTGCGTGTGAGTGTTGGGGACATTAACATTGACGAACTGTCCACGGGTTGAGGATGAGGGCCTTTGATAAGGCTGAACAGGCCTGAATCTGTGAAAGAATAGAATTCTGGGCATTCATTGCCCAATCTGGGCCTGGAGGCCAGTGGGGGAGGCCATGTTGCGTCCATAGCTTCCTCTTTGCCTTTTGACTCTTGGCCTGTGCTTAGAGTGGTGGTGAGTGAGTGTCATAGCCAAAATGGCAGGGGCCTCACTGGTCAGAGGATGCCTCACCCCACTGGTCTCTGTGCCTCCTTTCCCTGTGTTATGGGCTGAGCTGCATCACCCCCAAATTCCTGTGTTGAAGTCCTAACCCTCAGTACCCTGGAATATGACTACATTTGGAGATTGGGCCAGTAAAGAGGTAATTACGGTAAAATAAGTTTACAGAGGTGGGCCCTAATGCAATATGGCTGTTGTCCTTATGAGAAGAAAAAATTAGGACACAGATATGTTTGTGTACAGAAAGACCATAAGAAGACCCAGGGAGAAGATGGTCGCCTGCAATCCCGGAGAAACCAAACCTGCTGATATCTTGATCTTGAACTTCAGCCTCTAGAACTGGGAGATGATCGATGTCTGTTGTTTATCCACCTCGCCTGTGTATTTTGCTGTGGCAGCCCTGGCAAATGAACACAACTGTTCTCTGAGGGGCAGAGGGGTGTTCCTGGTGCCCTAATTTCAACTCTTGGCTGTGCAATCTTTGCTGTCTCGTTTTCAGAGAATTAAGATCACAGTCGAGGAGTCTGACCCTTCCCACAGACTCTGCTGAACTCTGCCCCCACAACCCTTCCGTAACCTCCTCTTTCTCAGTCTTGGTGGTTTGTGTGGTCAGATACAGCCCAGCCGCAGGAAAAGGCAGAGTAAGCTCAAGGGGAAATGAATATGTCCCACGCAGCTTGCCTCTGGGGTAAGGGGCAGTGACAGGGCTTGCTTGTTCAACAGTCTCCGCCACTGTTCCCGGGCCTGAAAACGGGCATCAGTATGTGTGCAAATCACATCAGGTAGATGCCAGGCAGGCTGGATGGGCTGAGGCCAGCTCTGTGGCTGTTCTTGACTTTGTTCCACGCCTTGGGCAGTCAGCCAGGGGCCAGGTTCCCTGCAGACAGGGCTCAGGATCAGCCCCACCCCAAGGGCTGTCTTGACTTCCAGCCCATCGAGGGGTATTGCTGTGGCTTGGGTTCCTTCAAAAAGATGACCTGGAGGCATGAATTGAACGAAGTCCTTTATTTGATATGTAAGCCCAGAAAGCATGGTGAGGGGGTGGAGGAAGTGAGACAACAAGGAGAAGACAGAAAATGAAGCGTGTTTTTCCAGGCCAGTTAGGACTATGGTATGGGCAACACGGTCGGGACCCCTGAGACAGCCTGTGGAACATGGCGCCGGGCGCGGTGGCTCAAGCCTGTAATCCCAGCACTTTGGGAGGCTGAGGCGGGTGGATCACAAGGTCAAGAGATCGAGACCAACCTGGTCAACATGGTGAAACCCCGTCTCTACTAAAAATACAAAAAAATTAGCTGGGCATGGTGGCACGTGCCTGTAATCCCAGCTACTCGGGAGGCTGAGGCATGAGAATTGCCTGAACCCAGGAGGCGGAGGTTGCAGTGAGCCGAGATCGCGCCATTGCACTCCAGCCTGGGTAACAAGAGCGAAACTCCGTCTCAAAAAAAAAAAAAAAAAAAAAAAAAAAAGGAACATGGCTGCGTCTTCCCACAGAAGGGCAAGGAAGCTGTAGTGCATTTGCTACCTGTTTTTATTTATTATTTATTTTTTGAGGAAGGTCTGGCTTTGTTGGCCAGGCTGGAGTGCAGTGGCATGATCTCAGCTCACTGTAACCTCCGCCTCCTGGGTTCAAGTGATTCTCCTGCCTCAGCTGCTGGAATAGTTGGGATTACATGCATGTGCCACCACACCCTGCTAATTTTTGTATTTTTGGTAGAGACGCGGTTTCATCATGTTGGCCAGGTTGGTCTTGAACTCCTGGTCTCAAGTGATCCACCCGCCTCAGCTTCCCAAAGTGCTGGGATCACAGGCTTCAGCCACCATGCCTGGTATATTTTTAAAAACAGTTTTATTGATATATAATTCACATACTCAAGTGTACAGGTGTACAGTGCAGTGGTTTGGTTTTTTTGAGACAGAGTTTCGCTCTTGTTGCCCAGGCTGGAGTGCAATGGTGTGATCTTGGCTCACCACAACCTCCACCTCATGGGTTCAAGTGATGCCTCAGCCTCCCGAATAGCTGGGATTACAGGCATACACCATCATGCCCGGCTAATTTTGTTTGTTTGTTTTTTTTTTGAGACGGAGTTTCACTCTTGTTACCCAGGCTGGAGTGCAATGGTGCGATCTTTTTTTTTTTTTTTTTTTTTTTTTTTTTTTTTTTTTTTTGAGACAGAGTTTCGCTCTTGTTACCCAGGCTGGAGTGCAATGGCGCGATCTCGGCTCACCGCAACCTCCGCCTCCTGGGTTCAGGCAATTCTCCTGCCTCAGCCTCCTGAGTAGCTGGGATTACAGGCACGTGCCACCGTGCCCAGCTAATTTTTTGTATTTTTAGTAGAGACGGGGTTTCACCATGTTGACCGGGATGGTCTCGATCTCTTGACCTTGTGATCCACCCGCCTCAGCCTCCCAAAGTGCTGGGATTACAGGCTTAAGCCACCGCGCCCGGCCAATGGTGCGATCTTGACTCACCACAACCTCCGCCTCCTGGGTTCAGGCAATTCTCCTGCCTCAGCCTCCCAAGTAGGTGGGACTACAGGAACGCACCACCACGCCTAGCTAATTTTTTGTATTTTTAGTAGAGACGGGGTTTCACCATGTTGAGCGGGATGGTTTCGATCTCTTGACCTCGTGATCCACCCGCCTCGGCCTCCCAAAGTGCTGGGATTACAGGCGTGAGCCACTACGCCCGGCCTAATTTTGTATTTTTAATAGGCACAGGTTTTCTCCATGTTGGTCAGGCTGGTCTCGAACTCCTGACCTCAGGTGATCCACCCGCCTCAGCCTCCCAAAGTGCTGGGATTACAGGTGTGAGCCACCACACCCAACCAAGTGCAGTGGTGTCATCATCAATGTACAATCATCACCATAGTCAATTTTAGAACATTTGTATCACCTCAAAGAAACTCCACTCTTTTTAGTGAGCACCCCTATTTGTCCATCCCTCAGCCCTAAGCAACCACTACTCTGGTTTCTGTCACTATAGATTTTCCTGTTGTGGACTTTCATAGAAATGGAATCATATAATATGTGGACTATGTGACTGACTTCTTTCACTTTCCAAGATTCATTCAAGTGATAGCAGGTATTGCTACTTTGTTCCTTTTTATGCTTCAATAATATTGCATTGTATGGGTATACCACATTTGGTTATTCATTAATCCATTGATGGACATTTGCATTATTTTCTCTTCTTGGCTATCATGAATAAGCTGCTATAAACATTCATGTATATGTTTCATATAGGGTATATGCCAAGGAAGAGAAGTGCTGGATCATCTGGTAACTCTATAATCATTTAAGAAAATTCCAGGCTGTTTTCCCAAGTGGTTACACCATTTTATATTCCCACCAATAGTGTATGAGGGTGTTAGTTATCTATTGCTGCATAACAACCCCAAAATGTTGGTGATAAAGAAACTTGGAATGTCAAAAAATATATAATAACCCCAAAATGTAGCAGCTTAACACCATTAACATTTACTATCTCACACCATTTCTGTGATAAGCTGGTGGTTCTGGCTCAAGATCTCTTAAGAGGCTAGAATCATTTTGAAGACTTCCCTGGGGCTGTAGGATACTCTTCCAGCATTGCCAGGCTCACTTGCCTGGCAAGTTAGTGCTGGCTGTTGGTAGGAGGCCTTGGTTGCCTGCTGCGTGAACCTCTCCACAAGGCTGCTTGAGTATCCTCACAACATGGCAGCTCAGTTCCCCCAAAGCAGTGATCTAAAAGATTGTCAGGCAGAACCTTCAATGCTTTTTTTAAAAAATAGTTTTAAATTGTTGTAAAACACACATAAATGTTACCAACTGAACATTTTAAAATGTATAGTCAGTGTCATTTAGTACATTCACATTATTGTGTTACCATTACCTCTATCCATCCACAGAAATATTTTTATCTTGCCCAATGGAAACTTCATACCCATTAAATAACAACCCCCCATTTTTCTCCCCCAGGCCCAGGCCACTTCCAGTCTACTTTCTGTCTCTGTTAATCTGATTATTCTAGGTACCTCATACAGTATTTGTCCTTTTGTGACTTATTTCACTTAGCACTTAGCATAATATCCCCAGGCTTCATTCACATTGTAGCATATGTCATAATCTCTTTCCTTCTTAAGGCAGAATAATATTCCACTGTATGTATATACCGAATTTTGTTTATTCATTCATCTGCCAATGGACAGATGAATGGGTTGTTTCCACCTTTTGGCTCTTGCTAATGATGCTGCTGTGAACACGGGTGTATAAATATCTCTTCAAGTTCCTGCTTTCAGATCTTCTGGGCATATGCCCAGAAGTAGAATTGCTGGATCATATGATAATTCTATTTTTAATTGTTGGAGAAATTGCAGTGCTGCTTTCCATTCTAGTGATACCATTTTGCATTTCCACTGACGGTGCACAAATGCATAAGGGTTCCAATTGCTCCACATCCTCAGCAACTCTTGTTTTCTGTTTTTTTTTTTTAAAAAATAGTAGTCAACCAGTAACAGAATAATTCAAGCAGAATTGAAGATCTATCCAAACCATGTTCCTGCTCTGAAATCAGGGCTGTGGTTAGCAAGGCTTTCCCCAAGCTATTCAGAAGATTTCCATTCCTTTACAGATGCTGTTGGGAGTTTGGAATTATGTTCATTTCTTCTGTTATAATAGCATTCGATCCTAATTTTATAAGTGCATCTCGTGTGAAACTCAGTCAATTCAATTTTGCAATCTTTTTTAAAAAGGTCAAAAAAATAGTAGTCAACCTAATGAATGCGAGGTGGTATTTCATTGTGATTTTCATTTGCATTTCCCTAATGATGAGTGGTAATAAGCACCCTCTATTGTGTTTAATGGCTGTTTGTACATCTTCTTTGGAGGAATGTCTATTCAAGTTCTTTGCTCAATTTAGTTTTCACAATGCTTTTATGATCTAGCCTTGGATGGTATATGCTGTCATTTCCACAATACCTTATAGAGCAGTTCAGCCCTGTTCAATGTGGTAGGCAACTATACCCGGGCGTGCATACCAGGACGCAGGGGTCACTGGAGTCATTGGGGATGCTGGCTGCCCATAGCACATTTCTCCACCTGCACCACCACCCCTAGAAGGAGCATTGTTCCTGGGTGTTAACTCCCTGGCACTCTGGCTGAAATCAGCACATACAGAAGACATTCCATTATGCTGAAGAGCACCCCAGGCAGAGACGGGAGCTGTCGGCATGTCCAAGCCATGCTTGCAAGTGTCTAAGGGAGGTCAGTTATCACATCAAGTCCCACAGTGAGTCTCCTGTGTCCTCCATCCTCACTGAGAGGCCATCACGACTCAACACCCACTCTGACGCCAATATCCATCCTCTCCTTTGCCTGAATATGGCATGTCCTTGATCTGTTTCCAGTCCTGAGGTTGAAACTAATTCTTATCTGCTCCTCCCATAGTTGGTCCACAGCTATTTCTGCAGATGCCCCAGGACTTCTTTAACTACAGTTGACCTTTGAACGAAGTACGGGTTAGGAATGATGACCCCCAAATGCAGTTGAATATCCATGTATAACTTTTGACTCCCCTGAAATGTGACTACTAATAGCCTACTACTGACTGGAAGCCTTATAGATAGCACATACAGTCGATTAACATGAATTTTCTACATTACGTGTATTATGTACTGTATTCTTACAATAAAGTAAGCTAGAGAAAAGAAAATGTGACTAAGGGCCAGGTGCAGTGGCTCACACCTATAATCCCAGCACTCTGGGAGGCCAAGGTAGGAGGATTACTTGAGCCCAGGAATTTGAGACCAGCTTGGACAACACAGCAGGACCCCACCACTATAAAAATAAAAATTGGCTGGGCGTGGTGGTGCACCTATAGTCCCAGCTACTTAGGATGTTGAGGCAGGAGGATGGGCTTGAGCCTGGGAGGCCAAGGCTATAGTGAGCCATGATTGTTCCGCTGCACTTCAGCCTGGGTGACGGAGTTAAACCTTGTCTCTCAAAAAAAAAAAAAAAAAAAAAAAGCAGCCCAGCCAACGTGGCAAAACCCCATCTCTACTAAAAATACAAAAGCTATCTGGGCATGGTGGCGCATGCCTACACTCCCAGCTACTCGGGAAGGTGAGGCAGGAGAATCACTTGAATCCGAGAGGTAGAGTTTTCAGGGAGCTGAGATCGCGGCACTGCACTCCAGCCTGCGCAACAGAGCGAGACTCTGTCTCAAAAAACAAACAAACAGGCTGGGCACAGTGGCTCAAGCCTGTAATCCCAGCACTTTGGGAGGCCAAGGCGGGTGGATCACGAGGTCAAGAGATCGAGACCATCCTGGTCAACATGGTGAAACCCCGTCTCTACTAAAAATACAAAACATTAGCTGGGCATGGTGGCGCGTGCCTGTAATCCCAGCGACTCAGGAGGCTGAGGCAGGAGAATTGCCTGAACCCAGGAGGCAGAGGTTGCGGTGAGCCGAGATCGCACCATTGCACTCCAGCCTGGGTAACAAGAGCGAAACTCTGTCTCAAAAAAAAAAAAAAAAAAAGAAAAGAAAACAAACAAAAAACCCAGAAAAAGCCCGCCCTGTAATTTACGTATCTGAAATCCAACCCTCTATGTCCTTATGTTCCTTACAGGTTTCTCTTGGCAACATACCTTGCCTGGACGCCTTTCCAGTTCAGCCTGTGTGGCCTGACCTCCCTCTTTCAAATGCCTGCACGCCATTCCATAGCACTGGTGTCCCATTATTGTCTGTTCTCTATTGATAAAGGTGCCTTTGGAGTCCCTGTCTCCTCCCCTTGACGGGACTTTGATTCTAGCTGCATCTGCGGAGGAAGAGTCCCAACTCAGCTTGGCGCCTTGCATCTTCTGCTCTTTACTCCAGGACCTTTTCTGACACACAGGAGCCCTCTGGACCCTTGTACAGACACAGCCAGAAAGGACTGCAAAGTTAACATCCCTAGAGGAAGTCAATTATCCATAAATTATCCGATCGTCCAGGGAGTTGGTTCTAGGAGGCGTGCAGGACACTCCGCTTTCAGAAGCTAAGACAAAGACAAGTCTTTACGGGGCTAAGACAAGGAAAATGTATGCGGTCTCCAATTTTTCCTCATCATGACAAGCTAATAACTAGTGCCACTTATCTTTCTATATTTGAGCTACTATTTATTTATTGTTGAGATGGAGTCTTGCTCTGTTACCCAGGCTGGAGTGCAGTGGCATGATTTCGGCTCACTGCAGCCTCTACCTCCTAGGTTCAAGCGATCCTCCTGTCTCAGCCTCCTCAGTAGCTGGGACTACAGGAGCCACCACCATGCCCAGCTAATTTTTGTATTTTTTTTGTTGTTGTTGTTAGTAGAGTTGGGGTTTTACCATGTTGGCCAGGCTCATCTCGAACTCCTGACCTCAAGTGATCTGCCCGCCTCAGCCTCCCAAAGTGCTGGTATTATAGGTGTAAGCCATCACTCCTGGCCTGAGCTACTGTTTTTTTTCTATAAATTTCTAGAGGTAAAGTTTCAGTGCCAAAAGGATAGACTTCTATATTTCGGTAGCTGTCGCTAAACTTGTCCTCTAGAAATGCTGTCATTCCATCCACAGTGATATGGAGCATGTTTTCTTCTACCTGGGAGCCTGGGTGCCGTGGGGAGGGTGTCTATGCAGGGAGCGGGCACAGCTCAGAGCGAGGATTCAGAGTGGGTTAGGAGGGTCTGGTGGGGCAGAGAGGGCAGCCATGGAAGGTGAATTACACCCTAGGATGTTGGCCCGAAGAGGAAATATGCCAAACATCACAGAAGACGAGTTTCTTACCTCGGGGAGATAGAGTAGGGATAATTGGAGGTACTGATTTTTCTTTCTTTTGTTTTGAGATGGAGTCTTACTCTGTCACCCAGGCTGGAGTACAGTGGCGCGATCTCGGCTCACTGCAGCCTCCGTCTCCTGGTTCAAGTTATTCTACTGCCTCAGCTTCCTGAGTAGCTGGGATTACAGGCTCGTGCCACCATGTCCAGCCATTTTTTTTTTTTTTTTTTTTTTTTTTTTTTTGTATCTTTTTGAATAGAGATGGGGTTTCACTGTGTTAGCCTGGATGATCTCGATCTCCTGATCTCATGATCTGCCTGCCTTGGCCTCCCAAAGTACTGGGATTACAGGTGTGAGCCACTGCGCCTGGCCCACTGCATGCTTTTCAACATTTATAGATAGATATAAAAATAAGTATCAGGCTGGGCATGGTGGTTCATGCCTGTAATGCCAGCACTTAGGGAGGCCAAGGTGGGTGGATCATCTGAGGTCAGGAGTTTGACACCAGCCTGGCCAACATGGTGAGGCCCCGTCTCTACTAAAAATACAAAAATTAGCCAGGCCAGGTGGTGAGTGCCTGTGATCCCAGATACTT
Source organism: Saimiri boliviensis (assembly GCF_048565385.1). Lineage (NCBI taxonomy): Eukaryota > Metazoa > Chordata > Mammalia > Primates > Cebidae > Saimiri > Saimiri boliviensis. Next base: position 10,045,091 of record NC_133453.1, read on the forward strand.
AGGAGGCTGAGGCAGGAGAATTGCTTGAACCCGGGAGGTGAGTTTGTGGTGAGCCAAGATCACACCACTGCACACCAGCCTGGTGACGAAGCAAAACTCCATCTCAAAAAAAAAGTACCTATCTAAATGTGTGTATGCATACAGTATGTGTTTACATACCTATATATTTATATACACAGATATTCCCTAGCTGTGCCCCCTGAGAGGGCCTTGGTAGCAGCAACACCCCAACAGCAACGAGCACACTCGGCACTCAGATCTCGGGATCTGATCTCATTACTACCATATCTGACCCAGATCTCATCACTATTATTTTATTTTATTTTGAGACAGAGTTTCACTCTTATTGCCCAGGCTGGAGTGCAATGGTGAGATCTTGGCTTACTGAGACCTCTGCCTCCCGGGTTCAGGTGATTCTCCTATTTCAACCTCCCGAGTAGCTGGGATTACAGGCGTGGTCCACCACGCCTGGCTAATTTTGTATTTTTAGTAGAGACGAGGTTTCACCATGTTGGTCAGGCTGATCTTGAACTCCTGACCTCAGGTAATCCACCTGCAATGGCATCCCAAAGTGCTGGGATTTACAGGCATGAGCCACCATGCCCGGCCTTTATTTATTTATTTTTTAGACAAGGTCTCGCTCTGTCACCCACGCTGGAGTGCAGTGGTATAATCATGGCTCACTATAGTCTTGACCTCCTGGGCTTAGGTGATCCTTCCATCTTAGAGTCCCAGGTAGCTTGGACCACAGGTGTGCGCCACCATACCCGACTAGGTTTTTTTGTTTTTTTTTTTTTGTTTTTTTTTTTTTGAGACGGAGTTTTGCTCTTGCAACCCAGGTTGGAGTGCAATGGTGTGATCTCGGCTCACTGCAACCTCTGCCTCCTGGGTTCAGGCAATTCTCCTGCCTCAGCCTCCTGAGTAGGTGGGATTACAGTCACCCACCACCATGCCCAGCTAATTTTTTGTATTTTTAGTAGAGACGGAGTTTCACCATGTTGACCAGATGGTCTCGATCTCTTGACCTCGTGATCCACCCGCCTTGGCCTCCCAAAGTGCTGGGATTACAGGCTTGAGCCACCGCGCCTGGCTCTGACTAGGTTTTGTATTTTTGGTAGAGATGGGATTTTTGTCATGTTGCCCAGGCTGGTCTCGAACTCCTGGGTTTAAGCAATCTGCCTGCCTCAGCCTCCCAAAGCTCTGGGATTACAGGTGTGAGCCACTGCACCTGGCTAATCTTGGTTTCCATCATTCTCCATTAAAAGGAGCCAGAGCTCCTTGGAAAGTGGCTTATTCTAGGCTAGCCCAGAGAAATAGGAGATGAGCCTAGAACATCGTCATATGCCAGAAAATACAAAATATTCATAATGACATGTCAAAAGGATATAGGGGCCAACTTGAAGGGGCTCCCACTGGCCAAATCTGGGACAATTTGAACAGTGACACAAATAATGATAATGAATTATTATTCATTGAATAGAATAAGAAATTGTGGGTCCACATGGATATAAATAAAATTGATAAGAGAAAGGTTCTCCTTCTAATCAAAGTCAGCTTATAAATGAAGGGATGATGGGGTTAGAGTCACATTTGGTAGCCATCATACTAATAATTTATGCATAGAAGAATCATACACAGGCCAAGCATGATGGTGCATTCATGTAACCCCAGCATTTTGGGAGGCTGAGGTAGGTAGATCCCTTGAGTACAGGAGTTTGAGACTAGTCTGGGCAACATGGTGAAACCTTATTTCTATGAAAAAAATAGAAAAATTAGTGCGCATGGTGGTGTGTGCCTGTGGTGTCAGCTACCCAGGAGGCTGAGGTGGGAGGATCATTTGAGCTTGGCAAGTCAAGGCTGCAGGGAGCCATGATTGCATTAGTGCATTCCATCGCCTGGGTGACAAAGCAAGACCCTGTCTCAAAAAAAAAAATCATAAACAGATGCTAAAGTTTAATGAAAAATGGGATTTTGGACTGGGCGCGGTGGCTCAAGCCTGTAATCCCAGCACTTTGGGAGGCCGAGGCGGGTGGATCACGAGGTCAAGAGATCGAGACCATCCTGGTCAACATGGTGAAACCCCGTCTCTACTAAAAATACAAAAAATTAGCTAGGCATGGTGGCATGTGCCTGTAATCCCAGCTACTCAGGAGGCTGAGGCAGGAGAATTGCCTGAACCCAGGAGGCGGAGGTTTCGGTGAGCCAAGATCGCGCCATTGAACTCCAGCCTGGGTAACAAGAGCGAAACTCGGTCTCAAAAAAAAAAAAAAAAAAAAAAAAAGAAAAATGGGATTTTGACATAACTTCCAAGTACCTCCTCACAATCCACCTACTAATTCCCAAAAGGAAAGGAAAGTGGTAACTCCCCAGAGGAGAAAACATCTGCAGTATGGGGTGGCTGGACACCGTGTGCCCCTTCATGGGGTGCAGCGGAAAGAACACAGCCCCAGATCGCAGGCCTGTGCTGTCCCAGGGCTGACTCTTGCCCTGGCTGCCCTCCCTTACTACAGAGAGGCCTGGTCTGAAAGCAGGGCACCTCCCTGCTCAGAAGAGACATCTGCTCAGAGAAAGAGCAGGGCCTGGAGCGGGGTGGAGGGGACAAAGTCCTCTTGGGGTCCTTCAGGGCCCTGCAACAATGCGGGACCCTTTCCTGCAGCTGGGGCTCCGTGCGGGCCTGCCGAGTGCTGGTCAGCCCTAGTAAAGGCCTGTTAGTGGAGCCCACTCTTCCCTCCTTGTTTATGGCGCCTCAACACAAACACACTTGAGAGCCTCCTGGGAACATGAGTGGCCGGAAGGCAGGATCCTAGCAAGACCCCTGCCAAGGGAAGACAGGGACAGCCCGGCCTCTGCGGCTGATGGAGCCTGGGCTCACTCCGTGGCGTCCTTGTCCTGCAGCGTCGTTCTCTCTATCCACCTTTCCCAGGGGCTAAAGAGAGAAACCTCAAGGATATTTTCTCTTGCTGCCTTGGAAGAAAAATATTGAGAATAACTTCCTTTTTGTATCAATTTGTGAGAAGTAAAAAAGATCCTCTTTAAAGTTTTCTTTCTTATTAAAGAATAAATCGTAAGTGTGCTAATAACTTTGTTAAGCCCTATCCTATGTAGCTGTTAGATATGCCGTGCTTATAGGCACGTAGTACATTCTATGCCCTTGTAAAGTACATAAACCAAGATATCTGTGCTGGACGTGCTCACAGGCATGCCCTAGCTCTCCATTGCTTTTACCAGTTTAGAAAAGTTTTAAGTTAATAGCCAATCAGGTTTTAGTTTAGATTGTGAGGTCTGGCTCCAGCTAACAGAGATCAGACACAGTAGTAAGGACAACCTTAAATGAGTAAGGGATAAATATGTCTGCTTTTCCTTTGTTCTTTGTACTCTCGTGGCAAGATAGCTAGTGAGAGTACCCTTCCTGCAGTCCAGGAAGTAAAAATTGTGTTGCTGAAAGATCCTTTGTCTCAGTGCTGATTTTTCTTTGCAGCACCGAGCATCTATTTCCAACAAATCTCTGAGACCTATTCCTATTTATTTGAAAAATTGTTATGAAGTGCCCACTAAGAGCCAACTGGGCACTCACTTAATCTTCATAATAACCTTACAAAGTCGGTACTGTTGTCATTCCCACTTTTCAGATGGGGAAACTGAGGCATAGAAAAATCTAAGCTGCATGCCCCCAACAGCATGGCCCCCGAAAGATGAAGGGGATTAAAACTGCTGTGGCAGGCCGGGCGCGGTGGCTCAAGCCTGTAATCCCAGCACTTTGGGAGGCCGAGGCGGGTGGATCACGAGGTCGAGAGATCGAGAGCATCCTGGTCAACATGGTGAAACCCCGTCTCTACTAAAAATACCAAAAATTAGCTGGGCATGGTGGCGCGTGCCTGTAATCCCAGCTACTCAGGAGGCTGAGGCAGGAGAATTGCCTGAACCCAGGAGGCGGAGGTTGCGGTGAGCCGAGATCGCGCCATTGCACTCCAGCCTGGGTAACAAGAGCGAAACTCTGTCTCAAAAAAAAAAAAAAACAAAAACAAACAAAAAAAAAACTGCTGTGGCTTTAAAACTAAATTAATTCTCTAAAACCAGAAAAAAGGAGAAAATAACAACAACGACAACAGTTGCTGTTCCTGGAGATGCATCTTACAATGTCTCTGAGCTGCAACCACACATCGAAGCCTCTCAGAAGGCATAAGCTCTAACTAGGGAGCTCGAATTTTTACCAAAAGTTGCAAAGTAAGTTTACTAAAAATACCAGATCTCTTGGGAAAGACACTCAATGGTATTGGCTGGTCTCCCCAGAGTAGCTGTCCCTGGGCCAGGAGGTGCCAGGCTAGCCCATGGCAGGTGCCAGGCTAGCCTATTGAAGGTACCAGGCTGGCCAATGGGAAGTGCCAGGCTGGCCCATGGAAGGTGTCAGGCTAGCCCATTGGAGGTGCCAGGCTGGCCATGGGAGGTGCTGCCCACAACCCATTCAGGGGCAGTTAAGAATAGCACCCAGGAAGGGCAGTTTTTGGAGCAAATATAACCAAGTGAGGGAAAGGGGACATGGCTTCAGAGGGGAATGAGGCCAGACAAGTTTACAAACATCCTGCTTTCTGAGAGAGAGAAATATGCACATGCAGCAGAGTCAGAGCGTAGCTTAAAAGGCAGAAAGCTTTGTACCCAGATACATTTCAGTTTAAATCCCAGAGACCAGCCTGGGCAACACATGGACACCCCACCCCATCTCCACCGAAAATACAAAAAATTAGCCAGGCGTGGTGGCACAGGCCTGTAGTCTCAGCTACTTGGGAGGCTGAGGTGAGAGGATTGCTTGAGCCCAGGAGGGAGAGGCTGCAGTGAGCTGAGATTGCACCACTGCACTCCAGCCTGGGTGACAGGGACTCCAACTCAATTTAAAAAAAAAAAAAAAAAAAAAAGCCAGGAGCAGTGGCTCACACCTGTAATCCCAGCACTTTGGGAGGCTGAAGTGGGTGGATCACGAGGGCAGGAGTTCAAGACCAGCCTGGCCAACATGGTGAAACCACATCTCTACTAGAGATAGAAAAGTTAGCCAGGCATGGTGATGTGCACCTGTAGTCCCAGCTACTCAGGAGGCTGAGGCAGAAGAATCGCTTGAACCTGGGAGGTGGAGGTTTCAGTGAGCCAAGATCACGCCACTGCACTCCAGCCTAGTGATATAGCGAGACTCTGTCTTATAAAAAAAAAAAACACCAAAATCCCAGCTCCAGCACTTGTTAGGTGTGAGACCTTGGGCGTGTGACATAACACTAAGCACTTGTTGCTTCTTTGTGTTTAAAGCCAGTTTGAAATAAACTCTGTCTCAGGGTAGCTGGGAAGGGCAGCTGAAATTCCCTACTTCAGAACAGGCTGTGTAGAATCTGCCGTTGTGAGTTTTGCGAGTCCAAATGGAGAAAGGATTTGAACTTCCAGTTCCCACATGTGGTTCCCCCAAATAGATGTGCGAATAGATCCTTCAGAGTTGTAAAATCTGGATTTTCTTATCTTCTTCCCAGACACTGGGAAGTTCTTATTTTCTTCCCAGACACATCCCATATTCTCCTGGGCATCCTTTTGCAAAATGGATTTGGCAGCCTTATAAGCCTGCTGGGACAAGCTGTCCCCGACCCTGGGTCTCGCAATGCCTTGTGGCTCCATCGTGCCCACACTAGCTGTCTGCTACCCTCTCTAAGGCCAGGTGCCTTTGATGAGGGCTTGAATCCCTGAGTGGCAGGGACATCTATGGTTTGTTCTGGCTCCTTGGCACCTGAGCTGTCTGCCAGGGTCTGTGGATGATCCTCTGGGTGGGGAATCCGCCCTCCTCCCCTCCAGAAGGCCACAAGACCCAGGCCTACCCAACCCATGCAGCAAGAGTACAGGGGCAGGACCTGACTTTGTGGCATCCTGCCTCTCACCCCGGGGCAGGGGGGATCCAGGGCAAGTGCTTCAAAAGGCGAGGATGTGGTCCCAGCCTGGGGCCAGTGTCCACGGGATGCAGGGTCACACTGCCACCCTTCTAGGCTGCAGTGAGCCGAGATCACGCCACTGCACTCCAGCCTGGGTGACAGAGCGAGACCCTATCTCAAAAAACAACAAAACAAAACAAAACGGCCGGGTGCAGTGGCTCACGCCTGTAATCTCAGCGCTTCGGGAGGCCGAGGCGGGCAGAACACGAGGTCAGGAGTTCGAGACCAGCCTGACCAACATGGTGAAACCCCGTCTCTACTAGAAATACAAAAATTAGCTGGGCATGGTGGTGCATACCTGTAATCCCAGCTACTGGGGAGGCTGAGGCAGGAGAATTGCTTGAACCTGGGAGGCAGAGGTTGCAGTGAGCTGTGATGGCACCATTGCACTCCAGTCTGGGCAACAGAGTAAGACTCCATCACAAAAATAAATAAATAAATACATAAATTCAACAGGAGAATCTTATGGCACTCTGCCTTTCAGTCTTCACACACCTGCCCTTCTCTCTCTGTCTCTTTTTTTCTTTTTACTTTTTTTTTTGAGATATGGTTTCTCCATGTTAGCCAGGCTGATCTCAAACTCCTGACCTCAGGCGATCCACCTGCCTTGGCCTCCCAAAGTGCTGGGATTACAGGGGTGAGCCACCATGCCTGGCGCACCTGCCCTTCTCTTAGCTTTAGGCCACTGTGCCCATGCTGGCGCTGCTCCTCCATCACATGTCCTCAGTGCGCCTGCCTTCGATCCCCGTTCCCTGTGTCCAGCAGTTGCGGTTGATACGCCCAGCACTGTTCACTCACCTCGTGATTCTGCAGTCTTTGTTCCTAAGAACACCCCAACCCTAGAAAGACGCCTTCCATTCCATCACCAGTCATTCATCACCACTTTCAGGCTCTTTGATCTATTTCCTCCAATATAATGTTATTCCCTTTGTAATTCTGACCTTCCTCGAACTCTGAATATTTACTGCATTAGAATCTATTGGCTGTGGCAGCAGCCTGCCTTGGGAGCAGGCAGCAACGGAGAAGGACTGGAAAAGAGTCATTGAACCGACTAAAAGTGGCCTTTTTAGTATCACGATGTGCCAGTGATTCTAAACACTGTCGGTGATAAAATATGACTCCTGCCAGGAAGACTCCTTCCTTAACACCCACTCCTTGGATGGGGGAACTAACGGTATTCATAGAACACTTTGAAACTCAACCAGAACAGAAGCATTTAGTGGTAAAGGGGCATTATGTCTGCAACTGGCCACAGGAATCTTTGTACTATTCTTTCAACTTTCCTGTAGGCCCAAAATTATGCTAATATAAAAAAATTAAAAAGATCAGGGCTGGGCGTGGTGGCTTATGCCTGTAATCTCAGCACTTTGGCAGGCCGAGGTGGGTGGCTCACCCGAGGTCAGGAGTTCAAGATCAGCTTGACCAATACAGTGAAACCACCTCTCAACTAAAAATACAAAATTAGCTGGTGTGGTGGTGCATGCTGGTAATCCTAGCTGCATGGGAGATTGAAGCAGGAGAATCGCTTGAACCTGGGAGGTGGAGCTTGCAGTGAGCCGAGATTGCACCGTTGCACTCCAGCCTGGGCAACAAGAGTGAAACTCCATTTCAGGAGAAAAAAAAAAAAAAGGAGTTAAAAGGAAAAACAAAGCTACTGAATCAAACACAGCAAACTGCTTCGGACCAGCCAGTTGCTGAGTGCTGATGCCGGTCACCTGTTACCGGGGGAGAAGTTTTTGTTCTGAAACCTCCCTTTGATCATGAGTGTGAGTATTTATCTTATTTTATTTTTATTTTTATTTATTTATTTATTTTTTGAGACAGAGTTTCGCTCTTGTTACCCAGGCTGGAGTGCAACGGCGCGATCTCGGCTCACCGCAACCTCCGCCTCCTGGGTTCAGGCGATTCTCCTGCCTCAGCCTCCTGAGTAGCTGGGATTACAGGCACGCGCCACCATGCCCAGCTAATTTTTTGTATTCTTAGTAGAGACGGGGGTTTCACCATGTTGACCAGGATGGTCTCGATCTCTTGACCTCGTGATCCACCCGTCTCGGACTCCCAAAGTGCTGGAATTACAGGTTTGAGCCACCGCGCCCGGCTCGAGTGTGAGTATTTATCAATGGGAAGACTCAAGAGGAGCTTCTGTAACACCCAAATGTGGTTTGTTAGCTGGGAAGGCTGGAGGACTTGAGAGTGGCCTTGATTGCTTGGAAGAGTAGGTGGCAGGAGCACCCTGGAGGCAGACAGTAAGAGCTGGCCCCAGTCCAAGGTGGCATAAGGGACACACAGGCCCTAGACACGAGAGACTCAGGCTTTTCCTGGCTTTCTTACTGTGTGACCTGAACTTGTCCTCCCTTTGGCCACAATCAGAGGTTGGGGCCTGATACGCAGGCCGAGCCCCTGGGAGGAGGTGGCGGGCTTCTTATGCCCAGCTCCCTGCCTGAAACCCTTGGGCTAGCTGTCTCTGGGAGAGGTCAGGTACAGGTCTCACAGCCCTCAAGGGGCAATGGGCAGGACACACAGTCCCCGGTGGCCCCCTCCAGGAGCAGGAGAGGCAGGGGCGACACTCGCCGGAGGTCTTCTCTGCTGCTGGTCCCTGCCAGGCTGCAGGGCTCGGGCTGCCTGCAAAGTGGCCAGGCTCCCGGCAAGCCCGAGTGCTCCTTTCCACCGGGGCTTAGCTCTCCTGCCCAGGGTGCTAGGGATCTTGACCTTCCAAACCCTGAGGGCACAGCTCCCACCCCAGTCTTGCCTCCCAGCAGCTTTCAGGTATCTTCCAGAGAATTCCAGGCTTTTCAATCCTACACTGTGTGCCACATTATTTCTCTTAATCCTTATGGCATCCCTGAGGGACAGGGGCTATAATTGTGTTTTACAGGCAAGGAAGCTGAGGCCTGAAGCGCAAAGTGGCTTATCTAAGGCTACACTGGCAGAATGTGGATTCTCACTCTGGCCTCTCGGCCTCCAAAGCCTGGACTCAGCGTGTTCCCTGCCTCGCTTTACCATCTCTCCCACCAGTTTCTGCGAGCAGAGCCAGGACTGGCGGCTCAGGGAGTGTGGGTGGACACCCTCACACAGGCCATGTGGCTCCCTGAGCTGCAATCCCACCCCCAAGATGGGAGCCTCACCACCTGAGGGCCCAGACCTTCCCCCTCTCTCCCGGCCATGACCCGGCTGGGACTGCGCAGAGCAGAGCTGGATGGGGAGAAGGGCCCAGGTGGGTATAGCAACTCTGCCTTGCTTCGGATATTTGCTGTTCCTGGCTCTCCTTGTGTGCCCTATGAAGCCCAAGTAACAAGGTGTTCTGGGTGGTCCCCATTGCCCGGGCTGCAGAGCACTGCCTCCCTCCTGCCCCAACCTCACCTCATCCTCCCTGCCTCCCCTCTGTAGGCAGTAAAGTGGGGTGGGGTTGGGGCATTTCTGGGGGACCCATGGGCTTGCCCGGAGCTGCTGGTCAGCCCAAAACTGAGAAGGTTCTGGTTTAAGCCCGGCCTGGGGCAGCAGCCTCTTGTGGCTCTCGGGAAGTCCCAGGGTGAGGAGGAGATATGGAGCCACTCACATGCTCTGGTCCCATTAGCCCTGCACATCGGGGGACCCGGGAGGAATCTCAGCAGCTCCTGGAGGCCCTGGTGGCCCTCCCTGGTGCATTTGCTGTTATACAGAGTTGAGTCCTTGGCCCCCTAGTCTAGGCAGATGCCCACCAGCCAAGCTCGGGAGATGAATGTGTGCACCCGGAAAACCTGGGGACACCACCTCCGGATGGAGCAGGAGGCAGCAGGATGTTACATGGTTGTGATGGGACACTGTGGTGGTGGCCTTGAGCTCAGGCCCAGAGGCCAGGGCCCCCAGGGCTCTCTGCCAGTGCAGAAGTGGGGGCCACAGCCGTTGTGACCACTGAGCCACTCCTTTTTTGCGGCTGCTCTTTAGTCTTTGATGGCAGCTACTGCAGTGTGGAAGATGCAGCCGCTGTAGGAATTCCTGACCGACAGGGGAGCCATTCTGCCTCTGTAAGGCTGGGTGGGTCCTTCCCCATCCCCTCCAGGGCTGTGTGCACCAAAAGTCCACAGGGACTTTCGGGCTGCTTAGAGTGTGTGCAGAGTGGTATGTGTGTGCGCGCACGTGTGTGGTGGTGTGCACACGGTGATGTGTGCATGCGTGTGTGTGCATGTGTGTGTGCGCGTGTGTGTGTGTGTGTGTTCCAGTGAAGGGCTGGGTCTACATGCTCGTCACTTGCTAAGAGCAGCCTATGACGCCCCAGTGGGCTCCGTTGCTGAGTGGTATCATCCCTCCTTGGCCGCCTGCTGTGGTGGCAGCCCCGTGACTGAGGATTTCTCCTGGACTAGCTCATTGGGGGCTGAGCAGTTGATTCTCAGGGCACCCCAGAATCACTTCTAGCAAGGCCCTGGGGACCATGTGCCCCTGTACTTCCCACAACTGTTCCCTGCCTGAGACTCTGTTTACATGTGGAGTTCCTGGGAAGGCCGCCCTGCTGCAGGCTCCTTGAGGGCCTAACTCCCATCCCCAAGCCCAGACAGTGACTCATGGAGTGGGGCGGGAGCGGGGAGGAGAGGGTGCAGGAAAGCTGGGGGAAGAAGGCGCCTCCAGTTGCCACTAGATGGTGATGATCCCACCCCACATTTCTTGAGTGCTGGCCATGTGCCAGCCCTGGTGCTGAATCTTGGCACTCAGTATCTCATGCCACGCTCACAATAGTGGCCATGGTGGTTAGCCCATTCTACAGGAAGGGGAACTGAGGCACAGAGCTTCTCAGCTCACAGCAGCCTCTTGGGGTCCTGGGGCTTTGTAACCTCTCCTGATGCTCCTCAAAGCGTGATTCAGGGGCCTGGAGCTCTCCAGAGGGCGTTTGTCAAATATGAGGATTTTTAGACTAAGGAGACCAAACTCTGGGCAAAGGTCCTGGAACCAGCCTGCGGGATCAATCATTTCTAGGGTCCCTAGAAGTTCCAGCGAGGAGCTGATTGCAGGACGGGAGAGTGGGGACAGGTGAGGCACTGGGGTTTGCATGTGGGCAGTGTGGGGGAGCAGAAGGAGCTGTGTCTGGGCATTCTTAGCTCTTCTCTAGATTCTCTCCATCCTGTCTATACTCCCACCCTTGGTATAGTAATGGGGGCAGAAGAAGATTTGAACGGATATGGGGGACGGTATTTGGGGCTGAGGACCATGGTGAGGACAGGGAAGCCCAGGGAGACAGGTGAGGAGGCGGGGGTCCACCACCAGGCTGGACTTTGGTGTGCTTTTTCAGAAGGCAGTGGGGGGCCCCAAGGAAGGGTTTCCAGCAGAGGGGTGACGGTCTTTGGTGGCTGCGGGAGGATGGACTGCAGGGAGAATGGGGGCTCCTGCGGGTCCTGCAGGGCGGAGCAACTGGACTCAGGGACTGGCAGCCCCAAAGGGAGCGGCGGGTGGGAGGGGCCGCGGAGGCCGCCATCCCGGCCCTTGGAGCCTGGGGGTATGAACCCCACCGGGGCATGTCGACTTCAACGGACCTTGGAGTGGGTTTGAATGTGGGGCAGGAGGAGCTGAGGGTCGCAGGGACACCGTGCGACCTCAGCACGCCGGAGGGCGGGGACCGCGCGCGAGCCCCAGGTCTCTCGGGCTCCTCCGCCGCGATCTGAGGCTGTTTTCTCATCTGTAAAATGGGTCGTTGCGAGGGTTCCGTGAGGTAACGCTGCTTGTGGAGGCGTCGCGTCCGACAGCCGCATCCTTCGCGGGTGCGGGAGGGGGCGCCGCGCTGGCTGCGGGGACGGCACTGCCCCCTGGCGGCGTTCCCGGGCGGACAGGCGGGGCGTCGGGGCGCGGGCTGGGGCTGCCGTCAGTCAGCCCATCGGCTCCCGCGTGGCGTGTCTGTCTGTCGCTCGGAGGGTGGACGCCGGGGTCTCGCAGGCCACATGGTAGGTGCGTGGGCGCCCGCGTGGGCGAAGGGCCTGCGGCTGGGCCGGGGCTCCGCGCTGGCAGGGTGGTCCCAGGGCGGGAGGGGTCCCAGGGCTCCGTCGGGGCGCCCCCCGCCCCTCCCAACCAGGGAGCCTTGCAGCCTCTCGGGTCCTTTGTGTCTTCCGGGCAGGGGCGCCGCGGGCTTGCGACCCTTATTCGAGGACTAGGTCGCCTTCCTTGAACCGGGGCTGGCGCCTGCTAATTCCCAGTTGGTCCCCGAGACTCCCGCGCTACGGTGCAGCGGGGGTGAGGGCGGGCGGGAAAAACGGCGGGGGACTGGACAGAAGAGAGGGAACCCCAGAGTTGGTAGTGCCAAGGGCATCAAATACGGAGACTTTGAACAGTTTGGGTGACAGAAAACAGAAAAAAAGAATCAACTTGTAGATCAGGCATTTGTAGTGTTTAGCCTTGACACTTCTTCACTGGACCCTCATCGTGACGAGGTCTCCAGAGCAAAGGGGTGATCCCCGTGCCTTTCCGTATGCCAGTCAAGCCCTGTGTTCATGCCTTTCATGGATTAAACTCCCTGGATCCTCCTAATAAGGAAACAGCCTCAGAGAGGCTACCGTGCTAAAGGTCACACAGCCTGGAACTGGGGAGGCTGGATTCGAATTCAGGCAGTTGCTTCCAGAGCCCTTGCTCTTGACCCTGTGATACCAGGCGTTGTGCTCATTTTACAGATGCCCAAACAAGTGCCTCATCTGGCATCATTGCTTGAAAGGGGAGACACCCAAGATCTGCCGTTTATTCAAAGGTTCCAATAGATCATGAAATTTAAAATCAAAGCTTCATGTGTTATCATTTTTTTAAAAATGTATATTTTTACTTTTTTATTTTTTTGAGACAGGGTTTTGCTCTGCTGCCCAGGCTGGAGCCCAGTGGCATGATCTTGGCTCATTGCAACCTCTGTCTCCTGGGTTCAAATGATTCTCCCACTTCAGCATCCCAAGTAGCTGGAATTACAGGTGTGTGCTATCATGCCTGGCTAATGTTTTGTATTGTTAGTAGAAATGAGGGTTCACCATGTTGGCCAGGCTGGTCTCGAACTCCTGACCTCAAGTGATCTGCCCGCCTCAGCTTCCCAAAGTGTTGGGATTACCGTGAGCCACTGCACCCAGCCGAATTTTTCATCTCTGACCTGTGGATGTAAGAGTTTTGTTTTCTTTCTCAGTGGTGCCTAAAATAATGGTCATTTTAGCGCTAATGTCACCTTTGGCTGGATGAGTTAGGACAGAGTCAGCATTCCCTGAATGGCCGGGTGCAGTGGCTTATGCCTATAATCCTAGCACTTTGGGAGGCCGAGGTGGGTGGATCACCTGAGGTCAGGAGTTCAAGACAAGCCTGGCCATCATGGTGAAACCCCATCTTTGTAAAATAAATAAATAATAAAAGTGTTATTGTTTAAAAAAAATCGCTTCTCGGCCTTTTGACTAAGATCAAGTGTAGCATTCCCTGAATGATCTTTCTGGGCATCTCTCCTCTGTTCCAGATGACTCTGTGCCTCAATTGCTCTGTCCTTCCTGGAGATCTGTCCCCAGGGGGTGCAAGGAGCCCCATGGTTTGCAATGGCAGTGCAGCCAGGGGGTACTTTGACCCTGAGGACTTGAACCTGACTGACGAGGCACTGAGATTCAAGTACCTGGGGCCCCAGCAGACAGAGCTGTTTGTGCCCATCTGTGCCACGTACCTGCTGATCTTCATGGTGGGTGCTGTGGGTAACGGGCTGACCTGCCTGGTCATCCTGCGCCACAAGGCCATGCACACGCCCACCAACTACTACCTCTTCAGCCTGGCCGTGTCGGACCTGCTGGTGCTGCTGGTGGGACTGCCCCTGGAGCTCTATGAGATGTGGCACAACTACCCCTACCTGCTGGGCATTGGCGGCTGCTATTTCCGAACGCTGCTGTTTGAGATGGTCTGCCTGGCTTCAGTGCTCAACGTCACTGCCCTAAGTGTGGAACGCTATGTGGCTGTGGTACACCCGCTCAAGGCTAGGTCCATGGTGACGCGGGCCCACGTGCGCCGAGTGCTTGGGGCCATCTGGGGTCTCGCGATGCTCTGCTCCCTGCCCAACACCAGCCTGCATGGCATCCGGCAGCTGCACCTGCCCTGCCGGGGCCCGGTGCCTGACTCAACCATGTGCATGCTGGTCCGCCCACGGGCCCTCTACAGCCTGGTGGTGCAGACCACCGCGCTGCTGTTCTTCTGTCTGCCGATGGCCATCATCAGTGTGCTCTACTTGCTCATTGGGCTGCGGCTGTGGCGGGAGAGGCTGCTGCTCATGCAGGAGGCCCAGGGCAGGGGCTCCGAAGCTGCCAGGTCCAGAGACACCTGCAGGCTCCAGCAGCGAGATCGGGGCCGGAGACAAGTGACCAAGATGCTGTGTAAGTGTCATGGCTGGGAAGAGGGGCTGAGCCAGGCACTGGGTATGAGGCTGGGGCTCCTGGGGCCTGGGGAAGGGGTTGAGTATCTGGGTTTGTGGGAGACGAGGAACTTCCCTAGTCTCGTGTGTGTGTGTGTGTGTGTGTGTGTGTGTGTGTGTGCGTGCATGTGTCTGAGTTCACACTCCTGTGTACTCTTTTAGATTACCCTGTTAGACTCTTACACCTGTTAATGGCTAATGGTAAGACTGATTGTGTAATTTGTGGAGTTCACTGCAAAATGAAAATTCAGGGTCGCTTTTTCAAAAGTGAATAAGAATGTTAAGATAACAATAGAGCATTAAACCAAGCCCAGGACCCTGCTAAGCCTGGGGCCCTGGCTCTAGAACCAAAACACAAGAAAGGGCAGGGGCATGTGGTGGGCTCCAGGAGACAGAAAACGGGATCTGGACCCTCCAGATTTTACCTCGGTTTTTTTTTTTTTTTTTGAGGCAGGGTCTTGCTCTGTTGCCCAGACTGGAGTACAGTGGTATGACCACGGCTCACTGAAGCCTCAAACCTCCTGGACTCAAGCTATCTTCCTACCTCACTCAGACTCCTAAGTAGCTAGAGCTACAGGTGCATGCCACCATGCCCAGCTAGTTTTTTCATTTTTGTAGAGACCGGGTCTCACTTTGTTGCCAGAGCAGGTCTTGAGCTCCTGGTCTCAAGTGATCCTCCCACCTCAGTCAGCCTCCCAGAGTGCTGGGATTACAGGCATAAGCCACTGCGCCTGGCTCTTCTTGGTTATTGCACGTCTTGGCCCTGTTCTTCCCTGCAGCAGCCTGTGAGGCATGGCCACGGGCACATTGTCTCCTTTCCTGAGGAACTGCCCTCTTCTCTTAGAGATGAGTGAAAAGTTCCAGGAAGAATTCTGTGGGGTGGGGCTTAGGTCATGGGCCACCTCCTGAGCCAGAGTGGCAGGATGCTGAGGTACACAACCCCCAGTGGAACCGCACAGTGGGATCTGGGGGAAGCAAAGTCCCCCAGAGAAGGGGAGGAGGGTGCTGGAGAGGCCAAGTGCGGAATTTCCCCCCATGCCATGTCTGCAGTTCCCTGGGAACCACCGGAGCGACCATTTGTCTAAAGAGCCCCATCGGGAGGTGTGTCTGTGAGGGCTAGGCTCAGGGCACAGGGCATCAGGCCGGAGACGTTCGGGTTGGGGCAGGCCAGGGTGCGCCCAGCTGGGATGAGGCTCCAGATCTTTGTGGCCTGGACCAGGCTTTTTTTCAAAAGCTGTGGCCCTGGGGAATCGAGACAAACTGATGCGAAGCCAATCACGGATCCGCCCCACCTACCTCCCTGCATCCCAGCTCAACCCCAACTCAGCAGAGCCTGAATCAGGCCAGTGGGGTGAGTTGGGTTGGGAGAGGGCCACCTAGACTTTGGACAGAGCCAGCTAACTGAGGGCTGCCCCATCCCCAGAGTGAGTCACTCCTCTCGCCCCTCAGGCACCATCCCAGAGCCCAGAGTCTCTTGTGCAGCCTGAGATGGGACTGAGCCCAGAGCTGTGTTTCTGCCTCCCAGCTCTGCACTGTGAAGCTTGTGCTCGTAACCAGCTGCCCCCGTCGCCCTGCCTTCTGCCCTACTATCCCATCCCCTCCCTGAAAACACAGGTGGGCAGTCTGCAGTAGGTGCTCAGCTGGGATGGCTCAATCCTGGAAGGTGGGCTTCCTGCTTGCTGGCCTTCTCTCTTCCCTCCCTCCCCCCTGTCCTCCCTTATCCACTTTCCAAGGACCCTCTGTGCACCAGGCCAGGTGCTGGGGATGTTGTGAGCAATGTCCTTTATGAAATCTGGGATTATGAGAAAACCATGCTAGGGTATGATGGGGAAGCCGCTGCCTGGCAAAGCTAGGAAGTTGCAGCAGCAAACCCAAGAAACAAGAAACAAAAATCATAGCTGGCCCAGTGGCGGAGACCCAAGGAAGGGCATGGATGGGTAAGACGCAGGCAGGAGGGATTTGGGGAGAAAGAGTGAAGCTTTGGCCAAACTGTCCTACCTTTTGCTAGGGAGGGGGTGGGCAAGGCCCTGGCAGATAGTGGGGGGCAGGTTAGTGCAGGGCAAGATATTCAGATGGGACTTGGGGAGCTGGGGGCTGGAGCTGAAAAGGCCAGGGGCCAAGGCAGGCAGTGTGTGGATGTGTACGTGTGTCTGTGTGTGTGCATGTATGCGTGTGTGTGTCTCACTCTCCCTGGCCCCATCATCTCCTGTCTGCTGCTTTCTGAGCATGCGCCCCTTTCTTCTTCTGTGTACGTATGCATCAGCAAGCATGGCCCCCCAGGGGGCATCTAGAGTGGCCCTAGCCCCACAGCCTGTTTCACCCCAGTAGTTCAGCAGCCACAGCTAAGTGTCACCCAATTCCAAACTCCAGAGTGACAGAATCTGACTGGGCCAGCTGGGCACGGGTGTCCATGCCTGGTCCAATCAGCTGTGGCCAGAGGCAGGGACTTGCCCCACTGCCCACAGTCAGTGACAGTGGTGAGGGCAGCCTCTTTGAGAAAGGCATGGCCGGAACAGGCATTTCTAGAAACTTACCTGGGCGATGGGTGAGGGTGGCCTGTGGGGTGGGAGATGAAGTGAGAATGGGTAGCCCAAACTGAAGCCCGGGAAGGCAGCTGAGGGGGCTCCAGCAGGCACTCAGCCTCCCTTCTCTGTCCCTGCAGTTGTCCTGGTCGTGGTATTCGGCATCTGCTGGGCCCCGTTCCATGCAGACCGCGTCATGTGGAGCCTCGTGTCACAGTGGACAGGGGGCCTGAAGTTGGCCTTCCAGTACCTGCACGTCATCTCCGGTGTCTTCTTCTACCTCGGCTCGGCAGCCAACCCGGTGCTCTACAGCCTCATGTCCAGCCGCTTCCGAGAGACCTTCCAGGAGACCCTGTGCCTCAGAGCCCGCTGCCACCGCCTGAGACCTCACCACAGCTCCTACAGCCTCAGCAGGGTGACCACAGGCAGCACCCTGTGTGACGTGTGCACCCCAGGCAGCAGGATCCACCCCCTGGCTGGGAACGATGGCCCAGAGAGGCAGCAAGAGACTGACCCGCTGTGAGTGGAGCCTCAAAGTGGCTTCACCTGGAGGGGCCGGAGGGCCACGTGGAACTGCGTGGAACTGGGGAGACACACCTGCCTTCCTCTGCAGGGATACCTTCACCTGCTGTCTCCTGTTCAGCCTAGAGATTCTGACTGGCATGTCAGTTTCCCTCAGAGGGAAACAGCAGGAGGAAGGACTGATCTCTGATTGCTGAGGACTCATACTGGCCAGGCGCCACACCGTGTGCTTCTTTTTTTTTTTTTTGAGACCGAGTTTCGCTCTTGTTACCCAGGCTGGAGTGCAATGGCGCGATCTCGGCTCACTGCAACCTCCGCCTCCTGGGTTCAGGCAATTCTCCTGCCTCAGCCTCCTGAGTAGCTGGGATTACAGGCACGTGCCACCATGCCCAGCTAATTTTTTTGTATTTTTAGTAGAGACGGGGTTTTACCATGTTGACCAGGATGGTCTCGATCTCTCGACCTCGTGATCCACCCGCCTCGGCCTCCCAAAGTGCTGGGATTACAGGCTTGAGCCACCGCGCCCGGCCTACCGTGTGCTTCTTATCCCTCACTGCCACTTCCCCAGTTCAAGTCCTTCCCCTGCAGAAACACCATGATTAGCTGGGGCTCAGCAGTCCTCCCTCTGGGGATTCCCGCCACCACTGCCAGTTTCTGAAACGGTCCCACTGGGCCCTCCTGTCCTTCCCAGGTCCTGTTCAGGTTCTGGCAGGGGCCCAGGGATCCAGGAGACCTGGTTCCAATCTCCGCCCTGCTGTCACCATCTTGTCACGTAGCATCAAGCATATCAGTCCATCTTTCTAGGCCTCAGTTCCTTGCTTGAAAAATGAAAGAGGCATTGGCTTTCCACAGTGTCACACTTAGACACTTTAGCTGTGGTTTTCTTTCTGTGTTAAGTTACTGCTTGTAATGAAACGAACAATACTTTCAGACTGACAGGGCGGAAATTATTTTCTGTATTTTTATCAGCCCCAAGCTCTACTTCCTCCCTGACCTCCACATGCATCCCCAGCCCCTCCCAGCACAAGTGCGGCAGAGCCAGCAAGGAAGCAACCCCACCCCCACCACAGCCCACCTATGTGCAGGCTGGCTCGAGGGCCCAGTGAGCAGAGCACTGGACTTGGCTCGCCAGAGGGTCTCTGAGGCCAAGAGACACGGTAAACCAAGGGCAAGGAGTGATGCTGTGGAGGGCTCTGCTGAACTCAATGCAGTGAGAAGAGGGACAGGGACAAGTCATCCTTGAAACCGAGACCCATTCTGAGTCCCTGCGAGCCAAGTCAGTGCTCAGCCAGGACTTAATTCATGGATGAAACTTGTCCTGCTGCCAGTCACTGGGTCTTGTCCTCCTGAGAGGAAGTCCTGGCTTCCATGGCTGGGAGCAGCAGGATGGCCTGGGGTCGGTCTGTCCAGGGTTCTCTCTGCAGACAGCTTCCTAGCTTGTGCCCCTAGCTCATCCTCCCTGGCGAGAAAGTGGAGGATGTGGTACAGGGTTGCAGATAATGTTTAGTTAAAAAAATTCAATTATAAAAATATTAAACACTCATCACAGAAAATTTGGAAAGTACAAATAAGCAAAAATGAAAATAAGTTTTAAACATGTAAAACCTCAGGCCAGGCATGGTGGCTCACGCTTGTAATCTCAGCACTTTGGGAGACCAAGGCGGGTGGATCACCTGAGCTCGGGAGTTTGAGACCAGCCTGGCCAACATGGTGAAACCCTATCTCTACTAAAAAATAGAAAAATTAGCAGAGTGTGGTGGCAGGTGCCTGTAATCCCAGTCACTCGGGAGGCTGAGGCAGGAGAATTGCTTGAATCCAGGAGGCAGAGGTGGCAGTGAGCTGAGATCGCGCCACTGCACTCCAGCCTGGGCAATAGAGTGAGACTCCTCCTCAAAAACAAACAAACAAACAAAAAATATAAAACTTCCCTTGCCAGGGGCTGGGGAAAGGAAAGGTGAGGAGTTGTTTAATTCATACAGAGTTCCAATTTGCAAAATGAAAAAGCTCTGGAGATCAGTTGTACAATAATGTAAATATACTTAACGATACTGAACTGGTTAAGATGGTATATTTTATGTGTATTTTACTGATTTTTTTTTAAAGAAGATTAAATCCAAAGGAAAGAAAAAATGAAAACTACCCATAGCTTTATTCTGAGGCAGCAGCAGTGGCGTGCTTTCTCCTAGTGATATTTCACACGGTTATTTTATTTTATATAAACAATACGCATACACAATTTTGTATCTGGCCTTTTGCCCAGTGGATGTTCTATCCAAGCTCACGCCTGCATTCATCTGACTCATGGGCTCCACCGTGATGGGCCTTGGCCAGCCCTGGGGAGTGGGACTTAGCACATACCGTCTGGGTGAATTTCTCCATGCCGCCCAGGAAGGCCCGGGTGCCTCTGCCTCCTCAGTCCCTGGCTCGGGGAAGGAAGAGCCTCCTGTCTGTCAGTACTGCCCAGTGGACAAGTTCTGGAAGAAGCACAGGGGCTCCCGGACAGAGAGAACAGGGGCTGGGGGTGGGGAGGGGGGGACGCTGAAGACAACGGGAGAAGTGGGGGCCTCGTGGAGGCCAGATTGTGGATGAGGCAGCTGAGGGGAGGCTGGCTTGGGGAGAGGGTTTCCTCGGGGGGGGGGTCCTGAGCCTGCCTTGACTGAACACACACAGTAAAGCCCTGAGAGGGGCCAGCGGAGACAGCTCCTAAGCTGTGGGAGAGCATTCAGACTGCTGGAGAGCGATATACGTGAATCTTTATTGCAAACTTTGGGGTTTTGTTGTTGCTTTTTGAGACAAGATCTTGCTCTCACTCAGGCTGGAGTGCGGTGGTGCCATCAGGGCTCACTGCAGCCTTGACCTCCCAGGCTCAAGCGATCCTCCCGCCTCAGTCTCTTGAGTGGCTGGGACCTCAGGCATGCCCTGGTTAATTTTTGAGTTTTTTTGTTTTTGATTTTGTTTTTTTGAGATGGAGTCTCACTCTGTCGCCAGGCTGGAGTGCCTTGGCACAATCTCAGCTCCCTGCAACCTCTGCCTCCCAGGTTCAAGTGATTCTCCCGCCTCAGCCTCGCAAGTAGCTGGAACTACAGGTGTGCACCACCACACCCAGCTGATTTTTGTATTTTTAATAGAGACAAGGTTTCACCATGGTGGCCAGGATAGTCTCGATCTCCTGACCTCATGATCCACCTTCATTGGCCTCCCAAAGTGCTAGGATTACAGGAGCAAGCTGCCACACCTGGCCAATTTTTTGGGTTTTGGAGTGGGGAGCTGCTGTTGTTTTTGTAGAGATGGAGTTTTGGCATGTTGCCCAGGCTAGTATTGAACTCCTGGGGTGAAGCTATCTTCCTGCTTGAAGCCAGAGACCAGGCTGGGCAACACAGCGAGATCTTATTTCTACCAAAAAAAAAAAAAAAAAAATTAGCTGGGTGCTGTGGTAGTGTGTGCCAGTAGTCCCAGCTACACAGGAGGCTGAGACAGGAGGATCACTTGAGCCCACCAGGAGTTTGAGACTACAGTGATCCCACCACTGCGCTCCAACCTGGGTGACAGAGTGAGATCTCATCTGTAAAAAACAAAAATAAAAAGGCTCTTTAAATTGTTGGTTTGTTTTGAATTAGGATTTTAAAATGTCTACACATTACATTTAGTTTGTTCAGATTCTTTCTTGCGTCTCTGTATGACACTTCTCCCCAGCTACGCGGCAAGACGCCTCTAGCATGAGGGTCTTACGACCTACTTCACACTAGGTAGGCCTGTGAATTCCTTTATGACCCTGCTTTATGGGAGAAAGGCAGGAGCACATCACAGAGACCTTGTTTCTGTGGGTTTTCTCAACTGCCAAGGGGCCATATTTTGGCACATTTATGGATTCTGCTTCTTGTGTCTTATCCTGTCCTTGTTACTGATTTTAATAAGAATACTTCTTGGCAGAATGCGGTGATTCAATTTGCTAATTCTTGGTTTGAACCTTGCATCTGTTCACAAATGAAATAGGCTTTTGCCTTTTCTTTAATTGTTCTTGATCAGTTTTCTTAAACTATTTGGGCTAACCTCATGAAGTAAGCTAGGCAAAAGAGTTTAGCGAAGTACTGTATCTAAAACAGGCAGGCAGATTTTTCTTTATACTCTCATTCCGTCCTAATTTGGGTCTCTCTGAAGCTAGGATAAGGCTAGCACCCTTTACTCAAGATCACCCTTCCCTGAATAGTTCCCAAACACACACAGTATCCCCAAATTGTCACTCTTCAAGTCCCAACGTGGGACTAACTCCTAGGAGCTTGATCCTCCTACTGAGACTACTGGTGTTAATGGTCATGGGGTCTTGTGAGAGCACATGTTCCTGACAGTCCAATGCAAAGAAACTAGGAGAGAGTATTAAGTGATTGCGCCTTAACTTATTTAAATGTAAAATGAAAACCATTATTACCATCTAAGTCACACGTGTGTTTTGAGACGTCCATGATAAAACGTATGAAAAAGCAACCGGTACACTGCGTGGCACAAACACGCAGCGGGGCAGGTGGAGGGGGCGGCTACAGCAGCGACAGCCTTAACGGCGTGACCCTCAACTGTCGTCTCCGTGCCTCCTTCCCGGCTGGCAACGGCGAGGTCGCTAACACAGCCCTCACTGGGCGGGACGCTGCCTGGACGGTTTAAGGCCCAGAACGCCGGGAACACATCAGGGCACACGCGCCCTCAAGGACCGGTCGCTTTAACTACCCTATTCACTTTCCGACGGTCCCACCGCTAGAGGAGCGTCGGAGCGCGCGACCCGCTCATCAACTCCCCGAACTCTGGGGCGTTTCGGCCTTCTCGCCTACCAACCGGGCGCGAACACTTGGGACACCGCGCGCACCAGGACCAGCGGACCCAAAGCACAGCCCCCGGCGCCGGACAGCAGCAAAACGTCCGCGCCACTGGCCGGCGCAGCACGTGCAGCGCCTTCACCCGACTCGAGACTCCGCCCCCAGGCTCCGCACCGCCGGGGCTCTGATTGGGCGAAGCGGAGTCACGAGGGCGCCGTCGCTCTACGTGTCGGTCTTCCCCGCGGTCCTTGGGTCTTGCGCAGTCGCTGTGAGGGCGCCCTCTTCGTGTCCGCGTGCGCGGCCTTACCCGGGCTCTCCCCGGGCGTCGTGCCTGCGGCCGTCAGGCGCGGTGGCTCGCAGGCCACACCACCCAGGGCGTTGGCGGGCTTTGGGCGGGGGCCCTACACCTGCGACAGCGTTAAGGGAGAACCTGTTAGAGACAAGGGCTGACGTGGGCAGCGAGTGTTGTCGACTCATTTGTGTTCTGAATTCTGGTGGGGGTAGTGATGGTCACTGTCCCAGTTCACAGAATTCTGCGGCTGGATAGGTAAAGGTACTTGAATTGTGGGTACTTTATTTGGCCCCGTGTCCCCTTTATTTTGGCCCAGTGTGCTTCCATTTGAGTAGTCTGTGGTGGAATTTTATTTTTATTTTTATTTTTTTAAAAAAGAAACAGTTATTTAAAAACACATGATGGAGGCAGCAAAGTGAGAGAAGTAGGGAGGAATTCTTGGAATTTGCCTGGTTTTTTTTTTTTAGTTTCTTAACCTTAAGGAGTTTCCTCTTGTAGATTGTGGCAAAAGAGAAGGTATGGGAGACCGCACCTACAACATCAAAAATCACCTTTTCTGCCGGGCGCGGTGGCTCAAGCCTGTAATCCCAGCACTTTGGGAGGCCGAGGCGGGTGGATCACCAGGTCGAGAGATTGAGACCATCCTGGTCAACATGGTGAAACCCCGTCTCTACTAAAAGTGCAAAAAATTAGCTGGGCGTGGTGGCGCGTGCCTGTAATCCCAGCTACTCAGGAGGCTGAGGCAGGAGAATTGCCTGAGCCCAGGAGGCGGAGGTTGCGGTGAGCCGAGATCGCGCCATTGCACTCCAGCCTGGGTAACAAGGGCGAAACTCCGTCTCAAAAAAAAAAAAAAAAAAAAAAAAAAAAAATCACCTTTTCTATTTTTCTGTTCGCTGGTGTGAGTAAAAGATACCAAATGAAAATACAAAGTTAAGTTGAGGCCTAATGTGAGTTTATTAGCAATTTACTGTTGGAAATACTAGAGGCAAAACGTGCAAGGCTTGGAATGTGTGGAGGCTCTATGATGTACCTAATAATAATCTTGTCCATTTTGTGCAGGAAAAAAATCAAGGTGAACTGAAGAAAATGAGCCTTGCCTCAAAGGAGGTAGAAGATGGGGAAGATGAGATGCGAGAAGATAAGGACAATGGCGGTAGAGACGAGGTAATTATATGTACTGCATTGAGCAGAGTAGCATTTATTATTAATGTCAACAATCAAAATCCACAGTAAAGCAGTTAAACTGCATTGTTCAATCTCAAAAGTTGGCCAGGATGGGTAGCTCTTGCCTGTAATCCCAGCACTTTGGGAGGCAGAGTAGAGTGGGCCGCTTGAGCCCAGGAGTTTGAGACCATCCTGGGCAACATGGTGAAACCCGCCTCTACTAAAAATGTAGAAATTAGCCAGACATGGTGTCTCCCACCTGTAATCCCAGCTACTCAGGAGGCTGAGGCAGGAGAATCACTTGAACCTGGGAGGTGGAGGTTATGGTGAGCAAAGATCGTGCCACTGCACTCCGGCCTGGGAGACAGAGTTTGTCTCAAAGAAAAAAACACAAACCTCAAAAGTGATACTGCAAACACTGTCCAACTAATTTTACAAGTTCACATTAAGCTTGATGTCAGACTCTGACCAGATCATTTCGAGAAAAGGAGATCACAGACTACTCCCTAATGAGCATAGATTCAAAAATTCCAGAAATATTAGAAAATTGAATATCAATATTATGCAAACAGTAGTACATCATAATGTGTAGTGGCCAAGTGTGGGTTATTTGGGGAATGTTGAGGTGTTTTATGTTTGTAAAGTGATACTGGTTGTTTGAAAATACTGGTTTAAAAGAAAATCTCGGCTGCGCATGGTGGCTCACGCCTGTAGTCCCAGCACATTTGGGAGACTGAGGTGGGCAGATCATGAGGTCAGGAATTGGAGATTGGCCTGGCCAACATGGTGAAACACTGTCTCTACTAAAAATACAAAACTTAGCTGGGCATGGTGGCACGTGCTTGTAATCCCAGCTACTTGGGAGGCTGAGGCAGGAGAATCGCTTGGACCTGGGAGGCAGAGGTTGCAGTGAGCCAGGATCGTGCCACCGCACCCCAGTCTGGTGACAGAAGGAGACTCCTTTTCAAAGAAAAAAGGAAATGTCTTCATTCTTTAAATTGATTCATTAAAATCCATTCATTTATGGCCCAGCAGGGCAGTGCTTTGCCTCAGCCATACCTGACTGTTTTAAATTAAAAAAAAAAAAGAAAAAAACAATCAATTACTTTGTGTACCTGCCAAACATGTTTTCACATTTCTTCTTTTGACAAATATTGAAGTCCTTACTAGGTTCTACTTTTGAGAGCCTCTCCTTTGGAATTTGAAAATAGGTAGGTTTAAGTTGAGTCTTGACAGAATTAAGGTGGGTTAATGGGTACACAGCTAATGAATATGGAATGCTTCATATGTGCAGCCATTGTACAAGGGCTTTATGCCAGGGGTTCCCAAACCCTGGGCCACAGAGCTGTACTGTTCTATGGCCTGTTAGGAACCAGGCCGCACAGTGGGAGGTGAGCAGTAGGCAAGTGAGGTAAGCTTCAGCGGTATTTCCAGGGGCCTCCCCATCTCTTGCATCACTGCCTGAGCTCCGCCTCCTCTCCAATCAGCTGCAGCGTTAGGTTAGAGTCTCATAGAAGCACAGACCCTTTTGTGAACTGTGCTTGTGAGGGATCTAGGTTGCACGCTTCTTATGAGAATCTAGTGCCTGATGATTTGTCACTGTCGCCCATCACCTCCAGATGGGACTGTCTAGTTGCAGGAAAACAAGCTCAGGGCACCCATTGATTCTACGTTATGGTGAGTTGGTATAATTATTTTATTATTTATTACAGTGTAATAACAGAAATAAGGAGCACAATAAATGTAATGTACTTGAATCATCCCTCTGTCTTCCCACCGGTTGTATGAAAAATGATCAGCCACAAAACTGGTTCCTGGTGCCAAAAAGGTTGGAGACCACTGCTTTATACGTTGTTTCACTTCATCCTCACAGTGCCCAGGCTAGGTAGGCATCAGTAGTTCCATTTTTTAGACAAGAAAGCAGATTTAGCCATTAACCAGCTTGTTCATGTTTCCAGAACTAGTAAGTGACAGAGCCAGGGTTATACATGAGTCTGCTGAATCCAAACCCCCTATACTTTCCCTGTTCATTTCTCAATCTCCCCCCAAGCAGCTTGTTCTGAGAGGCAGGTAGCATTTGTTGTCCACTTTGAGCAACTGGTTGTGTGATAGAAACTTTCTTCAGCCCTCTTCTGTCTAGTAGTTGTTTTAATTAATCAAAAGTAAAAGTGGCTGGGCACAGTGGCTCAAGCCTGTAATCCCAGCACTTTGGGAGGCTGAGGTAGGTGGATCACGAGGTCAAGAGATCGAGACCATCCTGGTCAACATGGTGAAACTCCGTCTCTACTATAAATACAAAAAATTAGCTGGGCATGGTGGCGAGTGCCTGTAATCCCAGCTACTCAGGAGGCTGAGGCAGGAGAATTGCCTGAACCCAGGAGGCGGAGGTTGCCGTGAGCCGAGATCGCGTCATTGCACTCCAGCCTGGGTAACAAGAGCAAAACTCCGTCCCAAAAAAAAAAAAAAAAAGTAAAAGTGGGTTTTGTGTGCCCTTGTCATACACACTTAGTGGGGATGATAGGTTTGTTAATTTACTTGACTATAGTAACCATTTTGCCATAAGTATATTAAAACATGTTATATACAATTTTTTAAAAAGTGAAAGTAGGGAAATCATGAAAATTATCCATCCCTACCTTTTGATTTTAATTTAAGACATTTTATGTATTCATTGGCCAGTATTTTGATATGGGACCTAAGTCTTATCTTTGAGTTCACTGCTGGAGTAGCTTATCTTCCCTGCATAAGGTAGACACATAATGCATCTTCTGTAATGTAAAGTTTGTTTCTTTTTTTTTTTTTTTTTTTCTTTAGAGCAAAGGAAAACTCACCCTAGTAAGGCAATTTGAATACAGATTCTCAGTTTTACAGCTTTTCCCATTCTTTTAAGGTTGCTCATGCACACTTAATTTGCTTGCAGTTTTTAGGCTTTATCAAGTACTTCCAAAGCATTTCAATTTGTTTTCATAGACTCAATAACTTTTTGCATTTATTATTTTATTTTATATTTTGAGATGGAGTCTCACTCTTATTGCTGAAGCCAGAGTGCAGTGGTACAAAATTGGCTCACTGCAACCTCCGCCTTCCAAATTAAGTAATTCTGCTGCCTCACCCTCCCAAGTAGCTGGGACTACAGGCATGCACCACCACACCCGGCTGATTTTGTGTTTTTAGTAGAGATGGAATTTCACCATGTTGGTCAGGCTGGTCTTGAACTCCCAACTTGATGTGATCCACCCGCCTTGGCCTCCCAAAGTGTTGGGATTACAAGTGTGAGTCATCAGGCCTGGCTCTTTTTGCATTGATTTTATTGGTTTATATGATGTTCAGTTAACACTGCAGTTGAAACTGCAAATACTATGGTCATATACAGTTCAGCAAGCACAGTGGGTTCTTATTAAAGATACAATTCAGCTCATAGGAATAGAAACGCTTGGCATTTCATGAGCATCAAGTTATTATAGTAAGACCTGTTTGGAATTGAGACAGTCATTTAATCCAGTCAGTTGGTTAAGCTGACATATATAAGAGAGCATTCACTGTACCAGTTGAGTATCTCTTACCTGAAATGCTTGGGACCAGAAGTGTTTTAGATTTCAGATTTTTTGGATTTTGGCATATTTGTAGATACATAATGAGATATCTTGGGGTGACACCCAAGTCTAAACACAAAATTCATTTATGTTTCATATACCCTTTATACACCTAGGCTATAGGTAGTTTTATTTTTCCCTCTGGTACACTGAATAAACTGTTTTGCACTTGCATTTTAGCACGCACCCATCACACAAAGTGAGAATTGGGGCTCTAATGAGATGAATAATTGATGTATATTCTCCTGGGGCAGTAGCATCCATACTCGTAGAAATCTGGATGCTTGGTGGCTCACGCCTGTAATCCCAGCACTTTGGGAGGCCAAGGCAGGTGGATCACCTGAAGTCAGGAGTTTGAGACCAGCCTGACCAACATGGAGAAACCCCATCTCTACTAAAAATACAAAATTAGCCGGACATGGTGGCGCATACCTGTAATCCTAGTTACTCGGGAGGCTGCGGCAGGAGAATCGCTTGAACCCGGGAGGCAGAGGTTGCAGTGAGCCGAGATTGTGCCATTGCACTCCAGCCTGGGCAACAGAGTGAAACTCTGTCTCAAAAAAAAAAAAAAATCTGGATGCTTCCCTGTCTGGTTTTTTAGCGCTAAGTGAAGTCTGAGAATTTTTATTTCTGTTCTTTTTTTAGACAAAGTGTCATTCTTGTTGCCCAGGCTGGAGTGCAATAGTGTGATCTTGTCTCACCACAGCCTCCACCTTCCAGGTTCAAGCGATTCGCCTGCCTCAGCCTCCTGAGTTGCTGGGATTACAGGCATGTACCACCATGCCTGGCTGATTTTGTATTTTTAGTAGAGACAGTGTTTCTCCATGTTGGTCAAGCTGGTCTTGAACTCCAGACTTCAGGTAGTCTGCCTGCCTCCACCTCCCAAAGTGTTGAGATTACAGATGTGAGCCACCACCATGTTGGTGGTAGCTGTTTTTTTTTTTTTTTTTTTTTTTTTTTTTTTTTTTTTTTTTTTTTGAGATGGAGTTTCGCTCTTGTTACCCAGGCTGGAGTGCAATGGCACGATCTCGGCTCACCGCAACCTCCGCCTCCTGGGTTCAAGCAATTCTCCTGCCTCAGCCTTCTGAGTAGCTGGGATTACAGGCATGCACCACTATGCCCAGCTAATTTTTTGTATTTTTAGTAGAGACGGGGTTTCACCACGTTGACCAGGATGGTCTCGATCTCTCGACCTCGTGATCCACCCGCCTCGGCCTCCCAAAGTGCTGGGATTACAGGCTTGAGCCACCGCGCCCGGCCTTTTTTTTTTTTTTTTTTTTTTTTTAATCTCACTCTGTGTCTCAGACTGGAGTGCAGTGGTGTGATCTCGGCTCACTGTAATCTTCACCTTCCAGGTTCAAACAGTTCTCATCCCTCAGCCTTCTGGGTAGCTGGGACTACAAGTGCACACCACCATACCCAGGTAATTTTTATTTTTTTTATTTTTTATTTTAGTAGAGACAGGGTTTTACCATGTTGGCCAGGCTGGTCTTGAACTCCTGGCCTCAGGTAATCTGCTCACCTCTGCCTCCCAAAGTGTTGGGATTACAGGGATGAGCCACTGTGCCCTGCCTTCTTTTTTATCTTTAGACAAGCATGCCAGGTGATTGGGGTGCTGGAAGGCTTTTGACTACATTTTTTTAAGAGAAATTCATCCGAGAGAGTTGACATAGTTGTTGACTTACACGCCTGACCCGAATCTTGTGCTTAGTGACTGTGCAGTGTGACTGCAGCCTCACGAGGAGGCATCTTTTCATTGTTGCTGTTTCTCCTCCATGTTCTTGTCCCTTAGAAGAATGGCAGGAAGAATGCTACTGCCCCAGGAAAGAAAGCAGGGGAGGAAAAGTCTCTGGCTCCTGTGTTTGCTGAGAAGTTAATATCACCAAGCAGGAGGGGAGCCAAGCTCAAGGACCATGAGAGCCACCAGGAGAATGAAGACAGGAACAGTGAGTTGGACCAGGATGAGGACTTCCCCAGGAGGTTCTTGGCGAGTGTGAGTTAGAGACAAGCTGCTGTGTGTGCCCTTCTACAGCATTTGGGGAGAGGTTCTGTTAAAAATCCATCCCTCTGAAAACTGCCTTGGCAATCCCTGACTGATTCTTCCGGATGGGCTTCTTGGTTGGGGAGTCTCAGTGGATGTTTGACGTTTGCTGTCTACCTGACCCAAGTCAGAGGTTTTCTTTCTCCTTCTTTTCTTTTGTCTTTTTGAGACAGAGTCTTCCTCTGGCAGCCAGGCTGGAGTACAGTGGCATGGTGCTCCGCCTCCCAGGTTCAGGTGATTCTCCTACTTCAGCCTCTTAAGTACCTGGGATTACAGGCACATGCCACCACATCAGCTAATTTTTGTGTTTTCAGTAGAGACAGGGTTTCGCCATGTTGGCCAAGCCTTGAACTCCTGACCTGAAGTGATCCATCTGCCTTGGCTTCCCAAGGTGCTGGGATTACAGGCATGAGCCACTGTGCCTGGCCCAGAAGTTTTCTCTTTGAATACTATACATTGATGAGTTATATCTTAGTGCTTATGAGTCACACAGATGTCATCTCAGATTTAATTTTCAGTGATTTTTTTCTGTCTTGATGGAGTCTATGTAACATTTAAAATACAATTGCTATCAAAGAGTAATTCTTACTGTAGTTATTAAAATGCAAGAACAATACATTTAAAATTATTTCATAATAAAGTTAAAATGAGACTGGGCATCGTGGCTCATACCTGTAATCCCAGCACTTTGGGAGGCCAGGAGTTCAAGACTAGCCTAGGCAACGTGGAGAGACCTGATCTCTACAAGAAATTAAAAAATTAGCCGGGTGTGTTGGCACACACCTATAATCCCAGCTACTTGGTAGGCCGAGGTGGGAGGATGGATGGAGCCAGGAGATGAAGGCCACGGTGAGCCATGATCTCACCACTGTACTCTAGCCTGTGCAACATAAATGAGACCCTATCTCAAAATAAAAAGTTAAAGTGACTGATTTTTTTTCTTAGATTTTTGTATACAGCCAGATATAAAAGAACAATTGTTCTCTGAAAGGATAATTTATCATTCTTAACTAGTCTGCGTAATACTTAATTAATTACTGTTAATTAGATGGCTTCCCTTGTGATTCTAGGGTGCTAAAAATAAAGCTGGGACCAAAGGTAGGAAAGACCTTCCCATGAGGGCTGAAGATGATGAACAGGATGATGACAGTGGCTGTGACAAAGGCAGTGAGGAGGAAGAGGAGGAAGGTCGCATGACCTGGATCAGCACTGTTAAGCAGTGTGGCTAGCATCAGGGAATGCTAGTTGTAAGTGAAGCCCATCAGAAGGGGCTGTTGTGTTTCCTGTATGAATTTAAATAACTTTCTTACTAATTTATAAATTCTTTTTTTTTTTTTTGAGATGGAGTTTCGCTCTTGTTACCCAGGCTGGAGTGCAATGGCGCGATCTCGGCTCACCGCAACCTCCGCCTCCTGGGCTCAGGCAATTCTCCTGCCTCAGCCTCCTAAGTAGCTGGGATTACAGGCACGCGCCACCACGCCCAGCTAGTTTTTTGTATTTTTAGTAGAGCCAGGGTTTCACCATGTTGACCAGGATGGTTTCGATCTCTTGACCTCGTGATCCACCCACCTCAGCCTCCCAAAGTGCTGGGATTACAGGCTTGAGCCACCACACCCGGCCTAATTTATAAATTCTTTTAAAAGTACCCTGACCAGACTCAACTCATGAGTCTTGTGACAATTAAGTGTAGCTTTGGAATGATGTTTGTGGGTAGTATAAAAGTTTCCAGAAAGCAGATGATTGCAAATGCAGTGTTCTGGCTTTCACCCACAGAACCTATCAGAGAAACACCTGATAAACGAAGGAAGGAAATGGCCAATCAGAAAGATTCCCCTGGAACCAAAAACCAGAAATTAGAAGGTGACTTATTGGCCGTGGTTTAAAGAACAGGAGATGCATGGAGAATGTCATGTTGTCAAAAACTTAGTCTCTGTTAGCCCAGACGAGCAACAGTGAGATTTTCTACAGAAGCTTGGTGTTATAATAGGCCACAATCCTTAATGGATTTTCTTCTGGTACTACTTTTTCTGAACTGAGTTTTTTTGTTTTTTTTTTTAAACATTTTTGTGCAGCAGCTGAATCACTTGTAGCTTTTAAACTGTTTGTTGGAAACCTGAATTTCAACAAAACTACTGCTGAACTACAAGCTGGTCTTGGTGAATTTTTTGCTAAAAATGATTTTGAAGTTGTTGGTGTCAGAATTGCCTTGTCCAGGTAAATACCAATAAATGAAGAAGGTTTTTAAGAGCTTTTCAGCCCCTCGCTTGATGTTCCTGGAGAATTGAGGAGTTCCAGTAGCTTTATGCTACTTCATCTTGGCTCATAGGCTGCTGTCTTCTCCGGTCCTTTTGTTGCTTGCTCTTCACCCTTTGGTGGGATTTTACCTCAGTCACTTGTAGTTCAAAATGAATGTTTAAAATCCCTCAATGGCTCATGCTTGGTAAATCTGTTATATTTAACTTCGCTACCTATTTTCTCAGCCAAAAAACACTTTTTTTTTTCTCATTAAACTTTTTTAATGGGTCTCAAAATTCTGAGACAAATTTTTGGTCAAGTTGTTTCCATTAAAAAGTACTGATTTTAAAAACTAATAACTTAAAACTGTCACAAGCAAAAAAGAAAACCAAAGTGGTCCACAAAACATTCTCCTTTCCTTCTGAAGGTTTTACGATGCACTGTTATCATTAACCAGTCTTTTACTACTAAACTTAAATGGCCAATTGAAACAAACAGTTCTGAGACTGTTCTTCCTCCACCACTGATTAAGACTGAGGTGGCAGGTATTAGGGATAATATTCATTTAGCCTTCCGAGCTTTCTGGGCAGACTTGGTGACCTTGCCAGCTCCAGCAGCCTTCTTGTCCACTGCTTTGATGACACCCATGGCAACTGTCTGTCTCATATCACGAGCAGCAAAGCGACTGAGAGGTGGATAGTCTGAGAAGCTCTCAACACACATGGGCGTGCCAGGAACCATATCAGCAATGGCAGCATCACCAGACTTCAAGAATTTAGGGCCATCTTCCAGCTTTTTACCAGAACGGCGATCAATCTTTTCCTTCAGCTCAGCAAACTTGCAGGCAATGTGAGCTGTGTGGCAATCCAGTACAGGGGCATAGCCAGCACTGATTTGGCCTGGATGGTTCAGGATAATCACCTGAGCAGAAGCCAGCTGCTTCCATTGGTGGGTCGTTCTTGCTGTCACCAGCAACGTTGCCATGACGAACATCCTTAACGGACACATTCTTGACATTGAAGCCCACATTGTCCCCAGGAAGAGCTTCACTCAAAACTTCATGGTGCATTTCAACAGATTTCACTTCAGTTGTAACGTTGACTGGAGCAAAGGTGACCACCATACCAGGTTTGAGAACACCAGTCTCCACTGGGCCAACAGGAACAGTAACAATACCGCCAATTTTATAGACATACTGGAGAGGCAGGCACAAGGGCTTATCAGTTGGACGAGTTGGTGGTAGGATGCAGTCCAGAGCCTCAAGCAGCGTGGTCCCACTGGCATTGCCATCCTTACGGGTGACTTTCCAACCCTTGAACCAAGGCATGTTAGCACTTGGCTCCAGCATGTTGTCACCATTCCAACCAGAAATTGGCACAAATGCTACTGTGTCGGGGTTGTAGCCAGTTTTCTTAATGTAAGTGCTGACTTCCTTAACGATTTCCTCATATCTCTTCTGGCTGTAGGGTGGCTCAGTGGAATCCATTTTGTTAACACCAACAATAAGTTGTTTCACACCTAGTGTGTAAGCCAGGAGGGCATGCTCTTGGGTCTGCCCGTTCTTGGAGATACCAGCTTCAAATTCACCAACACCAGCAGCGACAATCAGGACAGCACAGTCAGCCTGAGATGTACCTGTGATCATGTTTTTGATGAAGTCTCTGTGTCCTGGGGCATCAATGATAGTCACGTAGTACTTGCTGGTCTCGAGTTTCCACAAGAAGATATCAATGGTGATACCTTGTTCACGCTTGGCTTTCAGTTTATCCAAGACCCAGGCATACTTGAAGGAGCCCTTTCCCATCTCAGCAGCCTCCTTTTCAAATTTTTCAGTGGTTCTTTTGTCGATGCCACCACAATTTGTAGATTAGATGGCCAGTAGTGGTGGACTTGCCGGAATCTACGTGTCCAATGACGACAATGTTGATATGAGTCTTTTCCTTTCCCATTTTGGCTTTTAGGGGTAGTTTTCATGACACTTATGTTCTGGCGGCAAACCCGTTGTGAAAAAAGCTCTCAGGCAAAATATTAAAATAATCCCAAGATCTTCCAAGTCTTAGAGACAGGGTCTCGTTGTTTTACCCAGGCAGGTCTCAAACTCCTGGGATCAAGTGATCCTTCTACCTCAGCCTCCCAAAGTGCTGGGATTAGAGGTGTGAGCCACTGTGCCCTTCCTGTTTTTTTAAAAATTCAAAAAATTATTATTATTACTATTGAGACAGTTTCACTCTATCACCCAGGCTAGAGTGCAGTAGTGTGGTCTCAGCTTACTGCAGCCTCTGCCTTCCAGGTTCAAGCAATTCTGCCTCAGCCTCCTAAGTAGCTAGGATTACAGGCGCCCGCCACCATGGCTGACTAATTTTTATATTTTTAGTAGAGACAGGGTTTAGCCATGTTGGCCAGGCTGGTCCTGAACTCCTAGTCTCAAGTGATAACGCTTGCCTCAGTCTCCAGAGTGCTGGGATTGCAGGTATGAGCCACTGCACCTGGCCAAAAATAAATAAATAAAATTTTTTTTTTTTGAAACAGGGTCTCAGTCCGTTGCCAGACTGGAGTGCGGTAGTGTTATCATGGCTCACTGCAACTTCTGCCTCCCACCTCAGCCTTCTGAGTAGCTGGGACTACAGGCACACATCACCACACCTTTTTTGTACACATAGGGTTTTGCCATGTTGCCCAGGCTGATCTTCAACTCCTGAGCTCAAGCAGTCCCCCCACCTCAGCCTCCCAAAGTGCTGGGATGACAGGTATGAACCACTACACCCAAGCAAAATTTGAGAATTCAAGCCATACTTTCTATAGCTTTTGGTTAAATTTTGTCAGCTGTTAAGCTGAAAACTAATAGAGATGTCAGTAGGCAAACTCTGCACTGAGTCTCAGTCCTTGCTCTAGAACGAGGTCTCTTGACTTCAGCGCTATTGACATTCTGGGCTAGACAATTTTTGTTTGTTTGTTTTTTGAGACAGGATCTGGCTTTGTCACCTAGGCTGGAGTGCAGTGATGCAATCTTGGCTCACTGCAACCTCTGACCCCCCAGCTCAAGCCATCTTCCCACGTCAGCCTCTCGAGTAGCTGGGACCACAGACATGTACCACTATGCCCAGCTAATTTTTTTTTTTTTTAATTTTCTGTGGAAACAGGGTTTCACCATGTTGACCAGGCTGGTCTCCAACTCCTGAGCTCAGGCAATCTGCCCGCCTTGGCCTCCCACAGTGGTGGGATTGCAGACATGAGCCACCACAACGGGTCTGGGCTGGGCAATTCTACGTTGTGGTGGCTGTCCAGTTCATCGTGTTTAGCAGCCTCCCTGAATTCTACCCATTAGATACTAGATACTCCCCCATTTGTAACAGCCAAAAATGTCTCTAGACATTGTCAAACTTGCCTCCCCGCTACCCCCCCGGGGTGAGAACTAATTCTCCATAGTTACTTCACAGTACTGACTCCCAGTTTGTAGAGCCTTGGTTTTAAATTGTAAATTAGGCAGCTGCTTGTGACTTAGTGCTAATTTCTATTCCAGCAGCTAGTGTGATTAGCTAACCAGAGGCATACGCTCTTCATCTTACCTGTGTATGCTTTTTCCTTCACCCTTTTTTTCTACATCTCTGCAGGAGATTTGGTTATGTGAATTTTAAATCTGTTGATGATCAGGAAAAAGCCCTGGAACTTAGTGATACAGAAGTCCTTGGGTATGAAATTAAATTTAAGAAACCAAAGGGAAAGAAAACAAAGGTATGCAAACAAGGCAATTTGTTCAAAGGTATCGATGTATCTAGAAGATTCTGGGTCAGGCAGAAATATCACATTCTTTCTAATTTGGTGCAAGTAATCCTCAGTTTCTGACGGGCCACCTGCCTCCGTTGCACCCTGCCCTCTCTCCTGTGCTCGTGCTGCACGGCTCACCTTTCTCTGTCATAACATTCTTTCCAGGACTCAGTCCCTGGCTACTTGAAACCCATCCATCCGGTCCCAGCTTAAATATCACTTCCTCGGATCAGAAAACTCTTTCCTTACCCCCACACTAGGGTAAGTTTTCTCTACTAGACATCCTCATTGCCCCTTTTACTTCTCCGTCCTGGCACTCATCAAGGTGTATAATTATGTGACTATTCATTTACCCATCTTTTCTCCAACAAAAACACATTCCTGAGAGCAGAGGCCAAGTCCATGTTTTCACAGCAAGCATGTAGCACAGGCCCTAGCCTAGAGTATGTATTCAAATATTTGTTAAATGAACGAAGATGTATTGTTTCCACTTTGCAACTCTTTGAGGGATGTTTTTTCTATCTTAGGGGATTTTTGATGCTTACTAAATCTGAACTCACCAGAATATTCTTTTGTTTTTATGTAGATCCAAATGCCAAAACACTTTTGATCAAGAACGTGCCTGACAGAGTCACTCAACATGAATTAAAAGAAGTGTTTCAGGATGCTTTTCAAATCAGATTAGTGAGCAAGGATGGGATGAGTAAAAGGTATGTTTTGTACCTTGTACTGAATAAGAATGTAAGTCTACTGGATACAAACGTAATGGAATTTCCTTACATTCTCTCAAATCTCTATGTCTGCTTTTAGAGAAGGGAAGAGTAGTTACCCAGATTTCTGCCAGGAAGCATAAAAAATCGAAGAAGACATCATAAAGGGACAGCCAAAACTTCTAGAAAACTGTAGTGGTGCTATAGAGATACAGAGACTTACTCTGCTACCAAGTACAGGATTGAAGATTAGAACTTATTCATAGATTATGTACATTTATTCTTCTCTTTCCAGGGCTGACTCCACTAGAATAACGTACTAGGTAACTTGCTTGGACAGGTGCCAAAATAGAACATGGAATTGTTAGGTTTATGTTGTAACCAATTAGTGAAACACTGTCCTTAGGTATTCTAGGCTTTGGTAGAGTAAGAGAGTGAATATGGTGAAATTAGAGGGGGTGGAGTATAATACATTTTGAAGGGATTGTCATTGAGGTGAAAATTGAATATTGTTTTCTTTTTTTCCTTTTTTGAGATGGAGTTTCATTATTGTTGCCTAGGCTAGAGTGTAGTGGTGAGGGTCTCAGCTCACTGCAGCCTCCACCTCCCATGTTCAAAAGATTCTCGTGCCTCAGCATCCCAAGTAGCTGGGGTTACAGGTACCTGCTACCACACCGCCTAATTTTTTTTTTTTTGTATTTTTAATAGAGACAGGGTTTCACCGTTTTGGCCAGGCTGGTCTTGAACTCCTGACCTCAGGTGATCCGCCCGCCTCGGCCTCCCAAAGTGCTGGGATTACAGGCGTGAGCCATTGCGTCCAGCCTGAATATTGGTTTTATAGATACATTTGAGCTAAATGTGTTGGTGTAGGTGAACTCTAAAATAATCTGTAGCAGTGTGTTCTGATGAACCTAATCTCTAGAAACGATACTACAGATCTAACAAGCCTAAGATAGAACTATATATATTGACCTGGAAAGCTATGATAAATATAGGAAAACAAATCTCAAAGAATAAATTTCAAATTGTTAGCAGTGTTTACCAGGAGGAGATTTGGGAACACTCTGCTTGTTGTCTCTGGAAAACAAGCAAACAAATTTCTGCCAAAAGCTATATAATTTATCAAGGTTTAATTAGGTTTTAATTAAATATTTTTATATCTTTATAGTCATTTCTGTACATGGAGAATTATTCTATCACTTCTCAGCCTTTTGGCCAAGGTCAATTGTAGTATCTGTTCTTCAATTTAATATCTGGTATGTCCTAAATTAAAAACAAAGAAAAGGAATTATTGTAAAGGGGAGATAAGAGAAGCCAGAGAATCCAATGGCCATGTGAAATAAAGCATAGTACCTATGTCTGAAAAGAGTGTGGTGCATTATCTTTAAGAATCTGACTCAGGCCGGACTTGGTGGCGCACTCCTATAATCCTGGCACTTTGGGATGCTGAGGCAGGCAGATCACCTGAGGTCAGGAGTTCGAAACCAGCCTGGCCAACATGGTGAAACCCTGTCTCTACTAAAAATACAGAAAATTAGCTGGGCATGGTGGTGGGCACCTGCAGTCCCAGCTACTCAGGAGGTCAAGGCAGGAGAATCGTTTGAACCCAGGAGTTGTAGGTTGTAGTGAGCCGAGATTGCACCGTTGCACTTCAGCCTGGGCAACAAGAGCGAAACTCTGTGTCAAAAAAAAAAAAGAGAGAGAGAGAGAGACATTCTTTGCCAGGAGTCGCCGCAGTTTCTTGCTTCAACAGTGCTTGGATGGAACCCAGCGCTCGTCCCCCACCCTGGCCAGCCACCCATAGCCAGCCCTCTGTCACCTCCACACTGTGCCCTTGGACCACCTGAAGGCCCCCGCTGCCACTCCAGCGCCATGCAGCCACTGCTGCTGCTGCCACCACCACCTCTCCTTTCCCGCCACCATGATGACCGCATCTGCCTTGCAGGTGCGCCAGAACTATCCCCAGGACTCAGAGGACACCATCAACTGCCAGATAACCTGGAGCTCTGTGCCTCCTATGTCTACCTGTCCATGTCTTACTACTTTGACCGTGATGATGTGGCTTTGAAGAACTTTGCCAAATACTCTTCACCAGTCTCATGAGGAGAGGCAACATGCCGAGAAACTGATGAAGCTGCAGAACCAGTGAGGTGGCCAAATCTTCCTTCAGGATATCAGGAAACCAGACAATGATGACTGGGAGAGTGGGCTGAATGCGATGGAGTGTGCATTACATTTGGAAAAAAATATGACTCAGTCACTACTGGAACTGCACAAACTGGCCACTGACAAAAATGACCCCCATTTGTGTGACTTCATTGAGAGACATTACCTGAATGAGCAGATGACATCCATCAAACAATTGGGTGACCATGTGACCAACTTGGGCAAGATGGGAGCACCCCAGTCTGACTTGGCAGAATATCTCTTTGACAAGCACACCTTGGGAGACAGTGATAATGAAAGCTAAGCCTTAGGCTGATTTCCCCGTAGCCATGGGGTAACTTCCCTGGTCACCACGGCAGTACATGCATGTTGGGGTTTCCTTTACCTTTTCTATAAGTTGTACCAAAACATCCACTTAAGTTCTTTGTACCATTCCTTCAAATAAAGAAATTTGGTACCCCCCCAAAAAAGAAAAATAATTTTCTTTTAAACATAAGAAAACTACTCATCCTCACTCATAGTAAGAGGATTGCAAATGAAATCTACACTGAGATACAACGTTTTACCTATCAGGTAGTCACAGATCAAAAGGTTTATTAACACAGTGGAAAAGAGGGTGAAAAACCTGGCATGCTCGCTGGGCGCAGTGGCTCATGCCTGTAATCCCCGTACTTTGGGAGGCTGAGGTGGGTAGATCACCTGAGGTCGAGAGTTCAAGACCAGCCTGACCAACATGGAGAAACCCCGTTTCTACTAAAAATACAAAAATTAGCTGGGCATGGTGGCGCATGCCTGTAATCCCAGCTACTCGGGAGGCTGAGGCAGAAGGATCGCTTGAACCCAGGAGGCAGAGCTTGCAGTGAGCCGAGATTGCGCTGTTGCACTCCAGCCTGAGCAACAAGAGCAAAACTCAGTCTTAAAAAAAAAAAAAAAAAAGTGGCATGCTCATACTTTGTTATTGGAAGTGAAATTGAAGAAATTTCTATGGAGATTAGGTACTTAGCTCTATCTGTTAAAGTTATAGTTCCAAATACCATTTTATCTTGCTCCTCCTAAGAATTTATCCTATCATCTCAGACAAGTGTGAAATAATGTATTGCAAAGTTGTTTGATGCAAAATTAGAATTAATCTGAATATCAAGCAACAAGTGGTTAAAATTGTCTGGCAGATCCATAAGATATTATTCTATATAGCTTTAAAAAGGAGTGAAATCACATTTTGTGTAGTGATGGGAAATAATCTCCAGTGTACATTATTAAGTGAAAAAAGACAGTATAGAACCGTGTGTATAGTATTCTGCCTTTTATGTAAAAATGTAATGGAGAACACACTGTACACACAAATTTACTCAACATGGATCAAAGACCTAAATATAAGAGCTAAAACATAATATTCTTAGAAGAAAACATAGCAATAAAACTTTGTGCACAAGTGATTAAAGAAAATTGAGAAATTGGGCTTAATCAGAATTTAAAATGTTTGTGTTTCAAAGGCCATTTTTAAAAAGTCAAAATCTGCAGACTGGCTGGGCACAGTGGCTCACACCTGTAATCCCAGCACTTTGGGAGGTCACGGTGGGTGAATCATGAGGTGAAGAGATCAAGACCATCCTGGCCAACATGGCGAAACTCTGTCTCTACTAAAAATACAAAAATTAGCTGGGCATGGTGGCATGCGCCTATAGTCCCAACTACTCAGGAGGCTGAGGCAGGAGAATCGCTTGAACCCAGGAGGCGGAGGTTGCAGTAAGCCGAGATTGTGCCATTGCACTCCAGCCTGGCAACAGAGCAAGACTCTGTCTCAAAAAATAAAAGAGAAAAATACAAAATTAGCTGGGTGTGGTGGTGTGCGCCTGTAATCTCAGCTAATTGGGAGACTGAGGCAGAAGAATCACTTGAACCTTGGAGGTGGAGGTTTCAGTAAGCCAAGATTGTCCCATTGCATTCCAGCTTGGGCAACAAGAGTGAAACTCCGTCTCAAAAAAAAAAAAAAAGTAGAAAAAATCTATAGACTGGAAGAAAATATTTGCAGATCATATATCCGACAAGGGACTTGCGTCCAAATATATAAAGAACTCCTATTTTCATTCAATAAAAAGGCAACCCAGTTAAGAAATGGGCAAAGGATTTGAATGAACATTTCTCCAAAGAAGGCACATGAGTGGCCAGTAAGCACATGAAAAGATGGTCACCATTTGTTGTTAGGGAAATGCAAATCAAAACCATGATGTGATATACTTCACATTCATTAGAATGGCTATAACAAAGAAGGTAAACAGTCACAAGTGTTGACAAGGATGTGGAAAAGTTGGAGCCCTCATATGTTGCTGATGGGAATGTAAAATATTATAGTTGCTTTGGAAAAGTTTGACAGTTTCTGAAAATGATAAACATAGAGTTGCCATATGGTCCAGCAATTCTCTTAAGTATCTACCTCAAAGAAATGAAAACACATGTTCACACTTTTCTACAAATGTTCATGTCAGCATTATTTAATAGTCAAAAAGTAGAAATGACCCCAAAATTCTATTAGTTGATGGATTGATAAAGTATGGTATGTCCTTCCATATATGACATGTCCAGGATAGCCAAATCTTTACAGACTGGAACTAGAGCAGTAGTTGCTTGTGACTGGGAGCAAGAATGGGTTGGGGGGAATGAGGAGTGACTGCTGATGGGTACTTTTGGGGACAATAAAAATGTTCCAAAGTTAGTTTACAACGATGATGGTACAGTTGTGTAAATGTATTAGAAACCATTGTAAACTTTAAATAGGTGAATATTATGATATGTTAATTATATCAACCTTTTTAAGAAAAATTGTGTATGTGTATACATTTGTTTTTATATATACCTAATGTTGCCTGTATGGTTAGAAATTGGGTGGCCTGGAATAGGAATATGAGGAAGACTACTACACCATATCCTTTGTTTGTTTTTTTCATTTTTCTACATGATCAAAACCATATCCTTTTCTACTTTTTGGATTTTGAGTCTTGTATATTTCTGATTCAGAAGACAAATAATAGATTGTGGCCCTAAATGCTGACTGTTTTCTCTTTCACCCCATCCCCACAATTGCAGGATTGCATATGTTGAATTCAAGTCACAAGCTGAGGCAGAGAGAGCCTTGGAAGAAAAGCAGGGAACAGACGTTGATGGGCTTGCCATAGTTCTGGACCATA
The DNA here is from genome assembly GCF_048565385.1 of Saimiri boliviensis. NCBI lineage: Eukaryota > Metazoa > Chordata > Mammalia > Primates > Cebidae > Saimiri > Saimiri boliviensis. Next base: position 10,086,416 of record NC_133453.1, read on the forward strand.
TTGGAGAGAAAAGCCAGGGCCAGAAAAAAAAAGATTGAAAGAACAGCACTTGGAGAGGTGAGTGGTCCCAGAGCTCTATGGATTGAGAGTTACCAGGGTTGTCGCAGGGGGTCCCAAGGGAGAGGCTGGTATGAGTTTAAGGGCACTCAGCATTTTATCTTTTTTATTATTATTTTGAGACAGGGTCTCACTCCCTTCACCCACACAGGAGTGTGGTGGCACAGTCACCACAGTCTCAACTTCCTGGGCTCGGGTGATCCTCCCACCTCAGCCTCCCGAGTAGCTGGGATGGGAGGGCCACTCAGCACTTCAAAATGCAGTTTCTTCTGTATTGAAAGTGAATCATTCTCATAATTACATTAAACTGATTAATATTGTCCTAGTTGCCGGGCGCGGTGGCTCAAGCCTGTAATCCCAGCACTTTGGGAGGCCGAGGCGGGTGGATCACGAGGTCAAGAGATCGAGACCAACCTGGTCAACATGGTGAAACCCCGTCTCTACTAAAAATACAAAAAATTAGCTGGGCATGGTGGTGCGTGCCTATAATCCCAGCTACTCAGGAGGCTGAGGCAGGAGAATTGCCTGAACCCAGGAGGCGGAGGTTGCGGTGAGCCGAGATCGCGCCATTGTACTCCAGCCTGGGTAACAAGAGCGAGACTCCGTCTCAAAAAAAAAATATTGTCCTAGTTAACTGTAACCTGATGTCTGCAAAAGAAATGGCACTTTGAAGTCCATCAGTTGGCCAGGCACGGTGGCTCATGCCTGTTATCCCAGCACTTTGGGAGGCCAAGGTGGGTGGATCATTTGAGCCCAGGATAAGACTGGCTTGGTCAATATGGCAAAACCCTGTCTCTGCAAAAAATACAAAAATTTGCCAGGCATGGTGGTGCGTGCCTGTAATCCCAGCTACTTGAGAGTCTGAGGTGGGAGGATGGCTTGAGCCTGGGAGATGGAGGCTGCAGTGAGCCGAGATCACACAGCTGCACTCCAGCCTGGGCAACAGAGCTGGACCTTGTCTCAAAAAAAAAAAAAAAAAAGAAAAGAAACCCATCAGTTTATTTTTTCTTTTTGGGCACTCTCTTGTATTCTGTTTGAACAAGTTCTTATATCTATGGTTTCAGAATTAGATATTTAATTCTCTTCAGATATTATTTTTCTTCAAGTAGTGTTTTTGCAGGTTTAAACCAATGACCCCAAACCAGTGTCCTGAATTTGCCTAATCTGATCAGCAAACTGTTGCTTACAGAGTAAGAGACAATTGAATTTGTTTTGAGTATTTCAAAAGTCAAGAAATTTCACATAAAACCTTGGGTTTCCAGCTTCTTTTGATAAAACAAAAAATCTGGCCAGGTGCGGTGGCTTATACTTGTAATCCCAGCACTTTGGGAGACTGAGGTGGGTGGATCACCTGAGCCCAGTTGAGACCAGCCTGGGCAACATGGAGAGACTCCCATCTGTACAAAAATAAAGTAAAATCTGGGTGTGGTGGTGCGTACCTGTAGTCCCAGCTAACTCAAGAGGCTGAGGTGGGAAGATTGCCTGAACCCGGGAGGTCGAGGCTACAGTGAGCCATGATGGTGCCACTGCACTTCAGCCTATCTGTTGCAAAAAAAAAAAAAAAAAAAAAAAAAAAAAGGAAAGAAAATCTAGTGGCACGGTGGCTGCATTCCCACATGGCAGCAGTTGGCTGGCAATGAGAAGTAGCTGCTTCCTCTTAGGTGTGGCCTTTGCTCTTATTTGCTGGTAACCCCCACAGTTCCTGAGGGGAAACAGCAGTGGTGTGGAAACTTACACTTTTAAACATAGAGTTAATACCTTAAAATAACACTTTTTTCTTATAGTAAAGATGACATGGCTGGGCATGGTGGCTCATGCCTATAATCCCAGTACCGTGGGAGGCTGAGACAGGCGGATCATGAGGTCAGGAGTTCGAGACCAGCTGTTTAATGGTGAAACCCAGTCTCGACTAAAAATACAAAAATTAGCTGGGTTTGGTGGTTCACACCTGTAATCCCAGCTACTTGGGAGGCTGAGGCAGAAGAATTGCTTGAACCCAGGAGGTAGAGGTTGCATTGAGCCGAGATCACACTATTGCACTCTAGCCTGGTGACAGAGTGAGACTTTGTTTTGGGAAAAAAAAAGAAGATGACATTTTAATATTTCTTATGTATTTGTCTCTTTCACAAGTGGAAAGACAAAGTACAGAACAAGACAACCACACTGTTCAAGAAAAATGAGAGAAGCCTATTTTATTTGTGGAGGTAAAGAATGTCCCTACTGGCCTGGTGCGGTGGCTCAAGCCTGTAATCCCAGCACTTTGGGAGGCCGAGGCGGGTGGATCACGAGGTCGAGAGATCGAGACCATCCTGGTCAACATGGTGAAACCCCGTCTCTATTAAAAATACAAAAAATTAGCTGGGCATAGTGGCATGTGCCTGTAATCCAAGCTACTCAGGAGGCTGAGGCAGGAGAATTGCTTGAACCCAGGAGGCGGAGGTTGCGGTGAGCCGAGATCGCACCATTGCACTCCAGCCTGGGTCACGAGCGAAATTCCGTCTCAAAAAAAAAAAAAAAAAAAAAAAAAAAGTCCCTACATGTTTAATATGCAAACAAAGTCTTTCTGTGTCAAAAGAGCATGCCCTAAGACACCACTATGAAATAAACCATAGCAAGAACCATGAGGGATATACAGAGAAGATGAGTGACAAAAAAACCTAATGAACTGACAAAAAGACAGATTTCAACATGATTTGCTTTTGAATGTGAATAAAATAGGTGATGCTGCTAGGAAGTATAGTTACATATTAAATGAGAAAATTGCCTGGGCATCAAAACCTTTTACAGATGGGGAGTTTAAAAAGAATGTTTGTTGAGTACAGCAGAAATTATGTTTGTGGCTTTCTCTATTGCAACTCATGGGAGTGCTGATATAAATAATGTTCCCCGGTTGGCTGTGTTCATTCATGATGCTGATGAAACTTTTGATGTGACTGAAGAACTTTTAGATACAGTACCCATAACAGGCACAGCATCAGGAAATGACATATTTTTATGTGTTGATAAAAGTCTTAAAAATTTTAATGTGGACTGGTCAAAATTAGTAAGTGTTAGCACAGATGGTAATTCCGCAATGGTTGGTGTTAAACAACTTGTAACAAAACTGAAATCTAAGGTGGCAGGGCTTTGCAAAAGCACAGAACTTAAGTCTGTGCATGGCCTCATTCTCCGGGAATCACTTTGTGCTAAAAAGTTAAAAATGGATCATGTCATGGACATAGTAATTTGCAGCATAATCTAGATACATTCCCATGGCTCAAACCACAGAAAGTTCAACGCTTTTTTCAGTGAGTTAGATGCACAATGTGGAAACCTGTTCTACAACCTGGAAGTGAAGTGGCTGAGGCGTGGTATGGTGCTAAAGCAGTTTTTTGAACTGTTGGAAGAAATTGACTTTTTCGTGTCTTCTAAAGGAAAATCTGTGTCTCAGCTCACTAGCAAAAATTGGGTCAACGACTTAGCCTTTTTGATTGACATTACAGCACATCTGAATACATTGGATATTTCTCTGCAAAGGCGTTCACAAGTGGTTACACAAATGTATGATTCAATTCACTCATTCCTAGCAAAATCGTGTCTTTGGGAAACTCATTTGACAAGGAACAATCTGGCCCACTCCCCTACACTGAAATTAGTTTCTGAAAATGAAAGTGATGGCCAGAACTATATTCTAAAAATTGAAGAGTTGAAGACTGAATTCCAAAAATGATTCTCTGATATCAGTTCTTTATGAAAATGAACTGATATTGTTGTTTACCTTTCTTGATTAATCATGTGAATGAAGAGCTGCAAATGGAAGTTACTGAATTGCAGTCAATACTATACTGAAAACTAAATTTGATGATGTGGGAATCCCAGAATTCTACAGATACCTGGGGAATGGTTACCCTAATATAAAAACCATTGTGCAAAGATTCTGTCCATGTTTGGAAGTACCTATGTTTATGAGCAGTTATTTTCTATTATAAAACTAAATAAAACTAAATATTGGTTCCAATTAGGAAAGATGAATTATCTGCTGCACGTGGCTATACAAGATTCACAACCTGATGTTGATTGATACCTTGGGGCATAAGAAAGGAATGTTAGATTTTGGATTTCAAATCTGCAAAGTAATAAATTATGGAACTTGGGATAATTATTTTCAAATTATATTTTTTCAACATCAAATTTAGATAACATCTCTGGCATTATATGTGTTTGTTAAATCTTATACCATATAAAATAAAGTTGGATTATACTTCTGGTGGTTTTTTACACCTCGCCTTTCTGGCCTTTAGAGTTACTCAAGTTTATAAACTTCTGCCCTAAAAGAAGCCACATTTTTTTTTTTAAAGGAATTTGTAAGCCTGGGATGTGAACCAAGGAGTCAGCTGGATGAACTGAATGTTTAGACACCTAGTGCGATCTGATCCCTAAGCACAACAGACCTGCTACAGTCATCCTGAGGTTCAGGCCAGGGTAACTAACCTCCTTCCCTGTACAGGCTGAGTGGCAGAGCTGTTACTAGCCTCTGGACTTCTTTTGTGGTGCTTCTATTTGGATTTTACACATTTCTTTTGAAGTTCCAATGTTGTTGGTCAGCTTACAGTCAGTGTGGCTGGCCCAGAAACATTCTGCCTCTTACAGGCAGGGATGCTTGTTCCCTTGGTATTGGGGTACACAGTGGGGGTGCACAATGGGGTGTCGATGTGTGGAAGAGCATATGAGCATTTTTCCAGGGTAGCTGCCAGCAGACTCTTAGAGAGGTCTGTGACCCAAAAGGTGTTTTTCCACTGACAGTGACATCTCTGCTCACTGTTGTAGAAACCATATCTTAAAAAATTAGTCTAGCCACACATGGTGGCTCATGCTTGTAATCTCAGCACTTTGGGAGGCTGAGATGGGCAGATCACCTGAGATCAGGAGTTCGAGACCAGCCTGACCAACATATTGAAATTCTGTCTCTACTAAAAATATGAAAATTAGCTGGAAGTGGTAGCAGGCACCTGTAGTACCAGCTACTTGGGAGGCTGAGGCAGGAGAATCGCTTGAACTTGGGAGGCAGAGGTTGCAGTGAGCTGAGATCATGCTATTGCACTCCAGCTTGGGTGATGAGAGAAACTCTGTCTCAAAAAAAAAAAAAAATTAATTGAAGTAATATGTACTTATTGTAGAATATTTGGATATTATAAAGAAATTTTGAGAAAATACCTGTAATCTCAGCAGAGGTAAGCCCTGTAAATATTTAGGGATGTTTTCTTTCAATTTTCTATGTGCGATTTGATGTGGTTGAGCACATTATGGATAGACCATAGTGTATCCTGCTCTATGCCCTCACTCTACCACTCAACAGCAAGCCCTAAATAGCTCTCCATCTTCAGGCTCAGGTTATGTTTATTTGATTTCTCAAGGAGTGCACTTATGGACTTTGCTAGCTGGTGAGTTCTCTCGGCAACACGTGAGCATGGCTGAGTTGATTTTCCAATGTAGGATCCCTCTTCCTTTCTGGCAGGCTCATAGAAGGCTGGGAAGAAAACCCTTGCTGTTCTGGGAAGAAGAGGCAAATCTTATCACTGGAGAGTCTCAGGATAGCCTCAGTGCATAGGTCCTGGGACTGCTAATGAGTGTGAAGCTGAGCTCCGATAGCCATAGCAGAGCAAAGAGATGAAGACAGAGGGAATTTAGGGCAAGGCAGTGAGGTGTTGGGGTTCTGGTAGCCTCTGAGAAAGCTGGCTTAAAAGGCAAACCCAGATTCAGATTCTCTCCTTTAATAAGAGAGACTTGACTATAAAAGTGGGTGGGTGAGAGTGTGGTGGTGAGGGCCAAGGGGGTGCTCAGAACAGGCCTCTGGAGGTTGAGTGAGATGGCAGGGCAGGGCTAGGCTCTTCTCCAGAGGAAACTTGGGGACCATTTTGGAAAGAATGAGTGACTAAAGGTACAGAGTGACTTTGAGGATGACAGTGCATCCGGGAGTCTGGCAAGGCAGGGCAGTGAGAGGAGGGGCCAGGGACGGAGATGGAAGTTGGGGTGAAGGATGGGCAGACTGGCTAGGCATGTGGCCTCTGAATGTCAGGTCATTGTGGTTGAACCTTTCAGCTCTGGATGAGCAAGGGACAGTCCCAGGATCTGCTTTTGGCTGCATTCTCCTGTCTGGGGATCTGCTTTGGGCTGCATTCTCCTGTCTGGGGATCTGCTTTGGGCTGCATTCTCCTGTCTGAGGAAACAGTCTCTCGGCTGCACTCTCATGCAGCTGACTCCTGGCTCTGTGTTTTTGGAAATTTTGTTTCTACTGGCTCTTCTAATGCCCACATCTCTGGCACACTGTCTTTAAATTTCTATTTTTAAAAATGTGTAAAATTGACACTGTTCCCCAAATTCAGAAGGCACAAAGGGAAAAGTCTCCAACTCATCCTCTAGCCACCTAGCTCCTTTGTATAGAAGGAGCCAATATTATTGGCCTCTTCTTGTCTTCCACTGTTCAAGACAGGAATTATGGATTCTTTTCCTACCGATTTTTTACACAAAGCAACAAGCTATAACACATTTTCCTGTACCTTGCCTTTTTGTCGTTTAAAGTATTTTGGAGATACATCTGTAATGAACAGCTGTTCCCTTTGTTTTTATAGCTGTAGTGCTCCATTGCATGGATGTACAAGAATGTCCTTAACCAATGTATTAGGTTAACTCTACCTGCTGTAGTGGATGGACCCCAGTTCTTAGTAGCACAACACAGTAAGTGTTTATCTCTCACTGATGCCACATTCAGAGTGGGGTATTCCTGGGCAGATGGCCTTCTGTGTGGTCATCTGAGGACCCAGGCTTCCTCTGTTTTGCTCCTTTATCCTGTTCTGGGTCATTGGAAAGATCTTCATTCAGCGAGTAGATAGGAAAGAACAAGGAGGCTCCAGTAGGGGCACTTGGTACAGGCCGGGCCTGGATAGGTTTTTACCAGTCAAGGTCCAGCACCACACCTCTAGTCCCAAGGAGGCTGGGCAGGCGCTGCAGCTACACATCCAGGAAGAAGAGGGATTCTGGGTTGGCTGAGTGGCTAGCCTGTCTCTACTGCCCTTGGCTTCTGTTGAGGCTGTCGTGGTCTCAAGAGAATCCAGAACCAAGCCTCTTGCTGGGCATGTGCCCTTTCCAATCCTGCCCTTTCCTTTCACAGGCAAAGGTCTTGGGATAGTGCCCCAATTCCCTGACTGCAGTTCCTCGTCTACAACTCCGTGCACCTGTGATACCTGCTGTGCCTCCCAGCCCCCACAGGATCACTAGGGACCTCTGTGGCAAACGCTTCTAGAAAGATTTTTTTTTTTTCTTGAGGTGGAGTTTTCACTCAGTTGCCCAGGCTGGAGCACAGTAGCACGATCTCAGCTCACTGTAACCTCCGCCTCCCAGGTTCAAGTAATTCTCCTGCCTCAGCCTCCTGATAGCTGGAATTACAGGTACCCACCACCACACCCAGCTAATTTTTGTATTTTTAGTAGAGATGTGTTTCACCATGTTGGCCAGGCTGGTCTCGAACTCTTTACCTCGGATGATCTGCCTGCCTTGGCCTCCCAAAGTGCTGGGATTATAGGTGTGAGCCGCTGCGCCTGGCTGGAAGTTGATTTTTAGATCTGATCTTAATCTCAGCAACAGCTAACACTGTTTCCTCTCACTTGAAGTCTCCTTATTCTCATTTCCCCTCCTCTCTGAAGACTTCGCAGGCTATCCCCTCCCTCTTACTGTCCCCTCCATTCTGTGTTCCTCTGATGACTTTCCCCATAGCTTGCAGAGGCTTTGTCTTTTAGCTCCACAAGATGTTGGAAGCTCAGCTTGTACTTTTATTGCCATTGCCCTGGACATACTCATTTCTCCTGGAGTCTTGGTGCCTTTTATTGAGAACAGCATTCAAAACCAAGATCTGGCCGGGCTCGGTGGCTCACTCCTGTAATCCCAGTACTTTGGGAGGCCGTGGAAGGGGGATCACCTGAGGTCAAGAGTTCGAGACCAGCCTGGCCAAGATGGCAAAACTCCATCTCTGCTAAAAATCCAAAAATTAGCCGGTGTGTGGTGGGTGCCTGTAATTCCAGCTACTCGGGAGGATGAGGCAACAGAATTGTTTGAACCAGGGTGTTGGATGTTGCAGTGTGTCAAGATTGTGCCACTTCATTCCAGCCTGGGCAAAGGAGCAAAACTCCATCTCAAAACAACAACAAAAACAGAAGATCTGGGTGCTGGGCGGGTTCACTGGTATCGGCTGTTAGTACTTTCAGGCCTTTCCAGTGGATAGAGCTAGGAAATATATGTCTACACATGTGCATCTCCAAAGATCTTTCTATAGCTGTATGTATTTTAAAAACCAGGAGTTCGCAGTGATGTCTCCAATTCCAGTCCAACACCATAGTGTTTATTCTAGCCTACTCTTCTCATTATTAATTTGTTTAGAGACATGGTCTCACTGTGTCACCCAGGCTGGACTGTAGTGGTGCGATCATAGTTCACTGTGGCCTTGAATTCCTGGGCTCAAGTGATCCTCTGCCTCAGCTTCCCAGGTAGCTGGGACTACAGGTGTGCACCATCACCTGTGGCTGATTTTTTATGTTTTATCTCTTTTGTAGAGATAGGGGTCTTCTTGCTCTGTTGACCCAGCTGGTCTTTGACTCCTCACATCAAGCAATTCTGCCACAGCTTCCCAAAGTGCTGGGATTACAGGCATGAACAACTGTGCCCATCCCGTTTCCTTATTTTTAGCTCATTTGCCTGATGGTGAGAAATCTGGGTCTTGTTAGCCACATTATATGTACTTGCTCAGTGCCAGAATCCACGTCATATAGTTCATGGATTTCTAACATCCCTGTGAAAAAGAGAGATGTGAATTAGACATCAGATGTGTGCTCCTCTACCAACGGCACAATAGTGTGCAGTTTTTTCCCAAAATACTGTTTTCTAAAGTTCTGTAGGTTACTGCTCCCGCAGGGTTCCTGAATGCAGGTTACTCACATGTAACACAGCAGGTTCACTTGTTTCTGTTTGTATTCCATTTTGGGTCACCTCTACCACCCTTCTCCAATTCCTTGTTGATTTAAATATATATATATATTTTACTGTGAAACATAGAAATAGTTCTAAAAGTCAGAATCATACAGAGATGTGCAGTTGACCCTTGAATGATGCAGGAATTAGAGGTGCCAACTCCCTGTGTAGTTGAAAATCCACATATAACTTTTGATTCCCCCAAAACACAAGTACTGATAGGCTGCTGTTGATCAATAACGCAAACAATTGATGAACACATATTTTGTATGTTACATGTATTATATACTTTATTCTTAAAGAAAACATTATTAAGAAAATCAGGCCGGGCACAGTGGCTCATGCCTGTAATCCCAACACTTTGGGAGGCTGAGGTGGGCAGATCACCTGAAGTCAGGAGTTCGAGACCAGCCTGGCCAACGTGGTGAAACCCTGTCTCTACTAACAATACCAAAAAAAAAAAAAAAGAAAAGAAAAAACTGGCCATGGTGGCGGGTGCCTGTAGTCCCATCTACTCAGGAGGCTGAGGCAGGGAGAATTGCTTCAGTACAGGAGGCGGAGGCTGCAGTGAGCCGAGATCGTGCCACTTCACTCCAGCCTGGGCAACAAGCGAGACTCCATCTCAAAAAGAAAATCATAAGGAAGAGAAGATCTGTTATACTATTCATTAGGTGTAAGTGGATCACCATAAAGGTTTTCATTCTCATCTTCACATTGAATAGGAAGAGGAGGAGGAGGGGTGGTCTTGCTGACTCGGGGTGGCCAAGGTACAGACGTGTACACACAGTTGAAACCGTGTTGTTCAAGGGTTAGCTGGACTCAGAGAAGTGTTACCTCTCCTCTCCCTTCTCCCCTCTCCCACCTGTCATGACCTGCTCTGTGCTCCAACACCTCAGAAACGGCCAGTCTCATGAGTTTCTGGTGTATCCTGACTGTTACGTCTTCATGCACATGAATGTTTGGCAGTTCCTCTTCCTTCTGGATGAAAGGCAACCCACTGCAGGTACGTTTCACACTTGGCTTTTCCCCTTTGACAGTACTTTGGGAATCATGAGTAAGTCATTGGACTTACAGGATGGAGAGCAGGCGCTGGCCCCACGGCCAGTACACCCTGGGTGCACAAGGGGAAGGTGAGCAGGGGGCTTGGCGGTGCCTTCACAGAAACGCTCTCCTCAGCTGTTGCCTTTGTTAGCATTCACAGCCAAGGACAGAAGTACCAAATCATGATTCTATTATTTCTTTTCTTTTTTTTTCTTCAAGACCAAGTCTTGCTCTGTTGCCCAGGCTGGAGTACAGTGGCACAATCTCGACTCAGTGCAACCTCCACCTCCCAGTTCAAGCAGTTCTCCTGCCTCAGCCTCCCAAGTAGCTGGGATTACAGGCACGTGCCACCATACCTGGATAAGTTTTTTGTATTTTTAGTAGAGACGAGGTTTCACTATGTTGGCCAGGCTGGTCTGGAACTCCTGACCTTAGGTGAGCCTTGACCTCCCAGAGTGCTGAGATTACAGGCCTAAGCCACCTTGCCCAGCCATGATTCTATTATTTCTAAGGTGAGGGAAAATTGTAAACATTTTGATTATCAATTTAAATACAAAGATAGAGTCTATAAAATCTAGGCAGAAAAGCATCAGTCTCTTACCGAAGAACTTTTATGTGTTTTGTATATCAAGAATCCCCACAGGTATCCTGCAAACTCGATCTTCTCCCATTTTACAGATGAGGGAAGCCTAAGCCTCAGAGAGGAAGTAACTCCCCAGGGTCACACAGCTGGGAAGCCACAGAGCACCTGATTATTCTTGCTCCCCCACTCATGCCCCACCACCATCTGTCACACAGCTCCCCCACGCTGGGTCCACAGGCTAGCAGGAAGGGTCGCTGGGAGGGCGGGAACCTGCGCACCAGCTGAAGTGACAGGGCCCAAGAAACCGCACCCCAGAGGCAGCCTCCACCGCCAGCTCAGGGGCAGAGGGGCTCGGGGTCTCAGCGCCTGCGGGTGGGAGATGGCATCAAGTCTGTACGGTGGACGCTGGGAGTCCTGCGGGTCGCCCGAGGACCACGTAGCCTCAGGGGAATGCTGGGCCAGAGAAGACCAGTACCTGCCCCGAGGAACCCCGGCCCCCCCTGCCCGCTTCCTACGCTGGGCTGACTGCCTGGACTGCGCTCCGCAGGCGCCGTGGCCTCCTTCCCGTTTGCTCTCGAGGCCCCTGTGGCCCCTGCCCTACCCTACTCTACCCCACCCCAGCTCCTCCAGCAAAGGTCTCCTAACCGGAGGCTGCTGTGCCACCTTGACAATGGCAGCCCTCATCTGCTACCGCGGAGAAGTCTTGAAACTCCTAGACTTTGGTCGCTTCTGTTCCTGCCAGGGAAGGACGCGCAGGGCCAGCCTCGTGACTTGGGTTCCCGCCCGGGCCTCGCCGTGTGCCTGCTGCTCTCCACGGGGCCTGCTGCCCACCACCCGTGACCCAGGGCTTTCTGCCGGCCGCCAGCACCAGCCTGACCCTCGGACGAGAGCCCAGTACTGCCCAACCCAGGCCTTTTTTAGGGTCCCCTTCTCTCCAGGTAAGGCCTCATTATCCCCACGTGGTCCCCCTCCTCCCCATGGCCGCCCCATGCCCATGTAGGGTTCCCGTTTTCCTGGCGTGTGTTCTCCGCCCTCTCCTTGTGGGGTCCTGGTCCTCTCCAGGCTTCTGGAAGGTGGGTGAACTGGAGACAACCATGGTCAGGGAGCCTCGGGAAGGCTGAGCAACGGCAGGAAAGAGACGGACTCAGCGCATTTCTCGGAAGTAAAGTGATGGGATCCCTAGGCAGCGGGAGTCCTGGCACCCAGGACCACAGTTTGAGGTGCCTGGTGCAAAATGAAAATGCAGGGCTCCTGCTCGGCAGTAACTCAGACGTCAAGATGGCGACAGCAGAGCTTCCAGCCAAGCCTAGAGCCCCGCCAAATGCAGGTCACACACCCGCAAACCGGCCCTACTGCATCTGCGAGTCGGGCGCCCAGGAAGGCACGGGGCTCAGGGGCTGCCTGGAGAGACCTGGCCCGGTTTCCCCGAGCGCCGCTCGAGAGCTGTGCCTGACCCAGGCTGCCGCGGCGCCGCCACCTGCCGGCCACCTTGGGCCTCTGCTGCGCCTCTCGGAGAGAAGGACCTTGTGTGGAGTGGCCAGGCGCCTCGTGACCCAGACAGTACCTTGGAAGAAGAGAAAACAGCCGAGGAGGGAGCATTCTGTAGGAGTTCCCATCAGCTACAGCACCCCAGTGACGGTGGCAGCACGCTACTGCCGCTCTTGAACTGCCCTGTTCTTTCCATCAGCAAGGTAAGAAGATGATTCCCCTATAGATAAGGAAATGAATTCAGAATTGGAGTTTTCTGGCCTGGTGCGATGGCTCACGCCACTCATCTCAATACTTTGAGAGGCCCAGGCAGGCGGATCATCTGCGGTTAGGTGTTTGAGAGAAGGCTGGCCAATATGGTGAAACCTCATCTCTACTAAAAACAAAAATTAGCCGGGCCTGATGGCAGATGCCTGTAATCCCAGCTTCTTGGGAACCTGAGGCAGGAGAATCACTTGAGCTCGGGAGTCTTGAGGTTGCAGTGAGCTGAGATTGCCCTACTACACTCCAGCCTGGGTGACAGAGTGAGACTCCATCGCAAAAAATAAAAAATTAAAAAAATTAAAAAAATTTTTTTTGGCGTTTTCTGGCTGCAGAGTCAATGGAGCGGCCTCCCGTGACCCTTCTCTATTCTCCAGGTGCTCCCCTGATCATTCTCTGGGTACCTGCCTCTGCCCCCCACTCTGGTGCTGACCCCCTGGGGCTGGGGGTGCAGCAGGTGGCCCAGGAACACACATTATCATAACCACCATATTGCCTGGGCACAAAGGTGGGGCTGTAATCCAGGGACAGTCTGGGGAACTCCTTTGTGGGAAATGGCTTCTGGAAAAGATGCTTACAAGACTCTGTCTCAAAAAAAAAAAAAAAAAAAAAAAAAAAGCAAACTCTAATCCTATACATTAGAAGAAAATGAACATCTGTTTCATCTCTCCAGCCTTCCCACTGCCCCATCAATTTCCAGTTACATTTTGTCACATATTATATGGGAAATTTCCCAGTTATTCACATTACAGCCAAGAATTTCGATTACATTGCATGGCTTCTATTGATTTTATTATTATAAAATAAAATCATCTTTTTTTTTTTTTTTTTTTTGAGATGGAGTCTTGCTCTGCTGCCCAGGCTGGAGTGCAGTGGCTCCATCTCTGCTCACTGTGACCTCTACCTCCTGGGTTCAAGCTATTGCCCTGCCTCAGCCTCCTGAGTAGCTGGGATTACAGATGTGTGACATCAAGCCTGGCTAATTTTTGTATTTTTAATAGAGACGGGCTTTCTCCATGTTGGTCAGGCTGGTCTCAAACTCCTGACCTCCGGTGATCAGCCCACCTCAGCCTTCTAAAGTGCTGGGATTACAGGCACGAGCCACCGTGCCCAGCCTGCAACCTCCTCCTCCCAGGTTCAAGCAATTCTCCTGCCTCAGCCTCTCGAGTAACTGGGACTACAGGCATGCACCACCCTGCTCAGCTAATTTTTGTATTTTTAGTAGAGATGGGGTTTCACCATGTTGGCCAGGATGGTCTCAATCTCTTGACTTTGTGATCCGCCCACCTCACCCTCCTAAAGTGCTGGGATTACAGGCGTGTGCCAAGCATCTCACTTCTTCTTTTTCTTTTCTTTTCTTTTTTTTTTTTTTTTTTGAAACATAGTTTTGCTCTTGCTGTCCAGGATGGAGTGCAGTGGTAGGATCTCAGCTCACTGCAACCTCCTGTCCAGGATGGAGTGCAGTGGTAGGATCTCAGCTCACTGCAACCTCTGCCTCCTGGGTTCAAGTGATTCTCCTGCCTCAGCCTCCCGAGTAGCTGGGACTACAGGCGTGCGCCACCATGCCCAGCTAATTTTTTTTTTTTTTTTTTTTTTTTAGGCGGAGTTTTGCTCGTTACCCAGGCTGGAGTGCAATGGCGCAATCTTGGCTCACCGCAACCTCCGCCTCCTGGGTTCAGGCAATTCTCCTGCCTCAGCCTCCTCAGTAGCTGGGATTACAGGCACGCGCCACCATGCCCAGCTAATTTTTGTATTTTTAGTAGAGACGGGGTTTCACCATGTTGACCAGGATGGTCTCGATCTGTCAACCTCGTGATCCACCCGCCTCGGCCTCCCAAAGTGCTGGGATTACAAGCTTGAGCCACCGCGCCCGGCCTAATTTTTGTATTTTTAGTAGAGACGGGGTTTCACCATGTTGACCAGGATGATCTCGATCTCTTGACCTCGTGATCTACTTGCCTCGGCCTCCCAAAATGTTGGAATTACAGGCGTGAGCCACCGCACCTGGCCTGAATTTTTTTTTTTTTGAGACAGAGTTTCGCTCTTGTTACCCAGGCTGGAGTGCAATGGCGCGATCTCGGCTCACCGCAACCTCCGCCTCCTGGGTTCAAGCAATTCTCCTGCCTCAGCCTCCCGAGTAGCTGGGACTACAGGCATGCGCCACCATGCCCACGCTAATTTTTTGTATTTTTAGTAGAGACGGGGTTTCACCGTGTTGACCAGGATGGTCTCAATCTCTTAACCTCGTGATCCACCTGCCTCAGCCTCCCAAAGTGCTGGGATTATAGGCGTGAGCCACTGCGCCCAGCCTAATTTTTGAATTTTTAGTAGAGACGGGGTTTCACCATGTTGGTCAGGCTGGTCTCCAACTCCTGACCTCAGGTGATCCTCCTGCCTCAACCTCCCAAAGTGCTGGGATTATAGGCGTCAGTCACCATGCTTGGCCAAAAGCTCACTTCTTGTTATTTCGTAGTATCTGTTGATTAATTTGGGGAGTATTGCCATCCTAACAAAATTGAATCTTCTGATCCATGAACATGGGCAGTGTTTCCATTTATTAGGTCTTTGTTGCCAATGTTCTGCAGTTTTCAGTGTTTGTCTTGCACTTCTTTTGTTAACTTTATTTATAACATTTATTTTTGATGCAGTTGTAAATTGAATTGTTTTCCTTTTTTTTTTTTTTTTTTTTTTTGAGACAGAGTTTCGCTCTTGTTACCTAGCCTGGAGTGCAATGGCACGATCTCGGCTCACCGCAACCTCCGCCTCCTGGGTTCAAGCAATTCTCCTGTCTCAGCCTCCTGAGTAGCTGGGATTACAGGCATGCACCACCATGCCCAGCTAATTTTTTGTATTTTTAGTAGAGACGGGGTTTCACCTTGTTGACCAAGGTTGGTCTCGATCTCTTGACCTTGTGATCCACCCGCCTCGGCCTCCCAAAGTGCTGGGATTACAGGCTTGAGCCACCGCGCCTGGCAGAATTGTTTTCCTAA
Organism: Saimiri boliviensis; assembly: GCF_048565385.1. Classification (NCBI taxonomy): domain Eukaryota; kingdom Metazoa; phylum Chordata; class Mammalia; order Primates; family Cebidae; genus Saimiri; species Saimiri boliviensis. The sequence goes on from NC_133453.1 coordinate 10,101,833, forward strand.
TTCAGTTTTTGATTGTTCATTGGCATTGATAGAAATACCCTTGGTTTTTACATATTGATTTTGCATCTTTTGTATCTTGCTTAACTTTTTTTTAGCTCTAATAGTTTGTGTGTGTGTGTGTGTGTGTGTGTGTGTGTGTGTGTGTGTGTGGATCCTGTCAGGATCATGTTATCTGCAAATATAGTTTTACTTTTTTTTTTTTGCCTAATTGTTCTGGATGGCACCTCCAGTACAATTTGAACAGAAGTGGTGAGAGCAGACACCTTTGCATTGTTCCTGATCTTAAAGCTTTCAGTCTTTCACCACTGGGTTAGATGTTTTTGTAGACGCCCTTTATCAGATTGAGGAAGTACCTGGCTACTGTTTTGTTTGGTGTTTTGCTTTTTGTTAAACATGAAAGGGTGTTGGCTTTTGTGAGCCCTTCCTGCATATATTGAGATAATTACATTCCTTTTGTTGTATAGTTAACACATTTTTGTTTATTTTTTTGACAGCGAGTCTCATTCCATCATCCAGGCTGGGGTGCAGTGGTGCAATCTCAGCTCACTGCAACCTCCATCTCCTGGGTTCAAGCAAGTCTCCTGCCTCAGCCTCCTAAGTAGCTGGGACTATAGTTGTGTGCCACTGTGCCCAGCTAATTTTTATATTTGTGATGGAGTTGGGGTTTCACCATGTTGACCAGGCTGGTCTCAAACTCCTGACCTCAAGTGATCCACCCACCTTGTCCTCCCAAAATGCTGAGATTACAGGCCTGAGCCACCATGCCCAGCTGGGTTAACCATTTTTAAAAGCAGTTAGTTACCTGGGTAGGGTAATGAATTAGGAACCAGGAAAATGGAAGACGAATGCAAGAGAGACTTTTAACTGTCTTTTGTTTTATTTTACTTTGAGATGGAATCTCTCTATATGCAGTGGCTACTCACAGGCATGATCTACCTTGGCCGGGCATGGTGGCTAATGCCTGTAATCCCAGCACTTTGGGAGGCTGAGGTGGGCAAATCACCTGATATCAGGAGTTTGAGACCAGCCTGGCCAACATGGTGAAACCCCAGCTGTACTAAAAATATAAAAGTTAGCCAGAGGTGGTTGCTCACACCTTTAATTCCAGCTACTTGGGGGGCTGAGGCAGAAGAATCGCTTGAACCCGGGAGGCAGAGGTTATAGTGAGCTGAGATCATACCACTGCACTCCAGTGTGGGCAACCGAGCAAGACTCTGTCTCAAAAAAAAAAAAAAAAAGAATAGCTCACTCACTACAGCCTTGAACTCCTGGTTCCAAGTCAGCCTCCTGCCTCAGCATCCTGAGTAGCTGGGACTATAGGCACATCACCGCACCTGACCTGCTCCTTTTATATTTTTTGGTTTCTTGGATGTATTTATTATTCAAAAAATTATGTTTTTGGTTTTTTTTTTTTTTTGAGACAGAGCCTTGCTCTGTCACCCAGGCTGGAGTGCGGTGGTGCCATCTTGGCTCACTGCAACCTCTGCTTCCCAGATTCAAGCAATTCTCCTGCCTCAACCTCTCAAGTAGCTAGGATTACAGCCACCACGCACAGCTAATTTTTGTATTTTTCGTAGAGATAGGGTTTCACCACGTTGGTCAGGCTGGTGTCGAACTCCAGACCTCAAGTGGTCCGCCCACCTTGGCCTCTCAAAGTGCTGGGATTACAGGAGTGAGTCACCACTAAATTATCTCAATTTTTATTATCTAAATCATTTTACTATCTAAATTATTACAATTTTTAAAAATTGTGATATATGGTATTAGATGTATACGTGAAACAAATATTGTGATAAAATGTACTATCTTAACCATTTTTAAGTGTATAGTTCAGTAGTGTTAAGTATAGTCACATTATACAACCTATTTCTAGAACTTTTTCATCTTGCAAAACTGCAACTCTTGGGCTGGGCACAGTGGCTTATGCCTGTAATCTCAGGATTTTGGGCAGCCAAGGTGAGAGGACTTCTTTCTTTCCCCTTTTTTTTTTTTTTTTTTTTGGTTCTGTTGCCCAGGCTGGAGTGCAGTGGCCCCATGTCAGCTCACTGTTCACTGCAACCTCTGCCTCCTGGGCTCAAGCCAGCCTCCTACCTCAGCCTCTGAAGTAGCTGGGACTGCAGGAATATGCCACCACACCTGGCTAATTTGTGTTTTGTTTGTTTTTTGAGATGGAATTTCCCTCTTATTACCCAGGCTGGAGTGCAATGGTGCAATCTAGGCTCACTCCAACCTCCACCTACCAGGTTCAAGTGATTCTCCTGCTTCAGCTTCGAGAGTAGCTGGGATTACAGGTGCCCACTACCACACCTGGCTAATTTTTATATTTTTATTAGAGATGGGGTTTCACCATGTTAGTCAGGCTGGTCTCAAACTCCTGACCTCAGGTGATCCAACCCCCTTGGCCTCCCAGAGTGCTGGGATTACAGGCACCTGGCCCCATCTCTCTTGGGGAAAAAAAAAGCAGCAGCTCACAGTGGAGTGGGGAGACAGACGCATAAGTTTGCTCACTTTTGAGTGTTGTGCAGCTGGTGCAGTAGCACGAGGAGGATCTGACCCAGCCTGGGGATTATAGGGAGGACCCCAGGAAAGTGATTTAGTCCGGATGACCAGGAGGCTGGAGATGGAGGGGGTCATCTCGGGCAGGGAAAGGAGCACAACAAGAGGTGGAGGTGGGACAGAGCTCAGAGGGCCGCCTGGGAGAAGATGGGTGGTCCAGTTGGCCTGGAGTTTGGGCATAGGACCAGGACTAGGGTGAGAGACAAGTGAGGCAGTTGTCTTGCATACAGAATTTCAGGCCCCAAACGTCAATGATCAACATAATATTTTAGTGTAATATTTAAAAATAAAAATTAATGCCAGAAAATCCATGATGAACTTATCAAATTTTAAATGACAGGATCAGTGACTGCTGTGCAGGCCACGGTGAATCCCGAGGCAAGAGAAATGTCAGTGATAGTGATCTGTGTTCATTTAAAAATCCGATTTTAGGCTGGGCACAGTGGCTCATGCCTGTAATCCCAGCACTTTGGGAGGCTGAGGAGGGAGGATGACTTGAACCCAGGAGTTTGAAACCAGCCTGGGCAACATGGCAAGACCTCGGCTCTACAAAAAATTAAAAGATAGCCTGGCATGGTGGAATATGCCTGTATTCCCAGCTACTTGGGGCCGAGGTGGGAGGATCTCTTAAGTTTAGATTGCAGTGAGCCAAGGGGCACCATTGTACTTCAGCCTGGGTCACAGAGTGAGACTGCCTCAAAAATATAAAATAAGATAAATTTCTGACTTTTTTCATTATGGATTTTTCCCAGTAATTAAAAACTATTGCAGTCAAATATTATCTCAATGATTGAGTTTTTAAGCGTTGTGCCTGAGACAAGTGCCTTACCTCACCTCAGGCTCCCTCTCTGTAGCAAGAATGGGTTTTCTTTGAGATGGAGTCTTGCTATGTCACCCAGGCTTGTGTGCGGTGGTGCGATCTGGGCTCACTACCACCTCCGCCTCCAGGGTTCAAGCAATTCTCCTGCCTCTACCTCCTAAGTAGCTGGGATTACAGGTGTCTGCCACCAGGCCTGGCTAATTTTTTGTATTTCTAGTAGAGACGGGGTTTCACTATGTTGGCCAGGCTGGCCTCAAACTCCTGACCTTGTGATCCACCTGCCTCGGTTTCCCAAAGGGATTACAGGAGCAAGCCACCATGCCCAGCCTCACGAAGGAGTTTTCAGTGGTAGATTGGGACACTTGAATTTTCTCTTGTTGGCTGTCAGAAGTCACTGAAATCCCTCAATTAGAAGAATGTGTTTGTATCTACCGCTGAGGAAAACTGATGTGGCTGCTGTGTGGTGGGTTAAGATACAGGCAAGACAGGTCAGAATGGCTGCGTTAATCCAGGCAGGAACTTGAGAAGGGGCAGTAAGAGAAGGACAGTGGAAAGTAGAGTGGACCCATTCCAGAGACACTCGAAGCCCAGGCCAGGGGAAGCCCTGGGTCTGAGAGCTGAGGAGAGGGCAGGGTCTAGACAATGCTACCATCTGAATGCTGGTGTCCCCCCAAATTCATATGTTGAAAGCTAATCCCTAAGGCAAGAGTATGAAGAGGTGGTGCCTTTAGGTGATCCGCTCCTGAAGGCTCCTCCCTCAAGAATGGGATTCGTATCCTTATAAAAGGGGCTTACGGGGGCCTGTGGGTTCCTTCTGCCTGTGAAGAAGCAGCAAAAAGGGCACAGTCTAGGAGAGAGGCCCTCGCAGATACCAGGTCTCCCAGTGCTTTGATCTTGGATTTCCAGCCTCCGAGACAGCGAGCAACACATTTCTGTTGTTTAAAAGAGATCCCATCTAACATGATAGCAGCTCCAGCAGACTAAGACAACATACCGGCTCTTGGCCATGCAAGCTGGGAGCTGTTTCTCCTTTACTGAGGTAGGAAAGACAGCAGCAGTTCACGGGTGGAAGAGGCTGAAATCAGAGTGGAACACTTTACTTGGAGTCTGAAGTGGTTTTTTTTTGTTTTGTTTTGTTTGTTTGTTTGTTTGTTTTTCCTGAGACTAAGTTTTGCTCTTGTTACCCAGGCTGGAGTGCAATGGCGCCATCTCGGCTCACCATAACCTCTGCCTCCCGGGTTCAAGCGATTCTCCTGCCTCAGCCTCCTGAGTAACTAAGATTATAGGCATGTGCTGCCACACCTGGCTAATTTTGTATTTTTAGTAGAGACAGGATTTTTCCATGTTGGTCAGGCTGGTCTTGAACTCCTGACCTCAGGTGATCCGCCCTCTTCAGCCTCCCAAAGTGCTGGGATTACAGGTGTGAGCCACTGCGTCCGGAGAGTCTGAAATTTGATAGGGCACCAAAGGGAGATGTTTGCCAAGCCACTGGGTTACTGAGGAAGAAAGCTGCTCCTGCAGAGCCCCTGATATGGGCACCATCAGATGGCATCGCCCACAGGAAGGAGAAGCTGCTTGGAGGAGTGGCTCCAAGTAGGTGGGGTACACACAGATGGTAGCTGAAGCCACTGGATAAGGGGGTTACCAGTGAGAGAATGTTGAGAAGAGAGAAAGGTGGAAACACTCTTCTTTGAGGGGAAGCTCCAAGGAGGATGCAGTCAAGAGACAGAGGCTGCAGAAGGGTCAAAAGAGATAAGAGATAAGGTCTGCAAGGTGTCCTTGTGGCTAGAGGGTGTCTGCAGAAGGCAGGGTTGAAGGCCGCCTGCAGGGGCTGGGAACCTGGGGGCCCTGGTGGAGCTGCAAGCAACTGTTGTCAACTCTTCCCAGGAGCTTGTTCCTGCAAAGGGCAATGGAAGGGAAGGAGGTATTGAATGGAATGGCAGGTGGCAGGCCAGGCACAGTGTCACGCCTGTAACCTCAACACTTTGGGAGGCCCAGGCAGGAGGATCACTTGAGCTTAGGAGTTTGAGACCAGCCTGAGCAACATGGCAAATCCCTGTCTCTGTAAAAAATACAAAAAGTAGCTGGGTGTGGCAGCAAACACCTGTAGTCTTAGCTACTTGTGGAGCCTGAGGCAGGAGGATCACTTGAGCTTAGGAGTTTGAGACCAGCCTGAGCAACATGGCAAATCCCTGTCTCTGTAAAAAATACAAAAAGTAGCTGGGTGTGGCAGCAAACACCTGTAGTCTTAGCTACTTGTGGAGCCTGAGGCAGGAGGATCACTTGAGCCTGGGAGGTCGAGGCTGCAGTGAGCTGTGTTCATACCACTGCATTCTGGCCTGGGCAACAGAGTGAGTGTCAAAACAACAACAAAAAATGGCGGGTGATGGCTGAGATCACTGCTGTAGGACCCCCAGGAGGGGTGAGGAGGGGCTCGCTGGCACAGGAGAAGGGGTGCTTTAGAGAAAGACTGGTTTCCTTGGGGCCTTGGGGTGATAGGGAGTGCTCAGGGTGTCTGTGAATGTATGTAAATCAGAGGGTGCGAATCCCTCTGGGAGGTCTGTCCTTCCCTTTGTTGGAGAAGATAGGGTACCTCTCTTGACAGGGAGGGCAGAGAAGGAGAGGTGAGGGGCCTGAGGGAAGAGGCTTGGCATAGAGGCCAGGGAGATGGAAATGAGAACGGTCAGGACCTCCTGGAAGAGGGTCTATCTGGGCTAGCAGCTGGGGCTGCTACCAGGGTGGCTGCTGGGAGGGCAGGGCATTTGGAGGCCCCAAATCTGCGTCATCACAGATTCTCTCCAGCAGGGCCCCACCTCCTGGATGGAGAGGCCTGGGAGGTGCAGCAGGGAAGCTGGGGATAGCAACGATCTAGGGCCCTCAGTAGCCTCCTCCAGTGGGCTCAGGGGCCTGAGGCTAGTGGTGAGGAGCTGACTCTACCTCTGGGTGAGCAGGGGAAGCTTCTCAGGCTGCCTCCAGAAGACGGAGGTTGGGTTCTTTAGCTCTGGCCCCTGAGACCCCGAGGCACAGGTGCTTCCTGCAGGGGAAGACTTGCTAATACCCCAAGCAAGGCCTGGTAAGGGAGGAAGAGCTTGGGGTCCCCCTTTGGCATCTGGGGGAAAGTGCTGGGGAGTATGCACAGGCCTCGGTGAACCTGAAAGAGAAGCAGGCTGGGCTGGTAAAGGGACCTTCACAGCAGACACCCCAGGCCTCCACACTCAGGCAGACCTGGAGCTCTAGAAACTGAGGCTGTGGTTCTCCCAGCCAGCTGGGGTGCCCAGCCCGGTCCTGCTCAGCCACCATGGTGGGGGCTCACCCTGCAGGCTTTGTGAGCTGGATGCTGGCTGAATCAGGCCAGCCCCACCTGCAACTCAGGGGGAGGAGCAGGGGAGACACAGGATATCCCCACCTTCAGACCCTCTGAAGCTTCCCTGGCAGCAGCCTGGCCCCTCATCATGGCCCTCAGTGGAAAAGCCTGGAGTAGGGGGCAGCTGCTTCCTGCTCAGTCCCCTCAGCTTCTCATCAGCAATTCTCTCTCATGTCACCACGTCCCTGCACTAAACCCCCTTACTCCCTCTTTTTAAAATAGTGTGATTTTTCTTGGCTGGTTGGGGCCTAACTGAGATACTTAGTTGCTACAGCCCCAGACCTGGAAAGTGGAGTTAATCCTTGGAAGCCTGCAGACCAGTTCCACTGGGCTGTGGGACCCTAGCATGAGTGTGAGGCCCACTATGGCTGACTGGGTCTCAGGGGCCAGAAGTCCCCATGGGTGCCCCAAGTGGGTGCCTCGCTACACAGGTATAGGGAGGGGCAGACAGGCCACAGCAGCAGGCAGAGTTGGGCCAGGTCAATGCAGGCCTGAAGAGGCAGCCAGTGGCCACTCAAGGCAGTGGTACCCCTGGAGCTTCTAGGCTGGTGGCTGAGGCTGTCACACTCCCCACAAGAATTAGAGCCATGCTCACACCCCTCCCCACCATCCAGTTCCTCCTCTGCTAAAATGTGGAGCACTGTCTCCCAGCCTTGGAGCTCAGGGGCAGCAGATAACCCAGTACTTGGGAGAACATCTATCAAATGTAAAAGGCCATAACCTTGACCCAGCTGTTCTCCAGATGATTTGTGTAAAATAAAGCATGTGAGGTTATTCGCTATAGCAGTTTGTAATGGCCAAACATAGCAAACAACCCTAAATGTCCAGCAATGGTGACTAGATTAATTGTGATCCTTCCACACAAGGAACGCCATGTAGCTATTAAAAAAGAGGAGCTCTGTATGTGTTTATGAAAGATGAGTTACAAGATACACATAGTTAAAAGGAGAGTTCAGAACAGTGTATATGATAGCGTTTGCATTAAATATAACAAATATACTTGTCTATTTGCATGTATGACTGAATTTGGAAGGATATACAATAGACTGGCACTGCCTTGAGATTGGGAGCCCTAGAGGACAGGGAGGGAAGGGAGACTTCATTTACTGTACGTGTTTGAATCTTTTGAATTTTGTACTATGTGTGTAACTCACATTTTCAAAACAGAGCATTTAGAAACAAATAGGCCAGATGTGGTGGCTCACATCTATAATCCCAGTGCTTTGGGAGGCTGAGGCAGGAGGACTGATTCAGCTGGGAGGACTGAGTGAGCTGGGGACGTCAAGGCTGCAGTGAGCCATGATCCTGCCACTGCACTCCAGCCTGGGTGACAGTGAGATTCTGTCTCCAAAAAAAAAAAAAAAAAAAAAAAAACTGGGATGACACAGTAGTGTCTTCACTTGCATCCTACTCCACTGCTAGCTACGTGACCCCGGACAAGTTAATTTACCTCTGTGCCCCAGTTTCTGTAAAACAGTGATACCTTTTTGGAAAGGTTATTTTGAAGAGCAAGTGAATGAATATGTGAAGAGCTGGAAGAGCGCCTGCCACTGAGTCAGCATTATGAAGTGTTAGATATTGCTATTTTGCTGCCCCAGACTTAACTCCAAAGCAACGCCACTTGAGCCATGCCGGCTCTCCCTGCTGCTGCTTCTACCTAAATACTTTACTCATTTAACAAATAATTTTTTTTTTTTTAAATAGGGTCTTTTTTTTTTTTTTTTTTTTTTTTTTGAGACAGAGTTTCCCTCTTGCTGCCCAGGCTGGAGTGCAATGGTGCGATCTCGGCTCACTGCAACCTCCGACTCCCGGGTTCAAGCGATCCTCCCACCTCAGCCTTCAGAGTAGCTGGGACTCCACGTGAGTGCCACCACACCCCCTAATTATTTACTTTGTTTTTTGGAGAGACGGGGTCGCACTGTTACCCAGGCCAGTCTCAAGTTCCTGGACTTAAGCGATCCTCCTGCCTCAGCTTCCCAAAGTACTGGAATTACTGGCATGAGCCAACACGCCCGGCCTTAACAAATAAATTTTCTTTCTTTTTGAGATGGAGTCTCGCTCTGTCGCCCAGGCTGGAGTGCAGTGGCGCGATCTCGGCTCACTGCAACCTTCGCTTCGCCAGTTCAAGGGCCTCGGTCTCCCAAAGTGGTGGGATTAAAGGCGTGGGTCACCACGCCCAGACTCAGGTGATCTTTTTTTTTTTTTTTTTGAGACGGAGTTTCGCTCTTGTTACCCAGGCTGGAGTGCCATGGCGCGATCTCGGCTCACCGCAACCTCCACCTCCTGGGTTCAGGCAATTCTCCTGCCTCAGCCTCCTGAGTAGCTGGGATTACAGGCACGTGCCACCATGCCCAGCTAATGTTTTGTATTTTTAGTAGAGACGGGGTTTCACCGTGTTGACCAGGATGGTCTCGATCTCTCGACCTCGTGATCCACCCGCCTCGGCCTCCCAAAGTGCTGGGATTACAGGCTTGAGCCACCGCGCCCGGCCCAACTCTGGTGATTTTTTAACAAGTCCAGCCGTAGCTGCAGGTATCCTGGTTCTGTAGGAACGAGGAAGTATGGACGGATCCGCACCCGGATCCATGGATGGGATGGATCTCAGGGAGGCGCTGGACGGAGGGAAATGCTCTGGTTTGCTAAGCCTGGCACCGACCGAGACCCACCCGCAAAGCGACCCGTGGAAGTCCCTGGCGGCCTCCTCCGCCCTGCAGGTGGCTCTCGACCTGCTCTCGGGCCATCTGGTGACGCCGACTTGGCAGCCACCACCTTAATTGGCGCGTCATACCAACCAGGGAACCCGTGGGCGGGCAGAGGCCCAGCTCTCCGGCCAGCCAGCCCGGGCACCTCTCCCTGCCATGTGAGGCCAGAAAGTTACTTCTCCGAGGCTGTTTCCAGTGACCAGAAATACCTCCCGCCCGAGGTTCTGTGGGGTGGGGGAGGTTCGTGCACTTCTCACAGAAAACGTCGCACAGACCCGCGACTGCCTTTATTAAGAGCTCTCAGGAGGCTGCCTGGAGCCGGGGGTGTCTCCGGCCCCATGCTCGCGGGCATCGGGGCGAAGCTGTGCCCCCGAGAGGGCCAACGGGAACTCCACGGTCCCTCAACTTCCGGCGTTGGAGGGCTCCTAGCTCGGGGCTGCCGGGAGCAGCGGCATGAGTGCGTGCCGGGGCCGCGCGCGGGGTCTCTGGGGCCTCGAACTTCAGGGCTGTCGGAGTCTAGAGAGCCAGCCACACTAGAGAAACTGAGGCCGCCCGATTACACCACCCCCGCGCTCCCCTCACGCCCGGCGCCAAAAACGCCAGTCCCACGGCGCAGGCCGGGACCCGCGCGCCCACGGCCCAATCAGCGCGGGCCCTCCACAAAGCGAGCCCCGCCCCCACGCCGCGGCTGCCAGCACCTCCCCCTCCCGTGGCCGTCTCGGCCCGCCCATTCCCAGCCCCGCGCCGTTCTGGGTTAGAGGCTCGCGATTGGCTCACAGGGACGGCTGCGAGCTCTGGTTGGTCGGCGCAGAGTCACGAGGGCGCCGTCGTCGCCTTTCCACAGGCGATTACTGGGCAGGCTCCGTCTTTCGCCTCAGTCTCGAGCTCTCGCTGGCCTTTGGGTGTACGTGCTCCGGGATCTTCAGTACCGCGGCCGCCATCGCCGTCGCTTGGCTCCCTCTGGGCTCATCTGCGCCACTTGCTCGCTGCGCACTCCGCCGCCATAAGCTGCCGTCATGGTGAAGCTCGCGAAGGTAAGCGGCCTTGAGTGCGAGCACAGAGGTCTAGGCCTGCTTTCCGAGGGGCGAGCGCGGCGCCGCGGGGAGGAGGGCCTGCGCGCAGTCCCGGGCGCGTTCGAGGGCGCCATGCTACGGGAAGTCTCGCGCGATTAGTGGGGAGGTCTCGCGGTTTCTGGCTACTTGGTGGCGAGGTGAGGAGCTTCTGCAGGTGTTGGGGGCGCCGAACGCGGCGGGAAAGACAGAGTCACTGAGCGCGGGGAGGGGGCGCTAGGCCCCGGGGCGAGGAGATGAGACCAAACTCTTGCGACGCGTACGGGCTAGAACCCGACTCCTGACGCACGTGCCCGGGAGCGCGGCCTGCCACGTGGGCCGCGCCGCGTGGGTCCCGGAATCTCCAGAGGGACCGGTGCGTTGGGGTGGGAAATGGCGGTATCGGCCCGGGTCTGAGGAAGGGCTGCGCTCGGGATGTCTCCACCCGGGCCCGGCAAGCCGACACGTGGTGGGCCCCGGGAAGTGGCTCTGCCGCTGTGTTTCGGGCACGTGGTGGCCTACCAGGTACCCCCACGTGGCCGCGCCGCCTCTTTAAGGGGCGGGGTTGTCTCGCTGGGAAAGGAAAAACGTTCATGAGAAAACCAAGGTAGTAATTTTTTTTAAGTGCCTTAGTGATCTCCACCCATAATTTGGATTTAGATTTGGGTGAGGGTTGTAGAATAAGGTACCGGGATTTGAAGTATTAAAACACGGGTGTACTTAACTAAGAAAGCCTAAGGTTTAAAAAAAAAAAAAAAAAAAAAGTCAACTAAGCTAAAAAAGTCAACCTGGAGAAATGAAGAAATCATTTCTCCAGGTTGACTTTTTTTAGCTTACGTTTGATTTTCTGTTTGTAAAGCCTGACAGCAAAAATATGTGGGCGGTTGAGAGTAGTCCCTCTTGCATTGCCATTAGGACTAGTTTTTACGTTAGTTGTGCTGTTTGGCACTATGAGAAATGGATCTGAGGAAGGAGATGATGGCATTTTACACTGAACAGTAATGGCAAAATGTGAATGGCCTGAAATGTCGAAATGAAGATGTAATGATATACTTGTGTCCATTTTAGGCAGGTAAAAATCAAGGTGACCCCAAGAAAATGGCTCCTCCTCCAAAGGAGGTAGAAGAAGATAGTGAAGATGAGGAAATGTCAGAAGATGAAGAAGATGATAGCAGTGGAGAAGAGGTAATTTCATGCAACTCAATGCAGAATTAAGTTAAAACTAAAATGGAGAGTTAGGACATGAAATTGGATGTCTTTGATAAAAATAAGATTTTATTCATCTGGGTATCGCCTGTTGTAGTGATTGTTTCAGAAGCTCTTCATTCATGTCAGGATGTCATCTGGCCAAATATTTGAATGTAAGTTTGAGACAGATCTGAGGATCTCCTTTCCGTGTGCATCTCCAGGGCTTGGAGTGTGATTTGTTGTGCTGAATCGTTACATTTGTCCAGTTTCAACATACTATCCTCACCCCCACATTTAGACAGGAGGGAAAGATCTGTTCTCTAAGTGGCAGAGCTGGGCATTGTATTCAGATCTGAGGATAACCTTACCAGATTCCTTTCCTAGGCTCCATTTAAGATTAATTGGTCTCTATTCCATTACATACAAGGTTTGTAACTCTACTCACTGTGTTACAAGTTGTCTCTGGTGTAGACTGAGGGCTGCCACCACCTTTTGTGTTAACGTTTACCCTCTAGCACTCCTGTCTATTTATTTGCTCACTATAAAGACAAGTAAAGACTGAATTGTGCTCAGACTTCTCGTTAAGAATTGAATAAAAGTTTTACTCTTCCATACGCTGCCTGATAAAACTAGTAATCAAAAAGCAGATTTCAGTGGGACTTTATTAATGTAGCTAAATGATGGATTTTACCAAACATGCCCACTCTTTGATGTGATCGTTTTGTAAGGGATATTCAGCCTACTTGATCTTCATTTCATCTCAGATCCTAAGAATTGAGCTTCACCAAGCTTGGTACCAGCACCTACTGTAGGAGCCTCAAATGATTTAATAACGGTTAATGCTTGGAGCCTCCTGTGTGTAAGGTTGTGAATATAATTTACACATAGCAATTCCTGTTCCTTAAATTTGTAAGGATGATACTGTTAACATTTTCAGATGAGAAAGTTGGGGTTTGGGAAAGTATGAGGTATAAGAATTCAGAGGTATTTTAAGTGTTCAGAAGGGTTCCTTATTCCTGGATATTCACCTGATAATATGGAGTTTAACATGCTAACGTGTATCTAGGGTGTGTGGTCTTGAACCACAGGCATTGCCAGAATCTAACACTGATTGGGACCATGGTTGTCTTCTTACTGGTTTGGTTTTCATTTATTCTCAAGGTTGTCATACCTCAGAAGAAAGGCAAGAAGGCTGCTGCAACCCCAGCAAAGAAAGTGGTAGTTTCCCCAACAAAAAAGGTTGCAGTTGCCCCACCGGCTAAGAAAGCAGCTGTCACTCCAGGCAAAAAGGCAGCAGCAACACCTGCCAAGAAGACAGTTACACTGGCCAAAGCAGTCGCCACACCTGGCAAGAAGGGAGCCACACCAGGCAAAGCATTGGTAGCAACTCCTGGTAAAAAGGGTGCTGCCATTCCAGCCAAGGGGGCAAAGAATGGCAAGAATGCCAAGAAGGAAGACAGTGATGAAGAGGAGGAGGACGACAGTGAGGAAGATGAGGATGATGACGATGACGAAGATGAGGACGAGGATGAATTTGAACCAGCGGTGGTGAAAGCAGCAGCTGCTGCCCCTGCCTCAGAGGATGAGGACGATGAGGACGATGATGAGGAGGAGGAGGATGAAGATGATGATGAAGATGGTAAGGCATTCTCTCGGTAGTTACTAGGCTTCTGTTTGCAAGTTATCTTGAGATTCTGGGAGCAGTACTGCATATTTCTTCCACAACAACCTGGAGATGAGATTGGTATCCTTGTGGGAATTCTCTGGGCTGTTGTGTGCCAGACTTAATTACCCATTAATGATTTTGTGCGTTGAGAAAATTTCAACAGCACAGTCTGATTGTTTTTCATAATGTAGGATTTTGTTACAAAGTGATTTTTTTTTTTTTTTTTTTTTTTTTTGAGACTGAGTTTTTGCTCTTTTGCCCTGGTTGGAGTGCAACGGTGTGATCTTGCTCACTGCAACCTCTGTCTCCTGGGTTCAAGCGATTCTCCTGCCTCAGCCTCCCAAGTAGCTGGGATTGCAGGTGCCTGCCACCACACCTGACTAATTTTTGTATATTTAGTAGAGGTGGGGTTTGACCATATTGGCCAGGCTGGTCTCAAACCTTGACCTCAGGTGATGTACCCACCTTGGTCTCCCAAAGTGCTGGGATTATAGGTGTGAGCCACTGTGCCTGACCCTAAGTGATATACTCTTGCCATGACTATAACTAACCATGGTGACAGTACTGCACTTTCTTTTCGTTAGATTTTAGAACCAATGTTTGTTTCGGGTGACTGCTGGAATTTTTTGACTAGATGGCTTTTCTTTCAGACTCTGACGAAGAAGCTATGGAGACTACGCCAGCCAAAGGAAAGAAAGCTGCAAAAGCTGTTCCTGTTCCTGCGAAAGCCAAGAACGTAGCTGAGGATGAAGATGAAGAGGATGATGAGGAGGATGAGGATGAGGATGAGGATGATGAGGAGGAAGAGGAGGAGGATGAAGATGATGAGGAGGAGGAGGAAGAAGAGGAAGAAGAAGGTAATCAAATTAGATTCTGACATACATTGACATGAGGTGCTTAAAGGAGACAATTAAGTGTTTGTGGCTATTGATGGGTGATACATTGTTTGACATATTGTGCAGAGCCTATCAAAGAAGCATCTGGAAAACGAAAGAAGGAAATGACCAAACAGAAAGCAGCTCCTGAAGCCAAGAAACAGAAAGTGGAAGGTAACTTGCAGAATTAGGGGATGTGGGGGAGATGAACAGCACAAATGATGAATGACAAAGGGACTTAATACTGAAACCTGATGTTACATTGCAGTGTGCTGATGTGCTGTGTATAGAAATTTCGCATTGGAAGCTTAACTTTTTACCTCACTTTACAAATAGACTGAGTTCGGCTTTTTTTGAATAGGCACAGAACCAACCACGGCTTTCAATCTCTTTGTTGGAAACCTAAACTTTAACAAATCTGCTCCCGAATTAAAAACTGGTATCAGCGATGTTTTTGCTAAAAATGATCTTGCTGTTGTGGATGTCAGAATTGGTATGACTAGGTAAGTGCTTCACTGTACCTTACACATGGGTCTCTTAATGCTTTTCTCTCCCCTATTAGCACAGTTACTTTAGCCTGGTGCTTTTAAACATGAATAATGTAAACATCTTCAAGGATTAGCATTAGTGAACTAAGTTAGAATCAAATTATAGAGCCCCTAAAGTGCAATTTTCTTAATCCTAACAGTAGAGTATGGAATAATCTTTAGTAAGTTTTGGGAGATAAAAGTCTCGCTGTCACCTAGGCTGGAGTGCAGTGGTGCAATCTTGGCTCACCACAGCCCCCGTCTCCTGGGTTCAAGTGATTCTCCTGCCTCAGCCTCCCGAGTAGCTGGGGCTGCAGGCGTGTGCCACCATGCCCAGGTAATTTTTTGTATTTTTAGTAAAGACGGGGTTTCACTGTGTTAGCCAGGATGGTCTCGATCTCCTGACCTCATGATCTGCCGACCTCAGCCTCCCAGACTGCTGGGATTAAAAGCCTGAGCCACAGCACCCAGCCAGTAAGTTTTAATAATTTGGTGTTAGGAGCATTGCTTGAACCTGGGAGATGGAGCTTGCAGTGAGCCAGGATCATGCCCCTGTACTCCAGCCTGGACAACAGAGCAAGACTCCGTGTCAATTTAAAATAATAATTTGGTGTTTATTTTTTTGGACGTACCTAAAACTTTTAAACTTGACTAGTCATAGCAAATGCTTTTATCCAGACAGAATTCTCCTGTATTAGTGCTTATAGGTGTTCTTTTCAGTTGCTATGGTGAATTGTTACAAGCAATTTAGCTAGTAATGAAGACCTCAAAGGTGAATGTGCGTGTCATGTCTTCATACTAAGACCTTGTTCTGTAGCTACCATTTGCAGAGCCTTGACTTTATTTTGCTAATACCAGGGATGCTTTTTAATGTGATCTTTGTTTGCACCATCACATTTGTTTGGAATAAATATTGTGGATTTCGATTTGTGTTTTCACCTGTTGGAATTTTGCTCTTCTCTTCACCTTGAAGAAAATTTGGTTATGTGGATTTTGAATCTGCCGAAGACCTGGAAAAAGCCTTGGAACTTACTGGTTTGAAAGTCTTTGGCAATGAAATTAAACTAGAGAAACCAAAAGGCAAAGACAGTAAGAAAGGTATGTAATGATTTAGGAGCTGATGGAGCAAACTCAGGCCCTAGACTGCTAGGGAAAATGCTTTGTAACCCATTTATGTTCGTTTCCTTTTATTTAAAAAAATTTTTTTCCCATTGGTTTCTTCTGAGACGGAGTTTCACTCTTGTTACCCAGGCTGGAGTGCAATGGCGCGATCTCGGCTCACCGCAACCTCCGCCTCCTGGGTTCAGGCAATTCTCCTGCCTCAGCCTCCTGAGTAGCTGGGATTACAGGCACGCGCCACCATGCCCAGCTAATTTTTTGTATTTTTGTAGAGACGGGGTTTCACCACGTTGACCAGGATGGTCTCGATCTCTCGACCTCGTGATCCACCCGTCTCGGCCTCCCAAAGTGCTGGGATTCCAGGCTTGAGCCACCGCGCCCGGCCTGGTTTCTTCTTAATGTGGGAATTTAATGAGTTACAGTGTTTACAAGAGTACTCGGTGCTACTTGCTAGTGTTACAGTGTAAATTCCTGAGTTAGGCAAATGAGCACTTTCACTAAGAATAAGATTAGATGCACCTAAATTAAAGTAAAGGGATCTGTCTTCACTGAAACTAGATTAGGTCCCTAATTAGTGTTTGAATCCTTTGCTTTTTTTTCTCTATACAGTTGTAATGTTTTAAATTGGTATATTCATTTTTTTTGTTTCTAAAAATAATGCATGCACATCTACTCTAGGTTGAACTCTAGTTTGAACAGATAGTTTGACATCAGCTGTGACAATATGGAGGGACCACTTGTGTGTTGCCACCACGGTATCTCCATATTTAGCACAGAGCCTTGAATATCATGGGATCTCAAACCTTGCTTGTTGAATAGAGCTATGTCTGTCCCCCCCCCCCCTTCCTATTGTAGCTCCAAACATTCAGGTGTTTTTTAGGCCATACAGCTAATTTTTATTTTTTAAATCTAGAACGAGATGCGAGAACACTTTTGGCTAAAAATCTCCCTTACAAAGTCACTCAGGATGAATTAAAAGAAGTGTTTGAAGATGCTGCGGAGATCAGATTAGTCAGCAAGGATGGGAAAAGTAAAGGGTATGTTCTGTCTATTGAAGTGTTGGGGTTTTTACAACATTAATGCACTTTCCTGTATTAACAGAAGAAATGTTGGTTTGATTTTCTTAGGTGTGTAATCTTGGGCCATTTAACGTGTAAACCTGTGCCTCAATTACCCATCTGTACTATGGGGATAACGTACTCATAGGATGATCTTAAAAGACAAGTTAATACATATAAAGGAGCAAGAAATGTGCCTAGCTTATAATTAATTGTTGTAAGTAGTAGCAGTGCTTTCGGTGAGGTGAAGTGACTGAAGAAAATTGAGTTTTTGTAAAACTTTTTAGTGGGAAAGTGGAAGCTCAAGTTTTGATTGAAAATTAGAAGATAAGGGAAGTTTGACATTTTGGTTGGCATAAAACTAAAGGCATTTATTGTACTCAGGAAGCAAGTTCTGTGTTGCTGAGGTAAGAGCATTTGTGTTAATATGGTTTTTAAAATCACAAGTTCTTCTCCCTCCATTGCAGGATTGCTTATATTGAATTTAAGACAGAAGCTGATGCAGAGAAAACCTTTGAAGAAAAGCAGGGAACAGAGATCGATGGGCGATCTATTTCCCTGTATTATACTGGAGAGAAAGGTCAAAATCAAGACTATAGAGGTGGAAAGAATAGCACTTGGAGTGGTAAGAAATTAGGCTTGTTACAGGGTTCCAGAATTAGAAATCCGTTGTGTCTTTTTACTTCCTAAGTACTTTTTAATCAAAGTTACTTAAATGTAGGTGAAGATCACATCAGTATTTGTGTAATAACTCTTTCAAGCACTGAAATCCTTTTTTTTTTTTTTTTTTTTTTTTTTTTTGAGGCAGAGTTTCACTCTTGTTACCCAGGCTAGAGTGCAATGGCACCATCTCGGCTCACTGCAACCTCCGCCTCCTGGGTTCAGGCAATTCTTCTGCCTCAGCCTCCTGAGTAGCTGGGATTACAGGCACACACCACCATGCCCAGCTAATTTTTTGTATTTTTAGTAGAGACGGGGTTTCACCATGTTGACCAGGATGGTCTCAATCTCTTGACCTCGTGATCCACCCACCTCGGCCTCCCAAAGTGCTGGGATTACAGGCTTGAGCCACCGCGCCCGGCCCCAAGCACTGAAATTCTTAGGAATAAGATAGTACTGCTGTGAGCAAAGCTAGGAACCACTGTGTCAGAGTTTTAAGAATGTGGCATCTCTGTCTGCAGGTGAATCAAAAACTCTGGTTTTAAGCAACCTCTCCTATAGTGCAACAGAAGAAACTCTTCAGGAAGTATTTGAAAAAGCAACTTTTATTAAAGTACCCCAGAACCAAAATGGCAAATCTAAAGGGTAAGATAATTAATATCTTTATGTCATCAGTTACGGTCTGTGTGTGTCTTACAGGTCTAAAGGAAGGTAAGGTCATGTGTGATCCTGTCAGAAAAGCAAAATCATTTTAGCTACATAAATGAGTATAAAATAATAGCATCATTTAGGTGTGGACTTTGAGGGAAGGGGCTTGGCAGCATCATGTGACGGAGAAGGAACATGTGCCTGGTAGCTTACTCTAAGCATTGACTGTTCATCCTCAGGTATGCATTTATAGAGTTTGCTTCATTTGAAGATGCTAAAGAAGCTTTAAATTCCTGTAATAAAAGGGAAATTGAGGGCAGAGCCATCAGGCTGGAGTTGCAAGGACCCAGGGGATCACCTAATGCCAGAAGCCGTAAGTTAACCTGGACAGGATTCTGTGGTTGGGGGTGGCACTCTCAGTGCTTTCAGTGTTTATTTTTTGCACAAATTGTGTTTTCTGTTGCTACTGAGTGAAGAATAACTGGATATGATGACTGATTACCTGAGAAATAATTGATGAAATCTCGAGAAAATTCCTCTAGATAGTCAAGTTCTGATCCAGCTATCAACTCAGAGCAGCAAATTTGCCTGTGATTTCCTGCCCTTCCAGTGGGCAGCACTTGCTTGGGTTGCTTCTCCCACTCTCCATATTAGATCTGGGGCAGGAGATAGCTATGCAGTGGCAATTTAGAAATGGAAACTCAAAACAGCCTTATTTGAAATAAAACTAGTTAGCTTAGTTGCTTTAACTGCTTTTCCACTAAGACAGGCATTCTTGGCCAATAGTCATACTAGGCATTGTGCAAATTTCACTGTTATTACGTACAAACTGACTTCACAGTCACAATTTTTTCTTCCCCAGAGCCATCCAAAACGCTGTTTGTCAAAGGCCTCTCTGAGGATACCACTGAAGAGACATTAAAGGAGTCATTTGACGGCTCTGTTCGGGCAAGGATAGTCACTGACCGGGAAACTGGGTCCTCCAAAGGGTAAGGACGAGAAGCATGAGTGCTATTTCCACTTGAAGGGGTTTTTGTTGTGGAGACCCTCGAGTCTAATGTGTCTTCTCATTGAGCTCCTTTCTGTCTATCGATGGCAGTTTGTGGATTCGCACGAGAAGAAGAGAGAATTCACAGAACTCATTATTTTACCTTCTGTCTTTACAGAGGTATATTTGGCTGTTTTGTGAGACATTCTGGGGTTCAAGCTGTTGACACCAGTTAGTTTTCCAAGAGAGCTACTCTCACTGGTATCTCTTCCCAACTAAACAAGACTACTTTCCGTGGGACGACTCCCAGCGTGTGCAGTTCACCTGGGACATGTGCAGCAGGAGCTTTTTATAATGGGCAATTTGATTTGGTGTTCTAGGTTTGGCTTTGTAGACTTCAACAGTGAGGAGGATGCCAAAGCTGCCAAGGAGGCCATGGAAGATGGTGAAATTGATGGAAATAAAGTTACCTTGGACTGGGCCAAACCTAAGGGTGAAGGTGGCTTCGGGGGTCGTGGTGGAGGCAGAGGTGGCTTTGGAGGCAGAGGTGGTGGCAGAGGAGGCCGAGGAGGATTTGGTGGCAGAGGCCGGGGAGGCTTTGGAGGTAAGGCATACAGGAATGACTTCTTCATTATGTACTGGATGCCACCCAGTATGTGTGTTTCAGACCCTGTACCCTGTCAAGGTTCCTAATCACTGGGGAGGAGGAGCTTTGTATGCATTCTTTAACAGCGTCTTGCCTTCCCCCTGTAGGGCGAGGTGGCTTCCGAGGAGGCAGAGGAGGAGGAGGTGACCACAAGCCACAAGGAAAGAAGACGAAGTTTGAATAGCTTCTGTTCCTCTGCTTTCCCTTTTCCATTTGAAAGAAAGGACTCTGGGGTTTTTACTGTTACCTGATCAATGACAGAGCCTTCTGAGGACATTCCAAGACAGTATACAGTCCTGTGGTCTCCTTGGAAATCGTATAGATAACATTTCAAGGGCAATACCTTCTTGGTTTTGACTGGATATTCGTATAAACTTTTTAAAGAGTTGAGTGATAGAGCTAACCCTTATCTGTAAGTTTTGAATTTATATTGTTTCATCCCATGTACAAAACCATTTTTTCCTACAAATAGTTTGGGTTTTGTTGTTGTGGTTTTTTTGTTTTTGTTTTTGTTTTTGTTTTGTTTGTTTTTTTTTTTTTTGCGTTCTGGGGGTTGTAAAAAAAGAAAGCAAAATGTTTTATCATGGTTTTTGCTTCAGCAGCTTTAGGACAAATTAAAAGTCAACTCTGGTGCCAGACGTGTTACTTCCTAAAGAGTGTTTCCCCTGGAATGTCACTGGAGAGCATGGCATAGCCAGCTCTGCCACTTGCTTCATCCTTCCCAATGGAAATGCTCAGTGTGTACATTTCCAGTGTCCCAGCCCATAACCTGGTTGAAACGCTGGTGAGGGGACCCACTCCTACAGCCCTGGTGCTGGCTTGAAGGTTGCTGCAGCTTCTCCCACTTGTAGCAAGCCTGAGGATTATGTCCAGCAGACAACTGGAAAGTACAGGAACACATTAGGTTTCCTAGGACAAGCAGTTAAGAGCATCAGGGTCAGGCACAGTGCCTCATGCCTGCAGTCCCAGCACTTTGGGAGGCCAAGGTGGGCAGATGACTTGAGGATAGGAGTTCAAGACCAGCCTGGCCAACATAGTAAAACCCTCTCTCTACTGAAAATATAAAAATTAGCTGGGTGTGGTGGTGTGTGCTTGTAGTCCCAGTTACTCAGGAGGCTGAAGCAGGAGAGTCATGTCAAACCCGGGAAGCAGAGGTTGCAGTGAACTGAGCGTGCACTACTACACTCCAAGCTGGGTAATGGGGCGAGACTACAAAGCAGCAATTCTGGACTAGAACTCATGCTAGATGGATAGACTAATGGACGCTGGGAGAGTGGGGCTGAGGAGGAAACTGCCAATCCAGTAAAGTCCCAAAAAGCCATTCATTCTGCACTATGCATATTGCTTATTATTTTTGGTCATAAGTAATTGGCTCATGAGCAAGGTCTGAGTCAAAGGACTATCAACATTGTAATGAATTTAGTTGAAACCCAGTGCCTAAAATCAACATAGGTAGCCAATTCCAAAAGCCTATTCTGGTCAGGCCAGTGGAATCAAACTGGTAAGTTTAGAGGGCAACCTGAAGACAACTGCTTTGGGTTTACCCTGGTTCAGTGGGGTATGAAATCTTAAGATCCTTGTGCTTTTCTGCTTGTCAGCCCTGTTCAGTGTGCAGGGGATGAGAGTGGTGACAATCCAGGTATAAGACCCTCATGCTCCATGAAGGAAGGTGGTCAGCAAGGGTAGTAGCTATGAGAAAAAAGTGGGAGGATCTCGAATGAGGCAAATGTAAAGACCAAAAAAGCCATTGTGGCCAATGAATCGAAGGCTTTCAGTTAATTGAAGCCCATCAGGTGTCATGGATTAAGTCTGTTCGCTCTGAAATTGCAGCAAGGCAGATAGTATGAACGTAAGTATGAAGTTACCTCCATGGCCGTCCCAAGTTGCTTTCAAGAAAGGTCTGTGAGGGGTCAGGCACAGTGGCTCATACCTGCAATCCCAGTACTTGGGAGGCTGAGGCAGGTGGATCACCTGAGGCTGGGAGTTTGAGACCAGTTTGATCAACGTGGAGAAACCCGTCTCTACTAAAAATACGTAATTAGTTGGGCATGGTGGTACATACCTGTAATCCTAGCTACTTGGGAGGCTGAGGCAGGAAGCTCAGAACCCAGAAGGTGGAGGTTGCAGGAAGCCAAGATCTCGCCATTACACTCCAGTCTGGGAACTGTAAAAAAAATCTTGTGAGGCTTCATGCAGTGGGTCATACCTGTGATCACAACACCTTGGGAAGCCTGGGTGGGGAGATGGTTTGAGCCCAGGAGTTTGAGACAAGCCTAAGTAAGAGCGAGACTCCCATCTCTACAATAAAAATTAGGTGGCCATGATGGCATAAGCCTGTAGTCCTCAGGAAGCTGAGGTGGGAGGATTGCTTGAGCCCAAGAGTTCGAGGCCGCAGTGAGCTGTGATCACACCACCACTCCGACCTGAATAACAGAAACAGAAACCTTGTGACCTTGGCATCTAGGTGTTCTGGAATCTCAAATGATGCCTCCAGGACTCTCCTCGGTCCCCTGCAGCCTTCACTCAGGTGACGATATGTCATGGACAGTTTCTTTTTGCAATTTTTCGGAGGCCAATGGGTTAAAGTAAGTGATAATCTACAGGCTGTGTGGCTATCTAGGAACAGGGGCCGGGATTGCTGGTGGCTCTGGCGCAGCAGTCATTGCTTTTTCGGTACTTGCAGAGCCGATGGGAGTGCGATGTTGGTAGGTTCCCTTGCTGTGTGCAAGGGAGGGCTTGAGTCGAAGGAAGAGTTCATGGCTCCCAAGGTGGGGCTTGCATTTCTATCAAGTTGCTGTTGATAAAGAGGCACTGACTGTTACTATGCTCAGCAGCTAGGCTTTTTTCTCAGCCCTTCTGCTAACCTGCTGTGAGGCAAGGCAAGGGCAGGACACTAGGTTCCTATCCCATGATTCTTTTTCCTTTTTCCATTCCTTAAGGAAAGTTGAGATGGTCCAGTCCTATGAGTTCCCACGGCTTGTTCTAATCACATATGCCTATTTCCTATAGAATGAAGATGAGAGCTGGGCGCAGTGGCTCACACCTGTAATCCCAGCACTTTGGAAGTTGGGTGGATCACCTGAGGTCAGGAGTTTGAGACCAGCCTGGCCAACATGGTGAAACTCCATCCTCACTAAAAATACAAAAATTACCTAGGCATGGTGGTACATGCCTGTAATCCCAGCTATTCAGGAGGCTGAGGCAGGAGAATCGCTTGAACTCAGGAGGCGAAAGTTGCGGTGAGCCGAGATTGCACCATTGCACTCCAGCCTAGGCAACAGAATGAAACTCCAGCTAAAAAAAAAAAAAAAAAAAGATGAGGATGGAAGGTGGTTACCCTGCAGGGCCAGAAAGACACCACGGCTTGAGACTGGGGACTGAAGTCACAGTCACAATCCTCTCTGCTGACTGTCTCTAGTTTCTGATTTGATGGGGTTTGCAGCCATTTTAGGAAAGTGATTGTTCTCTTCAGCAAATGGTTGGCGCCACGTTTGTCATACTTCCAGCAGGTGGCAGCATAAGCCCGCAAGAAGCTGGAAACAGGCTGGAGGGAGGCCTGGTAATGATGTGGCCGCAGGCCTGTGCGTCTCTTAACTCCAAACTCACCCTCAGATTTGGGACTAGTGGGTAGGCCCAGGGAGTCCCCCACCTTGAGTAATGCTGCATAACCCCTATAAAAGGGGTTTTTCTTTTTTTTTGAGACAAGAGTCTTGCTCTGTCACCCAGGCTGGAGTGCAGTGGGGTAATCTCCACCCACTGCAACCTCCACATCCCAGGTTCAAATGATTCTCCTGCCTCAGCCTCCCAAGCAGGTGGGACTACAGGCACATGCCACTACGCCCAGCTAATTTTTTTGTATTTTTAATGAGACAGGGTTTCACCATGTTAGCCAAGATGGTCTTGATCTCCTGACCTGGTGATCTGCCCACCTTGGCCTCCCAAAGTGCTGGGATTACAGGTGTGAGCCACTGCACCTGGCTAAAAGGTTTCTAATTGGATCCTACAGCTGAGATGTTTTGGAAGCATGTCCTGTGCTTTTTCTCTGAGAGTTACCCTGTTATCTTTGTATGTCTCACTGTCTCCCCTCAGCCTAATACCAAAGCTTTTCTCATCCCAAAAGATTGTCCCCGACCCTGTTGCCTCACACAGTTGTTCCCTCTTCCCTTCATTGCCAAACTTTCAGGATGACCTCACTTCAGCCTCCTTGAAGTGTGGCTTCTGTCCCCTACCCCCATCGTGTTCATTAAGATGCCAAAGCCAGTGGTCAGTCTTCCCTCAGTTCACCTACTTCCCTGTAGCATCTGACAGACAATCCCTCCTTCCTGCCAAAACTCCTCCTCCACCTTTAAGAATGTAGGCAGTAGGGCCAGGCACAGTGGCTCATGCCTGTAATTCCAGCACTTTGGGAGGCCGAGGCAGGTGGATCACCTGAGGTCAGGAGTTCGAGACCAGCCTGGCCAACATGATAAAACCCCATCTCTACTGAAAATACAAAAATTAGCTGGACATGGTGGCATGTGCCTGTAATCCCAGCTACTCAGGAGGCTGAGGCAGGAGAATTGCTTGAACCCGGGAGGCAGAGGTTGCAGTGACCTGAGATTGTGCTACTGCACTCCAGCCTGGGAAACTGAGCAAGACTCCATCTAAAAAAAAAAAAAATTAGCTGGGTGTGGTGGCAGGCATCTATATAATCCCAGCTACTCAGGAGGCTGAGGCAGGAAAATCACTTGAACCCAGGAGGCGGAGGTTCCAGTGAGCCAAGATCGTGCCACTGTACTCCAGCCTGGACAACAGAGCAAGACTCTGTCTCAAAAAAAAAGGAAAAAAAAAAAAGAATTTAGGCAGTGGCCCAGCACTGTGGGAGGCCGAGGCAGGAAGACAGCATGAGCAACACAGCGGGACACCTGTCTCTACAAAAACAACACTAACAACAACAAAGAACTTAAACACACTAAGAGAGTGACTGAGGAGAGGAAGGAAAATAACAAATCCCCAAGGATTACAGCCATTCAAAAGCCCAATTCTATCCAATTCATAGATGGGAGCCCATGGCTGTCCCCACCCTCCTGGGAGTAAGAAGCCAGGAGGGTTACCCTATTTCTGATCCTTGTACAGGGAAACATGAAAAGAAATGCACGTTCCCTCAGACAGCAGGGACTTGGTTTTGTTCACTGTGCCCAGGCCGGAGTGCAATGGCGCAGTCTCGGCTCACTGCAACTTCCGCCTCCCAGGTTCAAGTGATGTTCCTGCCTCAGACTCCCAAGTAGCTGGGACTACAGGCATGTGCCCCACGCCTGGCTAACTTTTTATATTTTTAGTAGAGACAGGCTTCCACTGTGTTAGCTGAGATGGTCTGGATTTTGTTGCTGTTTTGTTTTTGAGAGAGAGCCTTGCTCTGTTACCCAGGCTGGAGTGCAGTGGCACCGTCTCGGCTCACTGCAACCTCTGCCTCCCAGGTTCAAGCGATTCTTCTACCTCAGCCTCCCAAGTAGCTGGGATTACAGGCATGTGCCACCATGCCAAGCTAATTTTTTATATTTTTAGTAGAATCGGGGTTTTACCATGCTGGCCAGGCTGGTCTTGAACTTCTGGCCTCCTAATTCACCTGCCTCGGCCTCCCAAAGTGCTGGAATTACAGGCATGAGCCACTGTACCCGGCCCAGGACATTTCATAATGAAAAAAGGTCAATTTACCAAAAATACATAGCAATCTTAAATGTGTATGCAAACAATAACAGTTTTATAATCTGTGAAGCAAAAAATAGAGAAATGGACAGATTTTCAATCACAGTTGGAGATTTTAACATTGTTCATTTTATAAGTGATAAATAGATAAATATCAGAAATGATATAGAAGAATTGAAAACTGTTGACCAGTTAGGCCTAACTACTGAAAAACACGCCTTCTTTTCACGTGCACATAAAACAGTCACCAAAACATTCTATCTAGGCCACGAAACAAATCTCAAGAAATTTCAAAGGATTGGAAAATATACCAAGAAATAAATTAGAAATGAATAAGATACCTAGAATACCCTGCAGTAAGCCATGATCACGCCACTGCACTGTAGCCTGGGCAACAAAGCAAAACTCCATCTCTTAAAAAAAAAAAAAAATTAACAGCCGGGTGCAGTGGCTCACACTTGCAATCCCAGCACTTTGGGAGGCTGAGGCGGGCGGATGGCCTGAGGTCAGGAGTTAGAGATCAGCCTGGCCAACATGGTGAAATCCGTCTCTACTAAAAATACAAAAATTAGCTGGGTGTGGTGGCAGGTGCCTGTAATCCCAGCTACTTGGGAGGTTGAGGCAGGAGAATTGGTTGAACCTGAGGAGGTTGCAGTGAGCTGAGATTGCACCATTGCGCTCCAGCCTGGGTGACAAAAGCGACACTTTGTCTCAAAAAAAAAAAAGAAAGAAATTAACAAACGGAATCAAGAAATACATAAAAATGATGATTCATCATGATCAAGTAGGGGTATAGTCTCAACTCAAGTTTGGTTAACATTTGAAAAATCCATGTATTACCTTGGTGCCAAAGTAATTGCAGTTTTTGCCACCACTTTCAATGGCAAAACAGCAATTACTTTTCCATTGACCTAATAATTCACCATTTTATAGAATTAAATAAGAAAAATAATACAATTGCCCAAATTAAAGTAGAAAAAGCGATTGTCAAACTTCAACAATTAACAATTGTCAAACTTTCAACAGTTGTGAAAAACAAAACTCAATGAAATTTTAACAGGCTGATGAACATTTGTGAAAAACCGAAGGCTAATATCACACTTGAGAGTAAAATGTTGAACATTCTCCTCCTAAAATCATGAGCAAGGCAAGGGTGTCTATTCTATTTCTATATAACACTCGAGCTGAAGTCCAGTACAATAAGGCAAGGGGAAAAAAAGCATAAAGATTGGGAAGAAAGAACTAGAACAGTCATTATTCACAGATATGATTCCATATTTAGAAAAATCATTGGGAATCTACAAAAAAACTATCATAGCCGGGCACGGTGGCTCAAGCCTGTAATCCCAGCACTTTGAGAGGCCGAGGCGGGTGGATCACAAGGTCGAGAGGTCGAGACCATCCTGGTCAACATTCTGAAACCCCGTCTCTACTAAAAATACAAAAAATTAGCTGGGCATGGTGGCACGTGCCTGTAATCCCAGCTACTCAGGAGGCTGAGGCAGGAGAATTGCCTGAAACCGGGAGGCGGAGGTTGCGGTGAGCCGAGATCGCGCCATTGCACTCCAGCCTGGGTAACAAGAGCGAAACTCCGTCTCAAAAAAAAAAAAAAAAAAAAACTATCATAAAAAGCAAAAGTACAAAGGTTTAAGGACATAAAATAAATATGTAAAAATTGGTTTCACTTATATACCGAACAGCAAATAACTGGAAAACAGAACATTTTAAATTAGCATTTATAATTGCATTAAGAAAAACAAAATACTTAGGAATAGATTTAATACAAGGTGAGCAGGGTATTGTCGAGAGAAATTGACTAAATAACTGGAGAGATACATCCTGTTTGTAAATGAAAAGACTCAATATTGTTAACCGGTCAATTATCTCCAAGCTTATTTATAGATTCAACCCAATCATCATAGTCTCAGAAAATTTTTGAATAGAAATTGACAAGATGGGCTGGGTGCAGTGGCTCACACCTCCAGTCCCAGCACTTTGGGGGCCCAAGGTGAGTGGATGACAAGGTTATGAGTTCGAGACCAGCCTGGCCAATATAGTGAAACCCCCTCTCTAGTAAAAATACAAAAATTAGCCAGGTGTTGTGCTGGGTGCCTATAATCCCAGCCACTTGGGAGGCTGAGGCAGGAGAATCATTTGAAACCAGGAGGCAGAGGTTGCAGTGAGCCGAGATTGTACCACTGCACTCCAGCCTGGGCAACAGAGCGAGACTTTGTCTCAAAAAAAAAAAAAAAAAAAAAAGGAAATAGACAAGTTGATTCTAAAACTTACATGGAAATGCAAAACACTAGAATAGCTAAAACAATCTCTTTTTTGAGACAGGACCTCACTCAGTTGCCCAGGCTAGAGTGCAGTAACATGATCTTGGCTCACTGCAGCCTCGACTTCTTTAGACTCAAGTGATCCTCCTGCCTCAGCCTCCCAAGTAGCTGGGCATGCAGGCACACACCACCACACCTGGATAATTTCTGTATTTTTTTTTGTACAGACAGGGTTTTGACGAGCTGCCCCAGCTGGTCTCAAACTCTTGGGCTCAAGTAGATCTGCCCACCTCGGTCTCCCAAAGTGCTGGGATTACAGGTGTCAGCCACTGTGCCCAGGTCAAAACAATCTTGAAAAGTAAAAGTAAGTTGGAGGACTTACAGTAAATGATTTTGAGGTTTAATATAAAGCTACAGTAATACAGTGTGGTATTGTTACAGGAAAAAATATACATCAGTGACACAGACTAGAAAGTCCAGAAATCATTCCTCATATATATAATTTATTTTTTATAAAGGTACCCAGGTATTCAATGGGAAGATACAGTCTTTTCATTAAATAATGTTTAGAAAACTGGATATTCATATGGGCTGAGTGTGGTTGCTCACATCTATAACGTTGGCACTTTGTGAGGCTTGAGCCCAAGGGTTTGAGACCAGCCTGGGCAACATAGGGAGACCCCATTTTCACAAAAAATAAAATAAGTGGGGTGTGGTGGTGTGCACCGAAAGTCCTAGCTACTGGGAAGCTGAGGCAGGAGGATTGCTTGAGCCTAGGAAGTCGAGGCTGCAGTGAGCTAGGATTATGCCACTGCACTCCAGCCTAGGTGACAGAGTGAGACCCCCTACCCCCCCAAATATATATATATTCATATATTTTTTATATATATTCTTGGCTGGGCGTGGTGGCTCACACTTTGGGAGGCTGAGGCAGTGGATCACTTGAGGTCAGGAGTTCAAGACCAGCCTGGCCAACATGATGAAACCCTGTCTGTACTAAAAATACAAAACTTAGCTAGGCATGGTGGCATCTGTAATCCCAGCTACTCGGGAGGCTGAGGCAGGAAAATCACTTGAACCCAGGAGGTGGAGGTTGCAGTCAGCTGAGATCACACCACTGCACTCCAGCCTAGGTGACAGAGTGAGATTTCGTTTCAAAAAAATCAAAAAAGAAAGAAAGAAAGAAAAGGAAGGAAGGAGAGAAAGAGAGAAAAAATAAGGGCATTCAACATCGTTGGTCACCAGAGAAATACAAATTAAAGCCACAATGAGATACCACTAGTCACCCACCAAATAGCTCAAATCAACAGCACTGACAATGCCACATGTTGACAAGGATGTAAACAATGAGAACTCTCCTCTATTCCTGGTAGAATATGCAGCTGCACTGTTAGTGGTGGTAGTTACCTGTATGAGTCGGTGGCAACCTCAATTCTTGCCTCCTCAGAAGAAAGAATTCGACTGAAGGCCGTAAGGCATAAGGAGAGAGAGCAAGGTAAGTTTTAGAGCAGGAGTGAAAGTTACTAAAAAGCTTTAGAGGCGGGGCTCAGTGACTCGGCCTGTAATCTCAGCACTTTGGGAGGCCGAGACGGGCAGATCACCTGAGGTCAGGAGTTCTAGACCAGCCTGGCCAACATGGTGAAACCCCATCTCTACTAAAAGTACAAAAATTAGCTGGGCATGGTGGTGGGCACCTGTAATCTCAGCTACTCAGGAGGCTGAGGCAGGAAAATCGCTTGAACCCAGGAGGTGGAGGTTGCGGTGAACCGAGACCGTGCCATTACACTCCAGCCTGGGTGACAGAGCGAGACTCCACCTAAAAACAAAACAAAACAAAAAAAATAGCCAGGCATGGTGGCCCATGCCTGTAGTCCCAGCTACTCAGGAGGCTGAGGCAGGAGAATTGCTTGAACCAGGAAGACGAAGGTTGCAGTGAGCCGAAATCGTGCCACTGCACTTCAGCCTGGGCGGCAGAGGGAGACTCTGTCTCAAAAAAAAAAAAAAAAAAAAAAAAAAAAAAAAAAAAAGCTTTAGAGCAGTAGGAAAGGAAGGAAGTACACAAAGTACACATGGAAGAGAGCCGAGCGGGCGACCTGAGAGACCAAGTGCACAGCCTGACCTCCTGCCGTGGGGTTCTGACGCTGGCATGCTTCCTGGATCTTGCGTTATTTCTCCCCACTCCTCAGATCTCATTGGAAAGCTGCTGATCACCAATTTCAGGTGTTTTCTATTAGGAGCCTGCCTTTCCCCGGACTGGCTGTGATCAACTACTACTTTAGAGAGATTTAACAACCACCTGACCACCGCCGTATGGCCGCCCGACACCCGCAGCGTGTGTGGGGGGACCTTCTCCTGCTCGTACCTGACTAGCTACCTGCTGCAGTGGCACAGCCATTTTGGAAAAGTGTTTGACCATTTGTTATAAAGTTAAACACACACCAACTCTGACCGTTTCTAATAGTATAAAGTTAAATGTATACCTACTCTTATGACTCAATTCCACTCCTAAATATTTTCTCGAGAGCAATGAAAACATCCGTCCACAAAAACACTTGTATAACAATCTTTGTGGCAGCTTTAGTCATAATATCCCCAAACTGGAACGAATTCAGATGTCCATCAAGAGGAGAGTGGATACTTAGCACATAGTTTTTTTTGAGATGGAGTCCCATTCTATCCTCCAGGCTGGAACGCAGTGGTACCATCTCGGCTCACAGCAACCGCCGCCTCCCAGGTTCAAGTGATTCTCTTGCCTCAGCCTCCTGATTAGCTGGGACTACAGGCACGTGCCACCACACCTGGCTAATTTCTTGTATTTTTTTTAGTAAAGATGAGGTTTCACTGTGTTAGCCAGGATGGTTTCGATCTATCGACCTTGTGATCGGCCTGCCTCGGCCTCCCAAAGCGCTGAGATTACAAGTGTGAGCCACTTGCCCGGCCTTGTTTTATTTATTTATTTATTTATTGAGACAGGTCTCCCTCTGTTGCGAAGGCTGGAGTGCAGTGGTGAGATATCAGCTCACTGCAGCATCTACCTTCTGTGCTCAATCAATCCTCCCACTTCAGCCTCCCACACAGCTGGGACCACAAGTGCATGCCACCACACCAAGCTAATTTTTAAATTTTTTTTAGAGATGGAGTCTCCCTATGTTGCCCAGGCTGGCTTCAAACTCCTGGGGCTGAAGGGATCGTCCTGCCTTGGCCTCCCAAAGTACTGGAATTACAGTCATGAGCCCCTGCACTCAGCCTACCTAACGGTTTTTAAAACTTACTTATTCACAACAACGTGGATGACTCAAAAATCTTTTGTAGAGTGACAGAAGCTAGAACTAACGAGCAACACTAATCATTGGTCATACTGATCAGAAAAGTGTTTGTCAGAGTAAACAGACAACCTACAGAATGGGAGAAAATATTTGCCAACCACTCATCCAACAAAGGTCTAATATCTGGAATCTATAAGAAACTTAAGAATTTAACAAGCAAAAAACAAACAACTCAAATAAAAAGGGGGCTAATACATGAATAGACACTTCTCAAAATAAGACAAGAGTGGCCGGGCACGGTGGCCCACGCCTGTAATCCCAGCACTTTCGGAAGACAAGGCAGGTGGCTCACCGGAGGTCCAGAGTTCGAGACCAGCCTGACCAACATGGCAAAAACTGGTCTGTACTAAAAATACAAAAATTAGCTGGGCACGGTGGTGCATGCCTGTAATCCCAGCTACTTGGGAGGCTGAGGCAGGAGAACTGCTTCAATCCTGGAGGCGGAGATTTCAGTGAGCCGAGATTGTGCCATTGCGCTCCAGCCTGGGCAACAAGAGCGAAACGCTGTCTGAAAATAAATAAGAGTGGCCCACAAACATGAAGAAATGCTCAACATCACTAATTATCAGAGGAATGCAAATCAAAACCACAATCATGGACTGGGCGCGGTGGCTCACGCCTGTAATCCCAGAACCTTGGGAGGCCAAGGTGGGTAGATCACGAGGCCAGGAGATCCAGACCATCCTGGCCAACATGGTGAAACCCCGTCTCTACTAAACAGACAAAAATTAGCTGGGTGTGGTGGTGCCTGCTTGTAATCCCAGCTACTCGGGAGGCTGAGGCACGAGAATCGCTTGAACTCAGGAGGCGGAGGTTGCAGTGAGCTAAGGTCGTGGCACTGTGTTCCAACCTGGGTGAAGAGTGAGACGCCGTCACAAAATAAATAATAAAAAGGCAAACAAAACCGCTGATTTTTTGGATCTGGGATGATACTTTGGCTGTCTTTCTGTGCCCTCGACCCACTGCACCCTCCCAAAATGAAATTAACCTACTCAAGTTCATCACAAAGGTGGGCTGATCGTCCCAGTGGCAGAATCGACCATCCTGTCCGCTCCACCACACCAAGAGCCCTTCTGCTTCAGGTCCCAGGAGGTGAGGGCTTCTGGTGTCATCCTCAGACCACGGGGCGAGGGTGGGACTGGATTCTTCCTGTCTGGGTTCACGTCCAATTGCTGGTGCTTCCTTGAGCACAGTACCCTTGCCCCCATGTTTATGATTGGGAAAGTATACTAATTAGAACTAATTAGGATCTAATCTAATTAGAACCAGCCAAAGGAAGAGACACAGGGCAGAGTCCAGGGAGGGTCCTGATTCGGAGCTGGCAGCCACACGAGGAGCCAGGTACGCGCCTCCTTACTGTGGTGTGTGATGATATGCAGAGTACTGCCAACCACGGAAGCTTCCCCGGGCTTTGATGTCAGAATTTGTATTGCAGTTTCCCTCTGTGGGCTGGATTGATGGAATCATCACCCACGAGGTGGTTGAACTCGGTCTCCAGCTTGTTTGCTCGCCCCGGGGGTTGATTTTGACATCTCTTGCCCCAAGGGGCCCAACAAGAGTCACCTCTTTAGCGTTAGGGTATACCATCTGGTGTGGTCTCCCAGGAGCCAGGACAAAGGGACAAAGGCCAGATCTCTCTGGGGAGAGGGAGGGTGTGAATTGCTTAGTACACAGCTCCTGACTTGAGCCTCCAGCCCCTCAAGCCGGTGCTCCCCTCAACTCTGACCGCACATTCTACTTGCGAGTGATCTTACAAGTCTTCCCTGGCCTGGAACTGACAACGGGGAAATTGCTGAGGTAGGTAGCTGGCTCCAGGACCCGGCTTGAGGATGGGCAGGAAGGCACTTACGCCACCCTCCCATGAGCCCCTCGTGCCCGCTTACAACCCCAGACCGCAGTGATGTTCAGGCTTTCGAAGCAAGCTCTGTCGCTTTCTGCAGCATCTGTGGGTGGACTTTGACTCCCGACTGGTGACTTGCGGAAGAGAAGACCAGCGGCTCGTCTCACTCGCACAAGAGATGGAAGGCTCCTGCCTCTGCGACCTCCTGCCCTTTGGCTCCCCCGTCTGGGAACAATGTGGAAGTGGCTGTCATGAGCCACATCCAGTCCCGCTGAAGTCCTGCTTGACGTTGGCGGAGGATGTCGTAGTTCAGAGCTGGGAGGACGGACCAGACACCAAGTAAGACCAAGAGCTCCCCACTCCTTCTGACTCTGGACGAGTGGGGTGCAGGCGGACTGCAGGAGTGACTGGGGAACAGAACTGCAGAGACTGCAGAGACTCCGGTTCCCTCAGGGAATCTGGCTGAGCGATGAGAGTAGGGGCACAGCTGAAGAGGTTCATGGGGTTGAAAGAGTTTCTTGTTTTTGTTTGTTTTCAACATGTGAAAGACTCGAGCCCATTTAAAAGGCCACAGAGCTAGGCGCGGTGGCTCAGGCCAGCACTTTGGGAGACTGAGGCGGGCGGATCACATAAGGTCAGGAGTTCGAGACCAGCCTGGCCAAAATGGTGAAACCCCATCTCTACTAAAAGTACAAAAATTAGCTGGGCATGGTGGCATGCACCTGTAGTCACAGCTACTCAGGAGGCTGAGGTAAGAGAATCAGTTGAATCCAGGAGGCAAAGTTTACAGTGAGCCAAGACTGCACCTCTGCACTCCAGCCTGGGCAATAGAGTGAGGCTCTGTCTCAAAAGAAAAAAAAAGAAAAGAAAAAAAAAAACGGCCACGCATGGTGGCTCACGCCTATAATCCCAGCACTTTGGGAGGCCAAGGCGGGTGGATCTTGAGGTCGAGAGATCGAGACTATCCTGGTTAACATGGTGAAACCCCGTCTCTACTAAAAATACAAAAATTCGCTGGGCATGGTGGCACATGCCTGTAGTCCTAGCTACTTGGGAGGCTGAGGCAGGAGAATTGCTTGAACCCAGGAGGCGGAGGTTGCGGTGAGCCGAGATCATGCCATTGCACTCCAGTCTGGGCAACAAGAGCGAAACTCTGTCTCAGAAAAAAAAAAAAAAAAGGAAAAGAAAAAGAAAAAAAAGACCATGGAGGCTGGGTGCAGTGGCTCATGCCTGTAATCCCAGCCCTTTGGGAGGCCAAGGCAGGCAGCTCATCTGAGGTCAGGAGTTCGAGAACAATCTGGCTAACATGGTGAAACCCCGTTTCTACTTGAAATACAAAAAATTAGCTGGGTATGGTGGCACATGCCTGTAATTCAGCTACACAGGAGGCTGAGGCAGGAGAATCGCTTGAACCCGGGATGCGGAGGTTACAGTGAGCCGAGATCACACAATTGCACTCCAGCCTGGGCAGCAAGAGTGAAACTCCATCTCAAAAATAAACAAACAAATGAAAAGGCCATGGAGAAGGATTGGTGGAGCAATGGATGTTGACCACAGAAGGGAGACAGTGGTCCTAACGGATTGGGAAGGGTGGGCTCTGAGACTCAGGTGGAGGCAGGCAGGGGATGGGTCTTCGGTTTTAAACTGGAGGTGCTCTTCCCACGAGTCCTTCCACGTGCTCTTTGAATGAAAAGGCAAGGTCATCTGAAGAAAAGCTGGAGATGGCCGGGTGCGGTGGCTCAAGCCTGTAATCCCAGCACTTTGGGAGGCCGAGGCGGGTGGATCACAAGGTCAAGAGATCGAGACCATCCTGGTCAACATGGTGAAACCCCGTCTCTACTAAAAATACAAAAAAATTAGCTGGGCATGGCGGCGCGTGCCTGTAATCCCAGCTACTCAGGAGGCTGAGGCAGGAGAATTGCCTGAACCCAGGAGGCGGAGGTTGCGGTGAGCCTAGATTGTACTATTGCACTCCAGCCTGGGTAACAAGAGCGAAACTCCGTCTCAAAAAAAAAAAAAAAAAAAGAAAAAAAGAAAAGCTGGAGATGTCAGAGTCAGAGTTTTGAGAAGAGCAGAGGTCTCAAATGTGTCCAGGAAACATGGAATTAGCCCCAAGTGCACATGAGAATTGAGTACATAATAAATTTGGCACTTCCACGTGGTGTTGGTGCAACTGGATCATCTGCCTAGAGGAAAAGTTGGATTAATATCTTTTTATTTTTTGAGACAGGGTCTCACTCTGTCACCCAGACTGGAGTGAAGTGGTGTGATCATGGATCACTGCTGCCTTGACCTCCCAGGGTCAGGTAATATTCCTGTCAGCTTCCTGAGTAGCTAGGACCACAGGCACACACCACCATGCCTGGCTAATTTTTTTTAGATTATTATTTGTAGGAATGGGGTCTCACTATGCTGCTCAGGCTGATCTCATACTCCTGGGCTCAAGTGATCGTTTTGCCTTGGCCTCCAAAAGTGCTGAGGTTACAGGCATGAGCCACAGTAATACCTCATGTCTTATATTCAAATACATTTCAGGCCAGGCATGGTGGCTCACGCCTATAATCCCAGCACTTTGGGAGGCCAGGGAAGGCGGATCACAGGGTCAGGAGTTCAAGACCAGCCTG
Source organism: Saimiri boliviensis (assembly GCF_048565385.1). NCBI lineage: Eukaryota > Metazoa > Chordata > Mammalia > Primates > Cebidae > Saimiri > Saimiri boliviensis. Next base: position 10,137,453 of record NC_133453.1, read on the forward strand.
GCCAATATGGTGAAACCTCACCTCTACTAAAAATACAAATAATTAGTTGGGCATGGTGGCGGGTGCCTGTAGTCCCAGCTACGCAGGAGGCTGAGGCAAGAGAATTGCTTGGACCTGGGAGGTGGAGGTTGTAGTGAGCTGAGATCATGCCACTGCACCCCAGCCTGGGCAACAGAGTGAGACTCCATGTCAAACAAACAAATAAATTTCAGGTGGATTAAATATGTTAATGTAAAAAGTGACATATGAAAGTACTAGAAGAAAATATGGGAAATTTATAACTCAAAATTGGAAAGAGCTTCTTTATTTTTAATTGTGTTAGTTTTCAGGGCTTTTTGGGTAGGACAGAACTTTTGAAGAATAATGACACAGTACCTACAAGCCATTAAGGGAAAGATGGAAAATTTACATTAAAATATCACTGTATCATAGACAAATTATGAATAAAGTCAACGAATGGAAAAATACTTTCAATACATACCTGATCAATGTCTTTAGTGAAGCGCTTCTACAAATCAATAAGAAAAAGTCGGGGCCGGGCGCGGTGGCTCAAGCCTGTAATACCAGCACTTTGGGAGGCCGAGGCGGGTGGATCACGAGGTCAAGAGATCGAGACCAACGTGGTCAACATGGTGAAACCCCGTCTCTACTAAAAATACAAAAAATTAGCTGGGCGTGGTGGCGCGTGCCTGTAATCCCAGCTACTCAGGAGGCTGAGGCAGGAGAATTGCCTGAACCCAGGAGGCGGAGGTTGCGGTGAGCCGAGATCGCGCCATTGCACTCCAGCCTGGGTAACAAGAGTGAAACTCCGTCTCAGAAAAAAAAAAAAAAAAAGTCAGTCCCGTTCTAGTAGGTGTAGCAAGTAGAAAAACAGACAAAGACAAACCAATAGAAAAACACGGACAAAGGCTGTAAACCAACCGTGAAGCAGGCCCACTGTGAGCTGCTTACCCACTTGTCTGCATCTGGTGTGGTCAGGCTGCCGGGGTGCTGGGGCCCTGCCCTCTCCTTCACCCGCAGATTTCAGTCCAGATGACCCTTTATGGGCTCATGTGCTTTGTCTGCTACCTTTTTTTTGAGACAAGGTCTTCCTCTATTGCCCAGGCTGGAGTGCAGTGGCACGATTATAGCTCACTGTAACTTTGAACTCCTGGGCTCAAGCGATTCTCTGCCTCAACCTGCTGAATAGCTAGGGCTGCAGGGGTGCACCACCATGCCGGCTAATTTTTGAATTTTTGGTAAAGACGGGGTCTCACTATGTTGCTCAGGCTGGTCTGGAACTCCTGGGCTCAAGGGAGCCTCCCAAAGTGCTGAGATTACAGGGCGAGCCACGGCACTCACCTGCCTCTACTTCTTGTTTATGGAAATTCTTTTGGTTTCCCTTTTTTTCTTTTTTGCTCTGCCGTCCAGTCTGGAGCGCAGCGGTGCAAACGTGGCTTACTGCAGTCTCAACTTCCTGGGCTCCTGCCTCAGCTTCCCTGATAGCTGGAACCACAGGTGTGCACCACCATACAGGGCTGATTTTTTGTAGAAATGGGCCTCCTTATGTTGCCCAGGCTGGCCTCAAACTCCCAGGTTCAAACAATCCTCCCACCTGGGCCTCCCAAAGTGCTGGGCTTACAGGTGTGAACACTGTTCCCAGCTACTTCTTTTTTTTTTTTTTTTTTTTTTTTTGAGACGGAGTTTCGCTCTTGTTACCCAGGCTGGAGTGCAATGGCACGATCTTGGCTCACCGCAACCTCCGCCTCCTGGGTTCAGGCAATTCTCCTGCCTCAGCCTCCCGAGCGGCGGGGATTACAGGCACGTGCCACCATGCCCAGCTAATTTTTGTATTTTTAGTAGAGACGGGGTTTCACTATGTTGACCAGGATGGTCTCGATCTCTTGACCTCGTGATCCACCCGCCTCGGCCTCCCAAAGTGCTGGGATTACAGGCTTGAGCCACCGCACCTGGCCAACTTCTTGTTTTTTTTTTTTTGTTTTTTTTTTGAGACAGAGTTTCGCTCTTGTTACCCAGGCTGGAGTGCAATGGCACGATCTCGGCTCACTGCAACCTCCGCCTCCTGGGTTCAGGCAATTCTCCTGCCTCAGCCTCCTGAGTAGCTGGGATTACAGGCATGCGCCACCATGCCCAGCTACTTTTTTGTGTTTTTAGTAGAGACGGGGTTTCACCATGTTGACCAGGATGGTCTCGATCTCTTGACCTTGTGATCCACCCGCCTCAGCCTCCCAAAGTGCTGGGATTACAGGCTTGAGCCACCGCGCCCAGCCTAACTTCTTGTTTTTTAATTTTAAAACACATAGGTGGACATTGAATTTATGTGGGACTTCACATACAGATTGTTAATCTATCACACCTTACCATACTGAGTTATCCGGCTCCTCTTGGCTTTCCTATTTAAGTTGGCTCACCTTTTCCTGGCTCTCTCATTTCTTTACTATTTCACCTTCGTATCTTTTCTTCCTTGAATTTTGTACATCCTTTGGTAATTACAACCCTTGTGCATTTTAGCTGAGTTACGGTTTCTCCTCTTAATTTCCATGCATCTGATTTCCTCTGTGCCAAATTACTCACCTCAGCGGAGGGTGCTGGGGTGGAGGGAACACGAAGCTTCTCCTCTGACTCTACTGCAAGGTCTCCCACCCCATCATGAGGAGGAAGGGCCTGACCCCACAGGCCTTGTGGGTGGCCACAGACGCTGCCCTCCTCACTCTCTCTTGATCTAGGATTCCTCTTTCTTCCCCTTCCACAGCTGCACCCCCACCCATCACCTTGGAGATCCAGTGTGCATGGACTTTTGTTTTCTTGTTTTTGAAAACACAGTCTCACTCTGTCCCCCAGGCTGGAGCGCAGTGGCACAATCTCGGCTCACTGCAGCCTCTTCCTCCTGGGTTCAAGTTATTCTCCTGCCTCAGTAGCCTGGATTATGGGCATTTGACACCACACCCAGCTAATTTTTGTATTTTTTAGTAGTGATCGGGTTTTATCATGTTGGTCAGGCTGGTCTCAAACTCCTGACTCAAGTGATCTGCCCGCCTCATCCTCCCAAAGTGCTGGGATTACAGGCGTGAGCCACCACGCCCGGCCACGATGGGCTTTTGAAGCATGTGAATGTAGTTATATCTACTGTCTTTTTCTTTGTGACTTCCTCCACTGATTTATGCAAATAACAATGAATAATCATGTAAAGTGATTATTTATATATACTATTCATGGATGGATTGAATGACTCAATATTAAGATGTCATTTTCCCTAGAATTGAGCCACAGATTCTGTGTACTCCAGATAAAAATCCTAGTAGGACTTTTTTTTTCCTGGAAATTGACGAGTTAACTTTAATGTTTATATGAAAATCAAAGGACTTAGAATAATCAAAGGCACTTTAAAAACAGGAACAAAGTTTAAGGACTTATGTATTACCTGATATCAAGACTTATTAAAAGATTTCAGGGGCCAGGCGCAATGACTCACGCCTGTAATCCCAGCATTTGGGAGACTGAGGAAGGTGGATCATTAGGCCAGGAGATCGAGACCATCCTGGCCAATAAGGTGAAACCTTGTCTCTACTAAAAACAAAAAAATTAGCCGGGCGTGGTGGCACTCCTTGGTAATCTCAGCTACTCCCGGAGGCTGAGCAGGAGACTCACTTGAACGTGGGTGGTGGAAGTTGCAGTGAGCTGAGATTGAACTCCAGCCTGAAGACAGAGCAAGACTCTGTCTCAAAAAAAAAAAAACAAAAAACAAACAAAAAAAAACCCTATCAGGAAAACGTGTATTATTGTAAATATATACAAAGGCTGGGCATGGTAGCTCATGCCTGTAATCCCAGCACTTTGGGAGGCTGGCCAGAGGATCACTTGAGCCCAGGTGTTTAAGACCTGAGGCAACATAGTGAGACCCCCATAACTCTACAAAAACTTAAAGAAAACTAGCCGGGTGTGGTCACACGTGCCTCTAGTCCCAGCTGCTCAGGAGGCTGAGGTGGAAGGATTCCTTGAGCCCTGGAGGTCAAGCCTTCAGTGAGCTATGATCACATCACAGCACTCCAGTTTGGCTGCAGAACAAGACCCTGTCTCAAAAACAAAAAAACAAAAGAAAACAAAAACACCATCACTGGGAAAGACTAAAGAGCAGAACTAGACTCACATGTGTCAGCTGATTTTTGACAAAGATGCAAAAGTGATTCAGTGGTAAAAGCATGGTCTTTCAACAGTACTGGGGCAATTAATATCTACATGCAAAAAACAAAACACGGCCGGGCGCGGTGGCTCAAGCCTGTAATCCCAGCACTTTGGGAGGCCGAGGCGGGTGGATCACGAGGTCAAGAGATCGAGACCATCCTGGTCAACATGGTGAAACCCCGTCTCTACTAAAAATACAAAAATTAGCTGGGCATGGTGGCACGTGCCTGTAGTCCCAGCTACTAGGGAGGCTGAGGCAGGAGAATTGCTTGAACCCAGGAGGCGGAGGTTGCGGTGAGCCGAGATCGAGCCATTGCACTCCAGCCTGGGTAACAAGAGCGAAACCCCATCTCAAAAAAACAAAACAAAACAAAAAACACACAAAAAATCCAACTAAGATCTAGTATTGGGGGAGAAATTCATGGGTTTCACAGGTGAAATAATTGTAAACATAAGAGAAGTGAATGGCCAGGCATGGTGGCTCACACCTGTAATCTCAGCACTTTGGGAGGCCGAGGCAGGCAGATCACCTGGGGTCGGGAGTTTCAGATCAGCCTAGCCAACATGGTGAAACCTCATTTCTACTAAATATATATATATATATATATATATATATATATATACATACATACACACACACACACACATATATATATAAAGTAGCTGGGCATGGTGGCACACACACCTATAATCCCAGCTACTCGGGAGACTGAGGCAGGAGTATGGCTTGAACCCAGGAGGCAGAGTAGCAGTGAGCAGAGTTTGCGCCATTCCAGCCTAGGTGACAGAGCAAAACTGCATCTCAAAAAAAAAAAGAAAAAAGAGAGAGGTGAATGAAGAAAGGTATAGTTTTTTCTTAGTGATATAAAACGTGAACAACGTGTGTTCTTGGAAGGAAAACTAAACATTTTAAGGTTGTCAGTCTTTCTAAATTAATGTTTAGGTGTTAACATAATTCTAACCAAAATTCTTGGGATTTTCTTAAAGTTTTATTGAAATAAAACTGACGTACAATAAATTTCATATACTTGGAGTGTGCAATTTGCTAAATATTGACACAGGTGTACACCCATAAAACCATCACCACAATCAAGACAGCAAACATAACCACTCCCACTAAGAGCCTCGTGCCTCTGCACAGCCCCTTCCTTCTCTCCGCCTTCCCTTCTTCCCTGGTCACCTCTGGTCTCCCTCCCTTCCTCCCTTCCTTTTTCTTTCTCTCTCTTTCTCCTCTTCTTCTTTCTTCTTTTTTTTTTTTTTTTTTTTTTGGTTTGACTGTCTTTTTGAGGTGGAGTCACTCTGTAGGCTGGAGTGCAGTGGTGCGATCTCAGCTCACTGCAACCTCTGCCTCCCAGGTTCAAGCAATTCTCCTGCCTCAGCTTCCTGAGTAGCTGGGACTACAGGCATGCACCACCACACCTGGCTAATTTTTGTGTTTTTTTTCTTTTTCTTTTTCTTTCTTTTTTTTTTTTTTGAGACAGAGTTTTGCTCTTGTTACCCAGGCTGGAGAGCAATGGCGCGATCTCGGCTCACTGCAACCTCCGCCTCCTGGGTTCAGGCAATTCTCCTGCTTCAGCCTCCTGAGTAGCTGGGATTACAGGCACGCACCACCATGCTCAGCTAATTTTTTGTATTTTTAGGAGAGACGGGGTTTCACCATGTTGACCAGGATGGTCTCGAACTCTCGACCTCATGATCCACCCGCCTCGGCCTCCCAAAGTGCTGGGATTACAGGCTTGAGCCACCGTGCCCGGCAATTTTTGTGTTTTTAATAGAGACTGGGTTTCACCATGTTGGCCAGGATGGTCTTGATCTCCCGACCTCGTGATCCACCTGCCTCGGCCTCCCAAAGTGCTGAGATGACAGGCTTGAGCCACTGCGCCCAGTCCCCTTTTTTTCCTTTGAAGACAGGGTATTGCTCTGTTACCTAGCCTGGAGCACAGTGGCACAATCACAACTCACTATAGCTATGACTGTGCCACTGCACTCCAGGGCTCAGGCAATCCTCCTGTCTCAGCCTCCCAAGTAGCTGGGACTAAAGGTACATGCCACCACTGCTGATGTCTCTGAGATGGAGTCTCACTCTGTCACCTAGGGTGAAGTGCAGTGATGAGATCTTGGCTCACTGCAACCTCCGCCTCCCAGGTTCAAGTGATTCTTCTCCCTCAGTCTCCCAAGTAGCTGGAATTATAGGTGCGCGCCACCACTATGCCTGGCTCATTTTTGTATTTTCAGTAGAGATGGGGTTTCACCATGTTAGTCAGGCTGGTCTCAAACTCCTGACCTCAAGTGATCTATCTGCCTCAGCCTCCCAAAGTGTTGGGATTACAGGCGTGAGCCACTACGCCTGGCCCCACCACTAATTTTTCAATTTCTTCTTAGAAACAGGGTCTCCCTAACTTTCCCATGCTGCTTTTGAACTCCTGGCGTCCAGTGATCCTCACTCCTCTGCTTCCTGAGCTGCTGGGATTACAGATGTGAGCCACTGCACCTGACCGGGTCTGCTTTCTGTTACTACGAATCATTTTGCATTTTCATGAGTGTAGTGTGCAGATAATCTGTTTGAGTCCTTGCTTTGAATTCTTTTTGATATATACCCAGAAGTGGGATTGCTGAAACAAATGAGAGTTCTATGTTGACCTCTCGGAGGCACTGCCAAACTGTTTTCCATAGCAGCTGCATCATTTTTTGTTTGTTTGTTTGAGTCAGAGTCTTGCTCTGTCACCCAGGTTGGAGTGCAACGGTGCAATCTCAGTTTACTGCAAACTCTGCCTCGCAGATTCAAGCAATTCTCCTGCCTCAGCCTCCTGAGTAGCTGGGTTTATAGGCGCCTGCCATCACACCCAGGTACTTTTTGTATTTTTATTAGAGACGGGGTTTCACCATGTTGGCCAGGCTGGTCCCTTTGTCCAGGCTGGTCTCGAACTCCTAACCTCATGCTCTACCTGCCTCGACCTCCCAAAGTGCTAGGATTACAGGTGTGAGCTACCGCACCCGGCCATAGCTGCACCATTTCAGGCCCACTCCCAGTTTCTCCACTTTCTTGCCAACATTTGTTAATTTCTACTTTTTGATGTAGCCATCCCAATGGATGTGACATGGTATCTCGTTATGACTCTGATTTGCATTTCCCTAGTGATTAGAGATGTTGTACATCTTTTCATCTGCCTATTGACCATTTATTTATCTTCTTGGGAGAATGTCCATTCAAGTCCTTTGTGCATTGAACTGTATTTTTTTTCTTTTTTTGGAGATGGAGTCTCACTATGTCACCCAGGCTGGAGGGCAGTGGTGTGATCTCCACTTACTGCAACTTCCACCTCCTGGGTTCAAGCGATTCTCCTGCCTCAGCTCCCGAGTAGCTGGGATTACAGGCATCTACCACCACGCCTGGCTAATTTTTGTATTTTCAGTAGATACAGGGTTTCACCATGTTGGCCAGGCTGGTCTCAAACTCCTGACCTCATGTGTTCTGCCCACCTCAGCCTCCCAAAGTGCTAGGATTACAGGCATGAGCCACTATGCCCAGCCTGAAGTCTATTTTTAATGTGCTACTAAGCAGGATTCTCTAAGATTTCATTTAGGATTTTTGTATCTAGTAGGCCCAGTTAATCTGCTCCCAAATTCCTGTCCCATACAAACAATGATATAGCTATTCGTTGTCATTTTAAACTCTTCAGTTGGGGAATAATTTGTTGCTTAGCAATGGGTAACTAATGCAGGCTTTGGGCCCGGAAATCAGGCCTCCCCCATGCGAAAAGAAAATGGAAATCTCCACTCCACTCTTCTGCCTGGGTTCCTCCTTTCTTCATTCATTCTAAATGTGGGGTTCAAGAGATATCTCCAGATTTGCACAGACCCCAAAGCTCCATGGAGAATTTATTTCTATTTAAAATTGCACTTCCCCTGGGTGAGGTGGCTCATGCCTGTAATCCCAGTGATAGGGACAGGAGGCAGAGAAATTCTAGACAGAAAAGGGTGGGGTCCCTGGCGAAGCTTCACCCTCAGGCCGGGAAGCCTGAGAATGTGGCCCAAAGCGAGAACTTATATCTGTTTTCCTGCTCAAATGTTGCCTTTTCCTAAACCACCATGGCTCCACCCCACCCCCATCCTGTGCTTATAAAGACCCCAGACTCAGCCAGCAGAGAAGACGAAGCAGCTGGACATCGGGATGACTAAGGCTGGATGTTGGAGAGAAGTAGCTTGACTTCTGAGGGCTAGCTTGATGGCGTAACTTTGGAGAAGAATCCGGCCAGTGACAGCTGGACTTCAGGAAATATTCCCTGCACTTTCAGCTCCCCTTCCCGCTGACAGCCACTGTCACCAGCAATAAAAGAACCTGCATTTACCGTCCTTCCATTTGTCTGTGCAACCTGATTTTTCCTGGATGCCAAACAAGAGCTCAGGTGCCACGGGTGCGGATGCTAAAGGCCATCGCATTGACCCTCTGCCCTCACTGGTATGGAACACCTGCTTCATGCAGAAAGGCAGAGGGCCCACTGAGCTGTTTAACACTTAGGCCATGTACGGATGGTGAGGTTAAAAGAGCACTGTAACACATGCCCTCTGGGGCTTCAGGAGTCGCACACACTCGTCACTTGATGCTACTGTAGGGCCCATGTGGAGTTTTGCTCCTACTGGCACCCAAAAGCGCTCACCCCAGCTCCTGCACCTGTTCACCTGTGTGAATGAGTGGAGCTTGCCCCTGCTGGTGCCGAAGCAGCCAGCTAGCTCCAGCAGCTGCACTCCGGTTCCAGTCTGCAAAAGGGTCAGGGAAATTTCCTGCTTCATCAGCACTTTGGTAGGCCAAGGTGGGTGGATTGCTTGAGCCCAGGAGTTTAAGACCAACATGGACAACATGGCAAAACCCCATCATCTCTGCTAAAAAATAAAAAATAAATAAAAAATAAAAATTAGCTGGGTGTGGTGGTATGTGCCTGTAGTCCCAACTACTTGGGAGGCTGAAGTGGGAGGATTGACTGAGCCTGAGAGGTTGAGGCTGCAGTGAGCTGTGATCACGCCACTGCACTCCAGCCTGGGCAACAGAGTGAGACTCCTTTGCAAAAAACAAAACAAAACAAAATAAAACAAAAAACAAAAGAAAGAAAGAAAGTTTTGTGGCAAAATGAAAAGAACCCTATTCCCCCAGGGACCCAAGCAACCTAGCAACCTACTGTAGAATCCAAGCCCTAGTGAGAGAGCAGGACTTGAGATGCAGAGATGCACCTCAGCTAGGTATGGGTCCCGTGGCACCAGTGAGGGAGCTGGAACATGGGTGTGGGTGGGTGGGTGGCTTGGGGGATGACTGCAGTCCCCGAAAAGGGCAGGGTAGACATTGCCTGGTGTACTCCCTGCCCCCACGGTCCCGCAGATACCTGGCTGTCAGCACCATCATGCAGCAGGTGCCGTAAGGGAGCCTTTTGGTCAGCAATGGCCCTGGGCTACTCAGGGGGAACTCAGGTGGTCCTAGAAGGGTGACGGACAAGCAATAGTCACCCATGTGCAGAGTCAATGACACTGATGAGAAGGCAGTGGGTGAGGCCCAGCCGTGGGTGATAACCACCCAGGAGACAAACCCCGTGGGTGCTATCACCCGGGATAATTCTGAGAAGAGACGGCTGGATCTGCCCCTGGCAGGGAGACCACTGATCAGTAGTGAAGCAGGAGGTCTTCTTAACCCCTTCTCGGGACTTGTGACAGGGATGCCTCATTTACTCAGCCCGCTGCTCTCAACGCCTCGTGGGAAAGAGCACACGAGCCAATGAGGCGGGAACTGAATGCAGGATGCTGGAACCAGCCAGCTGTTCCAGTGCAGGCAGGACCAAACTCTAGTCTCTCAGATCCACTGCATTCCACACCTTATGAAAGGGAGTGCACAGGTGAGCAGGCGCAGGGGCCGGAGCGAGTGCAGGAGTGAGCTTCGTTCAGGCTTCACGGCAGTGACCAGGCAGGTGCCTGCCATTCTGGAAGCCCCCGAGGGCATGCATGTTAGAGTGCTCTTGTAGCTCTGCTGTCCATGGATGGCTTAAGTGTTAACAGCTCTCGATGGGCCCAAGGCTGCCTTCCGCTAGTGAGGAGAAAGGGCCAGTGTGACAGCCTTTTGTACCCACACTTGTGGCTCCCAAGCTCTTCTCCGGCATCCAGGAAAAACGAGATCACATGAACGAACTGAAGGATGGTAAATGTGAGGAATTTTATTGTCAATGAAAATGGCTCGGCCAGGCACTGTGGCTCACACCTGTAATCCCAGCACTTGGAGAGCTTGAGGTGGGTGATTCACAAGGTCAGGAGATCAAGACCATCCTGGCTAACATGGTGAAACCCTGTCTCTACCAAAAAGGCAAAAAATTAGCTGGGTGTGGTGGCATGTGCCTATAATCCCAGCTACTTGGGAAGCTGAGGCAGCAGAATCGCTTGAACCTGAGAGGTGCAGGCTGCAGTGAGATGAGATGGTACCATTGCACTCCAGCCTGGGTGACAGAGTCTCTCACTGTCTCAAAAAAAAAAAAAAAAAAGGAAAAGTGGCTCTCAGCGGGAAGAGAGCGGTTAAGGGGATGTAGGGTAGGCAATCTTCCCCTTCCTTTTTTTTTTTTTTTTGAGGTGGAGTTTCGCTCTTGTTACCCAGGCTGGAGTGCAATGGCACGATCTCGGCTCACCGCAACCTCCGCCTCTTGGGTTCAGGCAATTCTCCTGCCTCAGCCTCTAGCTACTCAGGAGTCTGAGGCGAGAGGATCACTTGAGCCCAGGAGGTCAAGGCTACAGTGTACTATGATCGCTCCACTGCCCTCCAGCCTGGCTGACAGAGCAGGACCCTGTCTGTAAAACGAACAAAAATTAATTTTAAAAATAAAAAAATTAAAAGTCTATTCATATATGAATAATTCTAATTTTATACTTTAAATTGCATTTAACTAACTTGTTAATTATATTTGTCTTTCATTAAATTTGCCATCGGTTTAAGTATTTTAATGCTTTTAAAAAATAATTGACTTGGGCCGGGCGCGGTGGCTCAAGCCTGTAATCCCAGCACTTTGGGAGGCCGAGGCGGGTGGATCATGAGGTCGAGAGATCGAGACCATCCTGGTCAACATGGTGAAACCCCGTCTCTACTAAAAGTGCAAAAAATTAGCTGGGCATGGTGGCACATGCCTGTAATCCCAGCTACTCAGGAGGCTGAGGCAGGAGAATTGCCTGAGCCCAGGAGGCGGAGGTTGCGGCGAGCCGAGATTGCGCCATTGCACTCCAGCCTGGGTAACAAGAGCGAAACTCTGTCTCAAAAAAAAAAAAAAATAATAATAATAATAATAATAATTGACTTGGATTTATTTATCTACTGCTTTCAAATTCATCAGATTTGACACACATCTCTCTTATGTCTTATTTCCTTTTTCTGTTTTCATTTTAGTCTGTTTTAAAGTTATTTTCTGGGCCAGGCATGGTGGTAATTGCAGCACTTTGGGAAGCAGAGGTGAGTGGATCCCCTGAGGTCAGTAGTTCGAGACCAGCCTGGCCAACATGGCGAGACACCATCTCTACTAAAAATACAAAAATTAGCTGGGCGTGGTGGCAGGCACTCAGCTTCTCGGGTGGCTGAGACAGGAGAACCTCTCGAACTTAGGAGGTGGGGGAGGTTGCGTTAAGCTGAGATCTCACCACTGCACTCTAGTCTGGGTGACAGAGCAAGACAATGTTTCTAAATAAATAAATAAAGTTCTTTTCTGGCCCAGAGTGCTGGCTTGTGTCTGTAGTCTCAGCACTTTGGGAGGCCAAGGTGAACAGATGAATTGAGCCCAGGCGATTGAGACCAGCCTGGGCAACATAGAGAAACCCGATCTCTACCAAAAATACAAAAATTAGCTGGGCCTGGAGGGAATGTCTATAGTCCCAGCTACTTGGGAGGCTGAGGTGGAAGGACTGCTTGAGCCAGGAAGGCAGAGGTTGCAGTGAGCCAAGATGGCAGCACCGTACTCCAGCCTGGGCGACAGGGCGAGACCCTGTTTCAACAAAATAAATAAAAATAAAGCTCTTTTCCTGCAATGTTAAGTTGAAACATTAGTTCACTTATTTTTATTTATTTATTTATTTTGAGATGGAGTCTCACTCTGTTGCCCAGGCTGGAGTGCAGTAGCACAAACTCAGCTCACTGCAACCTCCACCCCCTGGGTTCAAGCGATTCTCTTGCCTCACCCTCCGGAGTAGCTGGGACTACAGGTGTGCATTATCATGCCCAGCTAATTTTTTTTTGTATTTTGAGTAGAGATGGGGTTTCACCATGCTGGCCAGGCTGGTCTCAAACTCCTGATCTTGTGATCCATCCACCCTGGCCTTCAAAAGTGCTGGGATTACAGGTGTGAGCCATCATGCTTGGCCTTTTTTCCTTACAATAATGAATGCATTTAAAGTTGTTCATTTGGGCAATGTTCAGCAGTTACAGCCTTAAGCCCGAGGCCTGACACGTAATACCCCTTGAAGTAACAATGACATAAACTGACATTATTCCCTTAAATATAATTATGTGGTATTCCTGATTTCAAAACAATGAAGCATTATCGTTTTTATTTTCTCTGTGACTCAACAGTTATTTAAGAAACTAGGATTTTTGTCATTGCTCTTGTTTGGTTTCCTTTTGTGGGTAATTTCTGATTTACTGTATATGGTGGACACAGAGTTTGGCTTGTGTAATTTCTGCCTTGGGGGATACTTGATGTTGTCTTTCCTTCTAATATACATACATGGTAAAGGTTTCACATGCAAAAAGCGGAGACAAGCTGTGTGTGGCACAGAATTTGATGCACATCTTTGATTCAAACTACTCATAGTATTGTTTGGGTCTTTGATTTTTTTGTTTGTTTGTTTTTGAAACAGAGTCATCAAGCTCCAGGCTGGAGTGCAGTGGCGCAATCTTGGCTCACTGCAATCTCCACCTCCTGGGTTCAAGCAATTCTCCTGCCTTAGCCTCCCGAGTATCTGGGACTACAGGTGTGCGCCAAGATGCCCAGCTAATTTTTGTATTTTTTAGTAGAGATGGGGTTTCACCATGTTGGCCAGGATCGTCTTGATCTCTTGACATTGTGATCCACCCGCCTTGGCCTCCCAAAGTGCTGGGATTACAGGCATGAGCCACTGCGCCTGGCCTGATGTCTTTGATTTTGGTGGGTTAAATCTCTTCTAGGTTGTTAAACAGTATGTTAAAGACTCACTACATTTGTGTTTCTGGCAATACCTCTTTGTACTGCCAACATTTTTTTTTCTGAGTGTTTTGGTTTTTTATTTTTTACATAACATCCATTTATTTCGCCATTGTCCCATAGGTCAGGAGACCAGCACAGAGTGGCCATGCTGTCTGTGCAGGCTGAAATCAGAGTGCCGGCCGGCTGCAGCCTTCTTCTGGAATTTAGGGTCCTCTTCCAAGCTCATTTTTTTGGTGTGCGAACAGAACAGTAAACACACCTTTCTTTTTTTTGAGACGGAGTTTCGCTCTTGTTACCCAGGCTGGAGTGCAATGGCGCAATCTCGGCTCACCACAACCTCCACCTCCTGGGTTCAGGCAAGTCTCCTGCCTCAGCCTCCTGAGTAGCTGGGATTACAGGCACGTGCCACCATGCCCAGCTAATTTTTTGTATTTTTAGTAGAGACGGGGTTTCACCATGTTGACCAGGATGGTCTCGATCTCTCGACCTCGTGATCTGCCCGCCTCGGCCTCCCAGAGTGCTGGGATTACAGGCTTGAGCCACCGCGCCCGGCAAACACACCTTTCTTATATGGGTGAAGACAGAAAGAGAGGATTTACTTGCCTTTCCAGACCTTGATTTTCCTAAGACAGAACTCCAGCTCTTTGCCCTCTGGTGCATGGCTATCAACTTAGCCACACTGTCCCAGCCGTGAAGCGATGTACGCAAGAAGCTTGTCCTGCTGGAACTGCTACTCCAGGAGACTGATGATTTTTGCATTCTTTTTTCTTTCCTCATATTTCTTCTCAGGCTGGAGTGCAATGGTGGTCTCGGCTCACTGCAACCTCCGCCTCCTGGGTTCAGGCGATTCTCCTGCCTCAGCCTCCCAAGTAGCTGGGACTATAGGTGCCTGCCACCACATCCGGTTAATTTTTGCATTTTTAGTAGAGATGGGGTTTCACTATGTTGGCCAGGCTAATCTCGAACTCCTGACCTCGTGATCCACCTGCCTCGGCCTCCCAAAGTGCTGGGATTACCGCGTCTGGCCTCTCTTCTGAATTTTTTTAGATCATTATTTAAAATCTCTTCTTCCTCAGGGGTCAGCTTGGCTCCCTTCTTGCGGCCCAGGAGCAGTGCATAGTGGGGCTGGTACCACTGCCGGTACAGTGTGCTGTCAATGAGCACCATGCAATTCTTCACCAGGGTCTGGGTACAGACCAGCTCGTTATTAGACGTACTGTAGACCACATTGATGACCCTTCTTTTGCGAGTACAACACTCTGAGCCCCAGGAGACATTCCCCACGTCCAGCCTCAGGGCACGGTATTTCTTGTTACCGCCCCACATGTGGACTATGTGGATGCAGCGGGGCCCATATTGGTGTTGGCAGCTGGGCGCCCCAACTCATACTTCCACTGCTCGTGGCAGGGCTTTCTCTTGCCCCAGTCTTACAGCGCTTGTGCCAGTTGTCCCGAGAGATGCCAATCACTCAACGCTCCACGTTCATTTCTATTACTGGCAGAATTCAGTATGAAGTCCCCATTTCCTTGCAGGCTGCCAGCCAGGGGCTGCTGTTAGCTTCTAGAAGCCGCTATCATTCCTTGTCACCTTGTCCCTCCATCTTCAGGTCAGCAATGGCTTGTGAATTCTGCTTCTAGACTCTCTGACTTCTCCTTCTGTCACCAGTGGGAGAAAGTTCTCTGCTTTTAACGTCTCGTGGGGTTAGATCAGGCCCAACCAGATTATCTCCCTAGTTTAAGGCCAACTGTGCCTGTAACCTAAGCTAATTACGGAGGTGATATCTCATCCTGTGCACAGATAGGTTCCAGGGCGCAGGGCAGGACATCTCAGGGGTGCTGGGTTTACTGTGCCTTACAGTGGCTCATAGGTCCCCACTAGAGAAGGCACATTTTGTCAGCCACCCACTATTTTCTTTTTTTTCTTTTCTTTTTTTTTTTTTCTTTTGAGACAGAGTCTTACTCTATTGAGCAGGCTGGAGTGCAGTGGCATGATCTCGGCTACTGCAACCTCTGCTTCCTGGGTTCAAGTAATTCTGCCTCAGCCTCCCGAGAAACTGGGTTTACAGGCATGCACCACCACCACACCAGGCCAGGCTAATTTTTTCTATTTTTAGCGGAGATAGGGTTTCACCAAGTTGGCCAGTCTGGTCTTGAACACCTGACCTCAAGTGGTCCACCCTCTTGAGTCTCCCAAAATGCTGAGAGTACAGGGATGAGTCACTGTGCCTGGACCACTCTCTGCTTTCTTTTCTTTTCCTTTTTTTGTTTTGTTTTTGTTTTTTTTTTTTGAGACAGAGTTTCGCTCTCGTTACCCAGGCTGGAGTGCAATGGCACGATCTTGGCTCACTGCAACCTCCGCCTCCTGGGTTCAGGCAATTCTCCTGCCTCAGCCTCCTGAGTAGCTGGGATTACAGGCACGAGTCACCATGCCCAGCTAATTTTTTTGTATTTTTAGTAGAGACGGGGTTTCACCATGTTGACCAGGATGGTCTCGATCTCTTGACCTTGTGATCCACCCGCCTCGGCCTCCCAAAGTGCTGGGATTACAGGCTTGAGCCACCGCGCCTGGCCCTTTTTTTTTTTTCTTGAGACAGAGTCGTGCTCTGTCACAGGGCTAGAGTGCAGTGGTGCGATTTCAGCTCACTGCAACCTCTGACTCCTGGGTTCAAGCAGTTCTCCTGCCTCAGCCTCCCAAGTAGCTGGGATTGCAGGCATGTACCACAACGCCCACCTTATTTTTGTATTTTTAATAGAGATGGGGTTTTACCAGGTTGGCCAGGATGGTCTCAATCTCCTGACCTTGTGATCCCCCCACCTCAACCTCCCAAAATGCTGGGATTACAGGCATGAGTCACTGCCACCAGCTTATTTTCTAAGTGCTAAACAACATGACTCCAAAGCATAACTGAAAAGCGGGTGAGTTGCTCACCGAATGTAAAGTCCAATGAACAAGAGCGAGGGCTGGTACAAACTAGTGAATGTATTCCAAAGGCAGCTTTGGGAAGAGATACGACGCGTCCTGCCTTTAAGCGTGCTGCTTCACCTTTGGAGCAGGGTAAAGCAGCACAGGGACACTTTTATAAGTTGGGGGATAGGGAAGTGTGCAAGGCGGGGTCCCCCTGCGGCTGGAATCTTATCTACCAGAGAGTTGAGTTGGCGCCTTCCTGGGCGGAAATAAGTTGTAAAAGTGGCCAAGTGGTCATGCTTTTGACATGCCCTCCTGGAGGATGCAAGTCACTTCCAGCTTGCAGAGTGGAAGTTCCAAGGCCACCGCATGGAGGTGAAAGTTCCGTGGCGGGTATGCTTCGGGCTGCAAAACCACTGTCAGCAAATCCACCGCCAGCTCTCAAGGAAAGAGCTGACTTGGAGCACATAGAATTTGCCCTGAGCTGGGTTTGGTGGCTCACACCTGTAATCCCAGCACTTTGGGAGGCCAAGGCAAGCGGATCATCTGAGTTTGGGAGTTCAAGACCAGCCTGACTAACATGGAGAAACCCCGTCTCTACTAAAAATACAAAATTAACCAGGTGTGGTGGTGCATGCCTGTAATTCCAGCTACTTGGGAGGCTGAGGCAGGGAATTGCTTGAACCCGGGAGGTGGAGGTTTCGGTGAGTCGAGATCACGCCATTGCACTCCAGCCTGGGCAACAAGAGTAAAACTCCATCTCTGGCTGGGCGCGGTGGCTCAAGCCTGTAATCCCAGCACTTTGGGAGGCCGAGGCGGGTGGATCACAAGGTAGAGAGATCGAGACCAACCTGGTCAACATGGTGAAACCCCGTCTCTACTAAAAATACAAAAAACTAGCTGGGCATGGTGGCGCGTGCCTGTAATCCCAGCTACTCAGGAGGCTGAGGCAGGAGAATTGCCTGAACCCAGGAGGCGGAGGTTGCGGTGAGCCGAGATCGCGCCATTGCACTCCAGCCTGGGCAACAAGAGCGAAACTCCATCTCAAAAAAAAAAAAAAAAAAAAAAAACTCCATCTCAAAAAAAAGAAAAGAAAAGAACATGGCCGGGCGTGGTGGCTGATGCCTGTAATCCAAGCACTTTGGAGGTTAAGGCAGGCGGATCACCTGAGGTTGGGAGTTCAAGACCAGCCTGACCAACATGGTGAAACCCCGTCTTTAAAAAAAGAAAGGAAAAGGAAAGGAAAGAACTTGTCCTCAAGGGAATGTCTAGTCAGGGGACAGTGACTGGTGACATTTGCATTTCTGAAAGGCTGAGTAGGAAACAAGAAGGAAGGAAAGGGGAGAGAATATAAAATAATTGAAAAAACAAAACTAACTCGTTCTGTTGTTCTTAGAAAAAACGGGGGCACTTGGTTACAAAAGTACATAAAACCAAATCTAGCAAGAAACATTTGACCAGGTCTGTGGGAACTATCCTAGCTGAACCTGGCCTTCCCACCAGCGCTCAGCAAATCGCAGGCAGCCTTGGTGGACAGGCAGCTGCTTCCAGACTTGCCTCCGTCCTCCAGACCCTGCCTAGCATGTGCGCTGAGTGGTGGAACATGCAGCTTTCGCAGTCAGGCCATCCTGGAGCAATGTCAACCTGTCCCTTGCCAGCTAGGCAGCTCCAGCGTGGGGAGTGGCTGTTTTATGTTTCTGTCTGGATCAGGCCCTGAGGCAGGCCCTGTACTTCCACTTCTGTGAGCCCACAAATCACCTTGCTGGTTGCAACCAACTGGAGCAGAATTTCTTTTTTCTTTTTTTGAGACAAGGTCTCATTCTGTCACCCCAGGCCGAAGTGCATGGGCACTGCAACCTCAACCTCCCAGGATCAAGCAATCCTCCCATCACAACTCCCTGAGCCCCACAACCCTCAGTGGCTGGGACTGCTGCTGCTCATGTCACCATGCCTGGCTAATTTGTGTACTTTTTTGTAGGGATAGTGTTTGACCATGTTGCCCAGGCTGCTCTCAAACTCCTGAGCTCAAGCGATCACCCACCTAGGGCTCTCAAAGTGCTGGGGTTACAGGTGTAAGCCACTGTGTCCACCTGAGCTGAATCTCACCTCACTCGAAACCAAACATACCCTTACCAATGTTGGCTTTTCTATTAAGATTTTTGTGAAAAACTGATTATTGTATCATTCGTCTGTGGGATCAGATACTAGACAATAGAACAGCAAACTCCACCCTGCTCTCCAAGGCCTCAGTTCTGACCTCACAGGTGTGTGGGCTGGGCCCACAGCTGTGATTGCTGATGACAGGCAGGGCTGCACTCACCTCCATGGCGGTAAAACAAGACCATTTCTCCTTCCCCGGTAGGGGCCCCCAAAGTGGCCCTGAGGGTCTGGAAGCTACCTCATCCCTCCGAGGCTGCCGAGGCTGTCGGGATCTCGCACCTTCGGGTCTCCTAAGCCTCAGGCCTGAGCTCGGTGAAAGGCTCCTGGAGGAACGTCTTCCTTACACAGATGAGCCAGAGAAGGGAACGAGCAGCCCCTGGAACCTCGGTGCCGGGAAGCAGTTCCTAACAGCGTGGTATGGCGCTTTCCAGCGTAAAGCCGCATAACACAGATACCTTGGGGTACCAGTAACGGAGGTCCAGATTTCACACAACCTGCTCACATCTTGCGGCCCCATCCACCTCAGCGTCACGACGTCCCCGGCGGGCAGTTGGGGGCGCTCCCTGCCCTCTCCTGGGATCGCCCGGGCGGGGACTCACCCAGCCCTCCCGGCCGCCCCGCCCCTTGCTCCTCGTGGGGCCCCGCCCCGCCCCGGGCCCAGCCGCCGGCCAGGGGGGCTGCGCCGCCTCGTACCCTAAGCCTTTCCCGGCCCCGCGGCCGGTCCCGAGGGGAGATGCCGCCGTTTGAGGCGCGCACCCCGTGGCGCCGAGATCCCCACTTCCTCCGCAGGCCCCGAAATACCGCGGATGCTACCCCCACCACACACACCAGGCTCGCTCCACCCTCGACGGCCGAGCGCGGTTGTCCCCCGCTCAGCCCAGGCGGTTTTTGCTAGGGGATCTGGGTCTCATCGCGCCGCGGGACGCCCGCGCCCACCCGGCTGCCCCGTGACGAGGAGCAGTGGGGCGCGGGGAGGGGGGGGCAGGTGGAGCCCGACGGGGACAACTTCGCCGGGGGTGGGGGCAGGGATTCCGCGCATTCCTGTGGGATTCGGCCTGAGCTCGGAAAACAAAGCAAAGGTGATTTGTGATAGGTCACCGGCTGCTCCGCACGGGCCGTCAATCCCGGCCCGGGCCGGTAGTTCCCAGCTTCGGTGCCCGGCGGAGTCACCTTGGGAGCTATTAAAAGTGTCTGGGCTCATGCCTCACCCACTCAGTCGTTCGGATTCGTTCTGCCTGGTTGCGATCTGGACTAGATATTTTCTCGAATTCCCGGGGTGGGGGGCAAAAAGGCTCTGAAAGGATGGAGCTCTAAGCTTTGGCTCACTTAGGAAGGACCTACAGTGAGTGAGTACACAATGTATTCCAAGGTTCAAGTTTTGTTTAGAAATGTAAGCAAAAATTGCATTCTGTTTGATAATGTATCTGTGTTCATTTTCAGTTACATAAAGGCAATTAGTAAAAGGCAATTTTCAGAAAAAGGTAAATTTGTGACCCTTGTTCAGAAATAAAAACCAAGCCCCGTGTGTTAAAGATTTATTTTACTCATAAGAAGGACAAGGCAGATGTTATAACTGGTTCAAAGGAGACATCAAAAAGCACAAATTTATATGGAGTAAAGGAATTGAATTGCAAACGGAGGCAAACTGGTTTTTCCACCGTGGGGGGTGCGGGGTGCGGGGGGGGGGGGGAAGAAGGCAATGGAAGCTTCACTTGACAAGACAGTCTGCAAAGCTCAGTACCTGCAACTTAAAAAGGGGTGCAAAATAGCTCAAAGACCATGAATGGGGCTGGAAGCAGACAGGTCAGGCTGTGCGTTAGATGATGTATAGTGTTCAACTGGAACAGAAAAGTTTTTCTTCACAATAGCTTCAATCACTATCTGGAAAAATTTATTTCTTACAGCCCTAATAATACTGGGCTTCCCCAAACACCACAATTTCAATCACTCCTTGGACATAACATTTTCCTCCTTTTAGGCAGAAACAACACACACAGATTTACGACTAAGTTACTGCTAAGGAGAAAAGAGGGGAGGCTGGAAGCTCTTGGGAGACAGTGGGGTATGGGGGTTCGGCGTGCAGGGCACAGAGTTCAAATCGTGCCTGTCACACTGTAGCCGTGGGATCTTTATCTTAGGGCCCTCCATTTCTTACTTTGAACATGGTGTATAACAGGATTCCAGAAGCTTTCCCTGTTCTCAGTTTAGGTGCACAGAGTAAGTCACCTAGGAACAGGCTTTCTTTGTTAAGGGTAGGATTCTTTGAGTGGTCTCCTTTAGTTATGTTAATGTGGCTGAGTAGGCACCCATTGCCCTGGGGGAAGAGTAGAATTGGACTTTTTGAGGCCTGACAAAGGCTGCCCCTTTTCAAGGCCCCTTGGAATGCAGAGCTAGTTGCTGGGGAGGAGGGAACCATTTTGCAAAGCCAGGGCCTTTGAGGAGGAAAGAGTTAAGACTCCAGGAATAACTAAAATTTATTTTAGTTATTCTGGCTTCACTAGGCCAGAGAGAACCTGAGTGAGTCTGTGGGGTTCCCCCACCAGACTGTGTAGCTGACTGGGAGTCACAGAACCCAGCACCCCTGGCATGCTGCTACTGTTGGGGAAAGATCGTTGAGCTTATAAAGGTGACTGAGAGAAGGGTAACTTTGTTTTGGAAGGATGGGTCCCACCTGCAGCCTGCACAGTGAAGGTGGCCAAGCCTCAGAAGCCACAGGACTGTGCAGGCCCGGTGTTCCACAGCGCCACTGTGTGGAGGGAGTGGGAACAACTGCAGACGGCTGCTCAGACTTTCCAGAGAACCCTCTCTTTGAAGGAGGGAAACCCCTGAGTTTCTTGGACAATTTGAGAGTGGGTTCCAAGAGTGTGGTATTGATTTTTTTTTTTCTGCCAATAATAGTACATGAGGTATTTGAGCAATCAATGAGAAAAATTAAAAAGTAACCATATTTGTACCCTGAGTTAAAGTCATTGACTACACATGTTAACTATTTACCAGGGTGCCGGGCATATGAAATGTGCTCCATAAAAATGTCAGTTGTTATCATTATCAGGAAGCAGGACTAAATGCCTGATTTTTCCAGAGTCAGCTTTGTGTCCATGGGTGTCTGGAGGAGTCGGCCAGATTGGGCCAGAGTGAGCTGCAGGGCCACCTCAAAACAGCCTTTGGATCCCTCAGGTTGCTGTGAACCACTCCGGAACCTAGAAGACCTGAGAACACACCCTGCCTGCCTCCCAGCCTCCTCCCCTTCTTTCACTCCCAGGTCCAGCCCCAAGAGGAGCTCTTTTCTGTTTCAGAAGGCACCTGCCCCGCTCCCGGCGCCCTCAGCATACATGGTGCGCTCTGCCTCATCCTCAGCTGAACCCACAGCTGCCTCTGGGCCTCCACCCTGTATGCCTCTGTTTTCTGGGTGTCCCTGGGCTGCCCTCTCCCAGGCTGAACTGTAGCCCCAATCCCCTCTCTGCAGTCCAGAGTAGGACCTGGTTTCTGAGGGTGAGGAGGGACACACAGGGCTGGCATCACAGTGGCAGGCCCTGCTCGGAAGCTCTGGGCACTTGGTTTAATGTTCAATGATCTGCTATGGCAATCTTAAATTCTTTTTTTTTTTTTTTTTTTTTTTTGAGATAGTGTCTAGCTCTGTCACCGAGGCTGGAGTGCAGTGATGCGATCATGGCTCACTGTAGCCTTGATCTCCTGGGTTCAAGGGATCCTCCCACCTCAGGCCCCCCAAGGCAATCTCTAGCAACCTTGGCCCCAAACAGGTGCGTGCCACCACTCTGAGGTAATTTTTAAATTTTTTGTAGAGACAGTGTCTTACTATGTCATCCAGGCTGGTCCCAAATTCCTGGGCTCAAGCCATTCTCCCACCTCAGCCTCCCAAAGTGTTGGGATTATAGGCGTGAGCCCAGCTTTTAAAATTCCTTTTTTTTTTTTTTTTTTTGAGACGGAGTTTTGCTCCGTTGTCCAGGCTGGAGTACAATGATGCAATCTCAGCTCACTGCAACCTCTGCCTCCTGGGTTCAAGTGATTCTCCTGCCTCAGCTTCCTGAGTACCTGGAACTATAGGCACACACTACCATGTCCAGCTAATTTTTATATTTTTAGTAGAGATGGGGTTTCACCATGTTGGCCAGGCTGGTCTCAAACTCCTGACCTTGTGATCCACCCGCTTGGACCTCCCAAAGTGCTGGGATTACAGATGTAAGCCATCGCACTCAGCCTTACAATTTTTTTTTTTTTTTTTTTTGAGACAGTTTCACTCTTGTTGCCCAGGCTGGAATGCAATGCCATGATTTCAGTTCACTGAAACCTCCACCTCTCGGGTTCAAGTGATTCTCCTGCCTCAGCCTCTGGAGTAGCTGGGATTACAGGTGCATGCCAACATGCCCGGCTAATATTTTGTATTTTTAGTAGAGATGGAGTTTCATTGTTAGTCAGGCTGGTCTCAAACTCATGACCTCAGGTGATCCACACACCTTGGCCTTCCAAAGTGCTGGGATTACAGGTGTGAGCCACCATACCTGGCCACTTGAAAATTTTTTTGAAAATTCTTAATACCTTTTTAGAACCAGGGTCCTGTCATTTCATTTTGCACTGGGCTCTGCAAATTATGGCTGAGACGGAACTGTGGGAAGACCCATGCTGGAGAGGGAGAAAGAGCAGTACTGTCCCCTTTCCCTCCAGGGGCATCTGACCCCTCTGGGATTCCCCTGAGCTGGGTGCAGGCAGGGAGCCTCTGGCTTGCTCTGCTGCTGCCTGAGTGACTCTTCTGGGGGAGGCAGCTCCCTCCCCATCCTGGAGGGAGCTGGGGCCAAGGTCCCTGGCACCCATAAGCCACTTCAGTGCTTTCACTGAAAGTGGCCTTAGGGAGCCCACTGGCCTCAGCACCCTATCTAATCCCACCCGCCAAAACATTAGCCTCAGGCCAACTCTGGCCTCACCTTTGGCAGGGACAGGAAGGCACTGGCCCACGCCTGAGCCACAGCTCAGCTGTCCACCAGGACACAGGCAAGGGCTGGGTGCACTGCTAGCTTCCATGTCTTTGTTGCCACGCCCCCATCCCCACTGTAATCCTAGCACGCCACACCCCCATCCCCACTGTAATCCTAGCACGCCACGCCCCCATCCCCACTGTAATCCTAGCACGCCACGCCCCCATCCCCACTGTAATCCTAGCACGCCATGCCCCCATCCCCACTGTAATCCTAGCACGCCACGCCCCCATCCCCACTGTAATCCTAGCACGCAGCGGTCTCTACATCCCTTCAAGAAGTCCTTGTGTACCCCCCAGCCAAGAACAAGGAACAAACTGTGTCTTCTGAAATCTCTCTGGCAACCTCAGCCCCAGACAGGCTCTCTGATGGAGCTGGGAACAGGAAGTTTCACACCAGAAAAAAAAAAGTCCCATTTTATTGAGAACATAGCAGATCCCTCCATCTTTCCTAGGTGACCCCTGCTGAGGTAGGAGGTGGCAACGTTCTGCACCCACCCCACGCCTGAGCCACCCTGCACAGGGCAGCCGCTGGTCCACTAGGCCCTGCAGAAGCAGGGTGCAGGGCGGGCAGGGCTCTGGAGGGGGCTGTGAGGGGCCTGGGGGTGCTGGGGGCAGGCAGCTGGAATGAGGGAAGGGAAGGAGGATGGCCAGGGAGGACACCACCCCCTCCTGAAGCCTGGAGCCTTCTCCCTCCACATTCTTCATAAATAAGACTTCACAGTAATAGAGGAATGTCCACTTCCACGGCCAAAGCGGCTGCTTTCCGGCCAGGGAGCCAGGCCTGGGGAGGGTGGGGACTGCGGGAGGGACGCGCCTCGGGCTGGGGTCGGCAGCACTGGGGTTTCAGGGGGCCAGGAGCGCTGCTCTTCTGCCCTGTTTCGGGGAGGGGCGGGAGGTTCTGAGGGGCGCTGAGGTAGTCAGAGCGGTTGCCCCCTCTGGTGTTACAGGACACAGCCAGGAGCGAAGGCCCTGGAGCCGAGGCCCCAGAGGGGAGATGGCCCAGCTGCAGGCAGGCCTGGGGTGGCGGAGAGCCTGCTGGGGGACCAGCGCGGGGACTGGGGGGCGCCTGTGAGCCTGCACAGGGTCAGGTTTCTCCTGCCAGGCCCGCCTGGCCCCTGGGGAGACTGAGGCATTTCACAGAAGACTCTTCCCTGTGAAGATGAGGGGCGGCCACAGACTCATCAGGCCAAGCCTAGCCAGGTACCTGAGCACACAGTGCCTCCAGAGATCGCGAGGACCTCCCACCAGGTTTGAGGGGCCAGCCACGGACCAGGTCGCTTCTCAGAGAGGGCCCCCAGACTGGGCAGCTCCAGCCGTTCCTGGGCCTGTTTGCTGGAATTATCCACACAGGGAGGTCCCTCTCTGGCTATCTGCACCCCAGCACACCCAGTGGCACGTAGGCCTCCACCCTCCACCTCCCCTTGGGGACCAAGGGCTAGGCCCGGGCACTACTGTTCCAGCCCCGATATGATGGGGGCTCAGGAGCACGTGCCCTGGCCTGTCCTGGTGGCCCGGCCGGGGTCAGAGCACCTGGAGCTTGCGGGAGCAGGTGAGGTTGCTGTGCACCAGCCCCCACATGGCCAGCAGCTCGGGGGGCAGCAGCTTGTGGACCACCAGCATGGCACGGAAGAAGCACGGCTCCTTGTTCATGCGGCTGTTGCGGTTCCGAGAGATGCCGAAAGTCTTGAAGCCCTCGTGGGCTG
Source organism: Saimiri boliviensis (assembly GCF_048565385.1). Classification (NCBI taxonomy): domain Eukaryota; kingdom Metazoa; phylum Chordata; class Mammalia; order Primates; family Cebidae; genus Saimiri; species Saimiri boliviensis. Next base: position 10,162,586 of record NC_133453.1, read on the forward strand.
TGGGCTGCACGCCCAGCACCTCCAGGCACATGCCCAGGAAGACGTCGTCGATGGGGTAGAGCTCCAGGGTGTCACAGGCATGGTGCAGGCGCCGGGCCAGGCTGCCGGCCATGAGGAAGCCACCGCCACCTGCATACGGCGGGTAGCTGGCCTTGCTGTACAGGGCCCCCGGGATGTAGTATTTGTTGTCTTTCCTGCGGATGGGCCGAGCGTGCTGCAGGACGTCACCCACAAACAGGTTTTCCTGTGGCTGCCGGTCAGCCAGAAACTCTAGCAGGTTGGTGGGGTTGACGAAGACGTCATCGTCGCCTTTGAAGATGAAGGGGACGTGGGGGCAGTAGATGTCCAGCCACTTGAGGAAGTGGATCTCCTTGAGGGTCAGGTTGAAGAAGGTGTCAAGAAAGTCCCACTGCAGGATGTCGCCGTAGAGGCGGTCCTCATAGGCCAGCAGCTGCTGGTAGTGCATGCGCTCGTCCTGCTTGGAGGCCGTGCCCAGCAGGAAGAGGGTGCGCACGGCACCCCGGCCCCCGCCTGCCGACGCCCGTTCGCGGCCCCAGGTCTGGCGGATGGCCTCCCGGCGGTCGTGCTGCGTGATGACCGACTTGATGACCACCAGCAGGTAGACATTGCCCCCGCACTTCTCTGGGTGGTTCAGCAGCATGGGGAAGTAGCGGCAGTGGCGGTAGAGGAGAAACTGCCGGAACTGCGGCTCCAGGCCCTGGAACCAGGCCTGGTGGGTCAGGTTGATGTTGGCTGAGCAGTTAGTGGTGGTCACGTCCCAGGCCTGGGGCCCCTGAGAGGCCAGGGTCGTGGGCGTGGCCACATCCTTCGGGTTCTTCCAGAAGTTGTCAGAGTTTACCAGCAGTCCGTTTGGCTTCTGGGCCCTCTGTGGCTCCAGGGTGGGCGGCGGAGGCTCCTGCAGAAACTGACTGGGGGTGAGACTGCGCTGGAACACGGTCACGGCCACGAGCAGGGCCAGGGCCAGGCACAGACTCCGGTAGATGGTTTTCTTCCTGTAGGTGAGAGTGGACAGTACAGAGGGCTGAGAAAACATGAGCCCACGACTCTCCTGGTGCCCCACCTTGGGAGGCCGGGTGGCCCCAGATGGGCAAGTGGACCTGGGCACAGACTCAGTCCCGGAGCCCCCGAGTGGTCAGAGGAGGGTCCCGCCACCTCTCCCACTCTGCCCTCTCCCTCTCCCACCCTGCCCTCTCCTCGAGGAGCACTGTGGAATCAGGCCCTGCCGCTTACCAGCTGAATGAGTGATTTACAACCGCTCTGCACCACGATTTCTTCTTCCCCAAATGGGGCTAAAACACAGGATTGGAGCGCTACATAAAGTGCCAGGGAGCCGACGTGCAGTGAGGGGAATGCCGTCACCTTACCAGGAGAGGCTGGGGTGGAGACCTCTGCCCCGTTCCCCACCCCCCGGTGCCCCAATAGCTTTCTTTTTTTTCTTTATGAGACAGAGTCTTGCTATATTGCCAGGCCGCAGCGCGGTGGTGCAATCTCGGCTCACTGCAGCCTTCGCCTCCCAGGTTCAAGTGACTATCCTGCCTCAGCCCTCCGAGGAGCTGGAACTACAAGCACGCACCCCCACGCCCAGCTAATTTTTTGTATTTTTAGTAGAGACAGGGTTAGCCAGGATGGTCTCCATCTCTTGACCTCGTGATCCGCCCGCCTTGGCCTCCCAAAGCGCTGGAATTACAGGCATGAGCCACCACACTCAGCCCCCAATGGCTTTTCATTTCCCTGTGCAACCTCCACAGCAGTAGGCATCAGTATCATCAGGCGACTCGGAGCCAGAGTCATTGGGAGAACACCCTCTGACCCTCTGTGCCACCTGGGAGCTCCATCACATGTGGGGCACACTGGAGCTTGGGACCTGAGGAAGACCGGCCCTCCTCCCCCTTCTCTAGTCCTTCTGACCCAACAGAGAGCAGCCCTGATGGTTGAGGGAGGCCCGGGATGCAGCGGGCACCTCTAGCATGGCACTGCCCCGCACCCCCCTTAACATCCCCAGCTCACAACACCCCATTAGAACACATGAGGTCCCAGCTCTATTCCCCTTCTCTGTGCTCCCCGCTCCCCTGTGTCCCCCTCTCCACCTCTGGGGCTCCTCCCACCTCGAGGGGACACTTGCAGCCCTAGCCCTCGAGGGAACCTCCTTGCCCAGAAACCCCCCTCCGGCCACACCCATTTCAGAAACAGAAATTAAGAGCTCTTTGCCAGGAGCGCTGGTGGGCTCAAGCCCTGGGGCCTGCGCCCCTGGCCTGAAGGACCCCTCTCCTCATTTCACCCTCCGGCAGCTGCCAGGACGCCTGTCTGAGCCTCCCCAGTGAAGACCTGGGGGCTGAGAGCTCCAGGGACAGCAGAGTGGCCTTCCAGGGCCGGCCTCGCAGAGATGGTGCTGACCTCCAAGGGGGAGAAGCAGGGTGGCAGGAGAGACATGGAGCCCATGGAGACGCCTGGGGTGGCCTGAGGGCACCCAGGGTGAATGCAGGCTGAGCCCTACAGAGAGACATTTTTCCCATAGGGTGCCCAGGTTGCTGGGCAGCCTGTGGTTGGAGGAAGGCAGGGTAACCTTAGGTGCGGGCTGGGGGGTGTGAGCCAAGATCCAACTTTCCGGGGAGGGGAGCAGAGGGCTCCGGATCCGGCCCTGCCACCCTAGGGGTTCCAGGGAGGCGGCCCACCGAGGCTGGGAGGGGGGAAGTCGGGGGTGCACCGAGAGGGCGGCGAGCCCCTGGGCTGCGGGCGCTCCACCTGCCGCGTCCAGCCCATCCGTAGGGAAAGCCCGGGAGGGGCGGAGAGGGGCTGGGCGGCGGCAGCGGAGCTCCCGCGGCAGGAAGCCCAGAGGGGAGTTGGGCGGCCCGGGAGCAGGGGGCCCTCGAGAGTCTGGAAGGGCGAGGGGACCCGGCTGCCGACGAGACCTGGGATCCCAGCCGCCGGGGTCCTGGAGCTGAGCGTGGCGCCCCGAGACCCCCGTCGCCCCGCACGGGTCCGGGGCCGCGCACCGCGGACATCTCCCGCCGCCGCCGCCGCCGCCGCCGCCGCCGCCGCCGCGCCCGCCCGTCCGCCCCTGGGAAACTGAGGCCGGCGCGGCGCGCCCGGGGGCACCTCCCATCCCGGGAGTCCCGGCGCCCGTCTGCAGCCGCGGAGGAGGGGGAGCCCCGGGCCCGCGCCCCCGCCCCGGCCCCCGACGGCCCCGCGCCCCACTCACCACAGCGACATGGCGGCCCGGGCCGGGGCGGCGGAGGAGCGCGCGGCTCGCAGCTCTGGGCGCCGCGGCTCCGGCCGGCAGGACGGCGGGTGGGCGGGCGGGGACGGAGGCCGAGCCGCGCCCCCGCCGCGACTTTCCTTTTCCCGGCCGCGGGAGGAGGGGCTGGCAGGGGCGGCGGCCCAGGTGCCTTAACCCCTTAGGCGCTCCGAGCCCGCCCCGCCGCCGCCCGTCCCCGTTCCTCTGAGACGGGCCCCCGGGCACCCCAAGCGCGCCAAGCATGCTGTGCACAGCCGAGGCGGGGCTTCGGAGTCCACGGGGGTCACCTTCACTCCCGGGGACGCCTGTCCCTGGCGGAGCCTCCCGGGGGAGTCGCCGGCCCCTCCTGGACTTGTGGGAAACCTGAACACCCTGGTCCCCTCCAACACCTTGGGGCGCGCCAAGGCCCAGCCATTTCCCTGTGGTCCCATTCAGACTTGTCTTTGGGGTCAGAGGCAGGCAGGGGGTCCTTTTCTCCCTCTGCTACCTTCTGCCCCCGCACCTTTCCCGGGCCCAGGCAGACCCCTTGCCCAGCTGTTGGGCTACCCAGGGTCGGGAGCAGAGCCAGCCAGCAGGGGAGGAGGCCGGATGCGCCTGTGGCTCTGGAAGCCGTCTCTGTGCTCCCTGCTCCCCCGTGTCCCCCTCTCCACCTCTGGGGTTCCTCCCACCTCTGAGGACTCCCCAGCACCACGGGAAGGCCTGTTGGCCCAGTCTGTTGCCTTAGCCCTGTCTCCTTTCTCTTTTCACCTATCACTCAAAACCCTTTTTGTCCTCAAGCCTTTATGAGTCTGCTTGTGCACACCAGGCCTAGATGCTCTGGAGGTGGGGGACTCCGGTGGGGGGCGCGGGGCGGGTACGACGCCTCACCCTGGCCTTGAGGGCCTAGGATCCAGCTGTGGACTCGTAGCCTCCCTGTGTGCTGGGTAGGAAAGTAGCTCCTTGTCACTGCTGTCCCCGGGGGAAAAAAAAGGTGGAGGAAGGGCTAAACGCCAGCCTTCAGGCCAGGCAGGCCTCCTGGATGTGCTTACTAACTCTGGGCTCGCGGCTCTCCTAGCTGGCCGGGAGTTCCCCTCTGCAGCCCCATTTCCTTCCCTGTAAGGTGGGAATAATGGTGCTTGCCTCCAGGATTCGGTGAGCCAGTCATGCGTGGGCCCAGAACCAGGCTTGGCATATTGTAGCTGCCCAGTAGACGTCAGCTGTTAGGATTGGACCACAAAGAGTTTCCATTTCAATTCTGTGGGCATTTTGGAGATCCTGCTGGATGCTAAGCACCGATCCTCCACACAGAACAAGACCAGAACAACCTCAATAACGGCAGGACCAGCGATGGTTCTCCCTGCTGGAGGATTCCGGAAGTCACCTGGCTGGACCGAGAAGGCCCGCTCCGTGTTCTCTGTGCAGCCCACTCCTGCTCTGGGACTTCTGGTGGGCCACGACAAAGGGCACCGGCCCCAGCATTCCTCTGGAATTCTGCCTGAAAGGCTCTTCACATTCCCTAATTGGCACTTACAAGATTCCAGAACATTCTATCGTGTCTTAAGTTTTTCCTCCCCCTCCAAGGTGCCCTTGAACCTTAAGGATGGGGTACCAATCACTTTGCTGCACTGCCCAGGCTTCCGGGTTCCCCACTTTACCCTGCAAGTGTGGCCTGGCTTCCCTGGCTCCACCCAGGGGCTCTGCTGAGAGCTGCCTGCTCGGCCTCAGCACTGACCTCTCTCTCACCTGGTGCTGTGGGGTCTCCTCCTGCTGAGGAGTGGACACAGCTGTCCCTGGGAAGGGGTTTTGAGCCCATGTTTGGGGATGGTAGGCATGGGGGTTGGGTCAGAGACTTGCACTTCCTTGCTGTCACTGGGGGCAGGTGGCTTATCCCCTTGAGACCTCAATTTCCTGCCAGCTCAGGGCCTTGTGAGATGACGCCAATGAAGCAGACATAGGCGTCCCCTACGTGACGAGCTTGGTGACAGGCTGGCTACGGTTAGTGTTATCACTGATGTCCAGCCTACCCCATAAGGCCCCAGAAGCACAAGGAGGTGGGAGCAGAGGGAGCTGCCCAAGGTCAGCCGAATGTTTGCCGGTGGAATCTGGTCAACCGAGACAGGCGGTTTGTGATCATGGAATCATTTGATCTGTGCCTAGGCTGAACTCAGAGAGGGGAAAATGAATGACAATTACATTCGAGTCCCTGATGGTGGGGTGGGGGCAGGGAGTGTGGGAGCCGGGCCAGGCTCCCATTACTCCAACGCACTCGCCTGTGGGCCAGCTGGGTCAGTCCTTATGGGAAGCACGGTGGTCTCCCCACCACCAAGCTGGCCAGTTCCACCTGCCCCGGCCAGAGGGCAGAGCCCCAGCAGATTCCCGTGGATTTGAGTAAGGCCCCTGAGGAAGGCAGGCCAGTCTGTGATGGGATCTGTTCTCCCTCTACCCCTCACCCTGGCTGAAGGCAGACCCCAGAGGTAGAGGGAAGTTCCAGAACGGGGGATCCCAGAAGAGGGCGGGCGACAGACAGATGAGCTGGCTGCATAGGCCGCAGGAGTCCCAGGCCAAGATGAAGGTGGGTTCTGTGTCCTTGTTGCCCAGGCTGGACTGCAATGGCACTGTCTTGGCTCCCTGCAACCTCTGCCTCCTGGGTTCAAGTGCTTTTCCTGCCTCAGCCTCCCAAGTAGCTGAGATTACAGGTGCATGCCACCACGCCCAGCTAATTTTTGTGTTTTTAGTAGAGACAGGATTTCACCATGTTAGTCAGGCTGGTCTCGAACTCCTGACCTCATGATCCGCCTGCCTCGGCCTCCCAAGATGTTGGGATTACAGGTGTGGACCACCGCACCTGGCTGCTCCATTTTCTTTTTATTTATTTATTTATTTATTTTATTTTATTTTTTTTGAGACGGAGTTTCGCTCTTGTTACCCAGGCTGGAGTGCAATGGCGCGATCTCGGCTCACCGCAACCTCCGCCTCCTGGGCTCAGGCAATTCTCCTGCCTCAGCCTCCTAAGTAGCTGGGATTACAGGCACGCACCACCATGCCCAGCTAACTTTTTGTATTTTTAGTAGACGGGGTTTCACCTTGTTGACCAGGATGGTCTCGATCTCTCGACCTCATGATCCACCCGCCTCAGCCTCCCAAAGTGCTGGGATTACAGGCTTGAGCCACCGCGCCCGGCCTCCATTTTCTTTTATACCCCACCCCTTCACAGAATTGGTTGGAATCCGACCCTGTTGGCAACCGACTCCAGCACAGGCCTTTGCCCAGAGGCAAGGACTGCAGAGACCCAGGGCTGGGAGTATCTGACTGGGCAGAAGACACACTGGATCGGTTCTTGACGGGACAAGGTGGGGGTCGACTTGGGCCAGAGGGACCCCCAAAGCAGAAGATGATGTGTCCTGTGTGCCTTGCAGAGAGGTGGCCCTTGTGAGGCGAGAGACTGGAGCCCAGCAGTGGCCCTGGGTAGGCAGCTGTGCTGACTGTAATCGCCTCAGTGCCGCTGTGTGATTTTGTGAGCATGTGAGTTAATTTTGGTTGGTGTTTTTGAAAGACCCTGAGCAGCAGTCTACACTCCAGGGCAGCCACAGCCAGCACTCAAATGTGGCTGTCTACCGTCACAGCAGAGGGTCTATACCAGGCATCCCCAAACTTTTTACACAGGGGGCCAGTTCACTGTCCCTCAGACCGTTGGAGGGCCGCCACATACTGTGCTCCTCTCACTCACCACCAATGAAAGAGGTGCCCCTTCCTGAAGTGCGGCGGGGGGCCGGGTAAATGGCCTCAGGGGGCCGCATGCGGCCCGCGGGGCCGTAGTTTGGGGACGCCTGGTCTATACATTAGCACACGAGGGTCAGAAATCATTGTTCTGTAGTAAAAAAAAGTGTTACTGAAGATGTGTGCCCGGGAAGAAGTGCCACAAGTCCCCTCTGCCTGGGTCTGGATGAGCCCAGCCACCAGCAGGGCAGTCCCCTGGGCCTAGAAGTTTCTCTGAGTGGTTCTGGGCCCCCACAGGTGGTGCTCTGACTAGAGGTTAGCTAGTCATTGATGAGCATGTCCTTGAATTCCTGAGAAAAGATATTGTGCTGGGCGTGGTGGCTCATGCCTGTAATCCCAGCACTTTGGGAGGCCCAGGTGGGAGGATCACCTGAGGTTGGGAGTTCGAGACCAGCTTGACCGATATGGAGAAACACCGTCTCTATTAAAAATACAAAATTAGCCTGGCAAGGTGGCACATGCCTGTAATCCCAGCTACTTGGGAGACTGAGGCAGGAGAATCGCTTGAACCCGGGAGGTGGAGGTTGCGGTAAGCTGAGATTGTGCCACTGCATTCCAGCCTGGGCAACAAAAGCGAAACTCCATCTAAAAAAAAAAAGTAGTTGTGACAGGACAGAGTGGGACTTCCCTGAGCCCGTGGGCAGAGGCTGGGTGTCTGTTTCTGTGCTTTGTGCTAACAGATGTTTCCAGTAGGGTAGCGTCGGGCCTGAAGGTTGATTTCCGTGTAGCATGCCACCCGATGGGGAAGTGTGGGGTGAGAACTACGGCTTCTCAACTATCTTTGGTCCTTGAAAGCCACCAGTACCCATCCTGCAGGGCAGGGCAGGAGGGACCTCAAGGCTGGTGAGGTCACTGCCCAGACAAGCACTGGGGGGATGCCCCAAGGCAAACTGGTGTCCCCCAGAAATGGCTCGTGTGTGAAGCCGAGGCAGTATCAGGATCTAGGCAGAGGGAAGGGAAAGTAGAGATGGAAAATGAAAAGGAACAACACATTTTCCTGGGGGAAGGTCTTCCTTTGAAGGGGTGGGAGCGGGGAGGAGGCCAGGATGGAGCCAGCAGAGAGTGGGAGGGAGATGATCGTATCTTCAGAGCGTGGATGGTCTGGAGTCTGGGAAGCCCAAGGAAGACTGGGTCAGAAAGGAGCCCAGATCGCAAGGCATTGAGCAAAAACAGGAAGAAGTTTAAAAAGGCTGCGTGGCCAGGGGCAGTGACTCATGCCTGTAATCCCAGTACTTTGGGAGGCTGAGGTGGGCGGATCACTTGAGGTGAGGAGTTCAAGACCAGTCTGACCAACATGGTGAAATCCCGTCTCTACTAAAAACCAAAAATTAGCTGAGTGTGGTGGTGGGTGCCTGTAATCTCAGCTACTCGGGAGGCTGAGGCAGGAGAATCTCTTGAACCTGGGAGTTGGAGTTTGCAGTGAGCTGAGATTGTGCCACTTTACTCCAGCCTGGGCAGCAGAGAGAGACTCTGTCTCAAAAAAAAAAAGGCTGCATGCGAGTCCTCATAGAAGTAGCATGCCAGGCAACCTCCTGCTGCAGGGAACACTGAGTACCCTTCCATGGCCCAGTCCTGCCCAATAAAGCCAAGCCCAACAACCAGGAAGACACCTTGCCCTCCTAGAGGAGGTGATTCATAACAATTCCAGAGCCTGCCTGCAGAGACGCTGCCTAGGAGACTGTAATTCCGCAGAGATTCCCAGTGATTCCCAAAGCAAAGGCAGGTTTGGGAACCACCGGCTCTGAGCCCTCCAATCCCTGCTCTCTTGGTCGGCTTTGAGCAATGGCCAGACGAGGGCCACTGCCTCACCGAGCCTGGGCAGGAGGAGGGCAGGATGGGGAAGCGGCAGTGGAGGAAATTGGAGCCAGAGAAGGAACGAGTTAAAGAAGTTCAGCTTTCCCACTGAAACAGGTGGCAGTGGAGGAAGCGGAAGTGGGCTTAGGAGCTTGAGAAGAGTGGAAGAGGGTGGCCACAGCCTCTGAGCAGGATCTGAGAAGGCCAGGGAGGAACCATGAGGCATGTTGCAGGCAGGCAAGGGTGCTCCCTGGAAACCCAGGCAGGGATCGCCCAGGGCTCCCATGGTTGCAAGAGACAGCAGTCCGACTCCAGCCAGAGGGGTTTGTTGGCTCATATAACAGGCCACCGCAGCCTCTCTTTCTGGACAGTCTGCCCAGCCCCTGGCTGTTCCCTAAGGCCCGCGGGCTTCTTCATGAGGAGCAGGAGAAACACAGGCTCACATTCGCAGACAGGCGGAGGCATTTGTCACCTCATCTCAAGGACCTCAGAGAAAAGAGAGGTTTTTCTCTCTCTCAGCCTAGTCCTTCCCTATACAGATGTCCAGGGAAGGACTCTCATGAGTCTCGCTTTGGTCCTGTTCCCAACTCGGGCCAATGATCACGTCTCAGGGGCGGGGTACCATGGTTGGCCAGGCCTGGGTTCTGAATTCCCTTCTGTTGTTCTGTCGTTGGGACAGAGTCTTGAGATTTGCAGTCCCACAGGAACAGCTTGGAGTGGGCAGATCCATCAGAGGAAGCTGCTGTTATCAAGAAAACTCGGTTCCAGAGCCTCACTCAGCAGCTGCAGAGATGCCCAGCTCCCCCATGCCAAGCCCCTGGGACTCTCAGGTTGTCCAAAACAAAGCCCTAGGTGACAGTTCCAGAAGGCCGGAGAAACGGATGGGGAGTGCTGGGAAGGCCTCCACACGAGCTCCTGACCAACTCTTCTTTCTGGGGTGGGGAGGGGCCTCAGGCTGGCCAGTGGAGAGAGGACGCAGCTCCTTCTGGGGCTGGGCAGCTCTCTGGACCCTTTCCTGTGCTCAGGCACCCGTTGGCTGCTCTGGTTTTTTTGGGTGTGGGACCCAGGCAAGTCGGGGTGGAGCTGGGCAGCCAAAGAGAGAAGCTGGAGTTCAAAGCTGCCCAGGAACTGGAAGCAGAGAGGGCTCAGATGGCATGGAAGGAGTTGAGCAGTGTGCTCTAGACACAGGGCGGCAGGGCTGCACCCCAGGCTGCTGTTGGCAGGGGAGTTGGCAGACACAGATAGACACACACACACAGACATATACACACAGACACACACACAGACACACACACACAGACACACACACAGACACACAGGTGCACACACACAGACACACAGACACACACACAGGTGCACACACAGACACACACACAGAAACACACACACATGTACACACACAACACACACAGACACACAGACAACACACACAAGTGCACACACACAGACACATACAGACAACACACACACACACACACACACACAGAACCATGCAGGCATACATGTGAATCCAAACACCTGAACACACACACCCAGGGACATGCATGAACACACGGACACACACGCATTTGGAGAGACACAAACCATGTCTGTACATATCAAGGTCAGATACACAGACATGCACATAACCCTCATGCGTATACACTCACACACCTGAGATACATGCACACTTGTTAAGCACAGGCACACACCCATCCACACATATACACACACACATACCCATCTACACACACATCCACACCCATCCACACAACACCCATCCACATACACACCCATCCACACACACAGACACAGACACGACACACACCCATCCACACACCCATCCACACCATCCACACACACACACACACACCCATCCAGACACCCATCCACACACACAGACACAGACACAGACACACACCCATCCACACACCCATCCACACCATCCACACACACACCCATCCACATCATCCATCCACATCCATCCACACGCAGACACACCCCCCTACACCCATACACACAAGCCCATACACACATACACACCTATCCACACCCATCCACACACACACATACCCCCCATGCCCATGGCCTTCCCTAGGTGGAAGGAGCGTCCCCCAACCAACTCATCTACTACCAGTGAAACTGCCCGAAGGCCTTTGGGAGGGGGCTCAGGACCCAACAGGCCTGTCACATCCATGAGCAGCCCTTGTGATGCTTGCCCGGGTCCTCGAGTCTGCGCCCCCCTCCAACCTTCAGGACCCTCTGGGCACTGCCCACAGACCCTTACCACTGCACCTGCCCCCAGCCTCAACTCCAGCAACCCTGGCCTCCGTTTACCCAGACCCCGGCTTCCTTCTGCTCCCATGTGCTCTCCCACCTGCCTTGTAGAATCCAGCGAGTTCCTGCTCATCTTTCAAAACCCACCTCCAGTGCCCCCTCCCTCGGAGCAGGCGCCCCCTCCTTGGCCGGCGTTGCCCTGCACAAGCCTCCTGTCTGTCCCTCCTCCACCTGGCCCACCACACTGGGCACCGCCAAGAGTAGGGACCGGCCTTTCTGTTTTCCTGGTGGGCAGCACGCAAGAGGGCAGGGCTGATGCCCACTGGCTGTGCAACTGCGGGACCACATTGCCCAGCGTGGCCGCCTGGAGGAGACCTGAGCAAGGAGGAGGGGCAGCCATATTCAGAGGGCAACGGGGTGTGCCCACTCTAGGGAGCCTGGGGCGGCCCAGGCAGATGTGCAGAGACTCAGCCCCACCCCCGGCACACACTGCCACACATTCACCCGCGGTGGCCATTGTGCCGTCGCCCCGGACAGCTGCGCCCAGGCGGCACCCTCCCCCAGGCCACCATGACTCACATCCCGCCCGCCGGGCGGCCGGCCTGGGTACACACAGTCTCCTTTCAGCCCCTCGGCCTCAAACACTAGCTTAGTCTTCCCTCTCGGGCGCCTCCCCTCCCGGGCTGGCAGCTCAGCCCCACGCTGAGGCCACGCGGAGGCCTGCTTCCTCTCCAGAGCACAGGGCTCCCTGTCTCTCGTCACCCGGCCGCCGTCCAAGCTGGCCCTGAATGGCTGCCTTTTCATGGAGCGGAGCCTGGCCAGGTGCAGGCTAGGCAGCCCTGCTCCCACTGGGCCCGCCGGATCTCTCTGTCCCGTGGCTCTACTGCCCTGGGAAAGAGGTGGGCTGGAGAGCTGGAGGGGTCCAGAAGTCCTTCCCAGGCTCTGGTCAAAGGCCTTCTCACACACACGAAGGCTCCTCTTCACACACACCCTTCCTCAGCAGCCCTACAGCCTGGCCAGGCACAGATTCTTATTTGTCCCATTTTACAGAGAAGGAAACTGAGGCTGGTGAGGGGTGGGACTGGGGCTTGGTGCCACTAGAGTACCATTAATAATGTGACCGGGCCGGGGTGGTGACGTGCACCTGTAATCCCAGCACTTTTGGAGGCTGAGGCAGGAAGATCGCCTGAGCTCAGGAGTTTAAGACCAGCCTCGCAACACAGCGAGACCCTCGCCTCTACAAAACTTTACAAATTAGCAGCGTGTGGTGGCGTGTGCCTTGGTCTCAGGAGGCTGTGGTGAGAGGATCACTTGAGCCTGGGAGATTGAGGCTACAGTGAGCCATGATTGCATTGCTGCATTCCAGTGTAAATGACAGAGCAAGAGCCTGTCTCAAAAAATATATAAAAATAGTGTGCCCTCACAGGATTGCAGAGAAGCACTGAAGCAGCCTCACGGGGCACTGCTAGCGGGGTCCACAGGTGGCCCTGTGATGATGATCACATCGTTGCTGGGTTTGTAGCTAGCACCTCTCCCCGACTTTCAGTGGAGGCCTCATTCCTCTAGTCTCAGGCTGGACCAGTCATGGTACCTTATGCACCTCGCACCCCAACCCTGTGCTTGGTGCGAGGGATGGGCCCGTGACCTGAGCTCGGCCACTCAAGGCTCTTCCCTGGGGATTTTCAGAGGTCTCGGATCATCAGGCATTTTAGGGTGTGACTCTGAATATACTGAGAAAATACTGTGCCGGGCACCCCGGGCCCCTTCACTGCAGGGAAAAGACTAAAGATGTAAAGCAAAACGAGAAAGTAGAGTCTGAACAGCGCTGGAATCCTGGTTTCAAGGCCCTGTAGTGGGCAAATGAATACTCTTTCCCCAAAGATAACCCTACCCTCATCCCTGGAAGCTGTGACTATGTTAGGTCACCAAAAGAGGGCCTTTGCAGATGTAATTAAGGTCATGGACCTTAAAACAGAAAAAATTATCTTGGATTATTTGAGGTGGTCCAGCCTAATCACACAATCCCTTAAAAGCAAGGAACTGGCCAGGCGCAGTGGCTCACGCCTGTAATCCCAGCACTTTGGGAGGCCAAGGCGGGCGGATCATGAGTTCAGGAGTTCGAGATCAGACTGGCCAATATTGTGAAATCCCATTTCTACTAAAAAAACAAAAATTAGCCAGATGTGGTGGCACACGTCTATAGTCCCAGCTACTTGGGAGGCTGAGGGAGGAGAATTGCTTCAACCTGGGAGGCTGAGGTTGCAGTGAGCCAAGATCACGCCACTGCACTCCAGTGTGGGTAACAGAGCGAACAAAACACAAACAAAAAAAGCAAGGAACTTTCTCTGGCTGGAAGCAGAGGTGATGCAGCAGAAGAGAAAGTTGGAGATTCTGGGCATGAGAAAGCTTTGGCCTCCTTTACTGGACACATATTTGGTCCAGAGACACCAGAGGGGTCCTTGAGGACCCAAGCGTGGGCCTGGCTGACACCAGCCAGGGAACAGGAACCTCAGTCCTACACCCTTGAGGAACTGGATTCTGCCCATGAGCTGATGAGCCTAGAAGCAAGATCTTCTCAAGCCTCCCAGTAAAGCCCCACCCACTGACACCTTGATTCCAACCTTTTAAAAGACTTCTGACCTGGAGAAACTATGAGATGATCAGGGTGAGCTGTTTTCGGCCACTGTGCTTCTGTGGCAATTTAGGTGCCACCCTGCCTCCCTTGGTTTGGTTACAGGAGCCAGTAATTTTTCATTTGTGGTTTTGGTCACTCACGACTAAAGACTCCAGACTGACGCTGTTATTGTGATCTGTCTCCCTCACCGTCTCCCACAAACAGCTTGTCCTAGCAGCTGGGGAGGAGACAGGGCACCAGAACATGGAGAAACTTTGCAGGCGGCAGCAAAGGCGGTGAGAGGGACACATCTTCTTGAGCATCAGAGCTTCCTTTCTTTTTTTTCTCTTTGAGACAGGCTATCGCTCTGTTGCCCAGGCTGGAGTGCAGTGGCGAAATCTTGGCTCACTGTAGCCTCGACCTCCTGGGCTCAAATGATCCTCCCACCTCAGCCTCCCAAGTAGCTGGTACTACAGGCATGCGCCATCATGCCTGGCTACAGAGCTTTTAAAAGTTCTTCCAAGGCCGGGCGCGGTGGCTCAAGCCTGTAATCCCAGCACTTTGGGAGGCCGAGGTGGGTGGATCACGAGGTCGAGAGATCGAGACCATCTTGGTCAACATGGTGAAACCCCGTCTCTACTAAAAATACAAAAAAACTAACTGGGCGTGGTGGCACGTGCCTGTAATCCCAGCTACTCAGGAGGCTGAGGCAGGAGAATTGCCTGAGCCCAGGAGGCGGAGGTTGCGGTGAGCCAAGATCGCGCCATTGCACTCCAGCCTGGGTAACAAGAGCGAAACTCCGTCTCAAAAAAAAAAAAAAAAAAAAAGTTCTTCCAGAAGACCCAGATCTGCCCCTTCCTCACCTAAACGGATGGACCCCCCCTCCACCTAGCAGGTCTGGGGTCACTGGGCAGAGAGAGCACACCTGGGAGCCCGAGAGAAGTGACTTGTCTCAGTATGTTCTACGGTGGCTTTTTGGTCAAAGCCTCCAAAGGTTGGCAGCCTGCAAAGACTGGGAGCAATGGGAAGAAGAGGTTGGTGCCTTTACTACATGAAGAGGTCCCCTTGATAGATAGACAAGAAGAGCCCGAGAGAGAAATGGGCAAAGAATTCACAACAGAGATGTAAAGCCAGCTCACGAACAAGCAAGAAGTAAAAAGAAGGTAGAAATAAAGAAGGAAGCAAGGCCCGGGAGAGGAGGGAGAGAAGCCGTCTGCCCACAACGGCAGGAGAACACAGCATCCAGGCTCCCAAGCTGCCCCTCCCCGCCCCCACCTCCCTCCCCAGCTGCAGCCTGCCCTGCCCGCCTCCTGGGACATCTCAAGGTACCACCAGCATTTCCTCCACCCTCTGGAGCCATCTCCCCTAGTAGCATCTGTGGTCTTCTTTCATCTACAGCCAAAGACCCAGGCCAGCCAGCCTCATCCTTTGCTCTGCTGAACAAAAGTACCGATTGAGCAACAAGGTATACATGCCTAGGGTCAGACACTGAAATGGAAAAAGCATTTCTTTTTTCTTTTTTTTTTTTTTTTTGAGATGGAGTTTTACTCTTGTTGCCCAGGCTGGAGTACAATGACTCAATCTCGGCTCACCACAACCTCTGCCTCCCAGGTTCAAGCGATTCTCCTGCCTCAAACCTCCCAAGTAACTGGGATTACAGGCATGCACCACCACACCCAGCTAATTTTGTATTTTTAGTAGAGACAGGGTTTCTCCATGTTGGTCAGGCTGGTCTTGAACTCCCGACCTCAGGCCATCTGCCCGCCTCGGCCTCCCAAGTGCTGGGATTACAGATGTGAGCCACCAGGAGTGGCCAAAACAGACATTTCTTAGATATCTAAACACCAAAAGCATGATTTGAAAAAGAAAAAAATTGCCGGGCATGGTATTTACCAAAGAGGGACAAAATGTGCGTTCGTACAGAGATGTGCACGTAAACGTTCATAGCGGGTTTATTTGTAGTAGGCAGATATGCCCATTGTGGCGTATGTGTACAATGGAATATTACTACTAATAAAAAGGACTAAATCATTGGTACACATCAGAACAGGGATGAATCTCAAAATAATTATTCTGAATGAAAGAAGTCAGACAAGCCAGGTGCAGTGGTTCACGCCTATAATCCCAGCACTTGGGGAGGCCAAGGCGGGGCGGGGTGGGGATCACCTGAGGTCAGGAGTTCGAGACCAGCCTGACCAACATGGAGAAACCCCATCTCTACTAAAAATACAAAATTAGCCAGGCGTGGTGGTGTGTGCCTGTAATCCCAGCTACTCAGGAGGCTGAGACAGGAGAATCACTTGAACCCGGGAGGCGGAGGTTGCGGTGAGCTGAGACTGCACCATTGCACTCCAGCCTGGGTGACAAGAGCAAAACTCTGTCTCAAAAAAAAAAAAAAAAAAGAAAAGAAAGAAAGAAGCCAGACAAAAAAGAAGCTATCTCTTGTGATGAGGTGCACTCACTGTGGGTGAGGGCAGAGGGGCAGGGCCAGGGCAGCGTCCTGCAGAGTCTGGGCCTGGAGACAGTGTTGCCAGCCGGGACCCCCTAGGTGGGGTGTGGACCTCAGCCAAGGCGTGGCAGCGCCCGCTGTCCCCACCCACCCATCTTGCCTTATATTATATGTATAAAATTCTAGAAAGTGCAAACTAATCTATCACGACAGGAAATGTGAATCGCCCAAACCTGGCGTGAGGTGGGAGGAAGCTGCTGGGAGCGATGTTCGCTGTGTCGATCTTGATTGTGGTGTTGATTTTATGGTTGTTTACATACGTCAAAATTCACCACATTGTATACTTTAAACACATAGAGTAGATTGTTGTCAATTACACCTAAATAAAGCTGTTAAAAAGAAGCTGTGACACATGTGCTGCCCTGGGGAGTTTGTGGTTTTTGGAGGAGGCAGCATCGAGGCCCCGAGGTAGCCACAGCCCGGAGTGACCCCAGTGTGTGGCGAGCACAGGAGGGGAGCCCCTGAATTGCGACTGGAAGCTGAGCAACATCCGCAGCACCTGGGCTCCTCAGAGGTGCAAGCTCCCAGGCCCGAGGCCCTGCCCGGGTGACCCGCAAGCACATTCAAGTTTGAGCTTGGGCCAGGCCCTGACGGGACACCATGGGAACAGTCCCGGACCATCCCTGCCCTCTCAGAGCTCGCCAGCAAGGGCCCCACAGTGCATCCAGTGACAGGAAGGGGAAGGGTCTGAGAGCTGGAGGCAGAGAGGGGCAGGGAGCTGAGTTGCTGAGGTCCCAGCAGAACCAGAAGGTGGCATTCGGTGGCACTGAGAGGACCAGGCAGGGACCAAGGCATGCAGGGGTCCTGGGCCAGCGGGGACGGAGGCAGGAGCCAGAGCTAGGAAAACTCAACCCCGCATCTGCATGGGGTCAAGCCCTCGAAGAGGGTCCTGCTCACACCTCAGCTTAGCACCCACCTCCAGGGCCCTCCCTGGCCTAGTCCCATCCCCCTCTCAGCTCCACCACCTCCCACCCCAGTCTGCTGCCTGGCCCTGGTCTTCCTTCCCTCCCTTCCCTGCTGAGTTGGGGAAAGGCTTGGCTTTGCTGCCACTGCAGCCTCAGGCCCTGGCCCCTGGTGTAGGGCAGAAACCCAGAAGTGAGGATCCTCTGCCCAGGAAAGTGATAATGTCATTTTGGCCCAGTCCTGAACTAAAATTCGAAATGGCCGTTTGGTCTTGCTCCTGAAATCATATTGGTTTACGGCCAGCTTTAAGCCCATAGTGCCATCTTGCTTCTGAGCATTTATGGAGCCAGAGGCACCAGGAGAGGAGAAGGAGCGGGGCAGAGGCTCGGCCCCTTCTCTCATCTCTGCTTAGACCCTCTTGTCGCTGGGTGAAACCTCTGTGCCCTCTTCCCCTTGGGCTGTCACCCTGCAGGATTCGGGGCTGGAAGGTTAACAGGAGCCATGGGTAGATGAGGGGGCAGCTGGCAGGAGAGGGACACTGATGGGCTGAGATCAGGGCGGGAGAGATTCAGGGCATTTTCAGAGCCAGAGGACCCAAGATTCTGGAGAGTGGAACAAGGGCCTGTCCTTAACACGGAAGGGTGACATCAGAAGCAGGGGCGGCCACTGGGGGTGGACGTTGGAGAACCAACGCAGAAGAGAAAAGCCCAGTGCTGGGTTTGCTGCTGTCAGAGCAGAAGGCCCCTGTAACGGGGACGCAGGGCTTTTGGAGACAGGCCTCAGTGGGACAGGTTTTGGGGACAGGCCTGATTCACAGGTGACAGGTGCTAGCTTTTGCTGTGTCTCCATCACTTTGCAAGGCTATGAGGCTTGATGCTGCGTCTGTCTGGCTTAGGGGACCTGCTTTTTACTGTCTGACCCCTAAGACCAGCCAGTGTGTGGGTGAGGGCAGAGGGCAGGGCCAGTGCAGTGTGCTGCAGGGTCCTGGGCCTGGAGCCCCCAGGTGGGCATGAAACCCAGCCAAGGCGTTGCAGTGCCTGCCTGTCCCCAGCCGGGGCCACTGGCCATGGAGCCTCACATTCCAGCAGTAAACTTTTCATTAGCCAAACCACTGTGCGGGAAAAACTGGTGTGTTTCATCCCTGGGTCAGATTGAGTTTCTGTTTTATTTAGCTGCAATTATGACCTTGGACTTTTCAGTCCAGTTTGCTTGGCCCACTGCTGCCTGTGTCTGATGGAGACCCTAACGTCCCCCGCATAAACCTCACAGCAGAGGCCGTGGCCTGGGTCTCATCCACCAGCAGAGCCCAGAACTGAGTCTGGACCTCAAGCCAGGCATTGCCACTGTCACTATCTGTCCCACTTCTATTCCCTTTGCTGAATTCTCTAATGACAGGCCACAGCATCACCTCTTTTGTCCCTTCATCATCTTACATTTATACATGACACCAAGGGAACCCTCACAATTTTGAAATAAAAGTGAAGGTGGAAACTTGCCTTCCTGAGTGGAGGAGGGAGTGAAAGATGGGGTGGGGGAGGGAATAGAGCAGACAGTGGAGGAGGGAGTGGAGGAGGGAGTGGAGGAGGGAGTGGAGGAGGGAGTGGAGGAGGGAGTGGAGGAGGGAGTGGAGGAGGGAGTGGAGGAGAGTTGGAGAATGGATTAAAGGAGGGAGTGGAGCCCGCAGTGGTTTTGAACTCAAGAAAGAGCTGTTTGCTCCTAAGCAAACCGAAGGGGCCCAGCCAGATGCTGGTTCCTCTGGAAGGACCTGAGCCCTGGGCATCCGCTGGCACCTCCTGATGGAGGGTAAAGGGCCTGTGGAGCGTCGGGGGTGGTTGCACAATGAAAAATCTAAGGGTCAGAGTTCCAGCGGGCTTGAAGGTGGGCTTTGAAGGCAGACGGGAGCAATGTGGCACACAAAACTCCAGCAGCAATCCCAAGTCTGAGTGACCAGGGGCAGTGTTTTGGTTATAAACCTTTGGGTTGCTAGTGATACCCAACCTGAAGTATCTTTTTTTTTTTTTTTTGAGACGGAGTTTCGCTCTTGTTACCCAGGCTGGAGTGCAATGGCGCGATCTCGGCTCACTGCAACCTCCGCCTCCTGGGCTCAGGCAATTCTCCTGCCTCAGCCTCCTGAGTAGCTGGGATTACAGGCACGCGCCACCATGCCCAGCTAATTTTTTTGTATTTTTAGTAGAGACGGGGTTTCACCATGTTGACCAGGATGGTCTCGATCTTTCGACCTCGTGATCCACCCGCCTCGGCCTCCCAAAGTGCTGGGATTACAGGCTTGAGCCACTGTGCCCAGCCTTCTTTTTTTTTTTTAAGGCAGGGATTTATTGGCTCAGATAAGCTGAGCGGGGCCGGGTGTTGCTGGAAACAGGCAGATTCCCGAGGGTGATGGACCCCTCTGCCTCTCCCTGAATCTGGCTCTGTCATCCTGCACCCTGGCTTCCTCTGGAGGTGGAGGCCCAGCCAGCAGCAGCTCTCATCTCAGCTTTGTCTTGGAAAGGGAAAGTGGGGGTCCCCTCTGCTCCCAACCAGGGCAGCCAGGCAGTTCCCACGTGGACCACACGGCGAGGTGCGGAGGCCTCCGCCTGGAGGGAGGTCTGCTGGAGCCTCACCCTGGCCTGGCAGCACCGCAGCCGCTGATGGCTGTGGGATCCCAGGCGACCCCAGCGACCCCCACGGCCGGGCTCAGCAGGGCACTGGGACATCTGAATCCCAGGTTCCGGGTGTGGTACCACCCGCTCTCCACACATCCCCTCCACATCGCTGGCTCTCGGCCTCTGGAAGCACTGTGATGGTCGAGGCCCCGTGGCCGGCCTAGTCCACCTGACTCAGGCGTTGATTCTCCTGAGATCATTGTGTTGACAGTGGCCACTCCCTCCACAGCCTCGGGAACAAACCACATCCGGTCGCCTGGGCCTTGGCCTCACCCCAGGGGAGGGCCTTGTCCTGACTCTGCCTCCTTTCCTAGGGTGGGGGCATTGGTCCTGGGGTTACCTTGCCCCATGGCAGGCATGTGGCCCAGTGGGAGCAGTGACTTAGAAAGCCAGATCTCCTCCCCTCACTGTTTCCAGGGTCCCCGGGGGAGGGGGGTGTCTTAACAAAGTCTCAGACTTCTCTCTTCCTTGGCCTAGTTCCGGCATTTTCCGCCTGACCACTGTTTCGTGCCCTTTGCGGAGTCTTGGCTGCTGCTGGAGTCTCCCAGAGATGCTGATCCCCCATCCCTGCCTCCCTGCCCCTCCCCCAGCCTCGGCAGTTTCTGGTCTCTGCCCCAGCCTCTCTGGGCCTTGTCCAGGTGCTCAGTGCACAGCAGCCACTTCCTTGCTGGTTTGCCACACAGTCCCATGGCAGTGACCCCAATAGGGCCCAGTTGGAATGCCTGAAGCCAGGCCGGGCCATTGGCCTATCCTCAGACCCTGGGGCCAAGGGCCTCCCTGGAGGCTGCACACACGTTTTTTTTTTTCTTTTCTTTTCTTTTTTTTTTTTTTTTTTGAGACGAAGTTTCGCTCTTGTTACCCAGGCTGGAGTGCAATGGCGCGGTCTCGGCTCACCGCAACCTCCACCTCCTGGGCTCAGGCAATTCTCCTGCCTCAGCCTCCTAAGTAGCTGGGATTACAGGCACGCGCCACCACGCCCAGCTAGTTTTTTTGTATTTTTAGTAGAGACGGGGTTTCACCATGTTGACCAGGATGGTCTCGATCTCTCGACCTCGTGATCCACCCGCCTCGGCCTCCCAAAGTGCTGGGATTACAGGCTTGAGCCACCGCGCCCGGCCCTTTTTTTCTTTTTTGAGATGGAGTCTGCATCTATGGCCTAAGCTAGGGTGTAGTGGCGCGATCTTGGCTCCCTGCAACCTCCGCCTCCTGGGATGAAGCCTCTCCTACCTCAGCCTCCAGAGTAGCTGGGATTACAGGCATGCGCCACCACACACAACTAATTGTTTGTATTTTTAGCAGAGGCGGGGTTTCTCCATGATGGTCAGGCTGGTCTGGAGCTCCTGACCTCAGGTGATCCGCCCGCCTCAACCCCCCAAAGTGCTGGGATCACAGGCATGAGCCACCATGCCCAGCTAATTTTTGTATTTTTAGTAGAGATGGGGTTTCATCATGTTAGCCAGGCTGGTCTCGGACTTCTGATCTCATGATCTGCCCACTTCGGTCTCCCAAAGTGCTGGGATTACAGGTGGGAGCCATGGCGCCCGGCCAGCTCTGCATATATTCCAATCATGCTATTCCCCTCTGGGGCCCTGAAACATTGGCTCTTGCCTGGGTGGGCACAGTGGCACAGTCCTTTAACTCCAGCACTTTGGGAGGCCTTGCAGGAGGATCACTTAAGAACAGCCTGGGCAACATAGCAAGACCATCTCCAAAAAAAATGACTAGCCTTTGGCTGGGAATGGCAATGGTGCCCTCTGACTCCATGCTCCAGCCCTTCAGCCCCCTCTTCTTGCCTTTGGCTGAGGTATTTTATCCAGCTTTCACCCCACTTTCTTTCCATAAACCAGGGGTCCCTGTCCCTTCCCCTCTGGGCCAGTAAGCCATTGGTATCCTCAGCCTGGTTTCTCCCTCAAAGACGGTGCTGCCTGAGTGGAGGCTTGGCTTGGCATAACTTGGAAACTTGCTAGTCAGAGGGCAGCACCCTGTATTCCCCTCCCTTTCAGCCTGGCCAGTGCCCCCACCGCAGGCTGTTTAGGACCCAGACCACACCATCAGGTATCCAGTGAGCTTTTCACTCCCAGGAACTGGTGACTCATCACTGATGATTGGTGATAAAGAGCAGCTCCACACCTATGCACACTTGGGCAGGCGTGTTTCCAGAGCAGCAATACTGTGCCAAGTAGGAAGGTGTCCAAGAGACACCCAGGGCAACTGGAAGAAGCCCTCGGTGATGACAAAAACAGGGAGATGCTCCGGGCCACATGCTGGAAGGTGAGCTGATATAAATGCTTTGGGCCAGCACGAGACCTGAGGACCTAGAGAAAGAGATGCGGGCAGAGACAGCCACTACCTCTCCGTCAAGCATGCCACGCCCTTGGCTTTGCCATTTCAGGGGCACACACTGCCTTGCTTCCCCTAGCTCTCCCTGGCATAGTTCCTGGTCCACCCAACATCTTGCCTCTGAGGCCGCACCGTCTTGCCCTGCTTCTGCCAGTGGTGTGCTGGTAAACATTTAACAACCGGCTCTTGGGGGTGGAGGGGCTAGAGCTCTGGTTTGTGTTGCTTGCCAATTTCTGTAGTGTAAATACCCTCACCACGGTCAGTTTCAAGCTACCAAACTGATGTCACAGAACACAGAATTGGGAAGAGATGTCTAGCAGCCTTCGTTAATTCTGTCCTATTTCCACCATACAGAAGGAATAGATGTGAATAACCTTCAGGACAGAGGCGAGTGGCTGCAGTAAAACCCCTAGGAAAGGATGTTTTGAGTAATTACTCTCTTTGTTTTTAATAGAATTGATTGGATTATAAGTTTATATAACTTAAGTTTTGTTAATGGCTATCCTTAAAAGCAGCTCATAGAATTCCCCAAACTGGGCCTGGCACGATGGCTCACGCCCAGCACTTTGGGAAGCTGAGGTGGGCGGAGCACGAGGTCAGGAGTCCGAGACCGGCTTGACCACTATAGTGAAATCCCATCTCTACTAAACATACAAAAATTAGCCCGGCATGGTGGCGAGTGCCTGTGATCCCAGCTACTCAGGAGGCTGAGGCAGGAGTAGCTACTCGGTCTCCTGAGTAGCTGGGATTCCTACTCAGAGGCTGCAGTGAGCCAAGCCTGTGCTCTTCACTCCAGGCTGGACAACAAGAGCAAGACTCCATCTCAAAAAAAAAAAAAGAATTCCCCCAAACTTAGTAATCAGCTCTGTGAGCTGTCCCACACTGGCCACACACCACAGAGGAGGGCCGGAGGAGGGCCCGGGGGACTCCGTGCTCCCCAGCACCCCTCAAGATCACAGCTTTGAGGCCTTTGCTCCAGTCCACTTCCCTGCCTTCTCTGGGTCTCTCTTCTGACCTCAGTGCCTTCGGCATCCAGCTCACCCCTTAACTGGCACTGGTGCAGGCTGATCCCTGGCCCGTGCTCTAAGGAAACTGCTCTCAAGCTGGCCTCAGCCTGTCACCTTCTTCCCCTCCTCCTCCTAGGAGAAGGCTCCCCCACAGCCTGACCTTCGTGACTGCTCTCGTCCCTGGGCTCCAGGGCCCGCATCCTTGGTCTCCCCCAGCACCCCAAATCCTCCTCCTTGCATCCCTGGTTCTCCTCCTCCTTCTCCTCCCTGGAAACTCTCCTGCACCTCCCCTCTTCTTTCTCATTCCCTGGTTCTTTCCCTAGTTTCCCAGTTTTCTACTTCCCCTTTCTGAGCTCCCATCCATACCCAGGCCTCAGTGGACACCTTAAGGAGATGGCTCTGGATAGGGCTCTGTCGGCCTGACTTTTTGCTAATTTTGCAACCATTTCCTAGAAACCTGACTGCTGCTTCAACCTGGGGCTGGTGCTCTGGCCTGGACTGTGGCCATCCGAAAAGGCCAGAAATTCTCCCTAGAAGATGGATGGCAACTCGAAGGCCAGTGGGACTGTGTCTTCACATCCTGACACACAGCAGCCCCAAATAATAGATTCGTTCAACTGAATCAAAATGGAGAGGTTGGCTGGGCATGGTGGCTCACGCCTGTAATCCCAGCACTGTAGGAGGCTGAGGCAGGTGGGTCACCTGAGGTCGGGAGTTTGAGACCAGCCTGACCGACATGGAGAAACCCTGTCTCTACTAAAAATACAAAAAAATTTAGCTGGGTGTGGTGGTGCATGCCTGTGATCCCAGCTATGTGGGAGACTGAGGCAGGAGAATCACACAAACCTGGGAGGTGGAGGTTGTGGTGAGCCGAGATCATGCCATTGCACTCCAGCCTGGTCAATAAGAGCAAAACTCTGACTCAAAAAAAAAAAAAAAGAGGAGAGGTTATACCACAATGGAAAAACCACCCTACAAAATTCAGTTCTGCAGGCCGGGCCGGTGGCTCAAGCCTGTAATCCCAGCACTTTGGGAGGCCCAGGCGGGTGGATCACGAGGTCAAGAGATCGAGACCATCCTGGTCAACATGGTGAAACCCCGTCTCTACTAAAAATACAAAAAATTAGCTGGGCATGGTGGCACGTGCCTGTAATCCCAGCTACTTAGGAGGCTGAGGCAGGAGAATTGCCTGAACCCAGGAGGCGGAGGTTGCGGTGAGCCGAGATCGCGCCATTGCACTCCAGCCTGGGTAACAAGAGCGAAACTCCGTCTCCAAAAAAAAAAAAAAAAAAAAAAAATTCAGTTCTGCAAAGTAAGTCCTGGACAGCTTCTATGTGGTAGATTGCCACGTACCACCCTGGTTCATTCGGCGTCCCTGTATCTGTGTCCCTCCACACAGACCTGGGCGCTGGCTGTGTGACCTGCTTTAGACAATGGGAGAATAGTGAACATGACATGAGACTTGAATAGCACTTGACCTTGATCTCTCTTGCTGCCATGGGAGCCCCGAGGCCACCATGTGAACAGGCCCAAGCTGGAGGAGACCAATGGCTCAGCCAACAGCCAACTGCCAGACATGAGTGAAGCCCCTGACTGCCTTCTGACCACAATACACAGTTGAGTTCAGCCAAGCCCAGCAGAAGAACCACCTGTCTGTGCCCAGCCCCATCACTGATCCACATAATTATAAATCTAATACATTTGTTGTTTGAAGCCACTAAGTTTCTTTTTTTTTTTTTTTTTTTTTTTTGAGATGGAGTCTCACTCTGTTGTCAGGCTGGAGTGCTATGGCGTGGTCTCAGCTCACTGCCACCTCTGCCTCCTGGGTTCAAGTGACTCTCCTGACTCAGCCTCTTGAGTATCTGGGATTACAGGCATGTCCCAACAGGCCCGGCTAATTTTTGTATTTTTAGTAGAGACGGGGTTTCCTCATGTTGGTCAGGCTGGTCTTCAACTCCTGACCTCATGATCTACCTGCCTCAGCCTCCCAAAGTGCTGGGATTACAGGAGTGAGCCACCCCGCCCGGCCTTAAGCCACTAAGTTTCAGAGGTAGTTTGTTATATGCAAAAGCTAACTTAATGCCGGGCGTGGTGGCTCAAGCCTGTAATCCCAGCACTTTGGGAGGCTGAGGCGGGTGGATCACGAGGTCAAGAGATCGAGACCATCCTGGTCAACATGGTGAAACCCCGTCTCTACTAAAAATACAAAAAAATTAGCTGGGCATGGTGGCACGTGCCTGTAATCCCAGCTACTCAGGAGGCTGAGGCAGGAGAATTGCCTGAACCCAGGAGGCGGAGGTTGCGGTGAGCCGAGATCGGGCCATTGCACTCCAGCCTGGGTAACAAGAGCGAAACGCCGTCTCAAAAAAAAAAAGCTAACTTAATCATGTCTTAGGATAGCTCATCACAAATAATATCTGGAGAGATAGAGGTAAGCAAACAGGCACACCACCAGCCACAGGCTGTGCTATCAGGTGTGTGGGAGGGTCAGGAAGTTTCCCCAGATTCTAGGCCAGGAGTCCGAAGAGGCGGGTAAGGCATTCACCTTGCATACAAAATATAAAGGGATACCCCAAAACTCATTAATGAAGACAAATGATGTACTATTTTAATACAGTATTTTAAAAAATCAAATTGGTATCTATGGTCCACGTTCCGGGTGCCTATTTTGTAAACACCATTTTATTAAAACTGGGACCGGGATTGGGGTTAGGCAAGTCAGGCGTGGTCATCCAAGTACTGGGCCAGACTTGCTTTTATTAAAAAGTTTGATATGTTCTCACAGTTTTTTTTTTTTTTTTTTTTTTTTTTTTTTGCATGAGCCTTATTTTTTGCATCAACCATTTGTTTGTTTTTTGTTGTTGTTGTTGTTTTTTTGAGACGGAGTTTCGCTCTTGTTACCCAGGCTGGAGCGCAATGGCGCAATCTCGGCTCACTGCAACCTCCGTCTCCTGGGTTCAAGCAATTCTCCTGCCTCAGCCTCCCGAGTAGCTGGGACTACAGGCGTGCACCACCATGCCCAGCTAATTTTTGTATTTTTAGTAGAGATGGGGTTTCACCATGTTGACCAGATGGTCTTGATCTCTTGACCTCGTGATCCACCCGCCTCGGCCTCCCAAAGTGCTGGGATTACAGGCTTGAGCCACCGCGCCCGGCGTTGTTTTTGTTTTTTTAGCTCTTTTGATTTGGGCCAAATCTTTCCTCACCTATTGACCAATCTCTGGCATCTAACTGGATCTCAAACCGCCACCTGCCTATTACGGTACCCACCAAGGGTCCTAATTTAAGCTCTTGCCAGACAATTCCACCTTGCTGGGAAGCAGAAATGAGATAAGTCCCACTCAGAAGAAACCAGAAGATGTGAGGTCAGCCTCCAGGGGTGGAGGAGCCACAGTCTACCTGGGACCTCCCCATTTTCCAGAAGTCTAAAGATCCCTCTCGTGGTTTCCCTGGATAGTTTGTATGGGCAAATCTTAGGAGCCTTCTGCTTGGATCTTCAGATGACCTTTAAAGAGGTTTGGGCTTATTTGTGTATTAATTTTTTTCCTCTCCGATTGTTGTGCTCCCCAACCTCAGCAAGCTCATTGGAGCAGGTAGACAGTTGGAATATTTGTAAGTTGTTGGTATTTTATAAAGTGTACTTCTGGCTGTCAGCCTTGGAATTTAGAAGCGTAAGCCTAGGAGTGGTTCTCTCAGGGTGTGGTGCAGAGGCGTGCGACAGAGCTCTTTCTCAGAAAACACCCACATCTCACCTGGTAATCTCAAATGTATTTTGACCCTAAGTTGGATACTCCCCTCTTCTCTAAAAGATTAACTTTCCTTCTCCCCAAACTATCCGAAATCTACAGATCAGACTTCAGCTCTCTGGTAGGCTTGAGGGAGAGGTAGTGGCTGACTTCATGTGAAGGAGACACTGGCCTGAGCAGAATGATTCTCCCACCCCCCTGATTTCCACCGCTCCCACACCAAGGCTGGGAAAGGCGGTGCCAGCTGTGGCATCTGAGGAATCCGTAGGGGAGTGGACTTCTTGGGGGGAACAAGAGAGAGATTTGTCCATGCCACTCCTTTGCTGTTCATCTGCAACGACTCTACACCTTTTCAAAGTCTCCCCAGAGAGTTGCATTTTAGGGACCCTCTACTTTTCCTGTGTCTGCACCAATGACACCAGAGGCGAGCTTTGTATCTGCTCCCTGCGCCTCCAGGTCAAGTGAGGAGTTCGGAGAGGGCCTGGGGTTGACAGGTCAGGACGGCAGCCTTCCTCCCTGAGCACAGAGGGGACTCACACATTTCCAGAGAACCAAGAGGTGGCCACCAGGCCAGTCACACAACAGCATCTAATGTGTCCGGCCTGGAGCCGCTGCCAAGAACGCACGAGATTAACCGAGGCCTGGCTCTGGATGAGCTTCTGGTCATCTCACGGGTAACCTGGCCTCCTATCTACCTCCTCCGCCTCCCCTCCGGAGGAGTTAGGGGGTCGGCGGCGAGGAAAAATGCAGTGACCACTGGGACCACTGAGTCCTCCCCATCAAAGGGCGGGCAGATCAGGTGCCTGGGGGAGGGCACAAGACTTTTATTTGCTTTCCATTTCTCTACACACACATACATACACACACACACACACCCACACATACACACACACACATACACACCACACACACACCCCCCACACCACACACACACACACACCACACATACCACACCACACACCACACACACACCCCCCCACACCCCCCCACACCACACACACCACACACCACACACACCCTACCACACACACCCCCACACCACACAGAAACACCACACACCACACAGCACACCCCCCACAGCCCCCATACCACACAACCACACCCCACACATCCCCACACCCCCCCCACACACCACACCATATCCCCCAAACTACACACACACCACAAACCACACCCCCCACACCACACACACACACACACCACACACACCACACACACAGTCCACACACACACCCCACACCACACATACACCACACACACCACACATACCCCACACCACACACAACCACATACACATACACATACTACACAGCACACACACACCACACACATAAACATGCCACACACATATAAACATACCACACACACAGCACACACACACAGCACCGTCTAAGTAAGTACTCATGGGTCTTATTGGATTTCAGAGCTTGGGTAACATCCAGGACACCTGTGACTTGCTGGTCCTGAAGGCAAACTTCCTTCCTCTGTCCTAAGACCGGACCCTGATGACAGTGCAGGGCACGCACAGGCCCCCAGCAGGAGGGGTCACGTTGCTGGTACAGCTGCTTATGTTTACGGTCCCAGTGCAGGAAGGGAGGCAGCGGGCGCTTCAAGAAACATGTGCAGAAGCGCAGAGTAGCTTTGAAGAGGCTGGAACACACCATATTCTTTCTCAGGGTGTTTTTTTGAGACGAAATCTAGCTCTTACGCCCCAGGCTGGAATGCAATGGCGCCATCTTGGCTCACTGCAACCTCTGCCTCCCCACTTCAAGAGATTCTCCTGCTTCAGCCTCCCAAGTAGCTGGGACAACAGGTGCGCACCACCACGCCCAGCTAATTTTTGTATTTTTAGTAGAGACGGGGTTTCACCATGTTGGTCAGGCTGGTCTCAAACTCCTGACCTCAGGTGATCCACCCGCCTTGGCCTCCCAAAGTGCTGGGATTACGGCGTAAACCACCGTGCCCGGCGTTTCTCAGATTTTAACAGAGGAAGAAAACACCAACTTTGCTGCTGAGGCGCAGGCTTGAGAATGAGCTTCACCCTAAGTTCCTTCTGGGTCCCGGTGGTCGGCCTGAGTGAGGAGAGCTGGCGTCAGCAGCCTTGGAAAGGCCCCGCTCCAGGCTGGTCCCGCACTGTCGCCCGCTGCGGCCTGGAGGGCCCCGGCTGCAAATCCAGCACCTGCTGCTTCTGGGGCCAGAAGGTCTCCTGAGGGCAAAAGCCACCCCATCTCCTGTGTGTGTGAAAGGTGAACAGGAAACTCCCCTCTCCAGGAGGTCAGTGCCAGGTTCTGCTCAGCCCTCCTTCAAGGCTCGTCCCGGTTGGAAGTGACCTGCCCGGCGGGGCTTCGATGGCTTTGCTCTGGTGCTGCCTGGACAGCCAGTCTCCCCTCGGCTCCCAGAGTCTGGTGGACAAGTGTCCCTTCACGTTCATCACCCGCAGCTGCTGCCAGATGAGAGCGGGAAGCTGGCTGGTCCTCCAGCAACGTGATGGGGACACTCAGGGACATCCTCACTTCCTGTGAGACTGGCTGCCTGGAGAGAAGAGCCAGAGCAAGATGCCAGCGCCGTGCAGTCTCCACACAGAAGCCCCTCTGTCCCACTTAGTCCCTCTTTCAGCCAGCTCAGAAGTGAGGGAAGCTTCCCTCCCCAGGTCGCCTGCTCCGTGGCCGGGGCTCAACTGGCTGGCCGACTCCTTCCTCACGGAAGCAGGCTGCGCAGGGCGAGTGGCTCAGGCAGCTTTGCAGCCCACGTGTTTGTTGAACCCACAGGACACACAACACCATGGCTGGCTGAGCCGCCCACCCCGCGACCACACTCTGCTGCTAGATGTGGAGCCAGGCCAGCCACCAGTTGCTGGTGTCACTGTCACTATGAACTGGGGATCCCTGCCCCTGTGGCACCTTCCTCCTCTGATTTGCTGCACTTCCTCTGTGCCTGCCCTGGGCTGCAGCTGGCTGGGCTGGGGTTTGGGGTGTGTTTCCCAGTGGGAAGTGGAAGGGAGCCCAACTTGGCTCCCCTGCCATGACCATTACCCCCACTTCCAACCCAGTGGATCCCCAGGGGGTCAGAGCGCCCAGGGCCCCGCCAGGAAGTTAGTGGGGTGGGTGGGACAGGCTGGGGGGCGGCCACAGATGCACATATCCTGAGCAGGATGCTTTCGTCCTGCCTGACCTTCGTTTGTTCTGTCCTTTTGTTTTTGTAAAGCCCTCTAGAAAGCTCCAGCTCAGCTGGATGTGGAGGTGGAGGGACCATCAATTGGCAGAGGCTGGAAGGGGACAGAGAAAGACGGAGAAGTGGTCCTTACAGCGAGCCAAAGGGTGAGAGGAGGCACCAGGACAGAGTGGGGACCCTTGGGCCCATCCCATCTCCAGGTCCTACTGGCAGCCCTTCTGTTCCGCCTGCGAGCAGACATCCGCTTCTGTTTGACCCAGGGGTGGCCTGACCGCGGCCGGGCCAGGCAGGGACATGGCGGCTGGGCCAGGGGCTGGACCACCTCCCCCCAGGGCAGGTCGGAGTTTCCAGGCCAACCCTGGGGCAGCAGAGCCAGGTCAGGGCCCACTCTGAGAGCTCCACAGAGTGGGGGTGGGGGCGCTTCTCTCTCCGTGACCGGCCTGGAGGTCTCACTCCTCAGCTTTGAGTTACTGAGACCAAAGGGAATTTATTTTATTTATTAGTTAATTTATTTACTTTCCGTTTCACTCTTGTTGCCCAGGCTGGAGTTCAATGGCATGATCTCAACTCACTGCAACCTCCATCTCCCAGGTTCAAGCGATTCTCCTACCTCAGCCTCCTGAGTAGCTGGGATTACAGGCATGTGCCACCACACCTGGCTAATTTTTTGTATTTTTAGTAGGGACGGGGTTTCTCCATGTTGGTCAGGCTGGTCTCGAGATCCTGACCTCAGGTGATCTGCCTGCCTCGACCTCCCAAAGTGCTGGGATTATAGGCATGAGGCCCGCTGGGATTACAGGCATGAGCCACTGCACCTGGCCAAGGGAATTTAGTAGGAAGGAAGATTCATGTAGAAACGGTCCCTGGAGGAAAAGAAGCCACCTGCTGGGGCCTGGTTGTGTGGGGAAGGGAAGCAGGCCTTATCCCCCTCTGGCCTGGCTTGTCACACACAGGAGCACGGGGCCAAACATAGCAGCAAAATGCCCTTCCCTCTGGGTTGGCGGGCGGCCGGGCTCCCATGCTAGCGGGGCCCAGGCTGACTTACTCGGCAGGCCCCTTGTGGAGGACGCTGTGGAGCAGGGGTGGCTGGCCTGCTGGGGGCCACACGAAGAGAGCGGAGGAGCCAGGACTGACACCTTTGCCTTGGGTGGCTTCCAGTTCGGTATCTCTGGAGTGCTGGGGGTGCGGGGTTTGCAGGTGAAGGCTGATGTACATTCCCTAGAACAAAATGTGCAACCTGGAGTCCCAGCTATGACATGATTAGAAACCACAGGAGGGACTGGCCGCGGAGGCTCACCTGTAATCCCAGCACTCTGGGAGGCTGAGGCAGGAGGAGGATCAACTGAGTTCAAGACTAGCCTGGCCAACATGGTGAAACCCCATCACTACTAAAAATACAAAAACTAGCTGGACCTGATGGTGGGTGCACGTAATCCCAGCTCCTCGGGAGGCTGAGGCAGGAGAATCTCTTGAACCTGGGAGGCAGAGGTTGCAGTGAGCCAAGACTGCGCCATTGCACTCCAGCCTGGGCAACAAGAGCGAAACTCTGTCTCAAAAAAAAAAAAAAAAAAAAAAAAGCCTAAAAAAAAAAAAAAACCAGCTGGGCATGGCGGCTCATGCCTGTAATCCAGCACTTTGGAGACCGAGCTGGGGAGACCAGCCTGAACAATATGGCAAAACCCCATCTCTACTAAAAATACAAAAATTATCTGGACATGGTGGTGGGCACCTGCAGTCTCTGATACTCAGGAGGCTGAGGCAGAAAAATCACTTGAACCTGGGAGGCAGAGGTTGCAATGAGCCTAGATCATGCCACTGCACTCCAGCCTGGGCGACACGGCGAGACTCTGTCAAAAAAAAAAAAAAAAAAAAAAGGAAAAGAAACCACAGGAGGAAGGAGACTTGGGCATAGGGTGGAGGGTGGGGAGGCACAGGCGCCAACGGGCAAGAATCCCTGCGCCCTGGAGCCTTGGGTCCTGCCCCACCGCTCTCCAGATGGTGACTGCACGGGAGTTCCCAGACACCTTGGGAGCCTCAGCTTCTCCGCCTATAAAATATCTAAGGAACAACTATGAGAATTCAGTGAGGTCGCCCTGGGCCCAGTCGTTAGTGCCCCATAGCTAGAAGTATGGTTCTGGAGAGTAGGATTCGGAAGGAAACTGTGGGATTCTTTTGGTTTGATTTGTTTCTACATGCCTTTTTTTATGTTGATAATACATCCCTTTAATAATTAGAAAAATAATACTTACATCTGAAAAGTCTCCAAATTCAAATTAGGAAAACAGTTGTATATGAACTGCTCATACTTTAGGCAAGAAGTCTTCAAACTAGGTTCAAAGGGATAGCAGGGATTTAGCCCTACTTTTTTTTTTTTTTTTGAGATAGAGTCTCTCTCTGTTGCCTGGCTGGAGTGTAGTAGCGTGATCTCAGCTCACTGCAACCTCCATCTCCCAGGTTCAAGCGATTCTCCTGCCGCAGCCTCCCGAGTAGCTGAGACTACAGGTGCCCACCACCACACCCAGCTCATTTTTGTATTTTTAGTAGAGAACAGGTCTCACCATGTTGGCCAGCATGGTCTCGATCTCTTGACCTCATGATTCGCCTGCCTCGGGCTCCCAAAATGCTGGGATTACAGGTGTGAGCCACTGTGTCTGGACTTAGCCCTACTATTATACTTTTATTTATTTATTTATTTATTTCTTAAGCACAACATGGCCGGATATGGTGGCTTATGCCTGTAATCCTAGCACTTTGGAAGGCAGGTGAATCGCCTGAGCTCAGGGTTTCAAGACTAGCCTGGGCAACATGGTGAAATCCCACCTCTACAAAAAAAAGTACAAAAATCAGCTGGGCATAGTGGCACGTGCCTGTAGTCCCAGCTACTTGGGTGGCTGAGGCAGGAAGATCACTTGTGCCTGATGGTCAAGGCTGCAGTGAGCCTTGTTCACGCCACTGCCCTCCAGCCTGGGCAACAAAGCGTGACCCTGTCTCAAAAAATACAATTTTTGTATCACCCATAACGCTATTCCCCTAAATATTTTCCTTTTGCCTAAGTGATACTGTCGCTTACTCGCAGGTCCAGTCACATGCTGCTCTTACCACTCTGCTTTTATGAGTCTCATTCCACCCTCTCTACACGTCCATCCAGCCTGTTGTTAGCATTTACAAGAATTGTGGATTATTTCTTCTGATTGATATGCTTGGATTTAATAAACATTGACAGAGCTCATGTGTGCTGAGAACTGTGCTGGAGGCTGGGGATCAAAGAACAGGATGCAATTCCTGATGGGAGAAATTCACAGATGCGCGGGGCTGTCTGACTAGGGAACTGGGTTGTAAAATCATTACACGAAAGCTTTGCTGATGTTTCATTTTTTTTTTACACTTACAAAGGAGCTTTGTACATGGTCTAGAGTGCGGTTTCTTTTTTAAACTAATACATAATTGTACATATTTATGGGTGCAGTGTGATATTTTGATGCAAGTATAGTGTGTAACCATCAAATGAGGTGCTTCCTTTTAATATTATTTGGTTCAATTTTTTTTTTTTTTTTTTTTTTTTGAGATGGAGTTTTGTTCTTGTTGCCCAGGCTGGAGTGCAATGGTGTGATCTCGGCTCACCGCAACTCCACCTCTCGGATTCAAGTGACTCTCCTGCCTCAGCCTCCTCAGTAGCTGGGCTCACAGGCGTGTGCCACCATGCCTAGCTAATTTTGAATTTTCAGTAGAGATGGGGTTTCGCCATGTTGCCCAGATTGGTCTCAAACTCCTGACCTTGTGATCCGCCCGCCTCAACCTCCCAAAGTGCTGGGATTACAGGCGTGAGCGACTGCACCTGGCCCAAATTTTTATATTTTACTATTAATATTTTGATATTTTGTGTCATTGTTATAATAGTTAACTTATTTTATTTTAATTTATCTTTTTTTTTTTTTTTTTTTTTTTTTGAGACAGAGTTCTGCTCTTGTCGCCCAGGCTGGAGTGCAGCCTCGCCCGCCGTACTCTCTGCAGCCTCCACCTCCCAGGTTCAAGCGATTCTCGTGCCTCAGCCTCCGAAGTAGCTGGGATTACAGGCACCTGCCACCAATGCCCGGATAATTTTTGTATTTTTAGAAGAGACAAGGTTTCACCATGTTGGCCAGGCTGGTCTCAAAAACTCCTGACCTCAGGGGATCCACCCGCCCCAGTTTGCCATTGCACCGGGCCAGTTAAATCATTTTAAATTGTAGTAAAATATCCATAGTATTTACCATCTTTATCATTTTTACGGGTAGCCCTGCCATGTTTTCAGAAAGAACAACAGAAAACCTAGTAAAAATGACTCACACGAACAGCAGAACTATTCCCAGTGGTGGTAAGAGGAGGGGTTAGCACTGAGTTAGCCTGGTGTGTCCCCATCACATGGTCCTGGGGGCAGGGAGGCCAGTACCAGTTGGCCTGGGAGGCAGCTCTCAAAGGCAGCCAGTGCCCCCCGGGGTTGGAGGAGCTGCTGTGCAAGTCCAGGAGGGAGAGCTGGCTTCTGTATGGCGCTTTAAAGCCAGTGGGAAGCAAGGTCAAGTTGCAGGGTCAAGGTCAGCTGAGGCGAGTCAACAAGAAGCCCAAGGAGAGAAAGCTGGGCCAGCAGGGCCCAGGAATCCGTAACCTCACACCATGAGGACAACCGGAAGAGGACACCATCCTTTTGGAAAGCAATTTGATAATAGGTATCAAAATCCTTATGTGATGGTTATTAAATATATATTTTTTAATTTTATTATTTTTTTAGAGGTGGGATTTTGCTAATGTTGCCCAGGCTGGCCTCCCACTCCTGGCCTCAAGAGATCCTCCCACCTTGGCCTCCCACAGTGCTGGGATTACAGGCATGAGCCACTGAGCCTGGCCCATAATGGTTATTTTATTGTTTTTGAGACAGAGTCTCGCTCTGGCACACCATCTGGAATGCAGTGACTCGATCTCAGTTCACTGCAACCTCCGCCTCCCAGGTTCAAGTGATTCTCCAGCCTCAGCCTCCTGAGTAGCAGGGATTACAGGCATGCACAACCATGTCGGGATAATTTTTGTATTTTTAGTAGAGACGGGGTTTCACCATGTTGGCCAGGCTGATCTTGAACTACTGACCTTGGGCAATCTGCCTGCCTTGGCCTCCCAAAGTGCTAGGATTACGGGTGTGAGCCACCGTACCTGGCCGTAATGGTTATTTTTCATGTGTCAATTTGACTGGGCCATGGTGCCCAGCTATTTGGTCAAATATTATTCTAGATGTTTCTGTGAAGTTGTTTTTTGGACGAGATGAACATTTAAATCAGTGGACTCTGAGTGAGGCAGATCACCCTCTATAACATGAGTGCCCCTCATCCAGTCAGCCGAAGGCCTTAGTAGAAAAAGACCGATATTCCCTGAGCAAGCAGGGCTTCTGCCAGCGGACGGCCTTTGGACTCGAACTGCACCTCTCCCCTGAATCTCCAGCCTGCTGGCCTACCCCATCAGCTTTTCACACTTTCCAAGCCTCTCCAATCACATGAGCTAATTCCTTAAAATCAGCCTCTCAGTTTCCCTGGAGAACCCCAACTAATACACCTTAAAAGCCTGCCCCCCTCTCCCTAGGATGTGACAGTGAGGGGTGAGAACGAGCCTCCTCAGACTGGGGCGCGCTCTGGCTAGCCCCTCCCACTGGCGCAGGAGAAAGTGCCCCTTGGGAGACCGTCAGGGAGCTGCCCCTTGGCCTAGCAGAGTCCACCCCATGAGGCCCTCGGACCACCTCAGGGGCTGCTGCAGGCGGTGGCTGTGCTAACCTAGGAGGCTGGGCCCTGCCATTGGACGCTCCAGCCGCTCTGGGAAGGACATGGTGGGAAGTGGGGTGGATGCTGTTGGGAGGGTCAGCTGAGCCCCCGATGGCCTAGGTGCCCTCCATCCCCCCAGCATGGTGAGCTCAGCAGCCAGGGCCAGGAAATGGCACTGATCTGGCCGGAGATGAGGCCCTATTAGGGCAGAGCAGAGAAAGCATGTGGAGAGGAAGTCCAGAACGGCAGTCACCTCTGACGTAGGGAAGTCATGTGCTGCAGAAACGCGTGACACTGGGTGAAAGGTGACATCGGCGAAAGTTGGGCGGTGCTCTGCAAAGTGTGTGATTATTTATTAGAGCGCCTGGCCTTGTATAATCTCAGCTTATCAATAGGAACATCGTGTTGGTCGGGAAGAGCCATGAACTGCCTTGGGAGATGCTGAATCTTTCCCTGTTTGGAATGCTGCTGAGTCATAATCCGGCTGCCAAGAGTCACCCAGCAGAGGATCCTGGGTCCCTTCTGTTTGCATTAAGGCCAAACAAAGGCGCCCAGGGCCACTAGGTGACTCTGCCCAGCAGGTTCATAACCGGCTCTCCCTTATTGCTGTATTCATCTGGGTTATGAGAAAACCCAGAAAGGGGCGGAGGTGGGGAAAGTAGGGGCAGAACAAAGCACACCAGATAAAGAGAGAGAGGAACCAGCTGCACACACAGCTCCTGCCCGGGGGCACAGATCAGGCTGCACGTCTCAAGCTCCTCGGGCTTCATGTGTCCTTTCTTTTTCCCTTTTTTTTTTTTTTGAGACAGAGTTTCACTCTGTTGCCCAGGCTGGAGTGCAATGGCGTGATCTTGGGTCACTGTAACCTCTGCCTCCTGGGTTCAAGCGATTCTCCTACCCCAGCCTCCCAAGTATCTGGGATTATAGGCATGTGCCACCACGCCTGACTAATTTTTGTATTTTTAGTAGAGACGGGGGGGTTCACCATGTTGGTCAGGCTGGTCTTGAACTCCTGGACCTCAGGTGATCTGCCCGCCTCAGCCTCCCAAAGTGCCAGAATTACAGGCGTGAGCATGTGTCATTTCTTTAGCTGGATGCATGAATGTGTCATTGTGAGCTGCTGTCCATCCTCAGGGGACAAACATGACGGGAAAAGCATACATGTAGACATGTGTACAATCTCTTCTCATTTTTAAAAAGTCACAGTACTTGCAAAAGAATCACCTCTCATCTGTGGCAGGACAGGATCTTTGACATTTGTTTCTGATCCTGTCCTGGGTCTGCAGTGCGAGGAGCCCCTCAGACAGAGCCCCCTCCCTCCCCTGTCCTCAGGCCACATGGAGGCAAACTTCCAGGCACGAGAACCCTGCACCCAGCTGGGACTGCTATTCTGGAGTGGCAGGCCCACGCTGAGAAGGACTGACAGATAACAGTCAAGGCAGCCCCGGCATCACCTTCCTGCACATTCCAGGGTGCAAGTCAGCCTTTGCCGTCTGGACTGACAATTTCATGGGGAGCACTTTGGCTTTTCGCAGGATAAATACATTTGTTTCTTAATAAAAACATCTTTACCCCTGGCCAACATTGTTTTCTCCTGCTACTTAATGCTAAGGAGTCTAAAAAGCTGAATAAGGAGAAGGAAAATTTCACCATGGTGGGTGGGGGAAGGTAGTATATTACAGGGTCTGGACTTTTATTCCCCAGCCTCTGAGAAAGCAATTTTACAGCAAGACCAGTTGCTGGAAGTCACTGGAGCAGAGCTTGAGGCCATTATCCTTAAAACCCCTGCAAGACCATTCAGGCTACCATTAACCCAGACCTCTGCCCCAAGGGCTTCCCGCCCATCCACCTGTTCCTTTTCTGGGTGTGAGACCTCACCTGCAAGAGCAAGACAACAGAGCTGGGGAAAGTTGAGGGGAAAAATGTTCCCCACCAAAGCCACAGGAAGAACCACTCTCTCTTACGTGTTCATCAACAAGTACTCTGACACCTGGGCCAGGCGCAGGAGCACAGCAAACACGCCCTGCACTCCTTGCACACGGGGCACACTCCCTGCACACCCCTGTACACGGTGCACACTCCCTGCACGCCCTGCATACTCTGCACTCCCTGCACACTCCCTGCACATGGTGCACACTTCCTGCATGCCCTGCACGTGGTGCACACTCCCTACATGCCCTGTACACGGTGCACACTCCCGGCACGCCCTGTACACGATGCACACTCCCTGCATGCCCTGCACACAGTGCACACTCCCTGTTCACAATGCACACTCCCTGCACATGGTATACACTCCCTGTACACGGTGCACACTCCCTGCATGACCTGCACACGGTGCACACTCCCTACATGCCCTGTACACGGTGCACACCCCTACACACGGTGCACACTCCCTGAACACTCCCTGTACACGGTGCACACTCCCTGCACACCGTGCATCCCCTGCACTCCCTGCACATTCCCTGCACATGGTGAACACTTCCTGCACGCCCTGCACATGGTGCACACTCCCTACACACCCTGCACATGATGCACACTCCTGTACACGGTTCACACTCCCTGCATGCCCTGTACACGGTGCACACTCCCTGCACGCCCTGCACACGGTGCAAACTCCCTACATGCCCTGTACATGGTGCATACTCCCTGCACACGGTGCACACTCCCTGTACACGGTGCATATTCCCTGCACACGGTGCACATTCCCTGCATGTCCTGCATTCTCTGTACTCCTTACACACTCCCTGCATGCCCTGCATTTCCTGTATTCCTTGCATACTGTGCACACTCCCTGCATGCCCTTCACTCTCTGTACCCCCAGTAGGCCCTGCACACTCCGAATGCCCTGCACGCTGTGC
Source organism: Saimiri boliviensis (assembly GCF_048565385.1). NCBI lineage: Eukaryota > Metazoa > Chordata > Mammalia > Primates > Cebidae > Saimiri > Saimiri boliviensis. Next base: position 10,201,239 of record NC_133453.1, read on the forward strand.
TTGTCTCTGAAGCAACAAGAGGCAGCCACAGACCCCATGACAACACAGTGAGGTCTCCGCCCTGTGGCTGCTGTTGAGCCTGGCAGAAGGGTGTGACCTGCATTTTGGGGTCAGGGAGGAGGAAGGGATGCTTAGCTGAAAACTGAATTAGGGCTGAAGTCAGCCTAACAAGAGATGGCCTCTTGCCATCTAGAAGACTGTGGCATTCTAGACCACATGCACATGAGGCATATACGACGCAAGCCTCACCTAGAACGGCGTCATATTCCGCATGACGTCGCCGGTGAGGCAGGGGGAGAGGAGATGACTTGTACTTCTCTCTTTCCATCGTCTCCTTCCTCACACGGAACCCCCAGGCTTAACATAAGAGCTGGTTTCGGTGACTGACACCAAGGGGAGGGGGCACCTCTGGGCTGGACTCGGAGGGGCTTTGTGCCCAACAGAATCTTGGGGGGCCAGCTAGGCAACCCTGCTGGATGTAAGGAAGTCCCTTGGGGTGGGCTGCGTACTGACTGTGAAAACAGTTATTTCTGGGGAGAGAGGGCTGACCCCAGTGGAGAGCCTCAGAAATGAACTCAGCATGGACAGGAAGTAAAAAGAAGCGGCCTACGGCGGAAAGGGAGGTTTGGCTTGGCCGAACCGCAGAGGAGAATGCAGTCTGGCCTGCGGGCATGAGATGGCTCTGGCCCGCCCTTCAGAGGTCTCTCATTTTGAGTCTTTATTTCAGGGGGATGCTGAAAGCCTGAGAACCCCTGGTCTGGCAGACAAGCTCTTCTTCAGCCACAGAGAGAGGGGAGGAGGCCCAGGTAGGGGAGGAGGATCCCTGGGTCCCCAGGCAGGTTGGCAATGGACTGGAGGAGACCAGTGGCTTGGCCCATCCCCCAACAATGCAGCCACCCTTGACCCCTCTTCCCCTTAGAGATAGCCGGCCACCCTTCCCTAGTCCAGGTCCTGCCTGTCCTTCCCGCAGTTCAGTTGGGATTTCGGCTTCCAGCCCGTCCCCACCCGCGGAAGCTGCAGCCGCCGCGGGGCTCCGCAGGCTTGACCACGCCCCCTTTCTCTGGCATCCTCCTTCGGTCTGTCGCTCCCTATCTCTGTCTCTTCCTGCCTCTTTGTCGCTCTGATTTTCTCTGCTAGTGGGGTGCAGGCTCTGCTGGGTCTTCCTGCCTGTTCTCTTCTGGGGCCTCCAGAGCTGAGCTGAAGCGGCTCCAGCCCCTATTTTACTGCGGGAGGTTGGCTTCCTTCGTGGCCGGGAGGAAGTGGTGAGGGGCAGCTGGCCTGCCTGGTGAGCGGGGACAGGCAGGGTCTGAGACCCAGGCCAGGCGCCTCTCCCTGAGCAGTTTCTCCAGGTCCAAAAGGAAGAGCTGGAGAGATTGGAACAGTCCTTTCTAGACCCTAAGGAACCCCTGATCACCCACAAGGCCAGTCTGTGTGCACGTGGTGCAGAGAAAGAGAGGACACCATTTTTTTCCCTTTTTCTTCTGCTTGGGGTCCCAGTTTTCTTTTTCTTTTCTTTTTTTACTTTATTTTATTTTATTTTTTTGAGACAGGGTCTCACTATGTTGCCCAAGCTAGTTTCAAATTTCTGGGCTCAAGTAACCCTCGGCCTCCCAGCATGCTGGGATCACAGGCGTGCGCCACCATGCCCCGGCCTGGGGGCCCGGTTTCGTTTCAGAAAGTAACCTCAGAGCCAGACCATTTACTTACCTCCTTCTCCATCTTTCTGCCCTCCAGCCCACCTCCTCCAGATGTAAAGAGCTAAGATGGGACACTGTCCCCAAGCCACCCCATCACACAGCCCCGGGCATGTTCGCCTGGCAGTCTGAAAACTAGTCTCGTGGGGATGCTTCTGAGTGCCATGTCCTTCGAGTCTGACCGATGGTTCTCAGGTAGCACAACCATCAGAGGGTGGCCAGGAGCGGCGGCTGCCCTCCCCAGGGAATCCCGACACTGCTCCTTGGCTTCCCCTGACAGAGGCTGGGCCTCAGAGGAGCTCTGCATCCGGCGGGGGGCGCCCACTTCAAGAGCTCCGAGAGTAGGGTTCAAGGCCTTGTGACATCCCCTTACCTGGTGGTCTCTCCCCTGTCTGGGTCCTGGGGCAACTCCCTTGGCTGGCTGGGGGTCCCCGTGGGGGTCGGGCGAGGCTCTTCCTGACATCCTTTCGGCCACCACTCTCCGGGCCTGGCGTTGATGGCCACTGGGGAGGAGGAGAGAAAGTTCAGTCCGCATCTGCTCTGGAGCCCCTCAGAGGATGCCCTCTCCTGCACTGGGCTGTAAAGCCAAGAAAAGCGCACCCCGGTCAGGCCCTGTGGGCTTCCTGGTGCCTGTGGCTTGGGGCACTTGTTTACTCTTGCAGGCTGGGAATTCGCTGGGCAGGGGGGCGTGGAGGGCACAGCCCAGGGACGTGCAGATCACCCTGCCTCCAGCCTCTCCGCCTCCCTCAGCCTCCAGAAAGCCCTCAGAACAACGAATTGTCTCCCTGGGCCATGGCTAGGCGCCGCCACATGGAACATGGAGGCACATTTGCTCTTCTGAAACTCAAATATATGAGATGGAATCTTGCTCTGTCACCTGGCTGGAGTGCAGTGGCTTGATCTTGGCTCACTGCAACCTCTGCCTCCCAGGTTCAAGCAATTCTCCTGCCTCAGCCTCCTGAGTAGCTGGGACTACAAGCACCTGCCATCAGGCCCAGCTAATTTTTTGTATCTTTTTTTTTTTTCTTTTTTTTTTTTCCCCGAGACGGAGTTTTTACTCTTGTTACCCAGGCTGGAGTGCAATGGCACGATCTCGGCTCATTGCAACTTCCGCCTCCTGGGTTCAGGCAATTCTCCTGCCTCAGCCTCCTGAGTAGCTGGGATTACAGGCACGCGTCACCATGCCCAGCTAATTTTTTGTATTTTTAGTAGAGCCGGGGTTTCACCATGTTGACCAGGATGGTCTCGATCTCTTGACCTTGTGATCCACCCGCCTCGGCCTCCCAAAGTGCTGGGATTACAGGCTTGAGCCACTGCGCCCGGCCAATTTTTTGTATCTTTAGTAGAGACGGAGTTTCACCGTGTTAGCCAGGATGGTCTCGACCTCCTGACCTCGTGATCCGCCCACCTCAGCCTCCCAAAGTGCTGGGATTACAGGTGTGAGCTACCTTGCCCGGCGGCGTGTAGTTTTATTCACTAAAACCAACAACCTGAGAGGTAGGGTGCTCCTCACGAAGCAGCCCGAGGCTCCTTAATGATGAACCCCTTGGTGCACCCAGGGTGGCCAGGAAGTGCCCTGACTGCCAGTGACAGGTGCCATAGCTGACGCCCACCCGGGACCCGGACAGCTGGGACATGCAGGAGCCCTTCATGGGGAAGCCGACGGAGAGTCCCAGACAGCACACCGAGGGGCCTCCCAGGGACCTGGGAACAGATGTTCCTGTATCTCAGATGCCACGACCCCTTCTCCCACCTCTCTTCTCCTACAGCTAAAGGGGTCCATGTCACTGCTGCAGCAACACTGTGACAGAGCTGCATCCGTGGCTCCCTTGGGCCAAGCTCCTCTCAGTTCTTTCATTTTGGAAGCACCTTTGCCTCTTTGCAATGTGATCTGTTTCATCTTAAATATAAAGGGACCTTCCCTGCAGGTTTCCCTGAAGCAAGGGGCTTTGACTTCCAGATAATTCTCTTTTGACCCAAACGAGAATCTATTTCTGATACCAGAACCCAGCGGGTGGCGCTGGGCGGCATCCACCTGGATCTGGGTCTCGAACTAGAGCTTCAGGACAGTTGGCACCGGCTCAGTGTGCTTAGAATAGGGCCAGGAGACAAAGCGTAGGTACACAAAAGAATACTTGAGTGGAGTCACACAGAATTGCTGGGCTACACACAGGGGAACCCCGTTACAACGTGTGGTGTCACAAAGCTGTGCCCATGCCAGGCAAGCCCTCTAGGACCAGGAACTTCCCAGGGTGTGTGAGGGTGAGGGGGCGGGGTGGCCACAAAAGAGGAACTGAGCTGGCGCTTCCCAGGGCCATGAGGTGGTCTTGGTTCAACTGTCCCTTTCTCCTCTCCCACTTCCTCCAGCACAGGCTGCACTGCAGACTTTCAGAGGTCCCACCAAGGACAAGAGACCGGCTGGGCACGGTGGCTCACGCTTGTAATCCCAGCACTTTGGGAGGCTGGGGCGGGAGGATCACTTGAGGTCAGGAGGTCGAGACCAGCCTGGCCAACATGGTAAAACCCTGTCTCTATCAAAAATACAAAAATTAGCCAGGTATGGTAACACATGCCTGCAATCCCAGCTATTCAGGAGGCTGAAGCAGGGGAATCACTTGAACCCTTGAGGCGGTGGTTGCAGTGAGCCAAGATCACGCCATTGCACTCCAGCCTGGACGAGAGAGAAAGCCTCCATCTAAAACATAAATAAATAGGCCGGGCGCGATGGCTCACGCCTGTAATCCCAGCACTTTGGGAGGCTGGGGCAGGTAGATCACTTGAGGTCAGGAATTCAAGACCAGCTGGGCCAACATGGTGAAACCCCATCTATACTAAAAATACAAAAATTAGCTAGGTGTGGTGGTGCACGCCTGTAGTCCCAGCTACTCGGGAGGCTGAGGCAGGAGAATCACTTGAACCCAGAGGAGGAGGTTGCAGTGAACCGAGATTATGCCACTTCACTCTAGCCTGGTGACAGAGTGAGACTCCACCTCAAAAAAATAAATAAAAAAGAAATAAAAAGAACAAGAGACCACCCCCCACCACCACACACAGACACACTCAAGAGCCAGGAGCTAAGATCTAGGGCAGCCTGGGTGCGCACCAGGGGCTCCCTGTGGCACGGTAGTATCTCTTGCCTGCTGGTCCAATTCTGGGCATTTTAACTCCCGGCCTATGAAGTCCCAAGGCATGTGATTTTGATATTCAAGACAGTCGTGGTTGGTGGGGAAATGAGAATAGCTTTCCTCAGGCCAGTGTTTTGCAAAACGCTAAGCCATATTCTTGGCCTTTTCCCTTGGGAACTATTTCCTTTTGGCATTTGGGACCAAGTCCTTTGCCTAGAAATGTACTTTCTGGCCTCGCATGCCACAGATCAAGCAGTTTGAGGGTCCAACAGGTTCCTCCTCTTAAGTTTTCCCTGCAGTGCCGACTGAATGCAAATTGCAGAGGCTCTTACTCAATAAACTCAATGTGGAGGTGGTTGTTTCTATGGGGTCTTTGGGTGGGGGGGTTAGTTCCCAGCACAGGCCAGAGTCTGCATCGAGCTGTGTGCAAGGAGACCTGCAGGAAGCCTGGCCTGGGGCCAGGATGGGCCTAGGGCAAGGTGAGCCAGAGAAGGCAAGTGGAGGGGGCCCACACCTGTAATCCCAGCACTTTGGGAGGCTGAGGCAGGAGGATCACTTGAGCCCAGGGGTTCAAGACCAGCCTGGGAGCACAGAGAGACACCCCTCTCTACCATCAATCAATCAATTGAAGCGGAGGGAAGGGCTGGAGAAGCAGGACTGTCTGGAGGAAGTCAGGCCAAGCTCCTGAGCAGGGAAGGAATGAAGCAGAAGGCAGCGTGGCTCCGGGGTGCCCACACCCGGCCCAGCACTGCTGTCCCCATGCTCATTCCCCCTCCCCCTCACTCATCCCTCTGCTTAACCGTAGTCCCCTTATCTGCTGAGCCAGAGGCAGGCGACAGGATGGGGAGTGGGGCAGGGAGGCCTGGGGAGACAGCAGCAGGCCATGCGCAGGCCTGTCTGAAAGAAGGCAGAAGCCAGAATGGAATCTACTGCAGGCATGGCAAAGGCTTACTTGTGATCCAGAGAAAACTTAATCTGGGGCTTGGTTTCTCCAAAGGAAGAACTTTCTGTCAAGCTAAAGGATTTTAAAGGCGACTAAGAGGGCCAGACATGATGGCTCATGCCCAAATCCCAGTGCTTTGGGAGGTTCAGGCGGGAGGACTACTTGAGGCCAGGAGTTCAAAACCAGCTCAGGCAACATAGCAAAACTCCGTATTTACAAAAAAAATAAAAAAACACTTTGGCTGGCATGGTGGTGCATCTGTAGTCCCAGCTACTCAGGAGGCTGATGCGGGAGGATCATTTAGGCACAGGAGTGTGAGGCTGCAGTGAGCCATGACTGGCCACTGCACTCCAGCCTCGGGGACAGAATGAGACCTTGTCTCAAAACCAGATGAAGGAGGACTAGAGGTGTTGGTCTGAGGCTCAGAGCGGGCCTGGTTGGGCCAGGGAGGGCAGTGACTATTCTTGGTCTCTGGCAGGTGAAGGGCAGGGCTGGGGGCCAGTGTCCTGGGTCCCAGCCAGGCTGAGCCAATAGGAGCTGGCTTGAGGAAGGGACACTCAGAACACGGTCTCAGTGTTTGGGGCAGGCTGATGGGGGCACCGACTGCAGGATTTGGAAAAAGCCCTGCTCTGGCTCCAGCTGGTCCACCTGGGGGGCTGGTGAGAGGCTCCTGCCTCCCTAGGAAGCAGCACGAACCGCCTGTGTCCACCAAGGCTGAGTGTCCTGGGGTGCCCACCCTGTTCATGCAAGGACCCAGAATTTGCCTGCGCCCAGACTTTGCCCGGGCTGAAGTAAACTGTTCTGGAAGAGAACAGTAATATCAACATTGCGGTAGCTGCTGTGGGGCCATTTCCATCCATACCAACCTCAAGGGTCTCCACCCTGCAGGCAGCAGCAGCATGACAGAGCTTTCCAGAGGCACATCCAATCAGTGCAAAGATAAAGGGCCTCTTAGTGGTCATTTTGGTAAAGCAAGGATGTTGCCGCGATGTTACCCTGAATGTACTGTGGGGCCTTTTGGGAAGTCCAGGCCTAAGAACTTGCAATCAGCGTTAACTCAATGGCATTCAGTCAAATTGACAAAACTTGTTAGATGCCCGAAGACCTCCACCCTGGCAGCAGAAATCTCTGGATAAATACTGAGCTGCTCACCTTTGGAGAGCATATTAATATTTACAGCTCTAGTAAAACATGTGTAAAAGACCTGATGATCAATGCTGGCAAAACCTCTGAAACTGCTCATCACCAAGAGACCCAGGGTCCCAAATAACTCAGCAGCCATTGCTGGCTCGTCACTGGCTACCCCTCTGCACCTGGGCCTGGAAGCGTCTGAATCCAATTGTGAGCAGATGCAAGTTCTCAGCTGCTTCTCAGACAGGAATCCAACCCGTTCCTCTGTTGTTTTTCCTACTCAAATGGAAATTAGAGTCTTATCTGAACTGCTCATAATCCTTTTAATTTCCTTTCAAAAATTAAAAAAAAATACTTTGTACATTTCTGATTCAAAGTATATATGTTTTTTCTGGCATCTAAAAAATACTTTTATCTCCCATTGGCCTCTGGTTAAATCAGCTGGAAGTTTCAAATGAGTTTGGATCCCCAAGTTGTTTGGGCTCTTAGTTCTGCACATTTCAGCCTCGGTCCAGCCTTCCAGCAGGCGGCTGGCCTTGTCAGCACCAGAATCGGAGCCACCAGAACCAGTGTCACACACCTACATCAGCATGGGACTCCTCCTCCAAAGCTTCACATTAAAGCTGGCTTTCACCAGTCAGAAATCTGGCCCCAGGAGCCCCCAGACGGGAAAAGCTGGCAGTGCTCCGAGGACCAGCCTAGCATGGTCTGGCTGTGGGTGGGGAAGCCCATGAGCCTCTGTGACACGGGGCTGTGGCAAAGGCCAGAGGGCTTCCCAGGGCAGGCGTGCCTCTGCCACTCCTGCTGCCATTGCGCGTAGGTTCTAGACATCACAGTCCCAGAACTGCCCCGGCATGCTGCCCACGTTCTTACATGAAGAGGAAATGCGGGACTCGGGGGTGCTGAGCTTGCCCGCCCTGTAGACAGCCTCGTGGGTGTTTGGCAGGGCCTGTGGACAGCCGTTCCTGGCATGTCGGGCTATCTGGGGAGGTGTGTGATGGTCTTCCAGCCTGGAGGAAAACAGGAAAAACAGCAGTTAAGTACAGCCAGCCAGGAGATATGGACTGCTGGCTGTGGTGCGACATCACAAATACAGGAGGGGGCATGCCTCAAAGTCCAGTTAAACCATCATCAGCATATTACGCCTTTTTTTTTTTTTTTAGAATCACTGTTATAATAACTTTAATTTATCTTGCATTTTACAGAAGTCTATGAACGATTTTAAAAAAGCACCTCCTTACCCCATATCACGTTTCTCTGACAGTTGTTAAAGTAGGCAACGAGTATGTCAACAGCTTGAGCGTCAGCGTCTTGCAAGGATTTCAGACCAACCATTCGCCAAAGAACTTGGCAGCTTTTTAATCTTGTTTTTAATACAATGGTATATCCACTCTGATGGCAAACCTGTCCAGCCACATCTCCACAACACTCTTTGCAAAATCAGTGATTAGCAAATTAGTTAGCTTTGGCACGGAGCTGTGCTCGCTTGCCCGTGACAGCCTGGAAGCCTGTTTTGATACTGGCAACAGAACATCTAGAATGACAAGTTTCGCACTGTAGGAAATAGAGTCGCGTGTCCTTCTGCAGGATTGTGTCTGGTGATCGGCATGTGTGACAAGTGACATATTCCTTGATATATCTTCTTAAGACATTTTCTATCTGTTTCTGTTGGAATCTTCCTTTGATTACAAGTTGGTTATTACCATCTATAGAACCACTTGTACCCAATTCAGCCAACAAAAATGCAAGGAGATGTTTGGGCTGACGATGTAATAGTTTACAGATATCTGTAAAGTTGACAAAAGAAGTTTTCTTGGTTCCTACTCGGACGACCTGTGGAGGTTTCATGACAAATTTCCTTTTCTCCCCAGCAACCATATCTGGATTCTTTTCCCTCATGATGTTGAACACTCGATTCAGCAGCTCCTCATATGTGTAGTCTCTTTCTGAGCCTGCCCAAGCAGGGCCTGTCTGATTACTGAATGAGATGCCATCATCTTTTTTGCTGTCTTCATCTTCTAGAGCTTCATCTTTCTCTAGTATTTCATCCTCATCTGGGAACTTGACATTCTTCTTTTTCTTCTTTTTATTGCCAAGCATTATGTCAGGGTCATCCTCTGGTTCAGCTGGTTCTTGAACATCACTTTCAATCTTAAGATCCTTTACACCTTCTTCAGCTTCATCAATATCAAATATCTTTTTAGTTTTTTTCTTCTTTTTCTTTTGATTAAAGAAGTTCAAGTCATCTAGATCATCAGAAGCACCTTTTTTCCTACTGTCCTCTTCATCAGCTTCCAAATCTTTGTCCTCAGTTGGCTCTGGCTCCACTTCTTTTGTTTCTGAAGGCTGGGTTTCCTCTATTTGGGTATCCCCTTCCTCATCTAACATAAAAGGCTTCTTCTTCTTCTTTTTCTTCTTGCTCATGGTAGGATCAAAAATCATCTCATCCCCAGACATGGCTGCGGCTCGAGTGGGCTCGGCTCCGACGGGAAGTCAGACGGGTCAGCCCCAGGTTCCGGCGGCAGCGCTGCTCCTGCCGATACCTCTCCTACCACCGCACCAGGCTCTTGCATCAGCGAAAGGGAGCGACTCATATTACGCCTTTTAAGGGTTCTTGGCAGAAGCCAGGAGGCTGACCCTGGGAAGTAGCAGCCTCCCTTGCTCCTGTTAGCCCCATTGTGTATTTACAATGATACACGGCTTGTTATATTCCTAACATGCAATTACGTCTTATAAACCTGGGTGACATGGGACCATGACATTTCAAGCAACACAAGGCACAGATCTGGTTTTCTCCAAGGATGAAGCAGATGAATGAAGGGATGAATCCAATCAGAGACGATATAACGTGTCATGTCAGCCGTGGCAAGTGTTGGCCAAGAACAAGACTGCAGAACTTTCTTTTTTACTTAGAGACAGGCTCTCACTCTGTCACCCAGGCTGGAGTGCAGTGGGGCAACCACAGCTCGCTGCAGCCTCGACCTTCCAGGCTCAAGGGATCCTCCCATCTCAGCCTCTGGAGTAGCTGGGACTACAGATGGGCACCTCTACACTGGACTAATTTTTTTTTTTTTTAATAGAGACAAGGTCTCTCTATGTTGTCAGGATTGGTCTCAAACTCCTGGGTTCAAGCAATCCTTGCACCTCGGCCTCCCAAAGTGCTGGGATTATAGGCATCAGACACCGTGACTGGCTTAGAACTTACTTTCTTACAACACTACCTGCAGGCATCCCCAAACTACGGTCCGCGGGCTGCATGCGGGCCCCCCTCCGCACTTCAGGAAGGGGCACCTCTTTCATTGGTGGTCAGTGAGAGGAGCACAGTATGTGGCGGCCCTCCAACGGTCTGAGGGACAGTGAACTGGCCCCCTCTGTAAAAAGTTTGGGGACGCCTGATGTAAAGGATGTGTCAGAACAGCTCCTGTGCAGTGCCTAGCGTCAGCACCCAAGCTGCGGGAGACACCCTCGTCCAGCAGACAAGCTCTGAGAGCCTCACTGCACCAGATCCAGCCAGGTGCGAGGGCCAGCTGGCTGGGACAGGCTCATCAGGTCAGCTTTGACCACAGATCCCCGAGGAAGGCCCTCCAGTTATCTGTAAGGCAACGGAACACTTGCTTCCCCTTCCACAAGGAAACATGGGCCACCGACTCCAACAAGGGCTTAGTTCGTGACACATGACAAGCTTGTGCCTGCCTAGGGTTGGACCCTGCACATGGCTTGAATGTCAACTTCATATGACCGGCCAGGCACGGTGGCTCACATCTGTAATCCCAGCACTTTGGAAGGCCGAAGCAGGCAGATCACTTGAGGTCAGCAGTTCAAGACCAGCTTGACCAACATGGTGAAATACCATCTCTACTAAAAATACAAAAATTAGCTGGGCATGCTGGTGTATGCCTATAGTTCCAGTTACTCAAGAAGCTGAGGCAGGAGAATCACTTGAGCCAGGGAGGTGGAGGTTGCAGTGGGCTGAGATTGTGCCACTGCACTCCAACCTGGGCAACAGAGCAAGACTCTGTTTAAAAAAAAATTCATATGGCTTAACCCAACACCAAAGACAAGGAGACATGTAACCACCCTGAGGGGAGGCAGGAAAGTCTTCCCAAGGTGGACATTCAGTCTTTTTTTTTTTTTTTTTTTAAATAGAGACGAGGTCTCACTATGTTGCCTAGGCTGGTTTTGAACTGAGCTCAAGTGATCCTCCCACCTTACCCTCCCAAAGTCCTAGGATTATAGGCATGGGCCACCATACTCCTGGCCAACTCAGTCTTGAACTCTTGAGTTGGGGTTTGCCAGGTGCCAGAAGAGGGAAGGTTTCATAGCAGAAGTAACACCATGAGCAAAGCAAAGAGGAAAAAAAATCTGTCTATCTATCTATCTATCTATCTATCTATCTGGTATGTGTATATATATATTTATGCTATATTGTTACACAAAGATTTAAAGCACCACAAAATATGGATGCCCCCTACCTCCCCATCCTAAAAAGACCTGTGCGACAGTAGTGTGGAGGGGGCAGCGTGTCCTGGGTGCCCTGATGCTTGTGTGGGGGGTGCCAATTGAGAAGGACCCAGTAAGGCCAGGATTTAAACATGATCCCAAGTAAAGGAGAACCAAAGGAATGGCATTCCCTGCTAAAAGACCATTCCATCAATGGTAGTGGAAGGTGGACGGTGGCGCAGAGCACTGTTAGGAGGACCTCCCTGAGCCGTGAAGGCCACTGGTGGGCAGGACGGGGTGGGAGGAGCGTGCATACCTGCCTGGACTCTGGCTTGGCTGTTTGTGGGCACTCTCTCCATGCCCTGAAGCAGGGGGCTCAGATGGCAGCTCCATTGATTTAGGAAACGCCAAACTAGGGGGTGCTGTGGGGACCTATCTGGGCTGAGTGTGGGTGTTATTAGTGAGTAGGGGAAACAAGAGAACAGGCCGGATGCGGTGAGGGCCTTTGATGGGGCTTCCAGGGAGGAAGGGAGTGAGAGGCAGAGGCCAGCACAAGGGGACTGGGGTACAATGACTCCCAGGAGGGGTCAGCAGCTGGCAACTGCAAAGGCGGGGATAATGGGCCCAGAGTGTCCTCGGGGGTTGGAAACCAGAAGGTCACCTGTGGTCTTGGCAGTAACACCCTCTGGAAGTCGTTGCCTGGCCACAGAGAACTGACCAGGGAGGAAGATGGGACAGGGACTTGGCCAGAGAGGGCCTGAGGGGGAGGCAGGCAGAGCCCCAGAGCCTGTTGAGAGGCTCGAGGAAGGCAGCAGGAGGGGAGGTTGAAGACAGAGCAAAGGATGTGTCCGGAGATTGCACAGAGATGGGGGAGAAGGATCTGGAAGCAATGAAGGGAACAGGCTTGGGTGGGATGAAAATGGCCAGGGAAGCGCGGCCGATGACAGGCTGAGGTGGGGTGGGAGAGTCTCCATTGCACGGGGCAAATGTGTTTATCTGCAACTTTTTGTTCACTTGATTATAAAACCAATAAGTATTTATCGTGAAAAATTAGGTAAATACATAGAATATATAAATGATCTGCCCTCCCAATACCTAAGCACAACCACTTAACATTTGGTTTAAAAAAAATCTTTAGGCTGGGCGCGGTGGCTCAAGCCTGTAATCCCAGCACTTTGGGAGGCTGAGGCGGGTGGATCACGAGGTCAAGAGATCGAGACCATCCTGGTCAACATGGTGAAACCCCGTCTCTACTAAAAATACAAAAAATTAGCTGGGCATGGTGGCACGTGCCTGTAATCCCAGCTACTCAGGAGGCTGAGGCAGGAGAATTGCCTGAACCCAGGAGGCGGAGGTTGCGGTGAGCCGAGATCGCGCCATTGCACTCCAGCCTGGGTAACAAGAGCGAAACTCCGTCTTAAAAAACAAAAACAAACAAACAAAAATTATTTTAAAATATGCAAATACACACTTAAAAATACTAGCCTGGGTTGTCCATGCTACATGGCTAGCATGCTATAGTCACACTATTCTAGAATTTGCTTTTTTATTTAGCAATACATTGTGAGGCTCTTCCCATGTCATTCACTATTTTTCTAAAAATCATCTTCAGTACTCTTTCATGTGAATATATCATAATTTATGGAACCAGCCTCCTATTTTGGGGATGTAGTTTCTAATTTTATAAGTAACATTGCAACAAATAACCTTGTGTGTATATACGGATACAGATATCTATTTAGATTATCCATCTATCTATCTATCTATCTATCTATCTATCTATCTATCTATCTATCTTTGTGAATATCTCATTACTTCCCAGTATAAAATCCTAGCAGTGGACCGGGCATCTGTAATCCCAGCATGTTGGGAGGCCAAGGCAGGCAGATCACTTGAGTCAGGAGTTCCAGACACGGTGAAACCTTGTCTCTATTAAAAAAAAACATCAACAATTAGCTCGGTGTTGTGGTGGGCACCTGTAATCCCAGCTACTCCGGAGGCTGAGGCAGGAGAGTCACTCGAAACTGGGAAACAGAGGCTGCAGTGAACCAAGATCGTATCATCGCACTCCAGCCTGGGCAACAGAGCAAGACTCTGTCTGGAAAAAAAAAAAAAAAAATTCCTAGCAGTGGAATTACTGACTGTGAAAGTACTAGTGGCCGGGCATGGTGGCTCATACTTGTAATCCCAGCACTTTGGAAACCTGAGGTAGGAGGATTGCTTGAACTCAGGTGTTCAAGACTAGCCTGGGCAACACAGTGAGACTCTGTCTCTACAAAAAATAAAAAATTCAGCCAGGTGCGATGGTACATGCCTGTAGTCCCAGCTACTTGGGAGGCTGAGGTGGGAGGATGCTTTGCTCTCAGGAGGTCAAGGCTGCAGTGAGCTGTGATTGTTCCACTGTACTCCAACTGGGGTGACAGAGCGAGACGGTGTCTTAAAACCAAAGCAAAAAAGTCCTGGGGCTGGGCACAGTGGCTCACACCTGTAATCCCAGCTTTTTGAGAGGCCAAAGTGGGCAGATCACAAGGTCGAGAGATGGAGACCATCTGGCCAACATGGTGAAACCCCGTCTCTACTAAAAATGCAAAAATTAGCCAGGCATGGTGGTGCATGCCTGTAGCCCCAGCTACAGAAGAATTGCTTGAACCCAGGAGACGGAGGTTGCAGTGAGCCAAGATCTTGCCACTGTACTCCAGTCTGGACGACAGAGAGAGACTCCGTCTCAAACAAAACAAAACAAAACAAAAAGACCTGGTATTCTGAATGTGTGCAATATATACTGTCATAGTGTCCCCAAGAGCATGAAGATTCTAGATTGATCCACACTCCTGGCAATGGTGGATAACCAGAGTGTGCTGGTGGTGAAGGGAGAGTTATAATTTTTCTTTTAGTTAGGAATATTTATGTAATTTATGTACTTAGTGGTTCACCAAGCATATAATAACTCCAAATTAGTAAAAACAATTATCAGAAATAGCAGCATGGCTATATAAATCATGGTATATGAATATAGTATCAATCATTAAATCATCTTTTACAGGATGTTCAACAATGCAAAAGAAAACAAACTAAAATCAAACTGCAAACAAACCATATGTATATGTAGACACATACACAAACACTAAAATGTTTCTCACTTGCTAAAAATATATGTAGGAAAAAACTAAAGGTAATACACTAACATGATTATCATCATTCTCTCTGGTTGCTGGAATCATTTTTTATTTTCTTTATATTTGTTCTATGCATGTTTCGGACTACAAGTAAAAAAAGCTCAACTCCACCGGTTTAAGCGGTAAGGGATATGTAATATCCACCATAAACAGAATTCCAGAGGCAGTGAGTACAGGTGGGCAAGGTGAAGCTGAGTGACTGCACTGCAGATCCGGGTTCTATCCAATGGGTTTCTCATCCTTCTCTGTGTGGTTTTGCTTTTGTTCTTAGAATTGTCACTTTGTGCAAATAGGATGGCTGTAGTGCCTCCAAGCATAGCATTCAAGCAACAAAGGCCAAAAGAGGAAAAGAGAGTAGAACATTTCTCAAGCGCTTCATAAAAGTCAGGAAAAGCTTAGATCCCATGGCTAGAATGGATTGCATGCCCATTGAAATAATCATTGACAAGGGGAATTAACTTTAAAACACTGGGCTAAATTAATCGAATCCGACCGCCAGGGCTGAGAAAGGTCCTAACCTTCCCTGAAGAACATGCCCACCCATTGCCTTGAGCACACAAAGTATTTATTTTATTATTTTTTTGAGATGAGGGTCTCATCTCACTCTGTTGCCCAGGCTGGAGTGCAGTGACACAATAACAGCTCACTGCAGCCTCGACCTCCAGGGCTGAAGCAATACTTCTGCTTCAACCTTCCCAAGTGCTGAGATTGCAGATGTGAGCCACCTCGCCTGGCCTCAGGTTTCTGCTAGCAAGGAAACATATCAAACAAGACCTAAGGAAGTGGAGAGTCATCCTATACTTGCACACAGGATGGCTGAATTCATTTTCTATTGCTATTCTAACAAAGTACCATATTTTTTTTTTGTTTTAACTTTTAATTTTTAAGGCTGGGTGTGATGGTCCACGCCTGTAATCCCAACACTTTGGGATTAGGCTGAGGCAGGTGAATTACCTGGAATAAAGAGTTCAAGACCAGCTGGGCCAACATGGTGAAACTCCTTCTCTACAAATAATTTAAAAATTAGCTGGGTGTGGTGGTGCATGCCTGTAATTCCAGCTACTTGGGAGGCTGAGGCAGGAGAATTCGCTTGAACCCAGGAGGTGGAGGTTGCAGTTGCCAAGATTGTGCCACTGCACTCCAGCCTGGGTGACAGAGCAAGCCTTCCTCTCAAAAAAATATATTTTTTTAAGATTTTTGTGGGTACAGTAGGTGTATATATTTATAGAATATATGGACTGTTTTGATACAGGCATGCAACGTATAATAATGACATCATGGAGAATGGAGTACCCTCCCCTCAAGTATTTATCCTTTGTGTTACAAATAATCCACTCATACTCTTTTAGTTATTTTAAAATGTACAGTTAAATTATTATTGACTATAGTCACGCTGTTTTGCTACCAAAAACTAGTACTTTTTTTTTTTTTTTTTTTTTTGAGACAGAGTCTTGTTCTGTTGCCAGGCTGGAGTACAGTGGCGCAATCTTGGCTCACTGCAACCTCGGCATCTCGGTTTCAAGCAATTCTCCTGCCTCAGCCTCCTGAGTAGCTGGGACTACAGGCGCGTGCCACCATGCCCAGGTAATTTTCATATTTTCGTAGAGAACGGGATTTCACCATGTTGGCCAGGATGGTCTCGATCTTCTGACCTTGTGATCTGCCCTCCTCGGCCTCCGAAAGTGCTGGGATTACAGGTGTGAGCCACTGCACCTGGCCATTCTTTTGCTTTGTTTAAGTTGGGGATCTCTGTCACCCAGGCTGGAGTGCAGTGGTGTGATCTCAGCTCACTGCAACCTCTGCCTCACGACTTCAAGTGATTCTCTTGCCTCAACCTCTCAAGCAGCTGAGATTACAAGCACCTGCTAGCATGCCCAGTTAATTTTTGTATTTTTAAGAGAGACAGGGTTTTACCATGTTGGCCAGGCTGGTCTTAAACTCCTGATCTTAAGTGATCTACCCGCCTCAGCCTCCCAAAGTGTTGAGATTACAGGCATGAGCCACTGTGCCCAGCCCATTCTTTTTTTTTTTGAGACGGAGTTTCACTCTTGTTATCCAGGCTGGAGTGCAATGGCGCGATCTCGGCTCACCGCAACCTCCGCCTCCTGGGTTCAAGCACTTCTCCTTCCTCAGCCTCCTGAGTAGCTGGGATTACAGGCACGCACCACCATGCCCAGCTAATTTTTTGTATTTTTAGTAGAAACGGGGTTTCACCATGTTGACCAGGATGGTCTCGATCTATTGATCTCGTGATCCACCCGCCTTGGCCTCCCAAAGTGCTGGGATTACAGGCTTGAGCCACCGCGCCCGGCCCAGCCCATTCTTTATTCTTTATTGTTTTTGCACCCATTAACCTTCTCCATCTCCCCCAACCACGACCCCCAACTAACTAGCCTTCCCAGTCTCTAGTAACCACCCTTCTACTCTTTTATCTCCAGGAGCTCAATTGTTTTGATTTTTAGATCCCACACATAAGTGGGAACGTGTGATGTTTGACTTTCTGTGCCTTGCTTATTTCACGTAGCATAATGATCTCCAGTTCCATCCATGCTTTGCAGATAACTGGATCTCCTTCTTTTGGGCTGAATAGTACTGCATTGTGTATATATACCACATTTTTCTTTGTCCATTCATCTGCTGATGGACACTTACGTTGCTTCCCGATCTTGGCTATTGTAAACGGTGCTGCAGCAAATGTGAGATGCAGAGCTATAGGACTTCCTTTCTTTTGGGTATATATCCGGCAGCGGGACTGCTGGATCATATGGTAGCTCTATTTTTCATTTTTTGAGGAATCACCAAACGGTTCTCCATAGTGGCTGTAACAATTTACATTCCCACCAACGGCATATGAGGGTGCCTTTTTCTCCACATCCTTGCCAGCATTTGTTACTGTCTGACTTTTGGACATACACCATTTTAACTGGGGTGAGAGGATATCTCACTGTAGTTTTGATCTGCATTTCTCTGCTGATCAATGACACTGAGCACCTTTTCAGAAGCCTGTCTGTCATCTGTATGTCTTCTTTTGAGAAATGTCTATTGTCTATTCAAATCTTTTGCCTTTTTTTTTTTTTTTTTTTTTTTTGAGACAGTTTCACTCTTGTTGCCTAGGCTGGAGTGCAGTAGCGATCTCGGCTCTCTGCAACCTCTGCCTTCCCAGGTTCAAGCGATTCTCCTGCCTCAGCCTCTTTAGTAGCTGGGATTACAGGCACCTGCCACCATGCCCAGCTAATTTTTTCTATTTTTAGTAGAGACGGGGTTTCATCATGTTGGCCAGGCTGGTCTTGAACTCCTGACCTGAGGTGATCTGCCTGCCTTAGCTTCCCAAAGTGCTGGAATTATAGGCATGAGCCACCACGCCTGGCCTCTTTTGTCCATTTTTTAATCCGACTATTAGACTTTTTCCTATAGAGTTGTTTGAGCTCGTTTTTAATTCTGATTGTTAACCCCTTGTCAGATGGGTAGTGTGCAAATATTTCCTCCCATTCTGTAGGCTGTCTCTTCACCTTCTTGATTGGTTCCTTTGCTATAGAAGCTTTTTAATCTGACGTGATCCCATTTGTTCATTTTTGCTTTGGTTGTGGATTGTTACTCAAGACATTTTTGCCCAGAACAATGTCCTTGAGATACTTCCCAGTGCTTTCCTGCAGTTGTTTCATAATTTGCAGAATTACCACAAACTTAGTGACTTAAAGCAACACAAATTTGTCTCACGATTATGGAGGTCAAGAGTTCATCTGCTGATGGGTCAACAGGGCTGCATTCTTTCTGGAGGCTCTAGGAGAGAACTTATTTTGCTTTTTCCTGTTTCTAGAGGTTGTCTACATTCCTCGGCTCATGGCCTTGCAGCACTCAAGACTTCTGACACAGTTGTCACATCTTTTGTTTCTGACACACCTGACTCCCTTCAGTAAGGACCCTTGTGGTTTCACTGGGCCCACCCAGATTATCCAGAATCATCTCTCCCTAGGTCCTTAACTTAATCACATCAGAAAAGTCCTTTCTGCCATGTCACGTAATGCAGTCACGGGTTGTGAGGACTGCAATCTGGATATCTTTGAGGGACCATCATTCTCTTAACATATAAAATTAATATAATGCAATACTGCACAGTGACTTAACATTGCCAAGATTTCAATGCTCTCCAAAACATTACATAAATTTAAGGTGATACTAATCAAAATCCTAAAAGAATCCTTTTTCTTTCTTTTTTTTTTTTTTTTTGAGATGTAGTCTCACTGTCGCCCAGGCTGGAGTGCAGTGGTGCAATCTTAGCTCACTGCAACCTCTGCCTCCTGGGTTCAAGTGATTCTCCTGCCTTGCCTCCCGAGTGGCTGGGATTACAGGCACCCACCACTACCACCAGCTAATTTTTGTATTTTTAGTAGAGACAGGGTTTTACCATGTTGGACAGGCTGGTCTTGAACTCCTAAGCTCGTGATTCACCTGCCTCAACCTTCCAAAGTGCTGGGATTACAGGTGTGAGCCACCATGCCTGCCCCTTAAAACGATTTTTTAAGCAAGTTGCCAGACTTACTTTTAAATGCTTATGGAAAAATAAAGGTCTATACATAGTTAAATCAACTCTGAAAGAGAAGGCCAAAGGCAGGCGATGAGAGGGGTTTTTTTCCCATGCAATATTTTGATATGCTACGAACCTTTGCAATAAACAAGGGTGTGACAACAGGCAACTAGACCATGTGTCAAAATAGAGAGCTAGGGTGATTGGAGGGGATACAGAATTAGTGGCACCTCAAATCAGTGGAGAAATAACGGTCAGGCGCAGTGGCTCACGCCTGCAACCCCAGCACTTTGGGAGGCCCAGGCAGGCGGATCACCTGAGGTCAGTAGTTCTAGATCAGCCTGACCAATATGGAGAAACCCCGTCTCTACTAAAAATACAAAATTAGCCGGGTGTGGTGGCTCATGCCTGTAATCCCAGCCACTCGGGAGGCTGAGGCTAGAGAATTGCTTGAACCCAGGGGATGGAGGTTGCGGTGAGCCAAGATTACGCCATTGCACTCTAGCCTGAGCAAGAAGAGCGAAACTCCGTCTTAAAAAAAAAAAAAAAAAAAGATCTGTTTATAGGTGGTGTAGAGAAGAGTAGCTCTCCACATATAAGCCAGGATGCCTATCTTACACCACACAGAGTAGTCTCTTATCTGTAGGCAATAATGTCCGAGACCTCCAGCATTCAAACTTCTGAAAGGTGAGCTTGAGATGTGAAGGTGGAACTAGGAATCTTGCACATCAGCATCCTGCAGGCCTCCAGAGTGCCCATGGGCTGGGGAGAGTGCCCGCTGCATTACACTGACCAGCTCTTTCCCTACCGCACAGCTCTCTCTGTCTGCTTCTAAGGGCAGGAACCATAGCCCATTGATTTCCGCAACACCCTCAATGAGAACACATGGCAGAGAAGTGATCCAAATGTTTGTCGAGACCTGATGAAGGAAGCTGGTGACAGGTGACTGCATCGTTATAGTGGGAAGGTCCGTGGTTTCAGGAAAACAAGCCGCCCTCACTACCTGGAAGCTTGCCAGAGCCAAAGATCTGGATGGGACCACCCCACATATCAGGGAAGAGCCAGATGTGCTCCCAGCCATGGAAAATGCCCTCAAATTTCTCTGCAAAGAAGAACATCTGACCCGAGAATTGACTGCGCCCACTGGTTAGCCCTTACATTTATTAGATTCCCTTTATCTTTATCTCTGACTAAAATAGCCTATGCCATTGCTGTCTCTCTGTGAAACCACGGTTTTAATTATTTTAAAAAATAATTTAAAAATACTTTTAAAACAATGAGTCAGTGTTCTCTTTCCCATATCAAGCAGGAAGAATTTTATTAGTTCCTGTTACTACTTCCATTTAAAAAGATATTATACGTATCAACTAGATTTACTAGTAATTGATAGCTGGCTTATTCTGGATGAAAACCAAATGAGCCAAAACCCCTCAGATGTAAAGAACATTTGGGGAACAATTAAGGAATAGTGATAATACTATATCTGTATTATTGATGTTACATTTCTTAGCTGTAATAATGGGGTTATGTGCTAAAGCCTGCATTCTTCTCTCAGATAGTCCAGCAAAAACATGCATATGCATGTAAATTAGGTATTACACACATAGAAGGAGAGGGAGACAGGGCACACAAATGTTAACTGGAAGCTCTTCAGTGTAATATTCTTTCAACCTTTCTGTAGGTTAAAAACACTACTTTTAAGTTTAAGAGACAAGGGCATACTAGTTTATACCTCAGCAATTAAAAATAAACACCTAGAAATACAAGTATATCATACCTAATTATGAAATCAAACCAAACAGATCATCTATGGCATGGGCCCCAAAATATTTATAGGTCAAATCCCAGCTGGGTGACAGAATATGTCAAGGAGCTGGGTGTGTGGTACCTGGTGTCCCTGGGATCCGTGCAGCACAGGGCCCCGTGAGGGCAGGCATTTCTGAGTGTAAACGCTCAGTCCCCAGTGCCTGGTTGTTCATTACAAAATTGCAATAGAGTAAGACTGGAGAGAACTAAACTGCCCAGCTTTAGGGGATAACTAAGTAACCATGGTATATTCATCTAAAATATGACATGACCTTTATTTGTTGAATGAGGATACGGAGGTTTTTAGCCTGCTCTCTGTAATATTTTGCCGTAATACTCCTCCAGATAGGAGAAGAGAGGCCACCCAAACCACAGAAGTGGCTTCTCTACTGCCCACTAGACTGTCTGATCTGGGGCTCCTTAGCCCCACAGGGGGCCTAGTCCCCCAGGGAGATCGGAGGCTCTGCATAACCAGATGAAACATTCATTTACCTAAATGGAGTACGAGCAAGGCTACGGACGAGGAATAAGGCTTGGCAGCTAAAACTGCATCCAGTTGTCCCAAAAAGTCATCTACAATCAATCAATTTCGAGTCTTAAACTATGACATTCCAATACCAACGAAGGGCTTGGTGCTAGGACGAGAAGCCCAGAAAAGGCGTGACAGGAGGCCTTCTGGAGAGGGCCCGGCTCCTCTCAGGCCTCTTCTTTTGAAATTACTCTGGCCAACATTTGTCTTCTGAAAATCCTGTAATCCAACCACTTCTCTTTCTGGAACAAAAAAATCCTGGGGGAAGGGAGAAGGACTCGACCTCTTTCCCTCCAAAAATCCCCCAAAAATAAAGACATAAATGCTTTTCGGTATGAATGCTTTATTTTGAATTTTAAAAATACATACATCTTACACTGCAGTTAATCAGAACAAAGCTTAAGAAAGTCAATTCCCGCTTCCTTTAGCCATGACTTACACTGGGTACCCGTTTCTGTGGCCACTGGGGGTGACGGGCCTTCGCAGGGGCTCATCCCCGCTCCGCTGCACACCGGCCGGCCCCTTCCGCCTCGTCTTCCCTGTGTTGGTCATGATCTGGTGGAAGGTAAGAGAAAACAGGGCTGGAGAAATCCTCTACTAGAGAAGCAAACAGAATATGCTGAATAAACTATTGTACAATTATGAGAAGCTTTGCAAATAAATAAGGAGGGATCATGTCACAAATTATTCAGGTAAACAGAAACTGAAGTGAGAAACCGTTTTTTTGCTAACGAGTTTGCCCTATCACATCACTTAGCAGTACAAATTAAAACAAAGTCACACTGCAGGAAAAGGAGAAAGCAGTGACTACTGTAATCCATCATATCTCTGGAAAGGACTGGATTTGTAAAAATAAGAAAGGAAAACAAGAGGGACATTTGATTTCATAAAAAAACAAACATTTTCACATGCACAGTATGTTAAGAAATAAACCAAATCAACAGGCAAACAACAAACTGGGAAGAAGTATTTGAGGCAAATTTAAGATTAAAGATTAACATTTTTTTTTTTTTTTTTGAGATGGAGTTTTGCTCTTGTCACCCAGGCTGGAGTGCAATGGCGTGATCTCAGCTCACCGCAACTTCTGCCTCCCAGGTTCAAGCGATTCTCCTGCCTCAGCCTCCCAAGTAGCTGGGATTACAGGCATACACCACCACGCTCGGCTAATTTTTTTTCTTTTCTTTTTTTTTTTTGTGTGTGTGTATTTTTAGTACAGATGGGGTTTCACCATATTGACCAGGCTGGTCTTGAACTCCTTATCTCATGATTCACCCGCTTGGGCTTCCCTAAGTGCTGGGATTACAGGCATGAGCCACTGCGCTCAGCCAAAGATAAACATTTTCATAGCTAAGGAGCTCCTGCAAATCAGTAAGTAAAACAGTAAACTGATAATTGAGCAAAGAATTCAAACAACCATATCATAAAATAGAAATTATCACTAGTAAGTAAAAGAAAAAAAAGATCCCTTTGCTAGAAATTAGAAACTACAACTTGACAAAAAAAAATCATTCTTAAACTATTATAAGAATGACAGAAAAATGATCCCATCCACTGCTGCCAATAGTTTAAAGCATTAGTTACAACTAATTAACAGTCATTAGTGAGACTGAACTTTGAAACGACGCTTGGAAAGCCATTTGGCATTTTATCAAGAGTTATAAAAATGTCACACATCTTTGGGTATAAATACTAGTGAATGGATCCAAAACATGGAAAGCGTAAAGTAATCAAGGTTGTTCATTATGAAATTATTATAGAATAAAACTAGAATGATCTAATGTCTAGTAACAGAGAAATAAATAAGTAAAATAATAAAGAACAGGTTATGGGCTGGGTGCAGTGGCTCATGCCTGCAATCCCAGCACTTTGGGAGGCCGAGGCCGGTGGATCATGAGGTCAGGAGTTCAAGACTAGCCTGGCCAACATGGTGAAACCCCTTGTCTACTAAAAATACAAAAATTAGCTGGGCATGGTGGTGAGTGCCTATAATCCCAGCTACTCGGGAGGCTGAGGCAGGAGAATCGCTTGAACCCGGAAGGAGGAGGTAGCAGCGAGCCGAGATCACGCCACTGCACTCCAGCCTGGGCAACAGAGCAAGACTCCGTCTCAAAATCAAAAAGAACAGGTTATGGAGAAATATGTTGATTTAAAACGTTAAATAAAAATCAGGTTATAGCCGGGCACAGTGGCTCATGCCTGTAATCCCAGCACTTTGGGAGGCTGAGGCGGGTGGATCACGAGGTCAAGAGATCGAGACCATCTGGTCAACATGGTAAAACCCTGTCTCTACTAAAAATATAAAAAATTAGCTGGGCATGGTGGCACATGCCTGTAATCCCAGCTACTCAGGAGGCTGAGGCAGGAGAATTGCCTGAACCCAGGAGGCGGAGGTTGCGGTGAGCCGAGATCACGCCATTGCACTCCAGCCTGGGTAACAAGAACGAAACTCCGTCTCAAAAAAAAAAAAAAAAATCAGGTTATAATAATGTACATAAAGAATGTTTTTTTTTCCCTTGAGACAAGGTCTTGCTAGGTTGCCCAGGCTGAAGGCTGAATCTTTCTGCCTTAGCCTCCCCAGCAGATGGGACTAGAAGTACATACCAGTGTGTCCAGCTAAACGATGGTTTCAATTATGCTACAAGTGCACAAAAATACTGGAAGGAAATGAACAGGATTAAGACTTAACACAATTAGAGTGGGTATATAGGACAGTAGAACTAAGAATTTTTTTCTGCCAATTTTTTTTGTAATATGTTAAGTGTTAATATACAATTATGTTAACACTTAAGAAAAATTGTGCCAGGTGCAGTGGCTCACGCCTGTAATCCTAGCACTTTGGGAGGCCAAGGTGGGCGGATCACCTAAGGTCGGGAGTTCAAGACCAGCCTGGCCAACATGGGGAAACCTCATCTCTACTAAAAATATAAAAATTAGCTGGGCGTGGTGGCGCATGCCTGTAATCCCAGCTACTTGGGAGGCTGAGGTAAGAGAATCGCTTGAACCTGGGAGGCGGAGGTTGTGGGTAAGCCGATATTGCGCCATTGTACTCTAGCCTGGGCAACAAGGGTGAAACTCTGTCTCAAAAAAAAAAAAAAAAGAAAAAGAAAAGGAAAAATTACTTAAAAAGGATATCACTGTAAAATTAGTGGAATGTGAATAAAGTCTATGGATGGTACCAATGTCAACTTTGCTATTAGGCTGTAAGTTACATAAGATATTAGCACCGGGGAAATTATGTGAAGGGCACATGGGAACTGTCTGTATTCCTTCTGCAACTTCCCATGAATCTATAATTATTTCAAAACAAAAAGTAAAACAAAAAACAAAAAAACCCTTTTTGAACACTGGAATTTAATCTTCGATTTCTTGATTTCTGCTGAAAAGTTCTTTGGGTTTATGTAATATCTGAGGTAGGAAGAGAAAGAAAAAAAGGCCTGGTGCCTATGGGATTCAGTGAGCCTCACCTGGACCCTGGGACAGCTCTCAGCCAGGGAAGTGGCAGGTGGAGTCAAAACCTGCCCTGACAGCCAGGTGTGGTAGCTCACAAGGTCAGGAGTTCGAGACCAGCCTGGCCAACATGGTGAAACCCCGTCTCTACTAAAAATACAAAAATTAGTCGCGTGTGGTGGCAAGTACCTATAATCCCAGCTACTCAGGAGGCTGAGGCAGGGGAATCACTCGAACCCAGGAGGTGGAGGTTGCAGTGAGCCGAGACCACGCCACTGCACTCCAGCCTGGGCAACAGAGCGAGACTCCGAGACTCCATCTCAAACAAACAAACACCCCTGCCCTGACTAGGAGGTGGGGAAGGAATGGAAAGGAGAGTGCAAGGGAAAAAGACTGGGAGAGGGAGAAAGTGGGAGGTGCCTGCCGTCTTGGGGGAAATGGAATGCAACTAAGCCTTGTAAATAAAAATGAAAACACAGTTGCATCACCTTTTCTGTCTGTAGAGAAATCTAACAAGGCAGGACATTTCACTGCAACCACTTAACACTGCTGTCTGCTTCCACTCTGACTTCCCTTCCACTCCACTTTCCCGATCCAGGATCTAGGGTGACTTTACACACCCTCCTCACCAGGGAGAGCAGGCTAAGCCCACTGTCACAGTGCTCCAGAGTGGCACTTGCCTTCTCTTTGTCCTGTCCCTCATGCCAGAGGACCCCTGAGCGCTCCCACAGAGAAACACTAAGAAGGCAACTGGACACCAGCGGACGCTCCAGTCGCACCTCCACCCTTACACCCAAGCTGCTGGCTGGTTTTAAAATAACTGGCACATACCATGACCAGTTCCTGGGATTATGGTCAGGAGGTATGGAGTAGGGCCTAGACTCTATGCTGAACCCAGATTCGGTGGTCTGAGACTAGGTCTCGCTGTACAAGATCACACTTGCCGGGTACTGACCACTCCTAGCTGTTATCTACACCACTCGGCAAGAGCAATTTTATCTGTTTGGTGCCTTCTGTAAACATCTTGAAGGTAACAGCTGTGTCTTAAGCCTCTTCGGCATTCTGCTGTGTTGGGCAGATGGCACAGGTTTAATCAAAGCTTTTCAAATATAATTTTCTGACAAAATGTTTCAAGATCTTTAGACTCATCTTGAAAAATCTACCATGTACCCAGTACATGAGAACAAGAGGCCTGGGTCATGACTTTCAGGCACATATTCCTAACAAAATGTCTTCTACCTTGCTCAGTGCTCCCCAGCTTGGCACATACACAAAACGTGACAAAAATGTGAATTTAAAGGCTTTTCATGCACCACAAGAGCCAGGGCATGGCAAGGTGGGACCCTGTCTTCTGAGATCACCTACCCAGCACACAGAGGCTTGCAGGCTGGCAATGTCGGATCACAAGACCGGGTGACAGGGTGGCACATTAAATTTCTTACTGCTCCACGTTAAATTTTCTTTTTTTTTGAGACGGAGTTTCGCTCTTGTTACCCAGGCTGGAGTGCAATGGCACGATCTCACCTCACCGCAACCTCCATCTCCTGGGTTCAGGCAATTCTCCTGCCTCAGCCTCTTGAGTAGCTGGGATTACAGGCACGTGCCACCATACCCAGCTAATTTTTTGTATTTTTAGTGAGACGGGGTTTCACCATGTTGACCAGGATGGTCTCGATCTCTTGACCTTGTGATCCACCCGCCTGGGCCTCCCAAAGTGCTGGGATTACAGGCTTGAGCCACCACGCCCGGCCTCACATTAAATTTTCTAATCAAAATATTCATGATATGCTATGGTGACCTGATGCGGTTGGTTGAATGGTGGCCCCCAAAAGCTATGTCCATGTCCTGACCCCTGGAAACTGTGAATGAGTTTATTTGGAAAAAGGACCCCTGTAGATATAATAAAGACCCTTAAGATGAAGTCATCCTGGGTCACCGGGGGGACAAGTGTCCTTAGAAAAGACAGAAGCGGGGAAGGCCATGTGAAGCCAGGGCAGAGACTGGCAGCCTGCAGCCACAAGCCAAGGACAGCCTGAGGCAAGCAGCGTTCTCCCACAGAGTTCTTCAGGGGAGCTCAGCCCAAAAATGCATTGATTTGATTTTGAACTTCTGCCTTCCAAAATTAAGAAAGAATAAATTTCTGCTTTTTTTTTTTTTTTTTGAGATGGAGTTTTACTTTTGTTGCCCAGGCTGGACTGCAATGGCACAATCTTGGCTCACCACAACCCCCACCTCTCGGGTTCAAGTGATTTTCCTGCCTCAGCCTCCCGAGTAACTGGGAGTACAGGCATGTGCTACCATGCCCGGCTAATTTTGTATTTTTAGTAGAGACAGGGTTTCTCCATGTTGGTAAGGCTGGTCTTGAACTCCCGACCTCAACTGATCCACCTGCCTCGGCCTCCCAAAGTGCTGAGATTACAGGCATGAATCACCACACCCGGCCAATTTCTGCTGTTTGCAGTCTGCAGTTAGTGGTGCTTTGCTGCTGCAGCCATGGGAAATACCAAACTGTACTTGGTCTTCCCATTTATACAGCAGGTTCTTTCTGTGTTTCTCACTACTCACATCTCCACCCATAGTTTCCTTCTAGTAAAAGGATCATCCATAAACATTTAGGAGGTTTAGAACTACATCTTATAGCAAAATGGTACCGTTTCCAGATGCCACGAAACTGGGGTTCCTGATTTGAAAGCTCTGTCTCTTTGCACCTCCCCAATCCGTATGATTAAACTAGTAACCCCATCACATTCTGCATCCTGCCTTTTTTGTTGTTGCTGAAGATGTTCACCATATCAACAGAAGATCCCACCCATGGCATTTCACTGTAAGTTATTAACCGAGGGCTGTGTTCAGGCTTCTGTCTGGCCTGGCTACAGATGGACATCCTGGCTCACGTTTGCGTGCCTGCATGTCTGTCTGTGCGACAGTGTCTCAACAGGTTATCACCACGTGTCATCTGAGGAAGCCCAACCAATCTGCCTCCTCTGTTTTCCTCACTGCTGGCCCATGAAGCAGGAGTGTCTTGTAGATGCTTCTATCGTATCATATGGTGCAGTCTCTTTGACAAAGCCAGTGTTCTTCCAGAGGGAAACAAAGGCCTAGTCATGGCTTAGACTTCCATCAACAACTTGGAACCTTGACTGTTGCACTTCTGACCTTTCTTGAGCACCTCCTCATTTAACCCAATGTAAACAGCTCCAGGTCAATTAGACTCCTTTGATCCTTGAGATGTTCTAAGGAATGGCAGGTACTACAGCAGCCCCTCCCACCCACCCCCACCCCCACCCTCACCACCCACCGCCCCTGCCACCATCAGTCACCTCCCTGCCTTCTTCACAATGCAGCAGAGTGAAAATATAAGTGGCTGTGTTAGAACATGAGTCAAACCGAGTCACTTCCTTGCTCTCACCTCCTTTGGCGTCCTAGCTATTGTAGAGCAAAATCCAAAGCCCTTGACATGACCTACAAAGCCACATGATCTGGACTGTGGCTATCTGCAACCTGAAGTCTCACCAACACGCACTGCACTCCAGCCTGGAGGCCCTGAAGTTCCACAGATGATGAGGAAGGGACGAGGGCCAGGTGACCAGGGGCCCAGTGTCCTGGGGAGTTACGGAGGGTCTGGGTCGGGGGTGGCCATGAGACCTGGAGGGCACTTTCTGCTTTCAGCTGCTCCCATGAAGGCTCAGGCCACTTGCATGCACTGTCCTTCTCCTTCCCGAGGCTCCGATTGTACCAGTCAATTGCTGAGACACGGGCTCCACCCTTCTTTTCCAGCACCAACCTGCTGGCTGTGAGGAGACTTTGGGGTTCAAGCAACTGACTGAGGCAATTGCCAGCTTCAAAGTTCCAGGAGCCTCTTTTTTTTTTTTTTTTTTTTTGGAGTGCTGTGGCCTGATCTCTGCCCATTGCAACCTCTACCTCCCGGATTCAAGTGATTCTCTTGCCTCACCCTCCTGAGTAGCTGGGATTACAGGCACATGCCACCATGCCCAGATAATTTTTGTATTTTTAGTAGAGATGGGGTTTCATCATGTTGGCCAGGCTGGTCTCGAACTCCTAACCTCAGGTGATCCACCTGTCTCGGCCTCTCAGAGTGCTAGGATTATAGGCGTGAGCCACCGTGTCCGGCCTAGGAGCCTCTTTAGTGACTCTTCTACCCTATGTGCTCAGCAGTCCCACACAGGGTTTCAGTCTGAGTTGGTCCTGGTTTCTGGCAATTGTTCCTCCCTGCCAAACCCTTACTCTCCGGCATCCCACTTGCGCCACCTGGCCGCCCCACCTGCTCTCTGAGATACCTGTGGGCCCTGGCACTGCTATCCTCTCCTGAGGAGTGGCTGCTTTCCTGACTCACACCCTGCCCTATTTAGCTGGTGGGTCATAAGCCAGTGGTTCTGGAGCTGGCTGAGCATGAGCCAACGGGAGCTCTCAGAGGTCAGCTTAAGGCCCCATCCCAGGTGATGACACCACAGGCCTCTTGGATGCTTGGACTGACCACTGGCTCCATCCTGAAAGACCCTCCCTCCCTTCTCTTTCCATGACCTTCTTCAGTTCTCCTTAGGAGCCTGTGACTACTCACTTACTGGCCTTCTTGGGGGCCCCTCCTTTCTCCCACTCCGAATTGCTGGAATGCCCCTCCTTGCTGACATACACTGTGCTTCAGTGGGTAACCTCATGGGCTCTGATGGCTTCAGCCAACGCCTTCAGGCCAATGACTAGCAAGTCTACTGCAGTATTGCCTTCCAATACATAAAGCAGGCAGAAGTGAAAAAGGGGGATGGTAGGCGATGGCTACAGAGGTGAGGCACATCTTTTGATGTTCCAAAGGCCTCTGGCATATGCCTTCTAGCTCTGTCTTTCCCCAATCTCCCTTCTGTACACCTGCCTACTTGTGATAGGTAGCTAGGGCCACAGTGCACTTCAGGGCCACTGAGAGCAGACTGGCTAACATGGACCTTCTCATCAACACAGTATGGTAACAAACCAAACTAAGCCCTCTGTGTCACTGAAAACACAAAACCCATCAACGTCCATCTGGCCTTTCTGTTTCAGGATCCCCATCCTTCGTGTGGCACTTACCCCCAGGTACTCCGTGGTCAGAAGCTTCTCTCCTGAGAGTTCTCCAAGCTGGGGCTGGATCAGTTCGTCTTTGTCCAGATCGGCTTCCATGATGTCATGATCCTCCTGTTTCAGGAGACATGGGGTGAATGCCTGGACACCCTGCCACAAGTTCCCAAGGAGTGGCTCCCCAGAATGTGTAGCTGTCATGAAACAAAAAGGCCTCTGCCAACCACAGCAACTTGCAGGTTTAGATTCCAAGGGGGCTCAGAGGCAGTCTACCTCTGCTCCCAACCTCTCCATGAAGACAAGAGGCACAAGGCCAACCAGCCTCTACAGGAAGCTGGGCACCTAGGAAGCCTCCATCACTCAGGTGTGCGGAGGTTGTAGAGGACTCTTTAAAGTCTCTCCTAATCACAGTTCTCAGAACTTCTCTCCCTGTGAGGTCAAGGCATCATATGAACAGCCAGTCCATCACTTTTTTTTTTTTTTTTTTTTTTGAGAAGGAGTTTTACTCTTGTCACTCAGGCTGCAGTGCAGTGGCATGATCACAGGTCACTGTGCCGTTGATCTGGGCTCAAGCAAATCTCCCCTCTCAGCCTCCCGAGTAGCTGGAACTATAGGTGTATGCCACCACACCCGGCTGATTTTCATATTTTTTTTGTACAGATGAGGTTTTGTCATGTTACCCAGGCTGCCTGGGTTTTCTTTTTCCTTCATATATGCCACATTTGGAGCCCAAGAGATCAACAACCCAGAAATGTCAATGGTAAAGACAAAAAAAAGTCCCCCAAAGCCTGTTTTTTAGCCAAAGGACCAGGACGGGGGAAGGATTGGCATGACAGGAAAATTGTAGGAAATAAACACCAGAGAGAGCACTGTAGCTCCACTCCCAGCTGCGCCAACAAGGGCCTCAGAAGTCCCAGCTATACCCTCACCAGGCTGGGCTGTGCACCCCAACACCCCTGCAAGTGATACCAGAGAAGGCCAAGTAGGCAGCAGTTTCATCCTTGCCGGGCAGTAAGGAGGCTGCCACCCCACAATGTAAGTGGAGACCAGGTGAGCTTGGACTTGTACCCACACTTGGCAGTGAACAGATGCCCCTCACACCCTTCTTGAGGTGATGTCAGAATGAGTCATGCAGGGTGCAATGAATGACATGGCACTCTTGTTCCTTCCAGGCAGGGAGGCATTAGTGGACGCTTAGTGGGGGATCCAGGAACCCCCATCATCTGGTGTCAACCATGCCAAGCGCGGAACCTGGAATTCTACTCCTACCTGGGGGTAATTATGATTTCCTGCAAGGAGTCCCAACAAGGCAAAAAAAAAAAAAAAAAGGAAATAAAAGCCACATAGCTCATAAAAGGAAGAAAAATGATCCCATTTGCATATGACTGTGTGTAGAAATAAGGGATCTACAAAAAACCACATACACACAGAAAAATCCTTCTAGAAGTAAAGAATTCAAAAAGTTCACAGGATAGAAGAAAAACACATAAAATCAATTCATTTATACCAGCAAGGAACATACAAACATTGCAATTAAAAACACAATACCATTTACAATTGCTCGAAACAAGAAATGGGCATAAATCTAACAAAACATGTATATT
The DNA here is from genome assembly GCF_048565385.1 of Saimiri boliviensis. Classification (NCBI taxonomy): domain Eukaryota; kingdom Metazoa; phylum Chordata; class Mammalia; order Primates; family Cebidae; genus Saimiri; species Saimiri boliviensis. The sequence goes on from NC_133453.1 coordinate 10,232,726, forward strand.
TGTATGCTGAAAACTACAAAACTCTCATGAAAGAAATTGGCCGGGCGCGGTGGCTCAAGCCTGTAATCCCAGCACTTAGGGAGGCCTAGGCGGGTGGATCACGAGGTCGAGAGATCGAGACCATCCTGGTCAACATGGTGAAACCCCGTCTCTATTAAAAACACAAAAAATTAGCTGGGCATGGTGGCTCGTGCCTGTAATCCCAGCTACTCAGGAGGCTGAGGCAGGAGAATTGCCTGAACCCAGGAGGCGGAGGTTGCAGTGAGCCGAGATCGTGCCATTGCACTCCAGCCTGGGTAACGAGCGAAACTCCATCTCAAAAAAAAAAAAAAAAAGAAATCTGTTGCGTGTGGTGGCTCACGCCTGTAATCCCAGCACTTTGGGAGGCTGAGGTGGGGCAGATCACCTGAGTCAGGAGTTCAAGATCAGGGTAAGGGGTGGCATGGCCTGGGCAACATGGCAAAACTCCATCTCTACCAAAAATACAGTTTTGCTCTTTCTGCCCAGGCTTGAAAGAGACCCTGTCTCAAAATAAATAAATAAATAAATAAATAAAGGCAAAAATAAAAAACAGTGGCAATAGCAATTGCTGGCGAGAATGCAGAGAAACTCAATCACTCATATATTGCTGGTGGAAATGTAAAATAACACAGGCCCTTTGAAAAACATGTTGGCAATTTCCTAAAGGACTGAACATGCAACAGTATAGAAGCAGCCATTACACTCCTGGGCATTTAGCCCAGAGAAATAAAAATACATGTCCAACATGGGGAAAACCCATCTATACTAAAAATACAAAATTAGCCAGTTGTGGTGGTAGGCGCCTGTAGTCCCAGCTACTTAGGAGGCTGAGGCAGGAGGATCACTTGAACCTGGGAGGCAGAGGTTGAAGTAGGCCAAGATCACGCCACTGTACTCTAGCCTGGGCAAAAAGAGCAAAACTCTGTCTCAGAAGAAAAGGAAAAAGAAAAGATTCAGATAAATACAGAAGCACACCTTGTTCATAAATCAGAAGACTCAACACAGTTCTCCCCATATTGACATACAGGTGTAATGAAATTTCTATCAAAATCCCAGCAAGATTTTTTTTGTAGTCATAGGTAAGATTATTCTAAAATCTATATGGAAAGGGCAAAGAAAATTGAACACACTAAGACAACTTTGAAAAAGAAGAACGATATGGGAAGAATCCATCTACATGATTTCAGGCTACAGTAATCCAGATTATATACTAATGGCAGAGAGGCAGACACATAGATCACTGGAGTGGAACAGAAAACTCCAAAAGGGACCTATACTAAAATGTTTTGTGGATTTTAGACAAAGGTACAAAAGAAATTCAATGAGAAAAGATAGCTCTTTCAATGAACGGTGCTGGAGAAACTGAACATTCATAGGAAAAACTGAACCTCAATCTAATTCTCACATCTCATATAAAAATCAACTCGAAATGGATCATGGACTTAAATGTAAAACTAACACATTTTTAGAACAACCCATACAAGGAGAAAATTGATAAACTGAATTTCACCAAAAAATTTAAAAACTTGCTCAGTGCAAAGACCCTATTAAGAAGATGAAAAGGAAAGCTACAAACAGGTAGAGTATTTGGAAACCACATATCCAACAGAAGAGTAGTATCTAAAATTTTTAAAGAACTCTCAAAACTCAACATTCAAAATACTCAAACAATCTAATTAGAAAATGGGCAAAAGACATGAAGAGACATTTCACCAAAGAGGATATACAGATGCAATAAGCACATGAAAAGAAGTTAAAGAGTTAAATATCATTAGCCATTAGGGAAATGCAAATTAAAACCACAATGACATATCACTACATGCCTATCACAATGGCAAAAATAGGCCAGGTGCAGTGGCTCATGTCTGCAATCCCAGCACTTTGGGAGGCCGAGGCGAGTGAATCACTTGAGCTCAGGAGTTTGAGACCAGCCTGGGCAACATGTTGAAACCCCGTCTCTATTAAAAACACAAAACTTAGTCAGGCATGGTGGCACACACCTGTAATCCCAGCTACTTTGGAGGCTGAGGCATGAGATCCCAGCCCAGGAGGCAGAGGTTGCAGTGAGCTGAGAATGCACCACCGCATTCCAGCTTGGGTGACAGAGTGAGACCTTTTCTCAAAAAAAAAAAAAAAAAAAAAAAACAGGGAAAAATAAAAAACCGTGGCAACACCAATTGCTGGTGAGAATGCAGAGAAACTCAATCACTTGTACATTGCTGGTGGAAATGTAAAATAATACAGGCCCTCTGAAAAACATTTTGGCAATTTCCTAAAGAGCTGAACATGCAACAATATAGAAGCAGCCATTACACTCCTGGGAATTTATCCCAGAGAAATAGCAACTTGTTGGCATTCAAAAATCTGTATATGAATGTTTCATGGCAGTTTCGTTCATAGTAGCCCCAAACTGGAAACAATAGATATCCTTCAACAAGAGAACAGGTAAACAAATTGTGGTAATACACATCTCAGACTACTACTCAGAAAGAAAAGGAACTACAGGTGTACATAACCTGGATGAATCTCCAGAGAGTGATGCTGGTGAAAAACGCCAATCCTCAATGAATGCATACTATATCATTCCACTTATATAACATTCTGGAAATGACAAAATGATAGAAATGGAGAACAAATTAGTGGTTGCCAGGGGTTAAAAGGAAATGGTGATGGCTGTAAAAGGAATCCCTCTATGAGGGATCCTTGAGTGATGGAAACGTTCTGATCTTGAATTAAAAACAGAAGAGGTAACAATACAATTAGCCTACACGAGACATCACAAGGCTATGTATAATGGAATGCCAAGCGAGCGGCATGCACATTTACACAAAGGTAAATAAAGGGGAGGATGCCCTGCTCCTTCCTAGTACCTGCCAAAGCTTCCTGCTGACCTTTAACTGTCCTTTACAGGTTAAATTATAAAGAGGAATACAAATATTAACTCAGAAAGAAGGAAGCTGCTGGCTATGGCGGGAAAAAGGGAAAGGAGGGGCCCTGGAGGAAGGTGGCAGCCAAGTGCTGGTGTGGTCTGGGGTGCAGGGGGAGGGCAGGCCATCATCTCCTGGTGACAATGTTCCCTAACATCTTCTAGCCAGTCCTTCCCTTGACTCCTGGCTCACCCAACAATCTAATGACTATAATTGGCTCCTCGAAACTTGCCAACAGGAAGGGAAAGCTCTATTCTGCAAACATGAGTACCCTATCTTCATTTCCAACTAATTTCTAGTCATTCAGGATGTTCTGGTCTTTGGTGAGTTTGATTTGCCGGAGTCGGTTTCCAAGGGCTACGAAGGTTCAACCTCCTGGGCCTAGGGTGTGGGGGTGTGACTGGGAACTGCCCTGAAATGTGACGCTGCCTGACCTAGGGTGGCCCCTGGGTAGGGCTGTGCTGGGGGACTCTGCCCATCTCTACAGTGTCTCTTTAGCACACAGTCAGTGCCACCTGCCATCACTAGATGGTGTCACCTTGGGTTGGGCTGTCCTAAAAAAAGGGGATTCGACTTACTCTAGGCTGTCCCCAAAGGCAGGCCTGTACCAGCAGAGAAAGAGGCAGGTCCCGGATCAATCCAGAGCCTTTTCCAACAATCAGCACCTTCTTACTCAGGGAAGGGGCTGCAAGGAGATACTACTACTCCTGCTAGCTTGCATTTGGGGGCATTGCCTTGGTGTGGATTTTTGTTATGCCTGCTTTCCTGGTGTGGAAACTGAGGCCTGGAGTAGTGACAAGTCCACAGCAGCAGCCCAACTCTGAGTCTAGGAGTTTGGACTTCAAGCTTGGGGCAGCCCTTTTCTGCCCAGCTCTTTCTGACTTGGCCCCTTCGGGCTCCGTAGGGGAAACCTGCTTCTGAGGAGGTACAGGCTGGACAGCCTGGGTCCCTGCTGACTGGCTGGGACTGAGCTCAACAGGACACAGGGAATAACGGGAGTGGGGGCTGTGGTGGTATCTGAACTCCAGGGTCTCATCCCTCTCTCTTCCCGTCTCTTGTCTAATCACAAACGGAGAAATCACTCTTGTGCCACCAGGGGCCCAGGCTCACAGTTACCACTGTGATCTAAGCTTTAGTTGGGACTCATGCCCTGTGGTGAGGGCAGCCACCTTCTACTGCTGCACCTGAGTTGTTGGCTCTGCCAAGTGCTAGCAGACTTGTTGTCCTGAAATTTCCTTAAAGGTAATCCTATATGTGAGGCCCTACTGCAGGTCAACTCTGGGATGGTTATGTAAGATTTATGTTGTTGCCTGGCTTAGAGTTTACTTTACCAAAATAGCAACATCTCAGTGATCAAAGGCTGTGTGTATATTTTATGATGAATTTTAGGAAAATGAATATTCCTTGTGAACCAAAGCAGCAGCTCTGTGGTCTGAGTGAGTGGCAGGGAGCTCTGGGCGTGGAGTCGTGTTTCATTTCTTCTCCAGGGGACGGAGCTTCAGAGGCCCCAGCTGGAAATGGGCATTGGAATCACAGTTTCACCAAGGTATTGGTGAGACACCGCTTCCCTGCCAGGAGGGAATATGAAACATTAAGAAACAAAACAAACGTCCACATTCCATTTCAATGAGAACCACACAGTCTATGGCTAACCTCAGTCAATGCTAGCAAAAGTCTTTCTTTCTTTCTTTTTTTTTTTTTTGGAGACAGAGTCTTGCTCTGTCACCCAGGCTGGAGTCCAACGTGCGATCTCGGCTCACCTCAACCTCTGCTTCCAGGTTCAAGCGATTCTCCTGCCTCAGCCTCCCAAGTAGCTAGACTACAGGTGCCATCACCATGCCTGGTTAATTTTTGTATTTTTAGTAGAGACAGGGTTTCACCATATTGGCCAGGCCGGTCTTGAACTCCTGACTCCACCTCCGCTTCCCAAAGTTCTGGGATTACACGCGTGAGCCACCATGCCTGGCCACAAAAGTATTTCTTTATCCTGGACAAGTACATACATAAGACCCATTTACTTGCAAATCAACTTATATATATACAAACAATACATCTCAATCACAAGTTAAAGTAAGAGATCCACTTAAATATTTATTCCATTTTATTTATTATTTTGTTTTATTTTATTTATTATCTTTATTTTTTGAGACAGGGTCTCTTGCTCTGTCACCTAGGCTGGAGTGCAGTGGTGCAATCATGGGCTCACTGCAGCCTTAACTTCCCGGGCTCCAGTGATCCTCCTACCTCAGCCTCTCAAGTAGCTGGGACCACAGGTGTTTACCAGTATACCTGGCTAATAAATAAATAAATTTTTTAAAAACATTTAAGAAAACAAAACAAAATGAAGCCAGGTACAGTGACTCGCACCTATAATCCTAGCTCCTCAGGGGCTGAGGCAGAAGATTGCTTGAGCCCTGATTTCAAGTCCAACCTGAGCAACATAGCGAAACCCCATCTCAAAAAAAAAAAATTGTTTAATTAAAATAAAACAAAATGAGCCAGATGCAGTGGCTCATTCCTATAATCCCAGCACTTTGAGAGTCTGAGACAGGTGGATCACTTGAGCTCAGGAGTTTGAGACCAGCCTGGGCAACATGGAAAAACCTCATCTCTACCAAAAATACTGCACCCAGCCAGTTTTTTTTTTTCTTTTAAATTTTAACAAAGTTGTTTTTAAATTAAAAGTACTTTATAGGCCAGGTGCAATGGCTCACACCTATAATCCAAGCACTTTGGGAGGCCAAGGCAGGCAGATCATGAAGTCAGAAGTTCAAAACCAGCCTGTCAATATGGTGAAACCCCATCTCCACTAAAAATACAAAAATTAGCTGGGTGTGGTGGTGGGTGCCTGTAGCCCCAGCTACTTGAGAGGCTGAGGCAGGAGAATCCTTGAACCTGGGAGGCAAAGGTTGCAGTGAGTCGATATTGTGCCACTGACTCCAGCCTGGGCGACAGAGTGAGACTCCATTGCCAAAAAAAAAGTACTTTGTAATTAAATTTGTTGAGAATTGATAGGCCCACCCAAACCTCCAGAAACAGGACAGTTTTTGCATCTGATCCTAATATTTGCTACCCATTAATAAAAGTTAACTTGAATTGCAGCTTAATAGTGTGAGCAGAGGGCCTGGGGCAGAACCAGGGCCCGCAGCTGACCTGCTCACAACAGAGACAGTTTGCTTCTGCTGCCTCAGTTTCTCTAGTGCAACATGCAGGCAAACGCCATTGATATTTTAATGTAAAATCCATAGATGTAAGAAAATTGAGGTGAAAAGCATTACCAAATTGACGGTTCTTGGTTTAAAAAGTTTTATACCAAGGTTCTAATTCAGAAAGACATGATTCTTGTCAGTGCCTCCTTTTCTCTATCTAGTCAACAGGATCACCTGGCTGCCTCATTTAAAATCATGACTTACTGATGGAAGAAATTTCTTAAATTATCTGATTTTGGAATGCCACGATACTGTGTGGATATAAACAAGTTACTGTCATGGTCTCTGAGAAACACTGAGATTGGTGAAAAGGAAACGGAGGCAACCTTAGGGCTCAGGAGTGGAGACAGTGGAAGTAAAGCGAGCTGCACTAGTTGAGGTGGAAGTGCAGCTTAACAGAGAAGCCAGAGCTTCATTCAGCTGTCCCCAGCAACACCTGCAGGCAGAGGAGCCCACTCCCCATGGTGGGAAATGTAAGCAGAGAGCCTCCCAGAAATGATGCTTGCTGATAGTAGGAGCTTGCTCCTCTTTCTCTTTTGGTGCCAGGCAGATGAAAACAACTCTGAGGATGGATCTGGACTCTTTGAAATAGGCAAACCCAGAGGTGAGGCCAAGAGGCACCCTCTGAGAATGCCAGCTCAGGCCTTCCAGCTGGTAGAGAAGGCACTGCTGTCATCAATTCCCCCCCAATTTTTTTTTTTTTTAAAGAGACAGTTCTTGCTCTGTAGCTCATGCTGGAGTGCAGTGGTACAATCACAGCTCTCTATAACCTCTAACTCCTGGCCTCAAGCGATCCTCCCACCTTAGACTCCTAAGGTGCTGGGGTTATAGGTGTGAGCCACTGCGCCCCACTCGAGGGAAGAATTCTGCTAGGTCTCTCCATGCAAGCAGTTGAGTCTGGCACCAAGGCTCCTGTGCTGGGTGCTCTGGGCGACAAGGCACCAGCCACTGTGCTAACTGTCTGAGCTGCTCGTGAATTCCAAACAAAACGACATATTTTAAAATCTATGAAGTAAGGAGTGATGGATAAAGAAACACTTCAAGAATAAATGCCTCATTAGGGTGGGTCTTAAATACCATTGTTGGAGGAATTTTACTAAAATTACTGGTCTTTATGTACTACAGCAGAATGCATCAGATTACTAGCGTTAGAGCTCAGTGACAACTGATTACTTCAAGAAATTAAGAATGCCTCATTAAAAAGGCACTTGAACTGAGATGAATTTAGATGTCCTAATGCGAAGCTTCCCCCTGGCAGCTTGGTGACCTCATGACACTACAAGATTCTTAACTGGAGGCTTTCGATACATAATACTCCAGACAAACCAGATTCTAAGCAATTGGCCTGAAAACAAAACTAAGGGTGACCACTAAATGCATTTGAAAACTCGATTCTTACAGATAGAATGCGGAGCAGAATGTGTTCAAGTGGTTTTACATACGACCAGTGAAAGTATCCAGTGTGTTTTCCCCCTGAAATGATTATAAGATTTCTATAAGCAGTTTAAATTTGAGACACCTTCTCAGAACACTGAATTGTAAATCTCACTCTTTGTGAAAATAAGGGAAAAACATTCCACATGGGAGAGCGAGGGTGGACTGAGGTGACCAGTCCGGGCAGCGTGATGCATAGACTGCTCCAGTGGAATGGGCTCTGTCCACGTGTGCAGCTTTCCTCCTGAGCGCATGCCCAGGACTGCAGATGGAAGCAGGTCCAGGATCCTTGAGGGCTCACCATGATGCAGAAAAGTCTCCTTCTACATTTATTTCCCTATTGACAGACATGCAGCCCAGGATATGACAGCTGGTTTCACAACCAGACCAGTTCGTTAAATAACCTCGTCTGATAGACACCAGAGAATCCAAACATCCTCACTTCCCTAATTCTCCCAGTCTCTTGCCTTTGCTGCTTAATGTATGTACTTAAACCTTCTCTGTACTCTAGCAAAAACAGCAAGGAATGTGGAGATGATGGCAAAGCTGCCCTAGGAAGAGCAGGGCTTACTGAAATATTTAATACATTGAATACGAGAAGACCTGGAGGCTCCATGGGACAGTGAAAGACAGCAGAAAGCTTCCATGAGGTGACAGGGAGAGGAACCCAGTGTCACAGCAGCACCACAGACACTGCGCTTCATAAGGGGAAGAGGAAGAGGTGACCGAAATCACAGCCCCTTCCAAACAGAGGGTCCAAGAGTGTGCTCAGGAGACAAGGGGCAAAGAAGAACAAAGACTTAGGAAACAAGGTAGGGCATATCCCCGCCCCAATCTTGAGTGGGTGAGGATTGGGCTAGTTAAGCAGAAGCCACCACTCTAGAACTGGACACACCCCTGACCCAATCGAGGGATTTTCTTATATGTCAGCAGGAATGTCATAAAGAAAAAACCATTATTCAATATACTGTATATGTTCTGAAATGCTGTTTAGATGAATCTCAAAGTTTTCACAGAAAAAACCTCAGGAAAAACTCCCAGGCTGCTGCTACCCAAAGTGTGGCCTGGGACCAGCCTGGCTCTGGGCTCCTCCCACTCCTCCTTTCCCAACTGAGGGTGTTTTACTTCTCCACCAGCTGCTTTCCATCCCCGCTTCATCTGGGCCACCCCCTGGCCTCGGCTCTCCCTAACTCTGGCCAGGCAACACAAGAGGAGCCTCCACTCCAGCAGACTTCGGCTTGCATCAGGCCAGTCTGCCTCCAGACCACAAGGATGGTGTTAAAAACAGCTGACAGGCACTGAGTCTGCCTGGCACTTTACATGGATTATTTCATTTGATCCTTGCAAGCACCTGATGAAAAGGGTATTAATTTTTCCACTTTACAGACGAGGACACCGAGGCTTGGAGAGGTTCACCAGCTTGTCCAAGGCCACACACAGCTGGTAAGTTGTCTGGCAGGACTCAAACACAGGGAGTTAGCTACTGAACCCTTTCTTGGTGTTCAGATTCAGCCAGTCACTGACTCGACATTCAGCAAGTATTAACCATGCATCTGTGATTTTTTCAGGTCCCTGGCAGGTATAGAGAGGCTTCCACTGGCCCCAACTGTTGCCTGTTGCCTTGGACTTGGAATAAGGGCAGGAGGAGCCTGCTAAGCAAATGCATACATGACACAGGACAGGAATGTCCAAGACCTCAGTGAGCTGTAATCACCAGCTCACCTGCCAATAAGACGCCTACCAGGGATCAAAACAGGTCCCATCCTTGGCTTTAATGCCACCCCCTCCCACTGCCTTTTCTGGATTAGGCTTATTCTGCATAGCCCCAGAAGAAGGACCAGAGAGTGGACGCTATATGGGAAGAAAGGAAGGAAAGGACATTACCATATTTTTTTGTCCATTGGGGCCACAGATGAACTCGCTGATCTCACCTCTGTCATTTTTATCCCTATTTTTACAGGTGAAAAAACACAGTAATATAAATAAAAATATAAAGGCAAACAGGGTCTTAATGAGTGACGCTTTGAATACTACCATCAGCCACTTGAGATTGTACTAGGTGATGGAGAGCAAGAACGTGTTTTAATTTTTTTTTTTTTTGAGGCGGAGTCTCACTCCATTTCCAGGCTGGAGTGTAATGGCTTGATCTTGGCTCACTGTAACCTCCGCCTCCTGGGTTCAAGTGATTCTCCTGCCTCAGCCTCCGAGTAGCTGGAATTACAGGCGCATGCCACCACACCCAGCTAATTTTTAAATTTTTAGTAGAGAGGGGGTTTCACCATGTTGGCCAGGATAGTCTCGATTCCTTGACCTTGTGATCCGCCTGCCTTGGCCTCCCAAAGTGCTGGGATTACAGGTGTGAGCCACTGTGCCTGGCCTAAAAACGCGTTTTAAAACATTCACGTGAATGTGCAAATAGGCCAGCCCTTCACAGAACAATTTGTTAGGATTTAGTAAAGATGAGACCCTCATCCCCCTGCATCAGCAATTCAACATCTAGGTGTGATCTGTAGAGAAGTACTCAGGTGTACAAGGACACATGGATGAGGAAGCTCTTTGCTGCGCTGTGAAAAACACAGGAAAGGAAGGAGAAACACACAGGGGCTTATTCTAAAAATGAAGTAACACATACAGCAGCTGAGTGGGTGAACTGGGTGGTGTGTTTTGGTATGAGTAAACCTCTAATATACTAACACATAATGTTGAATGAAAAAAGCAAGCCAGTAAACAACTCATATAACACTAGCCACTTATGTAAAATTAACCATAATAGTATATATTATGAAAGCACAGAATCCTCTGTGAAATTTATACCCCAACTTCAGGATAGTGGTTAATTCTGGGGAGAGAGGGAGGGGAGGGAGATGAAGGGATACAGCCACAGCTGTCTGTCATATTGTTTTCTGTTCTTTCTGAAAAGTTTAAAATGTTCCCTAGTTTAAAAATTAAGTGATCATGTCACCATGTGGTCCAAGCTCTGCTTTAAGAAGATGGTCTGGTGGCCACATGCAGGACAAGCTGGGAGGGGCAGAGACTGAAGCCTGGGAAGTTAGTACAGAGAGGGGTATGAGGCTTAAGCCAGGATGTGGAACAGAAAGGAAATGAAGAGGGAGATGAAAGTGACTTCCAGAATGATGAGCCACAGTGTGGAGACACCATCTGGAAGATGATGGCAAAGTGTGAGGGAGAGGAAGAGTCCCCGGTCACTTAGCAGTTTAAGGAGCTTGGGTACCTGGGACCACCAGGAGACTTATGAGCCTCAGGTGTTTGTTATGCCCACATCTGGGTTAAAACCCCTTACTAGTGCTCAGCATGGGGTGAGATGCTAGGCTGAGCATGGCTCAGATTCGTGGCAGTTAGTTTTAGCCCATTTAGAGAAACTAAGTCTTGTACATGGCAGAAACAGGACCCGAACAGGGCTCCTGATCCTAGGATGGGGGATATCTGGCTAAGCCCAAATGCCATCTCCACCTGGATGTTCATGGGCTCTACAAGGCTACCTGGTCCCAGCACCTTCGGGCTCAGTTCAAGTCCCAGGAAGAGCCCAACCCAGTCAATTACTTACTCACTTCACTCAGGCAGTTTTACTTCTCACTGTAAATCAGTAAACCAGCACTTTTAGAACTTAAGAATGCAAGAGGAGTGATACTGTCACTCCTCATTAACAATTTCTAACGGCTTCCCTCCGTTCTCAGGATAGAAGCCAAAGTTCTTCCCAAGGCCCTAGGCCAGGCGTCCCCAAACTATGGCCCGCAGGCTGCATGCGGCCCCCTGAGGCCATTTATCCGGCCCCCTGCCACACTTCAGGAAGGGGCACCTCTTTCATTGGTGGTCAGTGAGAGGAGCACAGTATGTGGCGGCCCTCCAACGGTCTGAGGGACAGTGAACTGACCCTCTGTGTAAAAAGTTTGGGGATGCCTGCCCTAGGTAATCTGACCTCATCTCCCACTCCCTCCCTGCTTCTTCCTGTTCCTGGAAGGCCCCCAGTATGCTTCTGCCTCAGGGCCTTGCCACTTGCTCTTCCCCCTGCCCCACCGCTCTTCAAAGCACGCATCACCACTTGACTCATATCACTCTTTGCTTATTTGTTTAAGGCCTGCTTTCTCCGAACAGGACATCTACTTTGCTTTTACTGGTATATCCCCAGAGCCTGATGACTTCTGGCCGCAGGAACATGAGTAGGTCAGGCAATTCTTCTCTATAGATATCAAGTGCAAAATGGGACATGTTTACTAAGAATAATCACTCCAGGACACTGGAAAATGACCAATGGCAGGCAACAATCTGAGCAGTACTTGCTCTGCGGGGAAGTGCTAGGGCACTGGGCAAGAATGGTGTGTTCATGGCCTTCCTGCCTGGAGGCATTCCCATTGATTGTAGGCAGTGAAACCCCAGGGCATGGAGGTGTGAACACGGTGGAGGGCAAGTGGCAGGCACAGCTGCTAGAAATTGAAGCGAGACATCTGGAGGCAAGAGAGCTACAGAAGCTCGGAGATGTTACCAATTCCACACATCTCTGACGGACTGCTCAATTACAGGTACATGCAGAAAACCCCAAGGAACTCAGAGGAAACTAACAGTGTGGGGATACAGATAATTTTTTGTGCTTGCAAATGTATTCCTCAATCCACACACAGCTCAAGCAGCAGAAGGTGGAAACCTTACGGGCTTGAGGTATCTGAGCATAATTTCCATCCCAATTAACAGTTACATTATGCAGGGGAGACTCTTAGGATTGGAGAAAATGTTAAAGAGCACCAGTAGCTGCATTCTACAGGGGAGGTACATTTCTCAGTTGAAGAGCAGGCATGTTAACTCCTTACCAAATGAATGAAAGCAACAGCCCTCAGGAGAACAAAACACTATTAGAATCACTATAACACATGATCTATAACGTCTAGTTGTCAACCAAATGCATTACTACATACGGCAAAGAAACAGAAAAGTGTGACCTGTCCTTGGTGTACAAATAGACAAGAGAAACTAACTGTGAGTGGGCCCAGATATTAGACTTAGTAGAAAAAGACTTCAAATCAGCTTTTATAAATGTGTTCGAAAGTGCTCAGAAGTTTAAAAAAATACTAAGAATCTGTGAAAAACAAGAAATCTCAACAGAGAAATTGACACTATAAAAAGGAACCAAATGAGAACTCTAGAGCTGGAAAGTACAATAACTAAAATAAAGAATTCATTAGATGAGCTCAACAGCAGATAAAAAAGGATAGAAGAATCAGTTAATTGGAAAGATAGATCAAGAGAAAGTATCCAGCTCAAAGAAGAGAACAAACATTGGATAAAAATAAAGAAACCCTCAGAAATCTGTGACACAATATTAGCATTCTAACGTGTGCGCAACTGGATTTCAGGAGATGAGGAAAGGGGGCAGAAAAAAACACTTGAGTAAATAATGGTTATACACAACTTGAATTTGGTAAAAAAAACAAAACAAACACAAAAAAACCACCGTAACTTATAGATCCAGGAAATTCTGGGCTGGTCACAGTGGCTCATGCCTGTAATCCTAACTTTGAGAGGCCAAGGCAGGTGGATTGACTGAGGTTGGGAATTCGAGACCAGCCTGATCAACAAGGAGAAACCCTGTCTCTACTAAAAATACAAAAATTAGCCAGGCATGGTGGCAGGCATCTATGATCCCAGCTACTCAGAAAGCTGAGGCAGGAGAATTGCTTGAATCTGGGAGACAAGGTTGCAGAGAGCCAAGACCATGCCAGTCCACTCCAGCCTGGGCAACAGAGCAAGAGTCCATCTCAAAAAATAAAGAAGTTCCATGAACCCTAAAAAAGATAAACACAAAAAACCCACACCTAAGTACATCATAGCCAAACTGCTGAGAACCAAAGGGAAAAAAATCTTCAAAAGTAAGGGGAAAATAACCCATTACATACAGGGAAGCAATGATAAAAGATGCAATTAACAGCTGGCTTCTTATCAGAAACAATGGGGCTGGGTGCAGTGTCACATGCCTGTAATCACGGCACTTTTGGAGGCTGAGACTAGTACATCACTTGAGGTCAGGAGTTTGAGACCAGCTTGGCCAACATGGGGAAACTCCGTCTCTAGTAAAAACACAAAAATTAGCTGGGTGTGGTGGTGCCTGCCTGTAATCCCAGCTATTTGGGAGGCTGAGGCATGAGAATTGCTTAAACCTGGGAGGTAGAGGTTATAGTGAGCCAAGATCAAGCCACTGCATTCAAGCCTGGGCAACTGAGTGAGCCCATGTCGTAAAAAAAAAAAAAAAAAAAAAAAAAAAAAAAGAATGACATATTGTAAGTGCTGGGGAAAAAATACCTGGTGACTAAGAATTCTTTTGTTTTCTTTTTTCTTTTTCTTTTTTTTTTTGAGACAGAGGAGTCTCGCTCAGTCATCCGGGCTGGAGTGCAGCGGTGTGTTCTTGGCTCACTGCAACCTCTGCCTCCCAGGCTCAAGTGATTCTCCTGCCTCATCTCCCGAGTAGCTGGGACTACAGGCATGTGCCGCCATGGCTGGCTAATTTTTTGTATTTTTAGTAGAGATGGAGTTTCACCATGTTGGCCAGGCTGGTCTCAAACTCCTGACCTCAAGTGATCCACCTTCCTCGGCCTCCCAAAGTGCTAAGAGTACAGGCATAAGCTACTGCACTCTGCCAACTAAGAATTCTATATGTAGTGAAGCTATGCTTCAAAAATGAAGGTAGCAAGTAGAAAAAAAAACAAACATGAACTAAAGAAAACTCCAGATTAAAAAAAAAAACAAACCCAGAATTTATTGTTAAGAAACGGGCATTACAGAGCACTGGAAATGGTAAATATGTAGATGGAAACACACACACACACACACACACACACACACACACACGTTCTTTCCCCTAATTTCTTTAAATGATACATGACTATTTATAGCACTGGGTTGATAATTAATATAAATGTAGCATATATGGCAACAAGAGCACAAAAGAGGAACAGGAATGGGGTGGTGCAAAGTTCTTATATTTTACCTGTAATAAATCAGTATTAACATGAAGTAGGTTGTGATAAGTAAAAGATGCATACTGAATCCCTAGCACCAACTTAAAAAGGCAACTACAGCTAAAAAGTTAATAGGTAATTATAATGGTATACTAAAAAATATTTGCCTAATACAAATGGCAGCAGCACATGTATTAATACAAAAGAAGGTGGGAAGGACAGAGGAACAAACAGATAAATAGAATACTGATAGCAAATGGCAGAATTAAAGCCAACTGCATCAACTGATACATTAAATATGAATGACTATTGGCCAGGCACGGTGGCTCACGCCTATAATCCCAGCACGTTGGGAGGCCAAGGCAGGCGGACCACAAGGTCAGGAGTTTGAGACAAGCCTGGCCAATACGGTGAAACCCGCCTCTACGAAATATACAAAAATTAGCCGGGTGTGGTGGTGGGCACTTGTAGTCCCAGCTACTGGGGAGTCTGAGGCAGGAGAATCACTTGAACCTGGGAGGCAGAGGTTGCAGTGAGCCGAGATTGCACTGCTTCACTCTAGCCTGGGCGACAGAGCAAGACTCTGTCTCGAAAGTAAATAAATAAATAAATGAGTATTAAACAAAACAATTTTGAAAAGAAAAAACAAAGTTGAAGGACTCATGTTTTGAAACTTACTATAAAGCTACAGTAAATAACATCATATGGTACTAGCATAGAGCTAGGCATATAAATCAAGTGAATAAAACTGAGAGTCCAGAAATAAATTCTTATTTGTAGTCACTTTATTTTTCACAAAGGTGCAATCTGACAAGTGATACAATGGGTCAAGTAATAAGTCTTTTCAACAAATGGTACGGGGGCAACTGAATATTCATATGTGAAAGGGTGAATTTAGATCTTTATCTCACATCACATAAAAATTAACTAAAAATGGTCCCACATCTAAACACAGGAGTTAAAACAATAAAGCCCTTACAGGGAAACATAAGAGAAAAATCTTTGCAATGTTGGCTTAGGCCAATAGTTTCCAACTAGGAGTGATTTTGCCCCTAGGGGACATTTAGCAATGTCTAGAAACATTTTTGGTTGTGACAACTGGGAAGAGGGGTAGATCAATACTAGCATCTAATGGGTAGAGGCCAGGGTTGCTACTAAACACCCAATAGTACATAGCACAGCCCCCCAACACAGAATTATCTGGCCCAAAATGTCAGTAGTGCCAAGGCTGAGAAAGTCTGGGTTGGGCAAAAAGTGCTTCGATACAACAACAAAAGCACAGACCATAAACAAAAAAATAAAAAAGATAAACAAGGCTTCATCAAGATAAAAAGATTTTACAAATCAAAAGACATTATTAAGTAAATGAATAGATGCCTGGTGGTTGGCTTTCACTAACCCCTTGAGTCTGGGCTGGCCTTGTGATGCTGACTGTAGGACGTGCCAGAAGTGAGGCCCTGAAAATCCTGGAGCCTCAGCCTCAAGAGGACTGGAAGCTTCTAACTTCACCCTCTTGGAACTCGGAGACGCCCAGTTCCAACTCACTGGAGGAGGGAGGCCACGTGGCAGAGAACTGAGGCACTGCACTGCCAGCCTGCACCAGCTGCCAGACCACCCTGAACCTTCTGGCCCAGCTGACATCCAGCTGAATGCAGCCACATGAGAAAGTCCAGGTGAAACCAGCAGAGGACCTGCCCAGCCAACTCACAGAATTGGGAGGAAAATATTATTGTTTTTAAAGCCACTAAGATTTGGGTAGTTTTTTGTGGGTTAGCAAACATAAGATTGATCAAATGAGCCAGACACATGAGTATATCACACTGAATGACTCCATTTATACAAACTTCAAGAAGAGGGCAAAAACTTGAGGGCATGGGTGGGTATCTGAATTACACAGGTATACACACTTTGAGAAAATTCTCCAGGCTGGGATTGGGTGAATCTGCCTTCTTGCATTCCTCTAGAGGGATTCTCTCCTAAGTAGCTGGAACTACAGGTATGCACCAGCACACTTGGCTAATTTTTAAGGTTTTTTTTAGAGATGACGACTCACTATGTTACCCAGGCTGGTCTCAAACTCCTGGGCTCAATTGATCCTCCCACTTCAGCCTCCCAAAGTGCTGGGATTACAAGCATGAGCTACTGTGCATGGCCTGCTTTTCTGTCTATTTCAAGTAAACTTACTCTGATTTTCCCCTTAAAGATTTGACTGCTCATAGCAGCAGATCATAGCATAACTTTTTTTTTTTTTTTTTTGAGACAGAGTTTCACTCTTGTTACCCAGGCTGGAGTGCAATGGCACAATCTTAGCTCACCACAACCTCCGCCTCCTGGGTTCAAGCAATTCTCCTGCCTCAGCCTCCCGAGTAGCTGAGACTACAGGCGTGCGCCACCATGCCCAGCGAATTTTTGTATTTTTAGTAGAGATGGGGTTTCACCGTGTTGACCAGAATGGTCTCGATCTCTTGACCTCGTGATCCACCCGCCTTGGCCTCCCAAAGTGCTGGGATTACAGGTGTGAGCCACCGCGCCCGGCCTCATGGCATAACTCTTAATACACCATGCCTGGCCAGGCGTGGTGGCTGATGCCTGTAATCCCAACACTTTTGGGAGGCCAAGGCAGGTGGATCACGAGGTCAAGAAATTGAGACCATCCTGGCCAACACAGTGAAACCCCATCTCTACTAAAAATACAAAAATTAGCTGGGTGTGGTGGTGCGTGCCTGTAGTACCAGCTACTCGGGAGGCTGAGGCAGGAGAATTCCTTGAACCAGGGAGGTGGAGGTTGCAGTGAGCCAAAACAATGACACTGCACTCCAGCCTGGGGACAGAGTGAGACTCCCTCTCAAAAAAAAAGCAACAAAAAAATGCAAAAAAAAAACAAACACACCATGCTTAACAAATGCTTAATGAATGACTATCAGTTATCAGTTACGTAGTCCTGGTCATTCCGCTAAACCGAGTATGATGCATTGCTCATTTGCTCACGATTAATAGAAAATTGCTTCTATTTCTATGTTTTCTGTAACAGACATGCTCTATATTTTATATAACATAGATGGCACATAGAATTTAGATACAAAATGGCTCAATTTGAGTAAACAGACCCTGGGCTCTTAAAACCAAGCAGTGATGGGCCAAGAACCTTGGTCAGGATGGTCTAAGAGTCAGGTTGAAATAACCAGGTGGCTTTTCCCACTTGCTAAGGTTCAGCATAAATATCAGTTTTGATCACTAAAATGCTAACTTCAATTGGAAAAAAAAATCTTAGATTTTACATTTAAAAAATTGCAAAAAGTAGTATATGGCCTGTTGTCCTTCCATCAGAATTCAAGACATCTATGCCCTAGATGCCTCAAGTTCTGAAGTTGGAAGAAATAGCAGGCCAGACACTATTTTTTCTCCAGTCATATTTCTAGACCCAGACACTAAGCGTTTCATCTTTGAATACCAAGTGACGGTGATTTGATCAAAAGGGTAAAAACGTATTTATTTATTAAATAAATATTGTAAAATGAAATAATGCAGAATGCATTTCAGTATAAGTTACTTACCAAACAATCAAAAACTAGAAATATGCTTCACTACATAAAATGTACTATTATTCCAAAATTCTGTGATAACAGGAAAAACTCATACACTGCTTTGGTAAAATTAAAAAAAAATCAGATAAGAGAGAAAACCTTTTCTGAGCCTGTTTCCATGGTAACCACTGTTGGCCAAATAGGGTTTATAAATGCCTACGAATCATGAGGTGTCTACAAGCCCTCACCTTGTTTTGAGCCATCGGATGTCTATTTCCATAGAAACCAGAGTGGAAATGAGGGCAGCAGCCATGAGTCAGCCTGCTGGGTGGTGCATCCCAGCCAGGGTCTGAGAGCACAGGAGCCGTGTTGCAGAAATAAACGAATTTAGAAGCTGAAAAGGTACCAGAAAAAAGCAAAAGCCTTAATTGGGAAACACTGGTTTCTTTCTTGACTTGGTTAAATAATGGAAAGGTCCTGCAAGTAACACAGACAAGACAGAAGCTTCTTTACTCATTAGGTAACAGGGATTAGAAGTGCAGCCTGCGCCATGCCAAGCAAGCTGGCCAGGATGGGTGGCCCATCAGAGGTGACTGATTCATGGAGAACGGCTAGCCTCTGGCTCTCTGAACATGCATCCTGAAGCAGCTTCAAGTGGGTCCACAATCTCACAGGTTATGTATGAAAGTGGCCGAAGAGAAAGGAGGCTCCAAACCTTCAACAAGATGTCTCTGTGTATGGAATGCAAGGTCACCTGGGGAAGGCTGGTCAGGAACTGTCTGGTTCTTTTCTTTCTTTCTTTCCTTCTTTCTTTCTTTTTTTTTTTCTTATTAAGATGGGGTTTCACTATGTTGGCCAGGCTGGTCTCGAACTCCTGACCTAAAGTGATCCACTCACCTTGGCCTCCCAAAGTGCTGGGATTACAGGCGTGAGCCACCATGCCCAGCTGGAACTGTCTGGTTCTATGCCCCACCATTTTCTGTTCTAACCACATCATCCTACTGTGCCTCCTGACACATGCACCTACATATGATCTGCTCCCACCCCCCAAGCCTGTGTTCCCCATTTTGTTAATGGCATCACCATCCTCCCAGCTACCTAGGGTCCAAAGTTACCAGCCTTCGGTTCCTCATGTCATGCCCCATTGAGTGCCCAAATCCTGCAGGTTCCACCAGCAGGAGCGCTTTCTGCCATCGGCCAAGCTAGCACCGCTCCCGCTGCAGCCTGCAGGCTCTCGTGCCAGCTGCCTTGGGACCCTGGATGAGTTTCTGAACCCCTCTAAACTTTGGTTTTCTCATCCATATAATAGGCTAAGAACAGCACCTAGTTGGCAGAAGGGTGAGGGGAATACATGGGAGAAAGCCAGAGAAGCTCTTGGACCATGCCTGCACACGGAAGCACTCAGAAAATACTGGCTGTGTGGTCATGGTAAGCTCTCTGGGTCCCCAGTGAACTTGAACACTGACGCCACAGTAGTCTTCTGAAGGCATGGCTCTGCTCACGTCTCTTGGGCTCACAGATCTTCAGTGAGGGTCCATTCTTCACTGTCTGTCTCCAATTCACCCTTCCAGCTTTGGGTCCCACCCTTGCCCTCCACACTCCCTGAACTATAGCCAAAGTGAACCCCCCGTGGTAGGCATCAGGCTGCTGCCTTGGCTCCTGCTGCTCCTCAGCTGGGATGTCACCTGCTCTGCAATTTCAATCTAGAACCTATGCTTGAACACCTCTCGTATTTGCTAAGTTTCTTCCTTTAGTTTTTTTTTTTTTTTTTTTTTTTGAGATGGAATTTCGCTCTTGTTACCCAGGCTGGAGTGCAATGGCACGATCTCGGCTCACCGCAACGCCTCCTGGGTTCAGGCAATTCTCCTGCCTCAGCCTCCTGAGTAGCTGGGATTACAGGCACACACCACCAAGCTCAGCTAATTTTTTGTATTTTTAGTAAAGAAGGGGTTTCACCATGTTGACCAGGATGGTCTTGATCTCTTGACCTCGTGATCCTCCCGCCTGGGCCTCCCAAAGTGCTGGGATTACAGGCGTGAGCCACCGCGCCCGGCTCTTCCTTTAGTTTTTAATAAAAGTTCCTTTTGAAAGACTTCAGCCTTTGTCAATCAGGCTGAACAACAAGGGGAGCAATGTCAACGTTATGGCCAGATGCCTGGTGACAGTCAGCTGTCCCTGCTCTGGAACCCACTGGGCAGCAATGGTGGGATGAAGGAAGTGGGGTTTTGGACCATGTAAGTTCCCTGGAACTCCTTCAGGCCCAGAATCCATCTCTGGGAGGAGACGGAGATGAGACTAGAATGTTCGGTGAGGCCAGGCTGTGGAGGCCTCATGTTTTAGCCATGTCTTCTATTCCCTCTATGCTGGTGCTTTAATATCTGGTGCCTGCCTGGCCTGGAGGGACTGCCCCTTCCAGAACTAGTCAGCTCTTAGGAATATTAGAAATGTGTCCCCAAGTGCGCTTTTCAAATACAAACCAACCAATCCAGAGCTCAAAGCCCAACGATCTCCTTTATTGGGCTCTCACACTCCTGGCCACTATCCACCCGCCCTAATCACCCCAGGGCTAGGTGCCAGACAAGCAGGGACAGCCCCTTTGCTGGGGAGCCAGTGAAATTCCTCCAAACGAGATAATCCTCAGCATGCTCATCCCACCTTGCCTATACTTTCCCCCACCTCTCTGGCTTTTGCCCCACCCCAGTGCTGCCCTGTGTGGCTCCCTGTGGCATGGCATTTCTTTGGATATGAATGTTTATACCTCAGGACCATGTGTTGGGAACATGTATATAAAGAGAGAATCATATTAAGTTCTACCTTGAAAATTAATGATATGAAATGTTTTTTTTCAAAGGAATAAGACCTAGTTTTTTGCTCTCTACCTTGATGCTTTAGGAAATTTGGTTAAAAAAAAAAAAGTCTAGCCTTTCTGGGTCACAGTTAAGGACATGAGATGGCCACTGGCTCTGAGCTTCACACAGCCACCGTGCAGAGACAACTGCAGACCCACTCACCAGCCATGCCCTCCTTCTTGACCTGACCAGCTTCATTTCCTCAGAAGAATACATGCCTATGCCAGTGAGGCAGGACGAACTGATAAAACAGAAGAGAAAGACTTGAACTCACTGGTCACCTGGCTCTCCGAGGGAGCCTAGCTTTAAGTAATGTAATCAAAAACTATTTTCAGAGTGCTGCGACTCTGCCAACAGGATCTAATTTTTATCTCATGCCTGTACCAAGCGCCTCCAAGTCTCCTGCCAAGCTAAGCCAGGGTAGGAACATCTTCAATACTGACAGAAAGTTCAACAGCTCCTCAAGAAAGAAAGAGCCAGACAACACAACAGCATGGCTTGTCATCAGGCCTAGAAGAACATGCACTTAAAGCAAGATGGAGGGAGCAGAGCTGTTCCCAGGTAAAATCAAGATGGAGACGGGAGAACACCAGGACGAGGGAGAGGAAAGTCTTGGGCACCTTGAGGTTTGCACTGGAGCCCACTGGAGAAGCACTCTCAGAGGAGCTCGATGCTCCAGCCCTGAGCACCCGCCTTGAGCCAGACACCCTAGAGCTTCACATCTGTGCTCAGGCCACCTGCAGCTCTGGTCAAGAAGGGAAGGAAGAGTAAGATGATAAAACTCTTGCTTTGTCTTAAGCTTCACTGTTGTTTCCCCTATTGTTCCAGACTCACTGCCCAGATCCTTCTCATGGATGACGAGTCTGGTGTCATTTTTTATTGTGTCCTTGCCTGAGTTTTTAGTCCTTACTTGGAAGATGTCACTCTTGACTGCTTGCACAATTTGCTTGTTCCTATTTGGCCCATCTTCTTGGATTTAACTTCTTGCTCTCAAGATATACACAAGTCCAAGCTCCTGTCCACCTAGTTCTGAGGTCACTTGGTAGGATCTGTCATGCCATGCTTCATCACAATTCCATTATAATACTAATGTGAGCAACAGCCACATTTTTCTATTTCTTGTCTCAAATTCTAAGAAAAGTATTAATTTGGCTAATATACTGTCCCAACTCTCTACCAGTTAGTTTCTTCAAATGATTCACATTTAAATTTATTCACACTGGATTATTCTCCAAATGATTTTGGATATTAAAAAAACGGTGGCAATGACTCAAGTCTTTATGTTAATCGGGCATTTAAATTAGATTTGCAGCACAGTACCAAAAGGCCTTAAAAGGCTGGGTGAGATGGGGTTTATGCCTGTAATCCCAGCACTTTGGGAGGCTGAGGTGGGTGGATCACAAGGTCAAGAGATCGAGACTATCCTGGGCAACATGGTGAAACCCTATCTCTATTGAAAAAACAAAAATTAGCTCAGGGTGGTGGCGGGACATGCCTGTAGTCCCAGCTACTCGGAGGCTGAGGCAGGAGAATCACTTGAACCGGGGAGGTGGAGGTTACAGTGAGCTGAGACTGTGCCACTGCACTCCAGCCTGGCAGTAGAGCGAGACTCCATCTCAAAAAAATAAAATAAAATAAAATAATAAAAATAAATAAAAAGGCCTTAAAACAATGGAGACATACTATGCTCATGGAATGAAACACTGAAATTGATTTATAGATTTAACGTAGTCCCAATCAAAACCTCAACTAGTGGCAAGAAGGAGGGATGAAAAAAGGGACGGAAAGTTTCTCTGACTCATAGAAGGGAGGAATTGATTCTAAAGAAGCTGGATGAAACTGCAAAGCAAAAACAAATACAATGAAAGCTATCTTTCCCTCAGTTTTACGGATGTCAGTAATTTACCTTATTGTAACTTATGTAACAGAATATATTTGAATATGTCAGTTAAGTTGGTGTGCAAATGTCAGTTAAGTTGGAGTACAAGTTTGAGACCAATCATTCAGGGTTTAATAAAAAAGAATTTGACTATTTAAACAAGATGAGTTTGCTTAAATATTGATGAGTGATAAGTTTGTTTAAACACTGACTTTCACAGTGTATCCTGGAATAAATGTATTGACATTTGCACTAATGATACAAAAGCAATGATGGGTAAACCACTGATGCCTTAGCACAAATCGAGGCAGTGATCTCAAACTCTAGTAGCAGCCACTGTATTTCACCATAGACAGGCAGATGACAGACGACAGGTAGGTAGAGTTTCATTTAAGGCTGTCCTTGATGAAGTGGTAGGAATTAATTTTATTAATGCTCAACTCTCATGGCCCATCTTTTGGAATGCACAGGTAGAAAAAGCAGTTCTGCTATACTAAAGCAGGATGGTTACCTTCAGGAATGGCATTTGTGAGATCAAGTTGCAAGCCACTTTTTTCAAAGAACACCATTTTCATTTGAAAGCGTAACTGACAGGGCCAGGTGCGGTGGCTCATGCCTGTAATTCTAGCACTTTGGGAGGCCAAGGCAGGCAGATCACCTGAGGTTGGGAGTTTCAGACGTGAAACCCTGTCTCTACTAAAAATACAAAACTAGCGGGGCGTGGTGATGCATGCCTGCAATCCCAGCTCCTCAGGAGGCTGAGGCAGGAGAATTGCTTGAACCAGGGAAGTGGAGGTTGCGGTGAGCCAAGATCATGCCACTGCACTCCAGCCTGGGCAACAAGAGCAAAACTCCACCTCAAAAAAAAAAAAAAAAAAAAAAGGACTGACAGACAAACTAGGGTTATTTAGACTTAAGATATATGGCAGATGTTTTCTCAAAAATTAATGAAGTGAGCCTGCCATTGTGAGTCCAATAGCTTCCCAATACCTAAAGACTTTTCTGATGCTATTGGTGTTGATATTAACTAATAGACCATTTCTGATGTTATATAATAAAATGTATCAACATTTGGAGCGGGGTGTGGTGACTCACACCTGTAATCCCAGCACTTTGAGAGGCTGAGGTGGGCAGATCACCTAAGGTCAGGAGTTCAAGACTAGCCTGACCAACATGGTGAAACCCTGTCTCCTCTAAAAGTACAAAGAATTAGCCAGGCATGACGGCACATGCATGTAATCCCAGTTACTTGAGAGGCTAAGGCAGAAGAATCACTTGAACCTGGGAAGGGGAGGCTGCAGTAAGCCGACAGATTGCAGCATTGCACTCCAGCCTGGGTGACAGAGTAAGACTACGTCTCAAACAAAACAAACAAACAAACAAAAAATTTGGAAAAACCGTAAAACTTGGTAAGCCAGTATTTTCTGAATGATCAATGAATTATAATACAAAATCCTGCATAGGTAAATGAGCTATTGAAAATGTGAAAAAGGCAGGGTGCTAGTAGGAACTGGGAAGTGCAAAAGCAATATAATAATAATAATAATAATAATAATAATTTTTTTTTTTTGAGACAGAGTCTCGCTCTGTTGGCCATGCTGGAGTGCAGTGGTGTGATCCTGACTCACTGTAACCTCCACCTCCCAGGTTCAGGTAATTCTCATGCCTCAGCCTCCGATTAGCTGGGATTACAGGCACGCACCACCACACTCGGCTAATTTTTGTATTTTTAGTAGAGACAGGGTTTTATCCTGTTGGCCAGGCTGGTCTCTAACTCCTGACCTTGGCCTTGGCCTCCCAAAGTTCTGGGATTATAGGCATGAGCCACTGCAATTAGCCTGAAAGTCAATATAATTAAATACACCATATCAATAGTATGAAAGGGCAAAAACCAAAGAATGATCATCTCATATGATGAAGAAAAAGCATTTGACAAAACCCAACACTCAGCAAACTAGGAACAGAGAAACTTTCTTAACCTTATAATGAGGATCTATGAGAAAATCCAGCTAACATCGTACTGGCTGGAGAAAGACTGAAAACATACACTGTAAGATCAGGAACAAGACAAAAGATACCCGCTTTCACCGCTTCTATTCGGCATTGTACTAGAGGCTCTAGCCAGGGCAATTGGGCAAGACAAGAAAACAAAGGATAGCTAGATTGAAAAGGAAGTAAAATGATCTCTATTCACTGATGACACAGTTTTGTTATGCAGAAAATCCTAAGGAATCCACACCAAAACAAAACAAAACAAAACAAAAAACCCAAACAAATCCAAAACCCACAACAAACAAAAAACTCAGAGCTAATAAAGTTCAGTAAGGCTGTAGGATACAAGATCAATATTCTAAAATCAATTATATTTCTATATATTATCATATCTGATTGTTGGGGAACAATCAGAAAACCAGATTAACAAAATGCAAAATAGGCCAATAGATTTTAATTAACAGAATAAAAATGATTATTTTATTTTATTTTATTTTTTGAGATGGAGTCTTACTCCATTGCTCAGGCTGGAATGCAGTGGCATGATCTCTGCTCACTGCAACCTCTGCAGCCAGGGTTCAAGCGATTCTCCTGCCTCAGCCTCTAGAGTAGCTGGGATTACAGATGCATGCCACAACGCCCAGCTAATTTTTGTATTTTTGGTAGAGATGTGGTTTCACCATGTTGGCCAGGTTGGTCTCAAACTCCTGACCTCAGGTGATCTGCCTGCCTTGGGCTCTCAAAGTGCTGAGATTACAGGTGTGAGCCACTGCACCCAGCCAATAAAAACGATTTTTAAAATTGGTTTCTACTTTCAAATTGCAACCAACTTTTAATAAACTATTACCTGTCTGGTTTTAAAGTAATATTGAGTAAAAATATCTATCTGGAAAGGCTTTGAAAATATGTCACCCCTTTCTAACTATACAGATGTGTGGGGCTAGATTTTCCTTATGTCCTTCAATCAAAACAACATATAACAAGAAATAGAACCCGGAATCAGACTGTGATTTTCTGATCCAGACATTAAAGAGATGGGCAAAAACAAAACAAAACAAAAAAACACAATGCTACTCTTTCTAATAAAATTTTGTTTTGAAAAGTAATTCTTTTTCATAAGAATAATCTTATTTATATTAACATAATGGATTTCATTGCCATTTTAAGTTCTTTAATATTTTAATATTTAACAGTTTATCAGATTCAAGTTCTCATTTAGAAAATTTTGGCCGGGCGTGGTGGCTCACGCCTGTAATCCAACCACTTTGGAGGCCAAGGTGGGCGGATCACCTGAGGTCAGGAGTTCAAGACCAGCCTGACCAACATGGTGAAACCCCGTCTTAAAAAAAAAAAAAGAAAAGAAAAGAAAGAACATTTTAATAGACAAAATACCCATAAACTTTTCAGAATCTTCAGAATTTTTACGAATGTAAATGGGTCCTGGAACCAAAACTTTGAGAATGGTTACTTCCAACCTATGTTCTTCTTTCCTATGTATAACATATCTAATAACTAAAACTGAAAAGAAAAACTTAAAATCTTAAAAGAGAACCTAGGAGACATGTAAAGTTTAGGGTTACAGAAAACCTTAACCAGGACAGAAAACCCAGGAGCTATAACACAAAAGCCGATATATTTAACTTTTTTTTTTTTGAAACATGGTCTGCTCTGTCGCCCGGGCTGGAAAGCAGTGGCGTGATCTCGGCTCACTGCAACCTCCACCTCCCAGGTTCAAGCAGTTCTTGTGCCTCAGCCTCCTGAGTAGCTGGGATTACAGGCATGCACCATCACACTTGGCTGATTTTTGTATTTTTATTTATTTATTTATTTATTTGAGACAGAGTCTTGCTTTGTCGCCAGGCGCCAGGCTGGAATGCAGTGGCAAGATCTCGGCTCACTGCAACCTCCACCCCCCAGGTTCAAGCAATTCTCCTGCCTCAGCCTCCCAAGTAGCTAGGACTACAGGCGCGTGCCACCATGCCCAGCTAATTTTTGTATTTTTTTAGTAGAGACGGGGTTTCACCATGTTGGCCAGGATGGTCTTGATCTCTTGACCTTGTGATCTGCCCACCTCAGCCTTCCAAAGTGCTGGGATTACAGTCGTGATCCACCACGCCCAGCTGATTTTTGTATTTTTAGTAGAGATGGGGTTTCACCATGTTGGCCAGGGTGGTCTTGAACTCCTGGCTTCACGTGAGTTGCCCACTTTGGCCTCCAAAAGTGCCGGGATTCGGGCATGAGCCACCACAGCTTGCCTTAATATTTAACTTTAAAAAAAACTTTCTAAAAAAGATTTGTGGCAAAAGAGATTAGAAAAATATATTTTTAAAATATTTGTAATGATGATGAAAAGGGTTTGGTAAGAAGCACAACTGAAGAAAAAAAAGGATATGAAACAGGAAATGTACAATGTAGTTAAAGCGAATCTAGACTGGTAAAACATTAAAAATAGAGTTAACAGCACCTATTGCTGGTAGAGATGGAGGGAAGAGCTCCTTCATGTTCTCCTAGTAAAACCTGAATTATTAACAGCTTTTGAAAAGAGGAATGTGGAAAAAATCTATTATAATTTAAAAAAAAAACACACATACATTTTGATCCAGCAGCAAAAGCCCGTAAAAATAAAAGCTCTGGTAAATAAGGATATTTTCACAAAGATTTTACTACCGCATTGTTTGAAGTAGCAAAAATCTAGAAAATTATACATTCATAGTATTAAAAAGCATCAACTTGCCGCACTGCCTAACTCAGAAGGATTTTCCGGAAACATTAACAAGAGAAAAAGGCAACATGCTATAGAAGTATGTGCTTCCATCTCTACGTTATCTCATTTTGTAAAAAAAAAAAAAAATTGACAAAAGTATATACGGATCTGTGAACAGTACATATCTCTGTGTTCTCTGCGTGCGCATCTTATAAGTATGAAAGCACGTGCACATACTAGTCATTAACATGGGTTTCTGGGGGTGGGGTGCCGATGTGACTGCAGTGGAGGGGCAAAGGATAAAGCTTGTGCTTGTGCTTTCTCCCATAGAGGATGCCGCCCCTGCTTTCCTGACCACACCCTTCCCTTCCTCGACCCATCTCACTTCCTCTCCATCCCAGGCTAGGAAATGTCTTGCTCCAGACAGCCATCTCCCAGTATTCCCGGGAGTACCTGGAATTTCTGCAGCACTTCCTGTGTCTATCACCCTGATGAACCTGTAATCACATATTTATTTTCTATTATTTGCTGTTTTGCATTCATGTATGTCTCACAACAAGGCAATACAGGGCAGTGATTAGGAGCATGGACCACTGAGTCAGACCACCTGGGTTTGAATCCCAGCCTCATCAGTTACTTATTAGCTGTGTGAACTTGGCAAGTGACCTATTTTCTCTCTGTCTCCTCATCTGTGAAATGTGAATAAAATAGCACCTACTATAGCGGTGCTATGAAGAGGAGGTGGCCGAACACCCATCAGAAACCTAGAACAGTGCCTAGCACGTGGCAATGCCAGCAGGTGGGAGCGGCTGTTGTCAGGATCACTGTGATCTTCCCTATCTAGGCTGGAAACTCTTGGAGGTATTTTAAACCACAGACGCTCTTTTAGATTTCTTTTGCATCCCTTCCCCATTAGTTCCCACAACAGTGTTATTTTGAGGCCTTCGAATATTTGTTGAGTAAATAAATGGGCAACTCTTAGATTTGAGCGGTTTGTACAGAAGGAGATTGCTGAGCATTTAATTGTCACTTACATGGCAACCAGCAAGTAAATGTCCATGTCTAACCTCACCTGGCACTTAAACCTATTTTGTCAAGGAGGAAGAACATTTGTCTTAAAAATCAGTCTTCTAGAATAGCACAGAAAGGCCTTGCATTTCTACTTCACGAAGCCACACAAGGAAGCTGGCTGTGATACAGTAAAGAAACCGGAGCCACCGGGGGTGAGAACAATGGAACCAGCCTCCTAAGCTTAGTGATTTACCATCAGCCCTTTTGTAACATATTACGTCTGTTTAATATGAAATAAATGCATCAGGTAACACATTTCTCCAAAGTGCTAAATGAGATGCATTTGAACCCTTAAATAACAGCTGTCGTTGTCCATTCCCTGGGGTATATTGTCCAAGCTGATCTAATGATGGATTTCTTTCTCAGAAGGTTTAAATGGGTCTGGGGCCTTGAGGGCCAAGAAAGTATTGTGATTTAGGAAATAAAGAAAACACTCAACTTCTCGATGCCATCCTCTAGACTCTCCCTGCCTTCCATGTTGAGGTTCTCCCTCTCAGCTGGAGCTATCCATCAGCATTTTAACAAGCTTACGTTTCTTTCTTCTTAAACAAAAATGCCCCCTTCAAAGCCGGGCGTGGTGGCTCAAGCCTGTAATCCCAGCACTTTGGGAGGCCGAAGCGGGTGGATCACGAGGTCGAGAGATCGAGACCATCCTGGTCAACATGGTGAAACCCCGTCTCTACTAAAAATACAAAAAATTAGCTGGGCATGGTGGCGCGTGCCTGTAATCCCAGCTACTCAGGAGGCTGAGGCAGGAGAATTGCCTGAACCCAGGAGGCGGAGGTTGCGGTGAGCCGAGATCGTGCCATTGCACTCCAGCCTGGGTAACAAGAGCGAAACTCCGCCTCAAAAAAAAAAAAAAAAAAAAGCCCCCTTCAGCCACCAGCTCCTCGGTGCACGGCCAGACTGGGGGAGGAGCAGCATACACTTCTCATGCCATTTTCTCACTTCCCACCTGCTCCTCAATCCATTCATTTGGCTTTTGCTCCATCAACTCACAAAAATGCACAGCAACTGACTTCTGCGCCACTACACCCCATGTCCTGCTCTCACTTCTCTCCCCTGAGAGGCCTTGGGGCCTCTCTGCATTTCTCACCCAAACTTCCTTATTCCTATTCCCCCCTTGCAGTTTCTAATGTCAACAAAGAGGGTGTAACTTTCCACGCCTTTTTGCTATATAAGCAAATCTATAATCCACAGCTATGAGTGTTTATACATTTTATTTTACTGAAATCACTGGTCAATTACTTTATGATTTCCTTTTTTATTTGACATTATATCCTAGATAGTCTATAAATCAGAAGATGCATTTCTAGCTCTATCTTTACATTTTTAATTTGAGTGTATAAATGTGTGTACATTCAGATGTAACTTTGTTAGGTTACCATGTTAGATCAGGTCATTACAAATTAGAGAGAAAAACTAGACTTTGCATCGGGGGTGCTCTTGAGAGTTTCCAGTGGAGGACTAGTAGTGGTGAAAGTTGTGGGTGCACAGATTTCAGCTCAACGTGAGTTATAGTGAGCATAATTTACCCTGGCCTCAGGCCTCATCCCACTAGAGCCACTTTTTTTTGAGATGGAGTCTTGCTTTGTTGCCCAGGCTGGAGTGCAGTGGCAGGATCTTGGCTCACTACAGCCTCCGTCTCCCAGGTTCAGGTGATTCTCATGCCTCAGCCTCCCGAGTAGCTGGGATTACAGGCACACGCCACCATGTAACCAGCTAATTTTTGTATTTTTAGTAGAGATGAGATTTCAGCACATTGGCCAGGCTGGTCTCTTAACTTCTGGCCTCAAGTGATCCGCCTGCCTGGGCCTCCCAAAGTGCTGGGATTGCAGGTGTAAGCCACCGTGCCTGGCCCCATTAGAACCATTTATCTTTAGAGTCGCTAAGCAGTTAACTGAAAACAGTGGTTTCATTTTCTCTGTTTTGAGTCTAAATATTAAATGAAACAAAATTTACACTGGTAAGCAGGATAAGGCACGACTTCAACACCTTGCAAATAATTTCGCTGTCTCCTTCAGAGCAGTCACCTTGGGAAGTGATAACTACATTCCACCAACAGTGCTGCTTCTCAAAGAATTCTTGGAAATTTCCCTTTAGCCTAAGATCTGTTTCTTTCTTCCCTCCAATTTTGAAAGGTAACTACCTTTCAAAAGTATATAAACGTAATGCTTGTCCCAGTGAAAGCTGAGTAAAACCCAGACAAGACTGGCTGTGCCGGGACTGCCCCTGCTGACCCTGACGATGCCCAGTGAGGCCTACCTGGGAGAAGGAGCCCCCATCTACTGCCCAGAACTCAACACAGAGTCCCATTTGGCCCAAATGACAGATCCTTTCCTTATACTTTTCTAACTAAACCTCTTCTAGGAATCTTCTGAAAATTCTAGCTATCAAATTTGAAAAAGCATTTTCAAATATCAGCCTCTTAAAAGAGTGGCAAAAGTCCAGAAAATTAAGACTTCTTTCAGTATTTGTTCATTTATAGTAGACAATAGCTTTCAGAAAGAAATGTCCAGAAGTTGAGTTCTCATCATTAACCGGAACAGTTGAACCAAATGAATTTTCCCTTATAAGATGAAAACAGGATTCACAGCAAAACCAAAGCAAAACAGAAAACCAAAGCAGACCAAAAGACCCAAAGGGATGATACAGGAAGGGAAAAAAACAAATCTGGAGAGGAACTTTTGGACACAATGAAAAAAAGTTGTTAAAACCAAATAATTAAACCTTCATTTACACTATCACACAGAATGACACTGAAGGGAGAGGCACAAAGGTGGTGACTGATTACAATCAAGAGAAGGCTTCCGAGTCCAGAACTGTCCGGGGGCTGGCAAACCCTGGCCCAAGCTTCAGATGCCTGCTTTCCTAAGCCTGCCAGCTAAGAATGATTTTTTTGTTTCTAAATATTTGAAAACATATTTAATGACATACAAAAATTGTACAAAATTCAAATTTTTAGTGTCCATAAATAGTTTTATAGGAACATAGCCACATTCAGCGACTTATGCACTGTTGACAGCCACTCTGTGTTACAAGGGCAGAACTGAGTGGCTGGAACAGAGGCTATGGCCTGCAGGCCCTAAAATAGTTCCTATCTTCTTTTTCACAGCAAGTGTCTGCCGACTCCTGTTCTCAACCTGATTTTCCCACCATCCACTCTCTGTGTGAGTTCAAGCTGGTGTTTTTCCCTCTGGCTCCACCTTGGTAAACCAAGGGGCCTAGAGAAGATGATGGCCAGGCCCCCTGTCTGGAGTCAAGCTCTGCACTACTGGACAAGGCAGGAAGAGCCAGCAGGAGCACCACCCGCTGATGCCACCTGCAGCCCATGAAGAAAGCCGCAGGCACCGAGGCCACCTGCTGAGATCTCAGCACGGGGCTCTTAAGTACCTCTTTCCCAACGGATGCCATTGGTGATCAAAAACTTGGCTTTTACACATTTTATAAATGATAGGCCACAACTCCAAACAAAAGAACATCCTCAACAACCACTTTTTCAGTGAATGCTCCCCGCCCAAACAGATGAAAACATGCTCCAGCATTCACTGCAGGCTAACTGCTCCCCGCACACTGAAGGCAGGCAAGTCACATGTGACCAGAGGGGACTTTTCTTTCTAGGTGTCTGAAGGAAAACCATGTAAAATCCTGTCATCTGACAATCCAACTACAGTTCCTAAGTCACCATTCTTTACACTATTCAGACTCACACACATTAACTTCTGAACCTTCCTGATCTAAAATACCAGGCAAGTAGATTTTTCACGGCTGAGGAAACATAAATCAAAAGAATGTAAATCACAGAGTAAACTGGTCAGTTCCGTCAGCTCTCAACTGAACCCAGGACCCCTCATGCCAGAGACTCTCGCCAGGCACCTACCCGCCCAGCACTCCCACTGGTGAGGAAGACAGGCCGAGGCTCGTGCTGGCTCAGAGCAAAAGCTCACACAGAAGGATGCTCATTGTCCAGCTTCCCATGAAACCCAAATGACGTGCAATCTGGCGTGTCTGCTCTGAACCCAGGGAGTGTCGGAGTCTTCAAACATGGCCACTGGGCCCTCCACGTGAGACCCCAAATGAGACCTGAACCACCACCCAGCTGAGCTTTAGCTAACCCTCAGAATTGTGAGAAATAATGTACCAGAAATTAAAAATCTCCACTTCTGGACTAACTTGTCAAGGCAGGAAAGAGAAAATAGTTTGGTATGAGTTTTCTATGTGGTGTCAAGAACCTCCAACTTACTTCATCATCTTCATCTTCATCATCATCAGATTCAAGAACACCATCTGGTAGCTCTTCTATAAAGAAAATAAGAATCAATGAATAATGGATAAAGTGGAAGCCTTGGTCCACAGTATCTGTCAGCCTCTGCCGAGACATAAACAACTTAATGAGAATGAGGTTACATCAGAGTAACCATGCTCCTAAACATGACATCATCCTAAGCAATTTCAAATAGTAAATCTCTCCATTTTTACCAGAACACGGTTATAGTATTAAAGCCAGCATATAATTTTAGGATAATTCAGGGGAAGGAAAGTAAACAAATATTTATTTCTAGGCATCATGTTAGATCCTGCCACACCTGTTATTTCACCTAATCCTTCCACATATTTTGTTGACTACTATCCCCCATTTTACAGAGAGGTACACAGAGGACAGAGACTTCCCCTTGGTCTCACTTCCAGTAAATGGCAGAGAGTTGAGACTCAAGCCAAGTCTATTTCTAAATTCCATGATTTTTCCATGGGCGGCATGGGTGGTGGTCATGGCAGGTAGGGTTCCTGAAGGCTCTGTAGTTGATTGTGAGATCTTTTTAAGAGTTTACAAAAGAGTGATAAGTTAGTAGCACAGTGGAGTTTGCAGAAAGAAAAAGCCCCTGCTTCCTGCCCTGTAGAATGAGGATTGTACTAGCCACTTCTCAGGGTTGTCGGGAGGACTGCACTGTACACCACAAGGAAAGCACCGGGCCCAGGGCCAGGTATGAAGCAGGCACTGCAGAGGTCTTGGTACTTTCTCCTCCACGAAGGCTTCCTTGATCCCCTTACTCAGCAGCCATCTCTTCCTCCCCTGAACACACTCAGAGTTTTGTCTGGAACTCCTGACAGTTCACACCACTTCTGGAAGATCGCTGCTTATTAACAAATGAATGCCCGTCAACTCATCTCCCACCCACTGCACTGGGCTGTGGGTCCCTGGGGACAGAGCAGCTGACTTACTCCTCCTCTATCCCTACTACATCTTCCTTATTAGCACTTGTTTCTTGAACAAATGATATGAAGGTAAAGAAAGGCTGAAAGAAGAAAGGAAGTCAAACAGGAAGTAGGAGAAAAGGAACCAAAGGCCATACTTGAAGAGAGCACCCAGCTTGTAAAGGAGGCGGGCAGATGCACCCACATTTGATCAAACACCAAACCCTTCTCAGGAGGGAAGACTTAGAAACCCATGTTCTCAACCCAGCCCTCATTCTAAAGGGAAGGACTCCACTGACTTCACTGGACTGAGTACAGGGGTACAGCAAGTGGCCCCCCCTCACTGGAGCTTGCAAGCCCCCGTCTCGCAGCATTGTTGTGGAATGTCATGTAGTCTAGAAAGCTACTTTGCAAACATGAAGATGTGATGCCACTCTGCTTTCTGGCTGAGGTTTAACGACTAACTTCCCTATCCATGAACAGCATACGTCATTCTACCGTCAGGAAGCGCCGCTGTACTCAGCAGTTACAAACCGCTCATTTTAGAATACAGAAATGCCTTTTTTAAGACTCTTGGCTGTTTTGTAAGGCAACAGACAGCCCAGCTACACTTCTCTTTCTCTGCTTCCTCTGCCCAGCTCCCCTCCTCCTGACCCCATAACTACTTGCCCTGCGGGCTCAGACTCATCCCACTACCAAAATAATCTGGCCTGAGAAGTGAAGTGCCTTATAGACCTCAGCCCCTCTCTGGGACGACTGTCTCCCATCCTGTTTCCTGGTGCACACTCCAACAGGTGCCTGCACTCTGATAACTAACATGTGTGGGGCTAGAATGGCCAATATCATTCCTTTCCTGGGTGCTCTGCCTTGCTCCTGTCCAGTGACCTGGCTGGTGCCTCTGTTGTCTCTCTGGTGATGGTTCCCCTCGCTGAGGGTTGACATCGTGGTCCAGGCCCAAGCCAGGGACAAATCTCCCTGCTGTTGCTGCTGGCAGCCCACCCTGCATTGTCAATGTCACTAGACAGAATTTTTCTTTAGGCTTTGCCAGAATAGTCCTTCCCACCTGTGGGGTTAGGTCACTAAAATACACTTGAATTTTAATACTTGAAGACCTTAAAACTTTACTGGAAAAATCATTCTAGAAGACTGAGACTGGGCTTGGATGTGTGAAAACCCACAGACATGTTTTCATGTTTACTAAAATAAAACAAGGAAACACACAGTCTAAATAAAGATGGTGGCAATGCCACTTCATACATCTTCAGAACTCGTAAACTAGCAATAATTTGCACTCTGCTATTAATTTCCACGTGAGGATGAAGACAGGACGGAAGCTCCCCTCTGGGTTCCACTTTGATTTGATGCTGATGGATATCCTGAGCACTTGTATGTCTGGTCTTCCATCCTAATGTTCAATCACTATGAAATTTTGTTTCAAAGTGGTGGGCTCCTATGTGGGTACAGATAACTTAGGTGCTTGAGATGGAAAAAGAAATACTTTAGGCCCTCTTTATTGAAACAATAACTTGATGAGTTAAGTAGGTATTTCCCAAGCCTTCCAGAATACTCAGGATTATAAAGCTTTAGCTCTGCGCAAGACAATTTCTTCCAGAAACATCCCTTACAAAAGTGTAAAGTGTCTCCTCATCCCACTCTAGCAGGCTCATCTAAGGGCCAGGCTTATGTAAGAGAAAAAGATGTTTGTTGGGCCAGAGAGTAAAAGGGGCCTGGATCCTGCTGCTTGGCTGCCAGCCAGGAAGGAGGGAAGACAAGGAGACAGATGTATCTCAGTGGACTAAAACACACAGGTGGTCTTGAAGAAGATTCTCAGTCTGAATGCAGAGAACTGGGAGTTCTCTGAAAGGCCTGGGAGGGCTGGGCACAGCTCATGACTATGGTGCAGATGCAACAATCCTCCCCTCCCCCAACACTGTGGCCAGCCCAGAGAAGGCGAGAGAGCAACCTCAGGCAGGACTGAGCTTCAGGCTTTATTTTATTTTTCAATATGCTAGAATGAAGGTTGAGAGTCAGAAATGAAGTTACTGGCAGAAAATAAAGCTCTTTTGGGATGAATTATAGCTGCTCCATACAACCCAAAGAAGAGATATTCAATGTAAATTGAGACCCAGCCTAACAAGGACAAAGGTTTCAAAGCTGCCTGGCTACTCTCCTCAGCTGCCTCCTTTTGATTGGAAGCCCCTTGGACATCCTCATTTCTGTGACCCAGGCATCAGTGATGCTCTGGATTGGCTACATGTGGGACTCCCCTGGGAGCTTGAAATCCCCTCCCCAAGAGATTCTGATTAAATTTGAGTGGGGGGATTAAATTTGAGTGTCTTAAAGATTTAAATATCTCCCCCAGGTGACCACCCTGTACAGCCAGACTGTGAACCCTGAACTCAAAGAAAGGCCACCTGAGGGCTTCCGGCCTTGGCTGAGCAGTTGACCTGTGAGTAGGGACCAGGAGACTCACTCCTCACTTTCTGCTTGTGTGCGGAAGGGATTCGTGCACTTGACTTGCAGTGATGTGGACTACTGGGTATCAGGGAAGGGCATGGAGGGAGACACAGCAACAAACCTGGCCCGGATCCTGGCAGTGCTTGGTACCTCTGGCAGGTGAACAAGTGAGTTCACAGAAAGAGCCAAAGAGCTTTCCCCACCACTGCTGCCCCATCCCAGGCTTCCTGGCCTTCCTCTCTTCTGCTTACTATGGGATGTGGGTTGTTATGGTAATGGAGGATAGAAAGGGTATTGCCAGGTGCGGTGGCTCACGTCTGTAATCCCAGCACTTTGGGAGGCTGAGGAAGGCAGATCAAGATGTCAGGAGATCGAGACCAACCTGGCTAAAATGGTGAAACCCTGTCTCAACTGAAAATACAAAAAGTTAGCCAGGCGTGGTGGTGGGCACCTGTAGTCCCAGCTACTCGGGAGGCTGAGGCAGGAGAATCACTTGAACCCGGGAGGCAGAGGTTGCAGTGAGCTGAGATCATGCCACTGCACTCCAGCCTGGGCAAGCTCCATCACAAAAAAAAATAATAATAATAAAAAATAGGGGATCACGTTGGCTCCTTCCACGCTGTAGTTGGCAACATCAATTTTTCCAGAGTGAATGAAAAATGTGGGAAGGTAATGAAGTTTCCTATAGTGCATTTGTTTTCGTCATCTGACTCCAGGACCCTGGGGAAGCCACCTTAATAGTGGGGCAGGATTTAGGAGTGGAAAGGGAAAGGCCACATAAAGAGAACTTACAAGGTTAGGGAAGCGTTTCTGGAAATGCTTTTAAGTTCTTTTTGTTGACTATATGCCTAGAGTATGATAAGAGATCGTTAATCTTTGGACAATCTGGCCTTGACTACCTGGCTGAACTTTTGTCTGTGGGTTCATTTGGGTCTCCCCACCTCCCTAAAGGCTTTTTTTTTTTGGTGGGGGGATGGAGTCTTGTTCTGTCACCCAGGCTGGAGTGCAGTGGCACAACCTCCGTTCACTGCAACCTCTGCCTCCTGGGTTCAAGCGATTCTCCTGTCTCAGCCTCTCAAGTAGCTGGGACTACAGACACATGCCACCACACTGGGCTAATTTTTGTATTTTTAGTTGAGACAGGGTTTCACCATATTGGTCAAGCTGGTCTCGAACTCCTGACCTCATGATCTACCTGCCTTGGCCTCCCAAAGTGCTGGGATTATAGATGTGAGCCACCGCACCCAGCCTCCTAAAGGCCACTTGAATAAAAGGCCATGTGTCTTGCTGGCAAATGTGAACAATTCAAAAGAGAGATCAAAGAATCTTGCATTAAACTGACCGGAATTAAGCTGCTTGATGATGAATTCTATCTGGCGGATCATTTCGGCATTGCCTTCTTTGATGAAGCAGCGTAGGATGTCTTCCATTCCCTAGAAGCATTGACGAGAGCAACAGTTAACATTTTAATTTAGTGTTTTGGGGGAAACCACTTTTCAATGAGGTCGTTCATCTAATAAAAAATATTTTGGGGAGAAGAAAAGGATACCTTGGGTGGGGGATGGAGAAGAGGGGAGTGATACATCTATGAGATAGATACGAAAATTCAGCTCTCCCAGCAGTGCAGGGCCAAGGTTTGGTAACTGTCTCTCTGGCAAGACAAACCTGGCCCGGTGTCCAACTGGTCCCACGGGGCAGAAAAAAATCCCTGGCTTATACTAAACATTCTTTTTATAATTCATAGTGAAATAATTTTCTTCTTATTGACTATCTGATTGAACTATAACACATTTAGCAAAAAAAAAAAAAAAAAAAAAACTATTGTAAAATTGTACTGCACAATATTGTCTTGGGTTTTTGGCAATATGTTGGTCTGGAAGCTGGTTTCTTTCCTGTGTTTTCCCTAAATTTATAAACTGCCTTCTGGATTTTATGGCCAAATATGATTATTGAGAATGAAAACATATGCTTAGAGAAGTAAATGAACAAATAGAACCTCTCTTTAAACAGATTTCGTTCCTTTTCTTTTAGATGGAGTTTTGCTCTTGTTGCCCAGGCTGGAGTGCAATGGTGCAATCTCGGCTCACCGCAACTTTGACTCCTGGGTTCAAGTGATTCTCCTGCCTCAGCCTCCCGAGTAGCTGGGATTACAGGTGCCGGCCACCATGTCCAGCTAATTTTTTTTTGTATTTTTAGTACAGACGGGTTTTCTCCATGTTGATCAGGCTGGTCTCGAACTCCTGACCTCAGGTGATCCGCCCACCTCAGCCTCCCAAAATGCTGGGATTACAGGTGTGAGCCACTGCATGTGGCCCTAGATTTCATTCTCTCTCTATTAAAAGAATTATAAAGTCACTACACTATACATTATTTATTATAACACCCTGACACCAGAATTTTTAACATTGTGTAAAAGAATTCCAGGGAAAAGTAGGAATAAGATACTGACTTAAGCACATTGTCTAATTCCCCTCCTCCTTCCTGGCAAGATTTAAATGAGTCTGTAGGGGAGTTGAGGAGGCCTCTGACCACTGTGAGGAAAGAGTGCCTCTATTATTAACTCAGAACAGAGGAAGCAGAGTCCAGAAGTACTGTCAGAAAAACGGAGCTCTGACATGTGAGCCTTTATCAAACTGTGCCTGAAGATTTTCCTGGACTTTTCTGTTACATGAGCCAATTAAGTTCTGTTTTTATATAGGATAGTTAGGAATTAATAGCTCTAACTGAATCAAAGAAATGCCAAGTGCAGCTTTGAACATGCTAGGTTCTTATTGTTCATGCTGAGTTCTTATCATACAAAGCAGGGTATTACCTTCTAGAAAAGTCAAATCAGTATTACAACTGTAATTAGCTCCCCCATAAATTTAATGTGTGACCTCACTCAAATCACTCATCTTCATCTAGCTAGTGTGTTTCTTCAACTATAAAAATGAGAATCACAATTTGAGATGACTTGAAATTTTTAAAAGACAAAGT
The DNA here is from genome assembly GCF_048565385.1 of Saimiri boliviensis. NCBI lineage: Eukaryota > Metazoa > Chordata > Mammalia > Primates > Cebidae > Saimiri > Saimiri boliviensis. The sequence goes on from NC_133453.1 coordinate 10,271,927, forward strand.
ACAGAACTGGGTGTTGGTATGCTGATATCACATTTGTCCAGATGCACTAAACTGTCCCATGTAAGGCCTGTGTTTTTCACTGTTTGTAAATTACACCTGAAGAAATAGCCTCTAGTCAAATGGCTGGCACAGAGTGGATGCTTGATAAATGGTCACGATTGTGCTTGCTGTGTCCAGTCGCGGCTCGTGGCTCAGGAGACAGATCTGTTAGCAGAAGCAAAGGGAGGAAACAAGGTTCCCCAATGATAGCAGTGAGAGAAGAGCAGAGGATGAGGATAGAACCTTAGGGAGCAGCAACACTGGGCTGGGAGGCAGAAACGGCTAAGCTCACAGAGGAGGCGGTGACGGTCTGGAAGGGAGGAAGAACTCTGGAAAGGTGTCCATGAGTTGAGGGACCAGTGTGCTCAGGGTCCTGTGGGACCAGCTGGACACCTGGCCAGGCCTGTCTTACCAGAGAGACAGTTACTAATTAATGACTGCCTTGGCCCTGCACTGCTGGGAGAGCTGAATTTTATATCTCTCACAAATGTGTCTCTCCCCTCTTCTCCATCCCCCACCCAATGTAAGGGCCACAAGGAGAAAGTTATCAAGCAAAAGCAGTGCAATATGCCCCTTTTTCAAAATTTTATTTTATTTATTTTTTTGAGATGGAGTCTCACTCTGTCATCCAGCCTGGAAAACAGTGGCATGATCTCGGATCACGGCAACCTCCACCTCCCAGGTTCAAGTGATTGTCCTACCGTCTTAGCCTCCTGAGTAGCTGGGACTACAGGCATGTGCCACCAAGTCCAGCTAATTTTTGTATTTTTAGTAGAGACAGGGTCTCCCCATGTTAGCCATGCTGGTCTCAAACTCCTGACCTCAGATGATCTGCCCACCTTGGCTTCCCAAAGTGCTGGGATTACAGGTGTGAGGCGTCGTGCCCGGCGATAAGCCTCTTAACTGGCAAAGATCAGAACCACTACTGGCTGTCTTAGGAATGTCAATGTCTGAACATTTTTACCAGTGGAGTGAGACCAATCATTCACTCAAGTTCTCTTCTATCTTTTCCTCCCAGATGTTACTTCTGCAAGATTATTTGCTCAATATTTAATTTTTGTTTAAAAATTTTTTTTGAGACAGGATCTCACTTGGTTGCCCAGGCTGGAGTGTAGTGGTGTGATGACAACTCATAGCCTGAACCTACCTGGCTCACGCGATCCTCCCAACTCAGCTTCTGGAATGGCTGGGACTATAGGTTTGCACCAACATGCCTGGCTAATTTTTTTTTAAATTTCTGGTAAGACAGGGGTTGGCCAGGCTGGTCTCAAAACTCCTGCCCTCAAGCGATCCTCCCGCCTTGGCCTCTCAAAGTGCTGGGATTATAGGCATGAGCCACCATGTCCAGCCAGATGTTTTTATTCTCATTTACTCTCTTTCATGTATCTTTAGCTTAGTTATTACTTGGGGGAAAAAAAAATCCAGCTTCTCTGTAATGAGGAATTGAAGCTATCTTTTTTGTTTTTGAGACAGTCTTACTCTGTTGCCCAGGCTGGGGTACAGTGCCACAATCTCAGCTCACTGCAACCTCCACCTCCCAGGATCAAGTAACTCTCATGCCTCAGCCTCCTGAGTAGCTGGGATTACAGGTGTATTACCACCACACCTGGCTAATTTTTGTATTTTTAGTAGAGAAGGGGTTTCCACCATGTTGGCTAGTCTGGTCTTGAACTCCTGATCTTAAGTGGTCCACATGCTTCAGCCTCCCAAAGCGCTGGGATTACAGATGTGAGTCACACACCTGGCCAAAATATCATGTATTTTTTAAAAATCACATACATTAGGTGAGATTTAATCTAAGTTATAGAAAGAAGTTATAAAAATCACATTTTATCCTGAAAGTAACTTGTCATTTCAGATAATTCAGGTCAAGTAACAATGCCCAGGTAGACAGAAAGACAATAAAAGGTACTAGTGAATCAGCCAGATGTATAAAAATGGGAACACAGGGCTGGGTGCAGTGACTCACGCCTGTAATCCCAGCACTTTGGGAGGCTGAGATCAGGAGCTTAAGACCATCCTGGCTAACATGGTGCAACCCTGTCTCTACTAAAAATATAAGACATTAGCCAGGCATGGTAGCACACACCTATAGTCCTAGCTACTTGGGAGGCTGAGGCAAGAGAATCGCTTGAAGCCGGGAGGTGGAGGTTGCAGTGAGCCAAGATCATGCCACTGCACTCTAGCCTGGTGGCAGAGGGAGACTCAGTCTCAAAACAGAAGTGGGGTGGGGGGTGGGGGACACAAGCAGTGTGCAAAAAGTTGGTAAGGAACTCCTGCCAGCTAGCTATGATTACAGACCATCGTAAAGATCATCATACAGAATGCTATATTTGTATGCATAGGGTTTAAGAACAGAAAACAATTTGTTATGTGCAGACGTCTGACTAGGTGAAAGTCCCAACTTTGGAGTGATGCCACAGCACAGGTTTGGAGGGCTTGGGAGGCAAGCCAAGGTGCGCAGCCCCTCACCGGCCATGCGGCCCTGAGCAGAGGATTTTATTTTTAAGCACTGATTTTGCCAGGAGCAAAATGGGCACAACTGCAGTCACTCGTTCAAGGGACCTTTCAGGGACTAAGTAAGAGAAAGCATCTCTCCCAGAGCCTCAGAACATACACTGAACACTACACAGAACAACTATCTTCAAACTCACTTCTACCTTTATGCAACAATGAAACTCTAGCGCATTCTATAGTTCCAGCTTCACGGTCTAATCCTCTATCATTAAAGGTCTTCAAGGGAAATTTCCTCCTGAGAAATTCAAATATCTGTTTCAGGTAGATATAAATATTTTCCTCTAGTTATGAAAGTGATACAAGTTATCTATAGAAAACTTGCAAACAACTTAAAAGAAAGAATAAAAATTACTCACGGGCCCCCACCCAGAGATAATTGAGAACATTTTGAGGTGTTTCCTTCCTTTTATGTGCATTGTTTTATGTAACTCAGAACATACTGATAATATGTTCTTAACTTTATGATCATTTTCATGTTCAATAAAAACTTATAAACCATATTTCCATAGCTACAATAATAATAGCTGCTAACATCTCTCAACACTTACTGTGTGCTAGGCACTGCTCTAAATATATTATGAGCTCCGTAACGCTCACAATCCTATGAGTTTGGTACTGCAATAATCCTCATTTTACAGATGGAAAAACGATTACCCAGAGACCTTCAGTCCTCACTAGCCCACACAACTAGGAAGTAACAGAACACGATTCAAACCCAGCCTCAGGCTCAGGAGTTCCCACTCTGAAGCACTTCACCTTCTGGCCTCTGTTCTTAGTCACTCCCTCATCTTAAGTCATGTCATTGTTTTCTGACTTTTGCTATGATCAGTAAGGCTGGAATGAACATTCTGATACATACATATTTGCTCATGTCTTGTGTGGAGCTTCAGAAGTAGAATTTTGAGGCCAAGAATATGAAATTTCTACACTAATTTTGAAAGATCCATACTTAGGCCAGGCGTGGTGGTTCACATCTATAATCTCAGTGTTTTGGGAGGTTGAGGCAGGAGAATTGCTTGAGCCCAGGAGTTTGAGACCAGCCTGGTGACATAGCAAGACCCTGTCTCTAGCAATAAAAAAAAAAAAAAAAGGGGGTGGGGCTGGGCTTGGTAGCTCATACCTGTAATGCCAGCACTTTGGGAGGCCGAGGCAGGTGGATCACAAGGTCAGGAGATCAAGACCATCCTGGCCAACACTGTGAAACCCTGTCTACTAAAAAAATACAAAAATTAGCTGGGTGTGATGGCATGTGCCTATAGTCTCAGCAGGAGGCTGAGGCAGGAGATTCACTTGAACCTGGGAGGTGAAGGTTGCAGTGAACTGAGATCATGCCGCTGCACTCCAGCCTGGGCAACAGAGCAAGATGCTGTCTCAAAAAAAAAAAAAAAAAAAAAAAAAAAAAAAAAAAAAAAAAAGGAAAAAAACAATAAAAGAAAGGTCAATACCAATGCCTAGTGGGCATCACAGAACATGCAACTAGGCTGACCACTTGTAATGAACAACTGTGGCTGAATGCCTTTTAAACAGGTTTTCTACACTGTTAATTTCCCAGTGCAACAGAATACTCAAATTGCAAGCCTCCCTTGCAGCTAGGATGCAAGCACACCATCTAGATTCTGCCAAGCAAATGCACGCACATGAAACTTTGACTCAGAAGTGGGCAACGTGGAGGATCAGGCACATGGAGAACACACGTGATTCTGCTGCAGGGGGGAGCAGCAGTGCCCAGCCCTCTGGGGAGAGTAGAGGCAGTTTCTGGCATCACGGTCTGTGCTGTGAGCCCCAGGGTCACTGGAGTAGAGCAGCCCCATGGAGTGCTTGGACATTCCTCTGGGCTGAGTGGCTTCTAAGCCCAGATCCCTGGCTCTCCCAGATTCTGGGAGCCTTTATAACGCACAAAGCCTCTGGTCTGCTCCAGCCCTGGACAGGATGTTTGTTGGGGTGCCCAGGGCAGAGAGCGCCAAGGCTGACTATGACTCCAGCCCTAGTTGCAGGAGGCCTGTTGGGTGGGTATTAGGGCAGCTCCACTTATCTGATCCAAGCTCCAGGCCTTGGCAGGCTCTTAAAGTTCAAATGGGCCCCAGGACACTCATTTATTTTGTTCTCTTTTTTCCCTTTAGGGTATTCTTGAAATACTACTATAATAGCATTTGGTAATAATGTAATTTTTATGTAAATTGTGTCATTTTCCATAAGTACATACATTCTTATAGAGATATTCTGCTTTTATCCCTCATTATAAAGTAAAATAAAAATTTCCAGACTGTTTCATACTGCTTTTCCTAATTATCATCTTCAATAACTACAAACATTTGAGCAAAAGAATCATAATTTCTTTAGCAATTCCTGTATTACTAGATATTTATGTTGCTTCCAGCTTTTCACTCTTTCAAAGATGTTGCAATGAACATTGTCATGCATAGAACTCTTTTTCTGTGCATCAACAACCAGTAGAAAATGAATGAGTCCAAAAGATGGATTGTGGCTTTTCATGTAATCGCCAAGCTGCCTTCCAGAAGGACTGTGCTGACACACATCCAAATACCAGCAGGGCTGAGGACATCAGCTCTGCCTCCACTTCCCTAGCATCGAGCATGAGCAGATGTCAAGGTGGAGAGATTGTGGGAAACATTTTCCTTGTCTTATTTCCTTCATTATTCAGTATTTCTAGCCTCCCCTGTAGCTAGGGTGCAGGTACACAACCTAGACTCTGCCAAGCAAATACATCCATGTAAGATCTATGTGCAAAGAGAATATAATGGCTTTATCAATCTAAAAACTTCCTCAAAGATAAACGTGAAAGGAGGGAAATTTCAGGGTTTTAGAAAAATCTTACTATGGCCATGATCATCCCTTAGAGGTAACTCTTACAAATAGTTAAGTTGGCAACCACCTTGGTGATGTGTTTAAAAGCTTCCTCTTAGGCTAAAAGGGATTCCTCCCTGGCTTGTATCTCTTTAATCTCTGTTAAATGCCAGAGGGAAACTTATTCTTTTTTTTTTTTTTGAGACTGAGTCTCACTCTGTTGCTCAGGTTGGAGTGCAGTGGCGTGATCTCCGCTCACTGCAACCTCTGCCTCTCAGGTTCAAGCGATTCTCCTGCCTCAGCCTCCTGAGTAGCTGGGATTACAGGTGCCCACCACCAGGCCTGACTAATTTTTGTATTTTTAGTAGAGACAGGGTTTCGCCATGTTGGCCAGGCTGGTCTCAAACTCCTGACCTCAGGTGATCTACTCACCTCAGCCTCTCAAAGTACTGGGATTACAGGCATGAGCCACCGTGCCCCATCATCTACTTATATCTTTAGGTAAGTGATCCACATTTCCTTTTCAAAGTCAAAATCTCACAGCTTATCTAGAAACCCATGTCAGAAGCCATAAAGCAGATATTTGACCAAAACCACCATAACATTTTTTGTTTTTTGTTTTTTGAGATGGAGACTTGCTCTTGTTGCCCAGGCTGGAGTGCAATGGCGTAATCTCAGCTCACTGCAACCTCCGCCTCTCAGGTTCAAGTGATTCTCCTGCCTCAGCCTCCTGAGAAGCTGTAACTGCAGGCACGTGCCACCACACCTGGCTATTTTTTGTATTTTTAGTACAGACAGAGTTTCATCATGTTGGCCAGGCTGGTCTCAAACTCCTGACCTCGTGATCTGCCCACCTCAGCTTCCCAAAGTGCTGGGATTATAGGTGTGAGCCAACATGCCTGGCCAACCACCAGAATTTAAAAAGACTAACCAAAACTGAGAAAATATTTGTAATGTTTTTCAACAGAATGATAGCCCCTCATCTCCCTTGAGCTTTCTTCTTTGACCCACAGTTAGCTAGGAGTGTGTGGTGGCCAGCCCAAGGTGGCCCCAGTGATTTTACCTCCTGCTAGTCACACCCTTGTGCAATCTTCTCCACATTGTACCAGGGTGGGTCTGAGTAACCAAGGGAATAAATGCAATGGTATCTCACTTCTGAGAGTAGGTTTTCTAAAGGACACTGGGGCTTCTGTCTTGCTTACTCTCTCTCAAATCATTCACTCTAGGCGAAGCCAACTGCCACGTCAAGAGAAGCTTTACGGAGAGGCCCATTTGGGAAGAAAATGAGGTCCCAGCCAATAGCCAGAAAGAAACGGAGGCCTCCTGCTGACAGCCATGTGAGTGAGCTTGGTAGCAGAGGCTAAAGTCTTAATTATAACTGAGCAACTGTTAGTTAGGACTACTCTGCTTTCCACTCTTGAATGTTTGTCCCAAAGAAACAGTCATTGGTAGCTTGGTGATTGGGATATGTTCTGCGAAATGTGTCATAAGGCAATGTCATTATTGTCTAAATATCATAGATAAGCGACAAACCTAGATGGTGTAGCCTACTACAACACCTAGGCTATATGGCATAGCCAAGTAAGATCCTAGGGTACAAGCCTGTTCAGCATGTGATTGTGTTGAATACTGTGGGCAACTATAACACAATGTTAAGTATTTGTGTATCTAAGCATATCTAAACATAGGTAAGGTACAGTTAAAATAGGGAATTATAATCTTATTGGACCACTATCATATATGCAGTCTTGTTGATCAAAATGTTGTCACGTGGTGCATGACTGTAATTTAAAAATTCAAGGGCCAGGCTCAGCAGGTCATGCATGTAACCCCCGCACTTTTAGGAGGCCAAGGTGGGAGGATCAATTGAGCCTAGTTGAGACCAGCCTGGGCCAACATAGCAAGACCCTGTCTCTTAAAAAAAAATTAGCTAGGTGTGGCGCACACCTACAGTCCCAGCTACTAGATGAGAGAGGAGGATGGCTTGAGCCTGGGAGATGGAGGCTGCAGTTGAGCTATGATCAGGCCACTGCACTCTAGCCTGGTAAAAGAGCAAGACCTGTCTCAAAAACAAAAACAAAAATCAGCTGGGCACGGTGGCACACACCTGTAATCCCAGCACTTTGGGAGGCTGAAGCAGACAGATCACTTGAGTTCAGGAGCTCGAGACTAGCCTGGCCAACATGGTGAAAACTCATCTCTACTAAAAATACAAAAATCAGCTAGGCTTGGTGGTGTGCACCTGTAGTCCCAGCTACTCAGAAGGCTGAGGCAGAATTGCTTGAACCCAGGAGGCAGAGGCTGCAATGAGTTTAGACTGTGCCACTGTACTCCATCCTGGGCAACAGATCGAGACTCTGTCTCAAAAACAAAACCAGAAAACCACTAAGCTTTGGGGTAAATTGTTATGCGGTAATAGATAACTGATACTCGTATCCTGTTTATTTTCCAAACATTTAGGGGTTTCCTAGATACCTTACTGTTACGTTTGTATTTCTCACCAAATTTCTTCATTATTTATCCAATATTTTTCCGCCCCATTTGCTCACATTCCTCTCCTTCTGGAACTCCTATTGGGTAACTGTCAGACCTCCTGACGCTGTCACATAGGTCTCAGAAGCTCTGTCCCTATCTTCTGTCTTTTTTCTCCCTGCTCTGGGATCTCTAAGGGCAGTCCTGCTGTCATAACCTACAACTGTGACTCTTCCTCAAGGGGTCCCTGCCCTTGGCTGCCACTCCCCTGCCCTCTCCATCCCTTTGCCCTGGTGTCTTTCCTCCATGCTGCATTTCACTCAGATTCGATGTTACCTCCATTCTTTTAAGCCTACACGTTTTCTTCTCTTCTTTGCCTTGGCTGACAATCCCTTTCTTTCACCTAAATGACCATAATGCAGAATATAAGCAAATTTATTTTCCCCTGTTCTGTGGTGAAATTTAAAAGCAGCAGGTAATTAAGGTCCATTGTTCAGTGTGATCACATAGAATGGTTCTTAAATAAGTTTCGCCTCTGGTGTAACTGTTGGTGTAATTTTAAATGATCAATGAGAAGACTTAGCAATTCTTCTAAGTAAGCAAAACCAATTACAGGAATGTTTTGTTGGTGTCAATGAGAATTTTGCCTGTGTTTTGAGGATGGAAATATATTTAACTTTTTCACCACAGCGTTTAATACACTGTTAACCTGGTTTCACATGGTATAAGGAAAAAGGATAAAACTCTAGCTGTTTTGCAGATTAGATCTAGAAACATCTGTCCTTTGAAAATAAGACACTAATCACCTGAGGTTTTTTTTTTACTGCACATACAAGTATTAACGTAAACATACTAAATACTGAGTTTACTACTTTCCAAACAAACCAAGTCCTAGAGAGTTGGATAATCTTTTCTATTTGGTTGCCGTCAGAATGTCTATAACTTTGCAACAGTTATAGGAACTAACACTTGAATTTTTAACCTCTTAGGAGTTAGGAATCCTCTTGAGAATCTGAGAAAAGCTACAGATTCTGTCCCTAGGAAATGGCAAATAAACATTTTGCATACAATTTCAGCGCGTTTGTAAAGGATCCGAGTCCATCCATGGAGCCCAATCGAGGACGTCTTGCTCTAAGAGCTCTGAACTCCGGCACTGAAGGAAGCTCACATGTTTCTCAGGCACGCTTTCTTACCATTGCTCTTGCTTCCTCACGAATGTCTGGAACAGAAAGGATGCTGTACAGAGCTCCATTCACATACGGCTGGATCTTTAAGTGGAGGAAAACAAACAGTTATTTGCAAGTTTTCAAATATTGCACAACTCTCTATCAAACACCACACTGCAGAACAATCTGGCAAATGGGGAGAGTGGGTGTTCCTATCCCTGCAGCTCTCTGGCACTCCAGGATGCACATTTCCAAGTGACAGACATCTCCATCTGCATGTCTGAGTGACCGCTACCACTGAGTCTAAAACCAGATTCATCACTCCTCCCAAAGCTCACTCCTGCTGCATTTCATTGCTTAATTAAAGTTACTTTGAACCTCCTGATCACTCAGGCTAGAAACTTTGGAGTTACGTTTGATTTTTTCTTGTTCAGTCTCCAATGCTCAGTCTTCAAGGCTCTTTGATAGGAACCCTTCTTTTTAATATCCACTGCTGCTGTCTTTGTTTAGACATCATTGTCCATGACCTAGGTTATATCAAATCTCCAAAACAGTCTTTCTACCCTCAATATTTATCCTTTAATTTAACCATCAGATCACTACGAACATTCTACAGCGTGGACCAAATCTTCCCTCTCTCCATCTCAGAAACCTTCCACAGAGCCCAGTTGGAAAGGCGGACTCCTTAGTGTGGCACACAGGATCTTTTAAGGGGTGGCCTCTATCTCAAGCCCTCTGCTTCTCCCTCCCTGCCACCACGATCTGTCCACAATATCTAAGGGATGCCCCCACCAGGTTGTTCCACATTTCAGCCAGGTTCTTGCAGTTCACCTTGCCAGGAATGGTCTTCACACATATAATGAACCTTAAAAACTCAGCCCAGACATGGCGCTCACTTCCGCTTCTTGTACATCTTGTACATCCCTCCACTACAGCACTGGAGGCAGTATCCTTTTAAATTCACACTATGTCCCCTCTATTCTGAGCTTTTTGAGGACAGGACCCACGTTTTACTTGCATGCACAGGACATGAAGCATGGCAGGTGCTGAGAAGCAAAATCCCTTTTCAGCGGGCTGTACGCTATGCCCACCATGGCAATGGAGGAGGGCTCCTTTCCCATCGCCCTCCCTCAGCACTGGACTTCATTAGCACTTTCAATGCTTGCCAAGCTGATGGGTAAAAGGCATCCTACAGTTGTTTTCCTTTTCAGTTCCCTGATACCAGCACGACTGAACATCTTTTCATGCTTCTGGGCCAGCACCATTTTGTGAACTGTCCAGTCATGCCCTTTACCCTTTTTTCTATTGGATTGCTTGACTTTTACTTATCAGTTTATACTAGTTCTTCAACTATTAGAAATATTAAATTTTGGTCACATGTGATGCAACTTTTCCTCGGGGCTTCATTCATTTTTTGACTTTGATTATAGCATCTTTTCCAAACAAGAAATGTAATATTCATATAGTCAATTATGTGCATCATTTTTTAATTTTCATTTTGTCTTTCAAGATCATGACTACTACAGGATATATGAATATTTCATTTACTTGTGTAGCAAACACATTTCTTGGATCTAAAATATATATATATATATTTTATATTTATATAAATATATTTTATATTTGTATTTTAAAACTACGTATATATGTACATATATCTAAAAATACATATGTACATATATCTATCTAAAATAAATATATTTTAGATAGAGATATATATATAGTTTTTCTAGCTCATTTTCTTTTTATATTTTTCTTTTCTTTTTTTTGAAACAGAGTCTTGCTCTGTCACCCATGCTGGAGTGCAATGGCACGATCTCAGCTCACTACAACCTTTGTCTCCCGGGTTTAAGTGGTTCTCATGCCTCAGCCTCCTAGTAGCTGGGATTACAGGGACATGCCACCATGCCTGGTGAATTTTTGTTTTTTTCAGTAGAGATGGAGTTTCCACACGTTGGCCAGGCTGGTCTCGAACCTCTAACCTTAAGTGATCCTCCCACCTCGGCCTCCCAAAATTGCTGGGATTATAGGCATAAGCCACCGCACCTGGCTTGTCCAGCTTATTTTCAAAGCCAATGCATTGGTAACAGTTAACGACATGATTCGAATCCTTTCGTCTATTCAGTTTTCAGAGCAGATATATTGGTTCCAGTACTTGAAACCAACCTTTATTTTGAGATGGAAGAATATGTTTCCCACTGGTTTCACCTGCCTGAGCTGAATAAAGAGAGGAATAGAGTTCACTCGGGCCTAGAAGTAGTTAAGAGCTTACTAGTTTTAAAATACAATATGAATGTCACAAACTGCAAAAGCCACCAAACATCCACTTGCTAAAGAAGTCACCCCAATCAGTAGATAGAACTAGTATAAAATGTGAATGGAATGACCAGAATGGGAGCTGTCTGCTTGAAATGGGAATGAACGGGCTGAGTGTGGTGGCTCACACCTGTAATCCCAGCACTTTGAGAGGCCAAGGAGGGTGAATCATAAGGTTAGGGGTCTGAGACCAGCCTGGGCAAAATGATGAAACCCTGTCTCTACTAAAAATACAAAAAATTAGCTGGGTATGGTGGTGTGTGCCTATAATTGCAGCTACTCGGCAGGCTGAGGCAGGAGAATTGCTTGAACTTGGGAGGCGGCAGAGGTTACACTGAACTGAGATTGCGCCATTGCACTCCAGCCAGGCGACAGAGTGAGACTCTGTCTCGAAAAAAAAAGAAACGGGAACACAGACACGTGGAAACCAAGTGGTACTCAATCGTGTCCTGCTCAGATATACCTCTGGGTCTCATCTGTCTAAAGTGGTCAGATTTTTGTTGAAGCCTTGTCATGGTTTCTGTAATGGCATTTGTAGAAGGCAAGTGAGAGAATAATCATATTTATTTGTTTCTGTTAAATTGTTTACCCATACCTCTACTTTATTTAAAAAGAGCCTGAAGCCCATAAATTAAAAACGTAGAAAATCACACCAGGTATTACAGAGACACTGGTGAGAGTAAACGCTAGTACAGTCCATTCTGGAGGACAACTTGGCCGCACTCAGTGACCTGACACTGACGTATGCTGGCAGCCAGCAGTGATGAGTGTCTAGCATCCATGGAAGCTCTGGCACAGGCTCCCATGAGGCAGGTGCGGCCAAGTCCATTGAGGATTGCTGTGGCAACAGACTGGAAGGCACCCAGAGTGTACAGGCGGGTAAGTAAAATGGCAGGGACACAAACAAGGAGCTAGTTTGCAATAGTGACACTTAATGAACCAGATGTATGTAAAGCAACATAGAAAGGACCTAACAAGCCAAGGTGAAAGCCATAAACAGAATGAAACCTACAGGACAATCAATTTCTGCAAATTCAACACACATGTACAGAGGCTCCATCCACAACCATGGAGATACATTAAACACCCCAAGAGGGTGGACTGTAGGGGAGCAATGCCGGAGGGGCCCAGCACAGGCCAGTGGTCAGCGGGCCACACAGATGGGGACAGAAAGAACAACATCCTGCTTCTGACTCCTAAAATTCTAAAAATTATAAAAGATTTCCAGTTGCTTCTGAAAGTCCCTGGAGGAGGGAGAACATGGACATTTTTCAAATACAGCAATTGTCCTGGGCCAGCTGTGTGCCTGTGGGGTCACAGGCATTGGGTCCCCAGTGCAGCCTCCTCTAAGCCCAGGGCCAGCAACGCTGAATGAGTACCTCGTGGTTTTCATGGCCAAGAAGATCCGAAAGGACTTTGAGCACGAGGCCTGCCACCTTGGCACACATGTTCTTCCCTATGGGAAACAAACCAAAGCTGAACATAACATGTCTAAACCCAGAAGCACAATTTTAGGTCAGGTAGACTTGGGGACAAATCTTGGCTCCTCTGCCCATAAGCCAAGTGGGTGAGTCACAAAACCAATCTGGGCCTCAATTTCCTCCTGTTTACCACAGGGATTATTATTCATACCTACTTCAAAGGATGATGCAAAATTAAGTAAACTAATGTATGTAAAGGACTCAGTGTAGCACAGAACTTCGGTGCTCAGAAACCACCCCAAGTAGTGGCTACCCAAGTAGTGGCTATTACCCCAGTCAGAGCACAGCGCGATTCATTACAGTGAAAGCATAATACATTATAGAGCAGTGTTCTCCCTCCCACATACTATACGGCCATCACAAAGGCCATATGGGCATTTTAGTAGTTCTAAACATCATCATAAAAATCGCTGCAAATACGGTGATGATGATGAAGTAAAGCTAATTCTAATCTGATGCATGTATTAGAAGTTAGGACTTCTGGCTGGGTGCAGTGTTTCACACCTGCAATCCCAGCACTTTGGGAGGGCGAGGTGGGCAGATCACTTGAAGTCAGGAGTTCAAGACCAGCCTGGCCAACATGGTGAAAACCCCTCTCTACTAAAAATACAAAAATTAGCCAGGTGTGGTGGTGGGCACCTGTAGTTGCAGTTGCTCATGAGACTGAGGCAGGAGTACTGCTTGAACCTGGGAGGCAGAGGATGCAGTGAGCCAAAATCACGCCACTGCACTCCAGCCTATGTGAAAGAAAGTGATTTCATCTCAAAAAAAAAAAAAAAAAAAAAAAAGCTAGAACTTTTTACACATGCTGTTTTTTAAAATGACTGAAATAATAGTCATTTACTCAGTCAACAACACACAGCTACATGGTTCAGTCCACAAGATGGAGGTGAAGATGCTTCCAACAAGTACTCCTGAGCCAGCTATTTATCCAGGGAGCCTTTTTCTCCAAACACTGGCTGCCCAGGCGGGCAGGGGAAAGCCACAGCCTGGACTTGGTACTTCTTCTAAAGAAGCTTCTTTCATCCCAGGTAACAATTTAAATGAGATAGTACCTGCGGAAAAGCTAAAATCACTACCTTTAGTGATCAAGCATATAAATGACTTGTGCCCACAGAAAAATCTCCACCTCCAGGGCTGGGGCAGGGAAAAGCATGTGATTCACGGCAGGAAGCAGGGTTTAGTGTCACTGCTATTACAGCCAACTTAATCCTACAGGATCCTGGGAACATGCTTCTTTGTCTTCAGAAAAGGGGATCATATTCTTTTTTTTTTTTTTTTTTTTTTTTTTGGAGATGGAGTCTCACTCTGTTGCTCAGGCTTGAGTGTAGTGGCATGCTCTTGGCTCACTGCAACCTCTACCTCCCGGGTTCCAGCACTTCTCCTGCTTCAGCCTACTGGGTAGCTGGGATTACAGGCGCCTGCCACCATGCTCAGCTAATTTTTTGTATTTTAGTAGAGATGGGGTTTCACTGTGTTGCCCAGGCTGGCCTCAAACTCCTGACCTCATGATTTGCCTGCCTCGGCCTCCCAAAGTGCTGAGATTATAGATGTGAGCCACTGCACCCAGCCAGGTGTCACATTCTTAACTTTCTACCTTTAAATGATACAATAAAGAAAAATGTAAATGAACTTAGTCTCCTCTTAATGCGGGCACTATGTATATACAAAACATTTTTTCCAGAGTGAGAAGGGATTTTGGCCTCAGGGATTCAACACCTTGATACCTGGTTGGAAATGCTTTCCACTCTTCTTTCAGTTTTCTATGAGACTAAAAGCAAACCGTATCAGGCTCACTGGAAACCTAGCGTGGAGGGTTAAGATCTCTTCCCCTTTCTGCACCACAATGAGGGTTGGGAGGCTGTTGAGACCTGCGCTGCGGAGACAGAGGTTCATGAGCAAAGCCACCGAGTACTCCAGCATGTAGTCAGACAGGCAGTCTGGGTCCTTCAGAACATCAACCAGCCAGAAGATAAGGCCATCTTGAATCATTGCTGTCTGCAGCGGGCGTCTGGGAAGAAACAGCCTAAGGTAAACAAAAATTGCTAAGAAACTTTTCATATAAGAGGAAATAGTAGGCTGGGCACAGTGGCTCTCCCAGCAATTTGGAAGGCAGAGGTGGGCGGATTACCTGAGGTCAGGAGTTTGAGAGCAGCCTAGACAACATGATGAAACCCCGTCTCTACTAAAAATACAAAAATTAGCTGGGTGTGGTGGCAGGGATTATCCCAGCTACTCAGGAAGCTGAGGCATGAGAATCATTTGAACCCAGGAGGCAGAGGCTGCAGTGAGCCGAGACTGCATCACTGCATCCCAGCCTGGGAGATGGAGCAAGACTCCACCTCAAAAAAAAAAAAAAAGACAGCGAGAGGAAACAGTAATGTGAATGCATATCAAAAAAGACAAACTTATAGAAGACACAGACTCAGGAATGTTTTTGTTAAACCCATACAATTGAAACAACAAAAATTCTTTATTATTTAAGGAATATTTATTAAGGGTTTAAATGAAGATGAGGCAGCAAGGAGGCCTCCTACTTTGAAAGTTTCCTTTTCAATATTTAAAATTAGCAGAGCATTACTTCAAATATCTAATAAATATTTATTAGTAGCTTTTGGTTTACTTAACCCAGGAAACAGGACCATAGAAATACTTCTTTGACAAACAGACTTTTACCTAAACTCTCCATATCCAGCTCTAGGCACTCTGAACTGTACGAAAATAGAGAAAAAAAGAGGCGCAAAAGCCTGCCTTAACCATCATTCTGATTCAGATTTCTACAGAGTAAGGGTAGTTTAACGACCTGGTTAATGCAAATTATAAGGAACGATTTTCCACCTGAAATCCAGGTGTAGACTCTTACAAAATTCAATTCCTCATCAAAATGTGTGATGGTGATGTCATCAGGTTAGCCTTAAGAATTATTGAGGCTGCCAGGTGCGGTGGCTCATGCCTGTAATCCTAGCACTTTGGGAGGCCAAGGTGGGCGGATCACAAGGTCAAGAGATCGAGACCATCTTGGCCAACGTGGTGAAACCCCGTCTCTACTAAAAATACAAAAATTAGCTGGGCATGGTGGCGTGCACCTGTAGTCCCAGCTACTCGGGAGGCTGAGGCAGGAGAATTGCTTGAGCCTGGGAGGTGGAGATTGCAGTGAGATGAGATCGTGCCACTGAACTCCAGCCTGGTGCCTGGAGACAGAGCAAGACTCTGTTTCAAAAAAAAAAAAAAAAAAAAAGAATTACTGAGGCTAAGTGTGGTATCATTGTGAGATGCCATCTGGATTACTAGAAAACTGACATGCCACAGAGAAGCCAGCACTGCACATCTCCTGATGAGCAGCTTATGGTGAAACCACCATCTAGGACAGAACAGCAGAGCCAGTTACCTGTTCATCCTGTTCTTAAACACTATGTTGATCCAATCAGGGTCAACATAGGATACAGTGAAGACTGTGCTCCCTTGGTAACTAGCTACCTTCTCCATTTACTGCAGAGACTGGAAAATTGCAAAAAGTTTAAGCACGTTTACAGAACGAAAAAGCTTAAATGATCATTTGGAGGAAAATAATAAACAGGCAATAAATATTTGCATTACCAGGAGGAAGTATTTTTTTCACCGTATCGTCTGTCACCGAACTATAGTTATTGAATTTGTAAAAACCCCTAAAACAGTCAATATTGAGCAAAGTTCTCTCTACAAACAGAAATGAAGTGTCTGTATGCTCTGAGGAAGTATGACTCTGCAGATCACTTAGTTCTTTTCAATTCATATAATTAGCACAGGAAATTTTCACTTGTAGGAAACTGGCAAACAGTAGATACAAATACCTATCTCTTCCCAGTAAACACACACACACACAGACCATTCGCTTGGCCAGCTTCTGGTTCTTTGTGAGTTGGTCAAATGTTAATCACATTTGATGGGAAGAAATTGTCTTCAGAAGAGGACTGACAAAAAAAAGCTGAAGACTCCAGGTACTAGAGTTCTCAATAAAGTCAAATAGAACTTGAGGTGATTATTTTCAAAGAAAACTCTGAGAAAATTACCATATGACACAGTAATCCATCTCCTAGATGCTGGTCCAGGAGAAAAGGAAACATATGTCCACACAAAGACTTGTGCTGAAACTTTTATGGCAGTGTTATACATATTGGCCAAAAGTGCAAACAACCCAAATGCTGATCAACTGAAGGACAAACAAAATGTAATGTAGGCCAGGCACAGTGGCTCACGCCTGTAATCCCAATACTTCGGGAGTTGAAGGCAGGTGGATCAAGAGGTCAGGAGTTCGAGACCAGCCTGGCCAACATGGCAAAATCTCATCTTTATTACAAATACAAAACTTAGCTGGGCATGGTGGCACGTGCCTGTAATCCCAGCTACTCAGGAGGCTGAGGCAGGGGAATAGCTTGAACCTGGGAGGCGGAGGTTGCAGTGGGCCGAGACCACACCACTGTACTCCACCTGAGCAACAGAGCAAGACTCTGTCTCAAAAAAAACCAACCAACCAACCAAACAAAAAAACGTGTTGTAGCCACAACGGAGTATCATTCAGCCACAAAAGGAATGAAGCCCTGATGCACGCTGCTACAAGGACGAACCTTGCAAATGTGATGCTAAGTGAGAGAAGCCAGTTACAAAAGAGCGCACGCTACATGGTTCCATTGATATGAAATGTCCAGTACAAGTCAATCAACCAAAAGCAGATTTGTGGCTATCGGGGATTGGGGGTAGGAATGAGGAGTGACTGTAAATGGGTATGAGGTTTCTTTTTGTGGTGATGGAAGTGTCCTAAAACTGGATTGTGGTGAAGACTGTGGCCCAATTCTGTAAATACCGCAAAAATCCTTGAATTGTGTGCTTGATATGGGGGAATATTATGGTGTGTAAAATACACCTCAATAAAGCTGTTAACTGAAAAGAAATCTATGGGGCTGGGCACAATGGCTCATGCCTGTTAATTCCAGTACTTTGGGAGGCTGAGGTGGGTGAATCACCTGAGGTCAGGAGTTCAAGATCAGACTGGCCCTATAGGTTCCAAGTCACGGCGGTCTAGGCTGAGCCAATGGGGTGGGTTGCATTGCCAAGGTCAGGAGGCCCAAATCCTAACTCCACAGGACCGTCTCTCACACTCTGCTGGGATGTACATTTACACGTGTGGCTCCCACAGGGGACTAGAAGTAACTTGAGGACTGAGGCTCTATTGGGCCCTATTTGTGTGTGTGTCTCTAAGCCCTGCACATGCCCTGAGACACAATCTAGCATGGCTGGCACTACATAACGTCTATCAGGAAAATACACCAGTGCTTTTAAAATGCCTTCCTCTCAGAGCAAAGGCCCTGGTGAAAATAAAATAAAAAAAATAAAACGTCTTCCTCCATCCCCAGCAGTCTCTAGCACGATAGTTTAGTGGATTAGAGATAAGCTTTCTAGCTCTGTCTTAGAAAGTCATCCAACCTCTCCAAAGTATTAGTGGAAAAATACCATCTGCCTCCTGAGTTGTCATGGGAATTTTAACTCAATGTGATCTCAAAGGAGACACCACAACCTACCACATAGTCATTACCTGAGGCTGAACTTCTGCAGGGCCCCAAGAATGTTCTCCCTGGTGACGATGTCCTTGTCCTCCTCCTTCAGCCTTCCCTCCAGCATCCGTAGCACCTTTGTGTTCTGGGCAAGGTAGAGGCGACCTGATAATACACCAGAGATGAAACAGGTGAAAGACAGAAATAATTTATCTGGTATGCTAAAAAACCACTTTCCTTGAAAACTTACTTTACATAAAACACAGCAGAGTTTGGGTAATTTTATGTTCTAAAAAACTCACTGGGCCAGGAGTAGTGGCTCATGCCTGTAATCCCAGCACTTTGGGAGGCCGAGGCGGGTGGATCACCTGAGGTCAGGAGTTCAAGACCGGCCTGGCTAACGTGGTGAAACCTTGTCTGTACTAAAAATACAAAACTTAGCTGGGCGTGGTGGCAGATGCCTATAATCCCAGCTACTCGGGAGGCTGAGGCAGGAGAACTGCGTGAGGCTGAGACAGGAGACTTGCTTGACCTCGGGAGGCGGAGGTTGCAGTGAGCCAAGATCGAGCCACTGCGCTCCAGCCTGAGCGACAGAACGAGACTCTGTCCTCCGACCCCCCCAAAAAATAAAAATACAAATAATAATAATAATAATAAATCTTACTGGTTGCACAATGTAGCTCACGCCTGTAATCTTAGCACTTTGGAAGGCTGAAGTGTGTGGATTGTTTGCGCTCTGGAGTTCCCAACCAGCCTGGGCAACAGGGCGTAACCTTATCTCCACAAAAACTAAAGAAAATGAGCCAGGTGTCATGATGCACACCTGTTGACCCTGCTAATTCGGGGGCTGAGGCGGGAGGAGCATTGCTTGAGCCTGAGCAGTCAAGGCTACAGTGAGCCAAGATCATGCCACTGTACTCCAGCCTGGGTGACAAAGCAAGACTCTGTCAAAAATAAAATAAAATAAAATAAAACCTACAAAACTCCCACAAAATTTATTAAAAGATTTTTTTTCTAAAAGTTGGTTTTATTCAATCAACTATCTGATGACTAGAAAAACCACCCTTCTTGTGAACTACACATAATTCACTGCTGTGTTCTTGTGGGGAGCACCATCCTTTTTTTCCCATGAAATCCTGAATCCAACATTCAGATCTACAAGGAGAAACTGGGGGTAGATGTTGTGTTATGAGCCCTTAAGCCTTCACAATACAGGCGGCCAAGGAGTGCTTCCGTCCACATTCTCTGCTCCCTTTACTCCCTTTAGACATGCACAAGGCCTGGAGAGGAAGGTGGAAGCCATACCTGGGACCCTATAAGAAACCCTGAATGGTCACTAGCCTGTTGTGGATTTCGGAAGATGTCAACTTCAGACATAAGTTTCAACAGTATTATTATATGAATGGTCCTCAGTAACATATCCTGGCTTATCATAAATGTTTGCCAAACGGATGGAAGAATGAATGAACAAATGAACTAAGTTGTAGACTATCATATGTTCATAATTTGAAAACTCCCTTTATTCACATTATAAAGAGCTCAAACAAATAAGAACTTATGGAAGATAATGGCACTTCGCCAAATCATTTTGAATTCAGTTATGGGGGCATGTTATTTTCAGAGTTTTCAAATCCTTTGATTTAAGAGGTCATAGTCTTCCGAAGGAAATGGTGCAGTGTTTATTGGAGTCTGCTTTGTTTCACCATGCTTATTTTGCTATAATTGTTTCACTTATTTTGTCTTAAGTAGAA
This sequence comes from Saimiri boliviensis, assembly GCF_048565385.1. Lineage (NCBI taxonomy): Eukaryota > Metazoa > Chordata > Mammalia > Primates > Cebidae > Saimiri > Saimiri boliviensis. Next base: position 10,292,002 of record NC_133453.1, read on the forward strand.
AACTGTAGAAAGTGCATTCATTACCTGTGACATGCTTGAAAGCAATATAAAACATTACTATGTTACAAAGCCAGAAAGCTTATAAAATAAAACCAGGAGGCTTACAAAATAAACCCAAAAACTGTCCAAAAGTGCTCTGATATAAACTAAAGCAATATGACAACAACTAATTTTCACAAAAGACCTTAGACGAATTAAACAGTAACAAATTGAGGAAGAGTAATTGCTAAGAAACTTGGGAGGAACACTCATTTTCAAAGGAAAAGGAATCAATATGACCTAGCTCTTCTCTTTAAGCAAAGCTGATGTCTCACCTTCTGCCAGTGACGCAAAAGCATTGATGAGCCTGGCCATGTACTGCCGTACCACGTCGCTCTTGGAGTGCAGCAACTGAAGCACACTCCTCTGGGGGACAAAGTCAAGAGGAAAAACAAGGTTAAGAGAAGGGAGAGATAAACATATGTCTCCTCTTTGCGTCTGGTAGTTCTCTTCCTCTGCCTGAATTTATTAGAGGTGAAATAAACAGACTAAAGCCAAACATTTCATCTGGGTCTTGATTTCCAACAAATTTGATGAGACTTGGCAAAAATAAGTTAGTCAGACTTCCAAATTAAATGAATTTATTATACGAAGCTCTCAGACCAGTGACTGGCATGAAGGAAGCATTCCTGTTTGCTGTTACCATTGCTGCTGTTTTCCAAGTTAGAATGGTAGATCCAAGACACACGCCTAATTTGGAGCCCTCTAAACCACAGTAAAACTACAATAAATGCACTGTTAAAAAAGATAATTCCCAAGGACAGTGAGAACAGCAAAAGAAACAATAATGCCACGGTTCTGGAAGCAGGAATGCAGGATGGCAAGAGGCTTAGCAGGCCGAAGAAGGTCAAATTTCAAGGCAGCAAGGGGCACTGTGGAATTACCCAATTTCCATTACTGATTCCTCAAAGGGCTTAAGAGCTGGAGAAAAATGAAGATGAATGAATGAAAGTTGTTTAAGAAGCAGCTGGATCCCACTCTTGTGACTCCTGTGCACCTCTCAGCATAGGGCTGTGGAGAGGGTGTTCCCTTGTGAGTGTGACACAAAGAGGCTGTGGAACAGGGACACCAGGCAGAGGACAGCAAGGGTTTCAGGGATTCTAGAACAAAATGGAGAGCGGGGTTAGTGTCTAAATACAGAATGAATGTGGAACAGAGGGCCACTCCAGAACTTGGCTCCCAGGACACTGGCAATCAGACTCTTCCCCTCTATGCCCAAGATTAGAAGACTGTTCTCACAGTGAAATGACAAGCCCAAGGGGAAAGAACTAGAGATGGTAAAATCAGAGGTTCAGCAAATGGCCCACCCAGATCCCCCTTGGTGGAGCTATACATCGACAGGCCCTACCATCACACTCAATGGGCTTTTCAGTCCCCTTCACTAAATATGTCATTAGGAGATCACCAAGGACTACCAGACATCCAAGAAAAGTTTCTACCAGGAGGCCAAAACAAATGGGTGGCAGCGGCGGCGGGGGGAGGGTGGGGACTGGAGTAAAAGACTGTACAGGGAGAAGAAAACTAAAACTTAAATAAAAATTCATCACTAATATCCTCAGACATAAGAAATTGTATTATATCCATGAAACAAAATAATACTATCAAAAAGGAAAGAAAAGTTTCAACAATAGGGTCAGAAAATAAAGATGAAGAAATCTAGGAAGGCTGGGCATGATAGCTCACGCCTATAATCTCAGGACTTTGGGAGGCCGAGGTGGGAAGATCACTTGAGATCAGGAGTTTGAGACCAGCCTGGCCAACATGGTGAAACCCCATCTCTATAAAAATACAAAAATTAGCCAAGTGTGGTGGCATGCACCTATAATCCCAGCTACTTGGGAAGCTGAGGCAGGAAGATTGCTTGAGCCCAGGAGGCAGAGGATACAGTGAGCTGAGATTATGCCACTGCACTCCAGCATGGGTGTCAGAGTGAGACTGTCAAAAAAAAAAAAAGGAAGGAAGGAAGGGAGGGAGGGAGGGAGGGAGGAAGGAAGGGAAATAAATCTCCCAGACAGTGAAACAAAAAGATAGAAAATATGAGAGAAACTATAAGAAAAACAGAAAACCAGTTCAGGAGGTTCAACATTTAGAGAGAGAACACAGAAGACAAAAGGGAAGAAATGCTTCTAGAGAGACAAACACAGGTCACATACAAAAGATAAGGAAGTGGAATGGCTTTAGATTCCTTTTTTTTAATTTTATTTTTTGAGTCAAGGTCTCACTCTGTTGCCCAGGATGGAATGCAGTGGTGTGATCACAGCTCACAGCCTGGACTTCTTGGGCTCAAGCAATCCTCCCGCCTCAGTCTTCAGAGTTAGCTGGGACTCCAGGCTCAAGCCACCATACCTGCCTAATGTTAAAAAAAAAAAAAAAAAAAAAAATTTTTTTTTTTTTTTTTTTTTTTTAGAGAATGGGGTCTCATTATTTTATTCAGGCTGGTCACAAACTCCTGGGCTCAAGCAATCCTCCTGCCTTGGCCTCCCAAAGTGCTAGGATTACAGGCATGAGCCACCGTGCCCAGCTGGCTTTGGATTTCTGAACAGCAAAACTGGAACCTAAAAGACAACGGAGCAATGACATCAAAATTCTGAAGGAAAATTATTTACAATCCAGAATTTTATACAAAGAATGAAGACATTTTTTGACCATAAATGATCTCAAAAAATATACTTACTGTGCACCTTTTCTCTAGAAGCTAATAACTCAAGGATGTGTTCTACCAATCGAGAGAACAAGTCAAGAAATAAGATAATATGGGGCACTGGAAACAGGTCCAACTCAGGAGAGCAGTGAAAGGAATCAGTAACAGTTTGGTGAAGAGACGCCTGGAGGGCAGCTACGCACCAGATGTTGTCCAGACTAAACCCAGCTGACTCAAGAGGGCGACATGTCAAAGGCCATTGTCCCCAAGATGCCTATTACCATTACAACAATTGAGGTCAAATTTTTACTGAGGTATAGCATCTACACAGAACACTGCGCAGATCACATGTACAGCCTGGTGAGTTTTCACAAACTGAACATGCGGCTAACTAGCAACCAGGTCAAGAAACAGAACATGCCCATGGTCCCAGAAGCCCTTCCAGAGCTGCATTCCAAACCAAGGGTGACCTCTCTCCTGGCTTCTAACATCACAGATTCATCTTACTTGGTTTTAAATTTTTTCTTTCTTTCTTTTTTTTTTTTTGATACGGAGTTTCACTCTTGTTACCCAGGCTGGAGTGCAGTGGCTCACCGCAACCTCCACCCCCTGGGTTCAAGCAATTCTCCTGCCTCAGCCTCCCAAGTAGCTTGGACTGCAGGCTCTGCCACCATGCCCAGCTAATTTCTGTATTTTTAGTAGAGACGGGGTTTCATCATGTTGACCAGGATAGTCTCAATCTCTTAACCTCGTGATCCACCCGCCTCGGCCTCCCAAAGTGCTGGGATTATAGGCGTGAGCCACCGAGCCCAGCCGGTTTCAAATTTTTTAATAAATGAAATCATATATTATATATTCTCTTATATTTGACCTTTTCATTCAACAATCTGCTTGTGATACACACCTGTGGTCTCTGCTTTGTGCTCCTTCTCATTGCTTAAGGTGTCCCATTTTACAAATACCTCACAGGTATTCATTCTACTGCTGATTGACATTTGGGTTGCAGCCAGCGTTCTGGTTCTTATAAGTGCAGCTATGAATATTCTTGTATGTTTTTTAGTGAAAATATGGGCACATTTTTGTTGGGGCCATACCTAGGAGAGGCTTTGCTAGGACACGAGGAATTCCGTTTTAGTAAATGCTGCCTGTGTTCCAAAGTAGTGTACCATGTCCTAATTTGTAAACAGAATACAAAACATCCGACTGGCATTTGGATAACCCTGACATGTGCTAGTGACGTTCCAGTTCCCACTTCCATGCTCTGTATAGATTAGCTGTGAACAGTCTTTTTACCCCAACAGAAGTATTCTCAAGTGATCGACTCCTGACAACTAGATCAGGTACACTTACAAGCCAAAATACAGAGCAGCTCACCATTGCCCTTGGGCATAAATATTGCTGCTGGGCCAGGCTTGGTGGCTCACACCTATAATCCCAGCACTTTGGGAGGCCAAGGCAGGCGGATCATCTGAGGTCAGTAGTTTGAGACCAGCCTGGCTAACACAGCAAAACCCTATCTATACTAAAAATACAAAAATTAGCTGGGTGTGGTAGCACACACCTGTAGTCCCAGCTACTCGGGAGGCTGAGGCAGGAGAATCACTTGAACCCAGGAGTTGAAGGTTGCAGTGAGCCAAGATTGCGCCATTGTACTCCAGCCTGGGTGACAGTGAGACTCTGTCTCAATCAATCAATCAATCAATCAATATTGCTTCTGGACAACTGGCACCTGGATGATCTTTCAATTCTGCCACATGGTCTATGTTTCACAGGACTCTCTCCCAGCTTTGATGACCGATGTCACCGGAGGGGATCAATATATGTTCAGGGAAGCTATGTCCAACTATTATCCCAAACTTTTGTTTATGACATTTTCTCCTAGGTAACTTCATCAAAAATGGGCACAGTCCTGTTTCCTTGCAGAGTGAGGCTGGTACTTGCTACTCAGCACAAAAGCAAACACGGTATTATGCAGGCTATATACATAGATGGGAAAACTATAAAGAAAAGCAAGGAACGAATTAACACAGCAGTCAGGATGCGCATGCACACTTCCCAGCAGCACCATTCACAGCAGCCAAAAGGTGGAGGCAACCCAAATGTCCACTGACAGAGGAATAGACAAATGAGCAAAATCCGGTCCATCCATATGAGGAAGTATTAGCCTTAAAAAGGAAAGAAACTCTACAACATGGATGAACCTGAAGACGTTAGCTAAGTGAAATAAGTCAGTCACAAAAAGACAAATACTGGACAATTCTACTTATAAGAGGTATTTGGAGTAGTCACAATCATAGAGACAAACAGTAAAATGGGAATTTGCCAGGGGCCTGGATTAAGGGGAAATGGAGAATTATTGCTTAACAGGTACAAAGTTTCAGTTTCACAAGATGAAAAAAGTTATTTACGGAGACTGACGGTAAGTGATGTTTGCACAGCATTATGAATGCATTTTATACCACTCAAATGTACACTTAAAAATGGTTAAGATGGTTAGAGATATGAAGAACTTTGTATTTTTAGTAGAGATGGGGTTTCACCATGTTGGCCAGGCTGGTCTCGAACTCCTGAGCTCAGGTTTCAACTAAAAATGAAAAATTCAGAATTCAGCTAAAAACGAAAAACTCAGCCTTGCAATTTCATTAAATTTGGCTCCATTCAAGTTTTTGGTCTCGAACTGTAATTCTCAAAGCACCCTGGATCTGCAGTATTGGCATCGCTGGAAAACTTGCTGGAAATGCAAATCCTTGGGCCCTACCCTAGACCTACTGAACAGAAACTGTTGGTGGGACCTGATCTGCATTTTAATGAGACCTCCAAGAGATAATGATGCACATTAAACTTTGAGAACCACTACAGGAGAGGAACAAACCAAGGAGTTCAATTTCCTGTCTGTATAGGCCAGGTTACCATGGTGCCATAGTGACACATCCATGTTGGACAAGGAGTCTGTCTGCCCTGCAGATTCTCTGACATCTTAAGACAACTTAGCTCTTTCCTCAGCTGCCGCCAAGGTGCTCGGACCTTCCGAGGAAGCTAAGGCCGCGTTGGGGTGAGGCCCTCACTTCATCCGGCGACTAGCACCGCGTCCGGCAGCGCTAGCCCCGCACTTACCCGCACCATGGCCTCCATCTCTGAGCTCGCCTGCATCTACTCGGCCCTCATTCTGCACAACGATGAGGTGACCGTCACGGAGGATAAGATCAATGCCCTCATTAAAGCAGCCGGTGTAAATGTTGAACCTTTTTGGCCTGGCTTGTTTGCAAAGGCCCTGGCCAACGTCAACATTGGGAGTCTCATCTGCAATGTAGGGGCTGGTGGGCCTGCTCCAGCAGCTGGTGCTGCGCCAGCAGGAGGCCCTGCCCCCTCCACTGCTGCTGCTCCAGCTGAGGAGAAGAAAGTGGAAGCAAAGAAAGAAGAATCCGAGGAGTCTGATGATGATATGGGCTTTGGTCTTTTTGACTAAACCTCTTTTAAAATGTGTTCAATAAAAAGCTGAACTTTAACTGCTGTTGGTCTTGCCCATAGTTTGGGAATGTGCTCTGCAAAAATGGTCACGGTTTTGTAATGTTGGCTTTCAACCTATTCTGACATGACACATGCTGGATTTTTCCCTGTCACCTAACAAGATGGCACCTTGTGGTACAGTGTTGAAAACTGCACTGGGGTGGCAGGAGAAAGGATCAGAGCAGATGCTTTGTCCAGGTTACCTGCATAAACTTGATGATTGTAAGGTGTGTCCCCTACGCTGGCGGAGGAGGGTAATACAGACCTTAGCTTTAGAAAGCCTCCTGGGTAATTACCCTGTACAATCCTGCCTGAGAACTTGGACCTATGCAGAATGTTGACTGCTACATCCCAAGGTTGTCAGGCAACAAGAGCTAGCTGTGTAATGTCTCATCAAATGATTGGGAGTTTTACAGTAACACTGAAGGAGTGCAGAAAATAAACTATTAACGTCCCCAGTTACACAATGTGGATAAAACAAGATTCAAACCCGTGTCCCAAAAACTAAGCTTTTTTTGACAGTAGGCTGAATGGAAATTGTGACTTTTCAGGTTTGGATTTATATAATAAACCATGAGTATTGTGAAAAAAAAAAAAAAAAAAAGACAACTTATACTCATTTCCTTTTTCTTTTTTTTTTGAGACAGAGTCTCACTCTGCTGCCCAGGCTGGAGTCCAGGGGCATGATCTTGGCTCACTGCAACCTCTGCCTTCCAGGTTCAAGCAATTCTCCTGCCTTAGCCTCCCAAGTAGCTGGGATTATAGGAACACATCACCACATCTGGCTAATTTTTGTATTTTTAGTAGAGACAGGGTTTCACCATGTTGGCCAGGCTGGTCTCAAACTCCTGAGCTCAGGTGATCCACCTGCCTCGGCTTCCCAAAATGCTGGGATTACAGGCATGAGCCACCACACCCGGCCTATTTCTTCTTTTAAAAAAAAAAAAATTATTTCAAGTTTATGGGGTACAGGTGGTTTCTAATTACATGAATAAGTTATTTAGTGGTGATTTCTGAGACTTTAGTGCACCCACCGGGTACAGTGAATACTGTCACCTGTGCAAAATTCATTATATCATTTTTGTTTGTATCCTCATATCTCAGCTCCCACTTATAAGTGAGAACATATGATATTTGGTTTTCCATTCCTGAGTTACTTCACTTAGAATAATGGCCTCCAGCGCCATCCAAGTTGCCCCAAAAGACATTGTTTCATTTGTTTTTATGGCTGAGTGGTATCCCATGGTATACACATACTACATTTTCTTTAGGCACTCACTGGTTGATGGGCACTTAGCTTGGTTCCAATTCTTTGTAACTGCAAATTGAAAACATGTGTGTACATGTGTCTTTTTCATATAATGACTTATTTTTCTTTGGATAGATACCCAGTAGTGGGATTGTTGAACCAAACGGTAGTTCTATGTTGAGTTCTTTAGGGAATCTTCATACTGTTTTCCATAGTGGTTGTACTAATTTACATTGCCACCAACAGTGTAAAAGGGTTCAGCTCATTTCTTCTTAAGCAAACCATAGCTGGGTGCAGTGGCTGAAGCCTGTAATCCCAGCACTTTGGGAGACTTGAGGTGGGCGGATCACCTGAGGTCAGGAGTTTGAGACTAGCCTGGCCAAAATGGTGAAACATTTTTAGTAGTCTCTCTACTCAAAATACAAAAGTGAGCTGGGTGTGGTGGGGGGCATCTGTAATCCTAGCTACTTGGGAGGCTGAGGCAGGAGAATCACTTGAACCCAGGAGGTGGAGGTTGCAGTGAGCCGAGATCGTGCCATTGCACTCCAGCCTGGGCAACAAGAGTGAGACTCCATCTCAAAATAAATAAATAAACCACAAGAAGTATATATAATGACTTGAGGAAGAAATTACTCTCTTCAATGACTATGGAGATCACTGTATTTTTGACAAAAACTACAGATGACAAAACCCAAGACACCTGTCATAAGAGGACTCATTATTGTTTTACGTATAATCAAGAAAAAAAGAAAAACACTGCCAATTAAACTATAATATGCCATTCACTGTCAGATACACCCCAGTAGCAAAGATGTTAAGACAGGGGGAAAAGTGTATCTTCGACTCAATGAAATAATGTTAGACATAATCAGTACTGACTTTACTCCTTGAATTTGAGTTTGGAATTTGTAACAATATATTATTCAGCTGCTTCATGTCTTGTAGGCTGGATTCAATGCCATTAAAAACCCAACAGGAAAAAAGGCAAGAAAATAAGTCAAGAATATGAGAGTATTTTCAAACTTAACACAACTCTTTCAGGAGAGCATTAAGATTACACTCGCAGAGTAAATTGGCAACTCGAAACTCAAATTGTATTGCCTGTATGCACAACAGATTAATGTGTAAATCGCTTTCCCAGGGTCTGTTGCTATGGTTTGAATGTCCCCACCAAAACTCATACTGACATTTAATTGCCAATGTTGTAGTACAGGGAGGCAGGACCTTTAAGAAGGTGTTAGGCATTAATGGATTACTGCCATTATTGCTGGAGTGGGTGACAGCTTTGCCCTCCATTCTCTGTCATGTGTGCCTTCTGCCTTTTGCTTTGGATGCCTCTTGCCAGATGCTGGAGCCATGCTCTTGGACTTCCTAGACTCCAGAACTGTTGAGTATAATACACCTGTATTGTTTATAAATTACCCAATCTGTGGTATTCTGTTCTAGCAGCAGGAAATGGCCTAAGACAGTTATTTAATCAGTGAGAGTTAAGACAATTTGATACTCCACTCAGTGCATACATTGTGAAGTTTAACAATAGCACTCTAGATAAAAATTCAACTGAAATAATAAAATGAAGTACCATCTTAACATGTGCCAAATTCAAAATCCTGATCCTCCTCCTGTCCAGTGAAGTTTGGTGTAGATACAGGTAGGAGGGGCAGGGACAGAGAGAAAGACCATTAGTGACTGCTCAGTGCCAGGCCTGGAGCTAAGGACTCCCACATATCTCATACTTATCCCACACGATCAGTAGACCTATCTGGTCCAAAATTATATATCAGTACTGTATTAAAGACACTTTTAGGCCGGGCGCGGTGGCTCAAGCCTGTAATCCCAGCACTTTGGGAGGCCGAGGCGGGTGGATCACGAGGTCAAGAGATCGAGACCATCCTGGTCAACATGGTGGAACCCCGTCTCTACTAAAAATACAAAAAATTAGCTGGGCATGGTGGCGCGTGCCTGTAATCCCAGCTACTCAGGAGGCTGAGGCAGGAGAATTGCTTGAATCCAGGAGGCGGAGGTTGCGGTGAGCCAAGATCGTGCCATTGCACTCCAGCCTGGGTAACAAGAGCGAAACTCCGTCTCAAAAAAAAATAAAAAAATAAATAAATAAATAAATAAAGACACTTTTAGTCAGGCCCAGATGTAACCAACCTGAATTTGCTTACCTACTTCGTTCCTCTGAAGTCATACTCAGTTTTCAGGACTCATGGCAAGCAGCGTGCAGTGAGGTCAAAGAGTTGGGAATTTGAGAAAAGGAAAAACGGCAGAAAAGAGCTCCAGAGATGATGAATCAAGCAGTTCTAACTTGTTTAGAACTCTTTTACTAGAAGCAAAAAGTAGGACAATGCCCAGGGTGAACAAAAGATCTCATGAGCTCAAGGCTGAAAATGTGCACAGAAATTACGATGCTGAAAATGTGCACAGAAATTAAAGCTTCCCCCAGATAGGGAATGATGCTAGAATTGAAGGCCCTGGCCAGGATGTGAGCCACCTCTTACCAACCTGGTTGTGGCTATGACAGTCCAAGAGGTCATTGCTGATGTAGGCCTGCAGAATGGTCTCCCTCTGCTCTCCAGGATGGGATGTGGTCAAGCGCTGGAGCAAAGAAAAACAAAAGTAGCAAGACCTTAGTCTTATCATGGAGAAAAGTTTCACATAGCAGGTGTGTTTTAAATGGCAGTATCAGTAACTACGCATTTAACTAAACAAAATAAATAATATCCAGCTGTGGGGGGTGAGTTAACTGGTTAACCAAATAACAAGAACCTATAATGTGCTTCCTAATGGGTGACACAGCGGATGCTAGTGCCAACTTATACACGTGAAATCTCCAGAGAAGTGAAGCAGCAAATGCTCAGATATAAGTGTGCAGATAGTGGAGAGCTCATCCATGCCCAGAGAGGCATTTCTTGTACAAAGGGGCTCAGGAGCTGGTCCCTGCAGGAAGGGCAGCCTATTAACCAGCACAGGAGAGCGTGAGCATGGTGGGGTATAGGAAAGTGAGGTCTAGCTCAGGGAGGTACAATACAGGGCACAGTGGCATGGCTCAATGGGAGGGGCCCAAGGCTGACTGTTGAGTGCTCTGAATGTATGCCCTGCCAACAAATTTACTCTATCCTTTCTTATAGGGAATGAGAGTCATACAGTACACGTGCATGTGTGCATGTGTGCATTCATGCATGAGTGTAGAGGTAGCCGGCTAGAATTCTGTAGATTTTAGAAAGCCGTAAGTCTGTTATGTTGCTACAAGTAAAAATTTATGCAATGTCCACAGGGCTAGAAGAAAACTTTCATGTGGAGAGCATGTAAAATGGGTGTGTGAGTGTGCACATGGGTGTGTACAGGTGTGAGATGGGGTATGAAAAAGCATGTAACAGAGTGAGCAAATATCCTTGCTTTTTCAGGAAAATCCTACTAGATAAAAATCCCAAGGCTGCAAGCCCTGCTTCTAGCTGAAGAGAAGCTGGATGTGTAAGGAATATGCTAGTTCTTAGCATGGGCAAGAGTGCAGGCCAGAGCATCAGACCCCTGGGCTAGGAGAGCCAGAGAGGCCTCCAGAGCAGGCACTGCCAACAGATGTGACCACCAGGGCCAGGGTGTGCCCAGAATGTCACATCGGGGGCCCTGCTGCCCTTCTGTTGAGTTCACTGAGGTTGAAGTGAACTACCCTAGCTTGGCTGTGATGAATACATTTTGAACAACCCTGCCAACTCCACTTTGCCCATCCTGAGCTATGATGGGCATTCTGTTCTGAGAGCTTGTGGTCTGAGACAGCTGCCATCTTTGTAACCAATTTTCTGAGAAATAGGGTCCACTGGCCCTGTACATCCTGTAGCTGCAACTGTGTAACTGCCTACCCTACATCCTGAGTGAAAAACAACTTTAAATATAATTTTGTTGTTAGGCTCCCCACCTCCTGAATTCCCCTAACCTGCTCCTTCTGCTTCTGTAATAATCTGCCTACCACCCCCTGACCCTAAACTGGTATAAAAATGTTGACCGCCCTTTGCTCTAGGCTGAGAGGTTTGAGCTCTATCTGACTCTCGGACACCGGCCATTAAAGGTGGACTCTAGCTGGGCGCGGTGGCTCAAGCCTGTAATCCCAGCACTTTGGGAGGGCAAGGCAGGTGGATCATGAGGTCAAGAGATCGAGACCATCCTGGTCAACATGGTGAAACCCCGTCTCTACTAAAAATACAATAAAATTAGCTGGGCATGGTGGCACGTGCCTGTAATCCCAGCTACTCAGGAGGCTGAGGCAGGAGAATTGCCTGAACCCAGGAGGAGGAGGTTGCGGTGAGCCGAGATCGCGCCATTGCACTCCAGCCTGGGTAACAACAGCGAAACTCCGTCTCAAAAAAAAAAAAAAAAAAAAAGGTGGACTCTAAACAAACTCAGAGTGTGGCGCTTCTGTTTAAACTCACTCGGGTATAATAGAAGCAAAGGCAAGAAGCCGGATGAGGCCACTGGAGAGGTACACAGACAAAATCCTGAGAAATCTGTTCACTTTTCCTGGTTATTCTGTGAAGATGTTACTCTCTCAGCAAAGGAATACCCTGTCTCAGCAACAGGCTCAGGAGTAGCACAGACTAAGAGGAAGTGCAGCATCAGTAAACCAAGAGGCAAATCAAAGATGAGTTTGAGAGCTTGAGCAGAGAGGTAAATGGCCAGGGAGGACACAGCCACTGCTGATGACCCATGCTGCCCCACCCACTCGAGACTTGACCCAACCAAAACCAGAACAGACATCACTGCTTTCCACAGGACTCTTCCTGCAGATCCTGGATATGTCATCAGAGTCCTCCTCAAGACGTGTTTCAGGAAGTACTGCCACTCACTTGTGTGCAAGTGAGAACTGCTTCTACCCACAGATGGAAAATGGATCTGATGCTAAGGATCCTGATGCCAAGATACCTGGAAATGCGGGGGTCCATGAAGATGTCTGATGCTAACGAATTCAGATGGACTGTTCCCTTAAAGAACTGCTGGTTCAATCAGTGTTGGCTAGAGCCAGCAGTTCCCAGTATGGTCCAGGGAACCCTGAGAGGTCCTCCAAACCCTTTTAGGGGGTCTGCAAGGTCACAATTTTCCTAATACTAAGATACAATCATTCCTTTTTTATGATCAGTCCCTGAGAGGCTATATGAAGTGTGACATTAACAGTCAAATACAAAGCCGATATGAGAATCCAGCTTCTTCCATCAAGCCAGACATTAAAGACATCTGCAGAACAGTGCTGCTCTTTTCACAGTTTTGTTTGTTTGGAAAGTAGTATTCATCATAAAAAGTGTTATTTATGTTAACATGTCATTTGTTTATTAGTGTTCATTTTAAATGAATTAATAAACACATATTTCAAATTTTCAGTTTTGTTTTTTTGTTTTCTGAGATGGGGTCTCACTCTGTTGCCCAGGCTGGAGTGCGGTGGTATGATCTCAGCTCACTGCAACCTCCGCCTCCTGGGTTCAAGCGATTCTCCTGCCTCAGTCTCCTGAGTTGATGGGACTACAGGCACATGCCACCATGCCCAGCTAATTTTTTGTATTTTTAGTAGAGACAGGATTTTGCCATGTTGGCCAGGCTGGTCTTGAAGAACTCCTGACCTCAGGTGATCAGCCCACCTTGGCCTCCCAAAGTTAGTGGGATTACAGGTATGAGCCAGCATACCCAGGCAAATCTTCTCATTTTTAATTTCAAATGCTATAAACATTGGTAGATCAAATAACTGCACATAAATGAAAGCTCTTTGAGGTCCTCCATAATTTTTGAGAGTGGAAAGGGGTCAGACACTAAAAAGCTTGAGAACCAACTGCTGACTTCAACTGCACTCAAGCTGAAGAGTAGGGAGAAAAGTAATGACGGAGACCAGGCCACTTCCCTTAGACTCTTGAGAACAGGAGTTCTTTCCTTGGTACTTCTCCAGGGTGGCTGCGCAGGAGTACCTGAATACAGAACCTCTGTGGGGCTGTGGGCAACCCTGACTCCATGCGCTCACACACGGGCTTCCACAAGCAGAGTGGGGCTCATGGCCAGGAAAGGGCCACAGGCAGGTACAGTCTTCTTGGCCTTGAAATTCATTTATTTAACTCATTACATCACAATTGTCATAACATAGGGGTTTCTTAAAGGAGGCCCAGGCTATCTTCAGAAGCGGCAACTTCCATTCTTGGTGTCAGCAGAGGGGAAGAAAGATTTCTGGAAGATGAGTTAAAAGATACAGGCAAAGCAGCCAGCCAAGAAAATCACTGGTTTGGTTTGGTTTTCTAACTTCAAGACAAAGGTACCTACCCAGCGCAGAGCCTGCAACAAGAAGGCTTTCAAGCGGTCACTCCCCAAAATCAAATCCTTCTTCAGTTTCTCATAATCCAGGGAAGGCAGTAATGGGACATCCTTCAATTTCCTACTCAGCAACACAAGTTCAAACAGAAAGAAAAGGGCAAAAAGGCATGTTCATTACACCTCCTGAGCATTATGGCACCCGATCTAGAACCTGCTGTTCCCCTGGGCTCCCAGCATGACCTACAAGCTTCCACCTAGAGGACGGCCTGGGGTCTAGGTGCCTACCTCAGCTTCAACCAGCTCAGCTCTGCCTGTTCTGTTGGATGGACTGAGATTCTGTTTAACATTTTTCCTAAAACAAGGAGTCTCTGCCTGAACAGATTTAGAAACCCCTACAGATTCACCTTCAGCCAGAGCCTCCTAGGATGGGGAAGAAATCACCTTGAGGGCATCATAACTTTTCACTGAAGTCCTGTTGAGAATTCTGGACACAGTCCAAAGACGATGGCCCTAAGTGTTCTACCTCAACACGTGAAGCCACTGTTCCTCTCAAGCCTGAGCAACTGGACTGGGGGAAGATGAGCAACAGTCAGGAAACAAGTGTGAAGCATAAGTAGGCAGAGGCCGGGTACAGTAGCTCACACCTGCAATCCCAGCACTTTGGGAGGCCTAGGCAGGTGGATCACCTAAGGTTGGGAGTTCGAGACCAGCCTGGCCAATATGGTGAAACCCTGTCTCTACTAAAAACACAAAATTAGCCAGGTATAGTGGCACATGCCTGTAGTCCCAGCTACTCAGGAGGCTGAGACAGGAGAATCGCTTGAACCCAGGAGGCAGAGGCTGCAGTGAGTTGAATTGCACCACTGCACTACGGCATAGGCAAGACACCACAAGACTCCATCTCAAAAAAAAAAAAAAGAAAAAGAAAAAGAAAAAAAGAAAAAAAGAGTAAGTAGGTGGGTGGCTCAGCCTTCCGAGGAGGCAGAAGGTGTAGTCAGGAAGCGGCATGGGAACACAGCCAGGAGATGGGCTATAGGACAATTTGCAGACCCTCCTCAGGAAGATTCCAAGTCAAAGATCTCAGGGGAGCTAGGTTTCAGCGAGGAGAGGCCTCGGATTTGAGATACACACAGCTCAGACTACCCCGCCACCTGCCTTCGGTCAGCCAGAAACAAAAGGAATCATCACCTCAACTTCCCTGTCACTAAAATAAGTGTCTTCACGTTTTGTTTTATTGTAGCAAAGGAGATCAGAGGGCATGGAAAAACTGGTGAAATTTAATGAGGTTTGCAGTCTAGTTCACAGTACTGTATCAATGATAATTTCCTCATTTTGGCGTAATACTCTAGTATTACACCAAATGCTAAGTGCTGTATATGTATTAGCTAATTTTTATCTCACAACAATCCTATAATAGAATTACTATGATTCTCCTCATTTTATAAATGAGGAAACTGAGGCACAGAGAAATTATATAAGTAATCCCTGGTCACAGGGTGGGTAGCAGAGGTGGGCTTTTAACCCTAGACATCTGTGCAGTAAGTGATACTGCTGCCAAAGTGGTAGGAGAGAATAAAGTGCAGGGTCAAGGTCAGACGCAGGCAGGGCTGAGGAAGGAGGAATGCTGTGGGCATCTCAGGTGTCTGAGGAATCGCACAGTACCCCTGTCTTCTTCGCCTTCCCCACCAAGCTGGCTCAGAGGGTCCCAGAAGCCACCCTGGTCCATATGTCCAAGTCAAAGGTTCTCAACTCTATTGCCACAGTCCCCTACAGCATAAGACACTCCCAAGGGGAACAGCCCAAATGGTCAAAACAGGCACACACAGGGCTGCCCATGGCACTGATCACAGCGTGATCCAGCAGACAACATAAATTCAGACACTGCAACGCTCTGTGGATTGCACTATGGTAGTAGATTCAATTCATTTCTATACAATACCATATGAACAATTCAACAGCTTTTTTCATTTGAGGCTTCCTTACCAAAGAAATGGAATAAATAAAAGATGGCAGGGTGCAGTGGCTCATGCCTGTAATCCCAGCACTTTTGGAGGCCGAGGCGGGCGGATCACCTGAGGTCGGGAGTTCGAGACCAGCCTGACCAACATGGAGAAACCCCATCTTTACTAAAAATACAAAATCAGCCAGGCGTGGTGGCACATGCCTGTAATCCCAACTACTTGGGAGATTAAGGCAGGAGAATCACTTGAGCCCAAAAGGCAGAGGATGCAGTGAGCCAAGACTGCTCCATTGCACTCCAGCCTGAGCAACAAGAGCAAAACTCCATCTTAAAAAAAAAAAAAAAAAAAAATTATTATTCTGGTTTAACAACATTACTTATAAGTACTCATATTTCCTTTAATATCCACATGTAGTTCTAGCTCAAATGTAGCATTCCTCTAAACTAGGCTGCTAAGATGAGTGTTTTATTAAAGACACTTTGAATTCCCGTTTTACGCATTGCTGTTCTCCTTAATAAAGATTCCTACGAGTAGTTACTTACACAGGTGCCAAGGAGGCTCGCAACATGGTGGATGCCTGAGGGGAAGAAGACAAAAGAAAAGAGTGTTAAACACTGACAGCGATGCACTGATCCCAAATCACCCTAATACCATGGAATCAACAGATGTGCAAAGTTTTAATCCACCAGGATTCACCAACCAAGGATTACAGGCATGAGCCACTGCACCCGGCTGGTTTTTTAATTAAGATTTTCTCTTCAAGTATAAAAATGTGCACTTTGTACCAAGTCAAAGGTTCTAGAGGTATTTAAAAAACATTAACAACCCCTCTTCCACCCCACTCTCTTTTAATCCTGTCTACAGGCAAAATCACTGCCTGCTTTACAGACATTCTTGTCCCATTTATTTTGTGTGTGTGTGTCTTTTTGCCACTACAAGCAGTGCTGTGTTAAGTATGCACTACTACATCTGATAACCAGATACAGTGTGTGGTGCTTGTTTGAACTGACTCAAATAAACTAACTGTAAAAAGATATTTTGAGAAAATAAGGGAAATCTGAATGTGGAGTAGACTGGTATTAGCTGCTACTAAGGAATTAGTGTTACCTGCATTTGGTGTTGTGGCTATGTGTTTGTATATTAAAGCCTCTGATCAGTTAGAGATGTATATTGAATTATTTACAGGTGACATGACATGTTTAGAATTAGCTTTAAAGAACTCAAGGGTGGGGGCAGGGAATAAGTACAGGAGAAGAAAGAAACCAAGATTAGTGAAATGCCATTTATTGCTGAAGCTGGGTGATGGGCACTTGGGGGACTCATTTTATAATTCTCCCCTCTTATGAAATTACAAAAGCCTTGTTAAAAATCTTATTTATTGTCATTTAATGATACCTAAATTATTTTTTCAATTTTTTTTTTTTTAACAGATAGGGTCTCACTATATTGCCCAGGCTGGTCTTGAACTTCTGCGCTCAAGCAATCCTCCTCCCTCAGCCTCTGGAGTAGCTGGGATTACAGGCATGCACCACTACACTTACACTTATTGATACTTTGTTTTGTGAGCTAAGCTAGACTTCCAAAATCTAGATCAGGGTATGCGATTTTCATTCTGATAAACATTGCCAGATGCCCTGCACTGAAGGAGAGTCTTCCTTTCCCCTTATCAGTACTGGATCCTATCACTCTAAAATTTCCGTGAATTCAATGGTTTTTTTTTTTTTTTTTTTTTGAGACGGAGTTTTGCCCTTGTTACCCAGGCTGGAGTGCAATGGTGCGATCTCGGCTCACTGCAACCTCCGCCTCCTGGGCTCAGGCAATTCTCCTGCCTCAGCCTCCTGAGTAGCTGGGATTACAGGCACGTGCCACCATGCCCAGCTAATTTTTTGCACTTTTAGTAGAGACGGGGTTTCACCATGTTGACCAGGATGGTCTCGATCTCTCGACCTCGTGATCCACCCGCCTCGGCCTCCCAAAGTGCTGGGATTACAGGCTTGAGCCACCACGCCCGGCTAATTTCGATGGTTTAAAAACAGTTTACTTTCTTAAACTTCAGTGATACTGGCCATTATTTTTGACCTTGCCTTCATGCCTATGTGATCAGATGGTTTTCATGGATTTCAACCTCACTTAAGGAGGTCTACCCTACCTCAAGGTTATACACACGTTCTTTCAATTCCTCTAATATTTTCATAGCTTTATTTTTTATATTTAGAGATTTCATGCTTCTGGAATTCATGCTAATGTGTTTTCCTTTATGATATGAGTGCCATGTTAAATCCTACCCAGGCCGTCCAGTATCACCTCAAAATGTTTCCATCAGTAAGCCTTGCTTCCTTCCTCTCTTTTCTTCACCTCCTTTTTGTTCTTCCTTTTTAAATTTAAATGTGAACACTAAGGTGAAAGGAACATAATCTTCAGGCCCCAGAGTTCCCTACAGCCTGGCACCAGCTGCTGCACACACTTCCCAGCTCTGACAGCCATCTGACTCCGTGACCCATGAAATAAACCAGCCCTTTCCTACCTCTGTTATCTGCTAGATATACACCCATCCTTGGGTTTATTTCTGGACTCTGCAGCCCCCTGTTACTCAAAGCCCGTTCCTCAGAGAAGCAGCATCACCCAGATCTCATTGGAAATGCAGAATTTTGGGTCTCATCTCAGACCTCCTGAACCAGAATCTGCACTTCAGCCAGATCCCCAGGGGACATGCCTGCACAGTATACTTAGAGAAGCTCAACTCTGGTCCATAACACTTTTTTTTTCCTCTCTCTTTCTTTCTCTCTCTCTCTTTCCTTTCTCTTTCTTCTCTCTCTCTCTTTCTTCCTTCCTCCCTTTCCCCTTTCCTTTCCTTTTCTGAGTCACAGTCTTGCTCTGTTGCCCAGGCTGGAATGTAGTGGCACAATCTCAGCTCGCTGCAACCTCCACCTCCCGGGTTCAACCACACCAGGCCAAACATCACTTCTAAATGGCTCAGACTGGCCAGGCACGATGGCCCCCACCTGTAAACTCGACAGTTTGAAAGCCTGAGGCAGGTGAATCACTTGAGGTCAGGAGTTCAATATCAGCCTGGCCAACATGGTGAAACTCTATTTCTATTAAAAATACAAAAAATTAGCTGGGCGTGATGGCGAGCATCTGCAGTCCCAACTACTCGGGATGCTGAGGTGGGGCTTCTTGACCTCAACAGAGGTTCAAATACCCACAATGGAATCCTTGAGGCAGTACCTCAGCCAGGGGATTGAAGAGGCAATGGAGGCCCATGCCAGAGGCACCACCCCCTCAGATGGGGAAGAGGCTGCTATGACCAGCTTTTTAATGGAAGGAGCACTTGAATGAGATGAAAGCCACTTCACCCTAAGGTGACAACAGATGTTGAGCAAGAGAGTAACACGATCAGATGCCTGGAAGACACCTGAGTCCTTCCTGGAACACAAAGCGTACAAAGAAAGGCCACTTCAGCTCCTGTGTGACAAATGACTAGCAAGGTAAGAGCTTTAAGACCAGATAGGAGGGCCGGGCGCGGTGGCTCAAGCCTGTAATCCCAGCACTTTGGGAGGCCGAGGCGGGTGGATCACGAGGTCAAGAGATCGGGACCGTCCTGGTCAACATGGTGAAACCCCGTCTCTACCAAAAATACAAAAAATTAGCTGGGCATGGTGGCACATGCCTGTAATCCCAGCTACTCAGGAGGCTGAGGCAGGAGAATTGCCTGAACCCGGGAGGCGGAGGTTGCGGTGAGCCGAGATCGCGCCATTGCACTCCAGCCTGGGTAACAAGAGCGAAACTCCGTCTCAAAGAAAAAAAAAAAAAAAAAAAAAAAAAACACCAGATAGGAAATGTGACTGTAAGCCAGGAGAGAACTAGGGAGAGCCTGAACAAACAAAAACAGCAGCAACGTGGGCAGGGAAGGAGGAAGCTCTTTCAGACCCCGTACCCAGGCAAAGGACAAAGAAAAACCTCAGACACTTCCCAGGTTCAGGAGGGGAGACCACCTGTGTGGAGGAAAAGTTGAGCCCGATTTGGACACAAAAAATGTGGCGAACCTGTCAGGCATTCATGGAGAGGCCAGCAAGTCTGGGTTTGGAGCTCAGCTGATGGCAGGTCACAGCTCTAACCACTGGTTGAGATATTATTACAAAGGTGTTTTTCGAGACAAAGAGTCTTGCTCTGTTGCCCAGGCTGGAGTACAGTGACACAATCTCAGCTCACTGCAACCTCCACCTCCCAGGTTCAAGTGATTCTCGTGCCTCAGTCTCCTAAGTAGCTGGGATTACAGGTGTGCACCACCATGCTAGCTAATTTTTGTATTTTTAGTAGAGACAGGGTTTCGCCATGCTGGTCAGGTTGCTCTTGAACTCCTGAACTCAAGTAATCTACCTGCCTCGGCCTCCCAAGGTGCTGGGATTATGGGTGTGAGCCACTGCGTCCAGCCTACAAAGGTGTTAAACCCTCTCATCATCAGCTTGGCCTGGGTATGCAACAGGCATTGGTTTGCAAGGTATAGCAGGGTCAGGGGTGCTGGTTGGGAGATTCCTCAATACACAGGGTATCACGCCCAGAAAGATGGCCTGGACACACAGCGGCAATGTGGGGAAAGTGCAGTCATTTGCCAAGATGTAAGAAAATCACACGGGGGAGAAGGCAAGGGTTAAAGATGCTGAGCTTCAAGCTGGAGCCACAAGCCATGCAACAGGAAGCTGCTGACGAAGATGGCTGATGTGGAAGCAAGTGCCTTCTAAGATCCACATGTCCTGGGTCTTTTCACATTTAACGCTATAGCATCTATCACAAAATCAAAAGTATTTTAATGCAAACTTAAATCACAGGGCTGGGCATGTTGGCTCATGTTTATAATCCCAGCACTTTGGGAGGCCAAAGTGGGAGGACTATTAAGGTCCAGGAGTGCAAGACCAGCCTGGGCAACAAAGTGAGACCCTGTCTCTACAAAAAAAAATTTTTTTAATTAGCCAAATGTGGTGGCGTGTGCCTGTAGTCCCAGGAGACTGAGGTGGGAGGATCACCTGAGCCCAGGAGGTCGAAGCTGCAGTGAGCCTGGGAGACAGAGCAAGACCTTGTCTCAAAAAGAAAAACCAAAAAAACCTTCACTGGTGGGAATGTAAATTAGTTTAGCCACTGTGAAAAGCAGTTTGGAAGTTTCTCAAGAACTTCAAACAGAATTACCATTTGACCCAGCAATTCTGTTACTAGGTGTACATCCAAAGTAAAGTAAATCATTCTACCAAAAAGACATGTGTACTCCTATGCTCATGGCAACACTGTTCACATAGCAAAGACATGGAATCAACCCACGTGCCCATCAGCAGTGAACTGGATAAGGAAAATGTGGTACATATATACAATGGAATACTATGAAACCATAAAAATGGACAAAAGCGTGTCCTTTGTAGCAACATGGATGCAGCTGGAGGCCATGATCCCAAGCGAATTAACCCAGGAAAAGAAAACCAAATACCGCATGCTCTCACTTGTAAGTGGAGCTAAGCATTGAGAACACAAGGACGCAAAGATCAGAACAACAGACACTGGGGACTACCAGCAGGGGGAGGGTGGGAGGGGGCAAGGGTTGAAAAACTAACTCTCAGGTATTAGGCTCACCACCCTGGTGATGAGATCATCTGTACACCAAATCCCAGCAACATGTGATTTACTCATGTAACAAACCTGCACATGTACCTGCTGAGCCTAAAACAAAAGCCGAATAAATGAAGTGTTTTCACTTTTCTTTCCAGTGGGGCCTTATTTGGAGTTGTTGAAGAAAAAGAACATTAATTCTCAAATGGGCCATCTTTCTAAATAAGGATGCATTTAAAAGAACACTTCCCCATTCAAGGAATCCACAAAGCCAGAGGTGCCACTAGGTGGGACATGGGACTCCCCCAGGGGGCAGGGGCTCCAATTTCTACCTTAAGAGTTGGCACTGAACTCTGTCTCCTGCTCAGCCTGCCCTCTGCCCACTCCTGCTCTTAGGACAGAGGCTTGGTATGGGTGGAACGAGCCCCTCTCATGGCACACCTTTCCTCCAGCGTCTCTGCATTCCCGTTTGCCCAGGGAGAACAGGGGGCAAAGAAGAGAAAGACCAACCAAGGCACTTTCAACTGCTCTAGGCAGGAAATGTATACTGCACCATTAGAAACAGCAGAAAACAGAAAAGCCACTTAAATGTCTGATAGAGAAATGCTGTTCTCAAATTAGAACTCCAAAAGATAAAGAAAATACACACATGGGTAAAATGAATGACATGTATGTAAAGGCTCTAGAAGGATGCATATGAAGCACAGGCGACAGGTTCCCACGGAGTGCAGAATGCACTGAGCAAAGGGAGGGGAGGCGGTGTGCTCCATTTACAGATGAAACGGTACACTTTCTAGCTAACACATTGTGTAATGCTAGCTCTAACCCCAACCCTAACCGCTGTGCTGACTTTCAATACATCACAGCCAGGGAGCTGCTCTGCCACAGATGAAAGCTCGACAGCAGCCAGTCATCCAGGAACAGCCTGGCAGAGTTCCCCGCAAACCAACACGCTTGTGAAACAAAAAACTCAGCGTCTTGTGCCCTGAGGGAGAAGTTTCTCCCTTACTTCTTATCACTAAGTTGCTGATAATATAAAATCTGATTTCTCTCATATCCCAGCAAGCCACAGGCTCTGATAAGGTAAGGACTACAGAAAGACAAATGGGTTGGAGCAGCAGTACGTGGAGTCAAACGGAAAAGGCCACCTGAGAGAGCTCTGACCTCAGAGAAATGAATCCCATCATTATAAACCTTCTGGGAGTGCCTAGATACACGTACCAGCTTTGATAACATGGGCAGCTTTCTGGACACAGCTACCTGGGCATGAACGAGGTGACAGCAGACCCACACTTCTTTCCTCTTGTGGTGTTTCTACTGTGGGGCGCTCGGTCAGTGAGAGCCTTCCTCTCCAGAGAGGGAGTGACTCACGGGACTGGTGAGGCTGGGGGCAAACCTGGGCATCGCTGTCCTGCCTGTGCTCTTCTGCTTTGGGCAGAGCTCACCAGAAAGAACATGTCAACTCCGTTTCTCTGTGCCACCCTCATGGTGGCCACAGCAATGGCAGAGGGCTAGGCTTGGCCAGAGCTATCCAGGACTGTGCAAGTACGCTTCTGTAACTCCCAGGCGCGAGTGGGATCCCACCTGCCTACAAACAAAATCCATATTCTCAGCCAACTGTGGCAGCTCACACCTGTAATTCCAGCATTTGGAGGAGCCAAAGCCGGAGGGACTACTTGAGCACAGGAGTTTGAGACCAGCCTGGGCAACATAGTAAGCCTTCATCTCTACAAAATAAAAATAAGAATTAGCTAGGTATGGTGGCACATGCCTATAGTCCCAGCTACTCAGGAAGCTAAAGTGAGAGGATCATTTGAGCCCAGGAGGTCAAGGCAGCAGTGACCCTTGATTGTGCCAATGCACTCCAGCCTGGGTGACAAAGTGAGACTCTGTCTTAAAAAAAAAAAAAAAAAGATCCGCATTCTCCAATGTAAGCTTTGTTAGTACCAACAGTTACATTTTCAGGTCCTTTTTCCTTTACTCTTTTGTCCTATTTTTTGGTCAGTTCAGAACTCGGGGAAAGAAGGGCTCTATTTAGTGGGCTCTTTTGAATTTTCAACAGTGAGAAAGTTGGCAGAAGCCCAGATTCTTTTTAACTGGCAGATATAAGAACCAGTATCAAGCATACCAAACTTTATAGACACCAACGGTTTTGTGGCAGGGCCAGGCCAAGCTCCTTTACAGCACGTAATTCACAGTAACACTCAAGCTCAACACAGCACCTGCCGGTGAGCTGACCCAAGACCGTTCTGTGAGGGAGGCTGATTTGTGCTACGTATTCATCTTGAAATTAATTGCATTATGTTGAGCCCTCGAGTAGAATTTGTTCCCTTAAAAAATTAGCAAAAAAAGCAAGCAATCTTCTTCTTCCAAATCCTAAAACCTATCACTCCAGTCACTGGACACTGCATCTAAACTTTATCTTAATTTCCTTCTTCACACATTGTAAATTTGAACTCTTGAGATAGATATCATAAATCAATTTTATGCATGCATGCCTAGTCAACAACAATATTCTTTTATACTTTCACAATGACCTCTCATCAACTTTTTATCACCTTGTTAGAGAAATCAGCTAGAAATAATAAAAAGGTTTTTGGAGCTTTTATTGTGTTCCTAAGCTAATGTCTCAGTAGAAAGAGAATGGTTATCACTAAGCTAAACATAACTCATCCTCCCTCCCCTGGTTTCCAGTGGTTAGACAGAGTCTGTACTTTGATGCTAACATAACAGTCAGGTGGTGGGACTGTCTTCTGACAGATGGCATTGGTGACTTCTCGTGGGATAACCAGATGGGTTGTACCCCTGCTCCCTTTTAAACTGTGCTTAATAACATGTCATCAGTTTTTTTCTTTCTTCTTTTTTTTTTTTTGAGACAAGGTCTCATTCTGTCATTCAGGCTGGAGTACAGTGGTGTGATCTCCTCTTGCTGAAGCCTCAACCTCCTGTGCTCAAGTGATCCTCCCACCTCAGCCTCCTGAGTAGCTGGGACTACAGGCGTGCAGCACCAAGCCAGCTAATTTTTGTATTTTTTGTAGAGATGAGTTTTCCCCCTGTTGCCCAGGCTGATCTCGAACTCCTGGGCTCAAATAATCTGCCAGCCTTGGACTCTCAGAGTGTTGGGATTATAGGCGTGCACCACCATGCCCAGCCAACATCAGTTTCAAATAAGTTGGATACATCACTCCTCCTAGAGAAGACAGAAATGTAAGGAGGCTTATATATATAAGATATGATGGGATTTTATAAACTGAACCTAGAAAACACTAAGTCCTTGATGAATTAACAAATAAATGAGGAGGAGGAAGAAAGGAGTGCTCCTACTAGACACATCCCACCATGCTAATCGCCGTGAGAAAGCCAGTTTCCAGTAAGCACACTCTGCATCCTAACCCTCCGAATGTTAACTGGACAGTGGACAGAGAGTCAGCCATATTCTTGGGAATGTAGCTTAAAGCCCTTCTTCTGAAGGGCTCCTGAGGAAGTTACTTTTCTAAGACTTGAATATCCAATGGTGACTTTACTGACCTTTTAAAAACGGCTGATTCTCTAAGATTTCGGCATGCTAAAATCACTGTGGCCACGTCCCAAAGACTCCGCATCTACTGTCTGTCCACGTGTGTGGAAAAGCTGATAGAGCCAGTCATTCTGAGATATTCCTGTTACGCCGAGGGGAAGTGGTCAAGGTCATCTGCTCTTCAGCACATGACTACATGCTTTCTATGAAGATCCATAGAAACTGCTGACCCATGAGACTATCCTTGGGTCTTAGCACCAGAAATAACTGTGTGAAGCAGTTGTCTGACCATCCAGTCTTTTAAAAAAACGTATTTAAACTTGTTTTTAAATTATATAAGTAACACACCTACTTGGAAAAAGTCTGAAGGGTAGAGAACTTACTCAGCACTGAAATGGTCTATTTCGGGCAATGTGTGGTGGGCTTGTGGGTGCTGGTTTTATTGTCATGGTTCCTAGCCTGCAGATGCAGCACATGTGTTGTTTTGGATGCAGGAAATATTACCTAATAAAAATTATGTAACTGCCTCTCCTGCTTTCTAAGCACTGGGAATCATGTAACTGCTCATGTTTCCCTTTTTGTACAGTCTGCTAGAAAGCCCAGAGCCAAATCCGTAGCCTGCTTCTCTGGAGGTACAGCAACTCACAGCATACATTTTTTGTACTAACATTAGCCCTTGCTTAATTTTATTTTTCCCACCCTTGTTTTCCCTTAACCACAATTTCTTTACTTATTTTTATTTTCTACCTTCTTATTTCTTATATTTTATCATTTCTCATATTTATGTTTTCTCATAATAAACTGCTTCTTCAAATCTACTTGAGAATTAGGTAGGGCATACATTTTCTTTTAAATACTAAAAAAAAGGCTTCTGTTTATTAAGACTCTAATATTATATTAACGTGCAAATCCTTATTTAAAAGCTGCAGCTCTGACCCAGAGGGATGCCTCAGGATCACCCAGGAGTTTCGTTCCAAATCTGTACAGCTGGCTTCATAGGGCTTCACCTACCCAGCTTGTGAATGGGGCAGAGGTTGGCATGGACTCCTGGCCCATGGGTTCCTGTATTTTGAAGACTTCGAGAGACACTGGTATCTCCCCTGGTTACGAATGCCTGCCTCAAAACCATGGGCCTCCAGATGTGCCAGCCTAAGGAGGACACAAGATCATCGAGGTCATACTTGGCCTAGGTGATTCAGGGATGCATAACCTGAATCTAATTACAAGGAAACATCAAACACAAAAGGAGAAATGTTCTATTTTTTTTTAAAGGGAGAAAATTACATTCTTCTAAAATGTCAATGTCATGTAACTCAAAGACTGAGGAAACATTCGAGCTTAAGAGGCTAAGAGCTGTGCCAACTCAATGTGATAACTGACCCTAGATGATCAGAGGACAAGAAATACAATGAAGGACATTATTGACTCAAACTACCAAAACTGGAAGATGGACAGTAGATAAAAAGGCTGTATCAATGTTAAATTTACTGAAGTTGGTAACTTTATAGTTATATGAATGTTCCTTACCTTAAGAAATATACACTGAAGTATTTAGGAGTAAAGGTTGGTAATACACATAATTTATCCTCAAATAGTCTAGAAAACAGATTTTGTGCATATGTGTGCATGCCCATGCGTGTTTAGAGAGACACAACAAAGAAAGGGGCAAATGCTAACAGCTGGTTAATCTGGGTAAAGGGTATGCCAATGTCTGTTGTTACTTTTGCAATTGCAATTATTTCAAGTAAAAAGTTAAAAAAAAAAAAAAAAAAGCCCCTGCTTTAGACCACACAACCTCCACTATGGCAGTGCTTTTAAAAAAGGAGAACGGGCCAGGCAAGGTGGCTCATGCCTGTAATCCCAGCACTTTGGGAGGCCGAGGTGGGTGGATCACGAGGTCAGGAGATCGAGATCATCCTGGCCAACACAGTGAAACCCCGTCTCTACTAAAACTACAAAAAAATTAGCCAGGCATGGTGGCATGCACCTGTAATCTCAGCTACTTGGGAGGCCAAAGCAGAAGAATAGCCTGAACCGGGGAGGTGGAGGTTGCAGTGAGCCAAGATTGTGCCACTGTACTCCAGTCCAGGTGACAGAGTGAGACTCCATTGCAAAAAAGAGAGAGAATAAAGTTTCCATCCATTCCTACTGATCCCCAACCCTGGGAGCCCCACTGAGTGGCTATAACTGGTAGACAGAACACACCTCTCTCCTCACCCTCCCCAAGAGGCCAGCTTTCAGCTGCACCCTCGTCAGAAACATTTATTTTCCTTCTACGAGTTTCTAGACTTCAAAAGCCAGCTGAAATGTAACCTCTTGCATGTTATTTTCTCATGCTATTTTTAAAGTTACAATCTTTTTAGATTTGGGGGGAGAGACCACTGGCACCCTGCCCTGAGTACGGAGCCTCACCGTCCCAGGCCTCGTGAAGTCCACACTGTGTGCCAGGCTCTGTCGCATCTGGTTACTGAACAGGCGGACACAGACGCTCTGGAGGTACTCAGGGGTGATCTGCAAGGAGGACACAAACACAACTGATGATGGCATGAAACTCACCGAGGGGCACCTGAGCCACGCTGGCAATTATTAGAGCGGCCTCACAACAGCTTTCTGTAAGGCACGATGATGAGGTATATAAGCTAGAAAAATAATCATTTGCTTTAACATCAGAGCTCTTGGGAGGAGAAAAAGCACTGGTCCTAACAGAACAATGTGCTAACACACAACAGGTGTGCTCATGAGACAACAGACTGCAAATTATGTA
The DNA here is from genome assembly GCF_048565385.1 of Saimiri boliviensis. Taxonomy (NCBI): domain Eukaryota; kingdom Metazoa; phylum Chordata; class Mammalia; order Primates; family Cebidae; genus Saimiri; species Saimiri boliviensis. Next base: position 10,319,560 of record NC_133453.1, read on the forward strand.
ACTCGACTCCAGGTATCTCCACTGCAGAATAAACAGATCTCAAACTCTTTTGGTGACTTCATGTAAAAAGTCACTGGGTGACTATAACGTGGGGGAAAGAGAGCCAGGCTTCAAATCCGAAGGTCAGGGCTCAAGTACTGGACTCGAAAAGACCAATAGCTCTGCCTCTGCTTTCCACACCTTTATTGAAACAGCTGCTGTGAGGGGGTAAATGAGGTCACAGATACGCCTAACATATGACAGGTGGCTCGGCCAATGCTTGCTGACTGAATGATGGAGACCCTTTTAATTAACTATCCAGTGCTTGACAACATGAAGCTGAGCTGCTGTGACCATCAACACTGCTGGCTTCTGCATTCTTCTTCAGTATCTCTTGTGTCTCTCTCACGAGCTACGAGAATTCAGGATTGACATACATCAAAGATGTTGGAATTTTTTTCATCTCTTATATTTTCTTTTTAGAAAATAAAGAGAGAGGTGGTGCCTCTCTCACCAGCTACAGGAGTTCAGGATTGACACACACCATTGAAAGTCCTGGAATTGTTTTCATCTCTTTTTTTTTTTTTTTTTTTTTTGAGACAGAGTTTCACTCTTGTTACCCAGGTTGGAGAGCAATGGTGCGATCTCGGCTCATTGCAATCTCCGCCTCCTGGGTTCAGGCAATTCTCCTGCCTCAGCCTCCTGAGTAGCTGGAATTACAGGCATGCGCTACCATGCCCAGCTAATTTTTTCTATTTTTTTAGTAGAGATGGGGTTTCACCATATTGACCAGGATGGTCTCGATCTCTTGACCTCGTGATCCACCTGCCTCGGCCTCCCAAAGTGCTGGGATTACAGGCTTGAGCCACCGTGCCCGGCCCCATCTCATATATTTTCTTTTAAGAAAAAAATGTATGCTCATTTCAATGTACAAGTACCACAGCCTCTCCTGAATCCCACCATTCTCCAAAAAACCAATCCCTGTGGGAAACAACTATTAAAAAGTGTGCACCCTTCCAAAACTTTTTCTAGGAATGACAGTTGGAAAAGAACCTCCTCTTCTGCAGCTTCTCGATTCCACCTGGGGGAATTTCCATGTGGCAGCAGAAGTGGCTGCTCTCCCACCCCTGCTCATCCACTTGCACAGGAGGAAGGCCATCCCCCCAGGCTGTGTGGGAAGCAGGGCTACTCCACCCCTGGGGAGTTGGAAAGGGCTGGGCCAGGGGTCCCCAGACTTTTTACACAGGGGGCCAGTTCACTGTCCCTCAGACCATTGGAGGGCTGCCACATACTGTGCTCCTCTCACTGACCACCAATGAAAGAGGTGCCCCTTCCTGAAGTGTGGCGGGGGGCCAGATAAATGGCCTCAGGGAGCCGCATGCGGCCCGTGGGCCATAGTTTGGGGATGCCTGGGCTGGGCCCTTTTCTCTCCTCCTGGGCCTCTTGCCTATCTGCTAGAAACTTCTGGTCTGCTTCAGCCACATAAAAGGCTCTGTCCATCCTGTGGCAGGTGTCTGTCATCCCATGTTACATAGCTACATGTGAAGTGACATGGAGAAAAAGGGACCCCATCCCAGGGCTAGACCTGCTACATTATCCTGAGTCCATTCCTTCTGAATTCCTATAGTAAACTTCTACAGTATTAAAATTTAAACATTCCTTTTTCAGGGCTGGTGTAGTGGCTCATGCCTGTAATTCCAGCATTTTGGGAGCTGGGGCAGGTGCATCACTTGAGCTCAGGAGTTTGAGACCTGCATGGTTAACATAGTGAAATACCAGCTCTAATAAAAATTAGCCAGGCATGGTGGCACACACCTGTAGTCCCAGCTACTCAGAAGGCTGAGGTGAGAGGACGGCTCGAGCCTAGGAGGTTGAGGCTGCAGTGAGCTGTGATTGCACCACTGCTCTCCAGCCTGGACAACAGAGTAAGACCCTGTCTCAAGCAAACAAACAAAAAACATACCTTTTGATCCTATAATTTTAACCTTTCTTTCTATACTTATTTCTTCCCTATAACTAGAAATATGTTTGCATATACTTCGTATTAGAAACATACCTGCCCCATCTTCTATATCTTTTTTTTTTTTTTTGAGCTGGAGTTTTGCTCTTGTTGCCCAGGGTAGAGTGCAATGGCGTGATCTCAGCTCACCACAACCTCCGCCTCCCGAGTTCAAGCGATTCTCCTGCCTCAGCCTCCCGAGTAGCTGGGATTACAAGCATGTGCCACTACGCCCAGCTAATTTTGTATTTTTAGTAAAGATGGGGTTTCTCTATGTTGGTCAGGCTGGTCTCGAACTCCCAAAACATGTGATCCACCCGCCTCGGCCTCTCAAAGTACTAGGATTATAGGCGTGAGCCACTGTGCCCGGCCTACCCTAGATCTTATTCTTCTTTTTCACCCTAGATCCTCGTCTATCAACCCCCTCTCAACAGCTTCTCTTTACAGCCAAAGTTCTTGAAAGAACTGCCTGAGTTTGCCATCTCAACCCACCTTCACCTTTCAACACAATGTGACCAACTTTCTACCTGAGTTCCTCCATGGAAACGTGTGCCAAAGCTCACAACCAATGAACTTCTAAGTGTCAAAACCACTGGATGCTTTTCAGTTCTCTTCTTCTGGAGATTTCTGTGGCTGTTGAGATTTTGCATCAAACCTTCAGTCCTGAAACTGTTTGTTCCTTTAACTTCTGAAACTGCTAGCAGAACCATTTCTCTAACAAGCCAATCTCATCATGTCACTTTCTTGCTTAAAACATGAGAATGGGCCGGGCGCGGTGGCTCAAGCCTGTAATCCTAGCACTTTGGGAGGCCGAGGCGGGTGGATCACGAGGTCGAGAGATCGAGACCATCCTGGTCAACATGGTGAAACCCCGTCTCTACTAAAAATACACCATGCTGGGCATGGTGGCGCGTGCCTGTAATCTCAGCTACTCAGGAGGCTGAGGCAGGAGAATTGCCTGATCCCAGGAGGCAGAGGTTGCGGTGAGCCGAGATCGCGCCATTGCACTCCAGCCTGGGTAACAAGAGTGAAACTCCGTCTCAAAAAAAAAAAAAAAAAAAAAAAAACATGAGAATGAGGAAAGAAAACAAACGGCTAAAAAAATATATACATATACATACATATATATATATATGGCTATAGCAAAGAACAATATATGAAAATATACTCAGCCTCATACATAATTAAAGAAATCTAAATTGGCCAGGCGTGCTGGCTCATGCCTGTAATCTCAGCACTTTGGGAGGCTGAGGAGGACAAATCATAAGATCAGGAGTTCAAGACCAGCCTGATCGACATGGTGAAACCCTGTCTCTACTAAAAATACAAAAATTAACTGGGCGTGGTGGTACACGCCTGTAGTCCCAGCTACTCGGGATGCTGAGGCAGGAGAATCACTTGAACCCAGGAAGTGGAGGTTGCAGTGAGTCGAGATCGTGCCAGTGCACTCCAGCCTGGGTGAGAGATCAAGACTCTGTCTCAAAAACAAAAAAGAAATCTAAATTAAAATATGCAGAATGCCAAGTTTTACTTACCAAACTGACAAAGACTTCAAAGTTTACTCCAATTTAGTGCTGCCACGTGTGGAGACAGCTCCTCTCAGACACTATTCGGGGAGCAGGCATTGTAGGCATTTTAGGACAAATAATTTGGCAACCTCTGTCAAAACGCTCATGCCCATACGTATCTTTGCTCTATCAGTTCCCATTTTAGAATTTTATCAAGATGTACAGTATACACGAGGATGTTCGCTGCAACATTTTTTGTTATAAAAAACAAAAAACCAAAAAATTTAAATGTTCATCACCAGAGCTCTGATAACAATTCACCTTTATAACGGAATCGTGTACAAGAATTAAAATTAATGGGGTGGATCTGGTCATGCGGAAAGATCTCCAAGTTATATCAAAAGAGAAATGGCAAGTTTCAAAAGAGTAATGAATCATATGACCCAACTAAGTGTACATATGCTGTACACATGTGTTTACACATGTACACACACACATGCATATGCTGGGAAATGTTCTAAAATAATACACAAGACAATGTCAGTTTTTTTTTTTTTTTCTATAAGATGGGGTTTCACCATGATGGCCAGGCTGGTCTTGAACTCCTGACCTCAGGTGATCCACCCACCTCAGCCTTCCAAAGTGCTAGGATTATAGGCGTGAGCCACCGTGCCCTGCCCAATGTCAGTCTTGAACATCAATAAATAAATGCATCTACAGCATTGTGGTGAAGGAACTTTTGCTCCTTACTATACACTTCTCTGAATTGTTTCAATTTTTTACCACGAGCACGTAGTTCTTTTACATTAAAAAGGCTAGTAAAGAGTCCCGCTTCCCTCCTCTAACTCATCTTTTTTTAAATTAAATTATTTATTTATTTAGAGATACAGTTTCACTCTGTCGCCCAGGCTGGAGTGTGGTAGTGTGATCTTGGCTCACTGCAACCTCTGCCAGCCGAGTTCAAAAGATTTTCCTGCCTCAGCCTCCCGAGTAGCTGGGATTACAGGCATGCGCCACTACTCCCAGTGAATTTTTGTAGTTTTAGTAGAGATGGGGTTTTGCCATGTTGGCCAGGCTGGTCTCGAACTCCTGACCTCAGATGATCTGCCCACCTTGGCCTCTCAAAGTGCTGGAATTACAGATGTGAGAAACCATGGCCAGCTTAATTTTACTTTTAATTTTTTTTTTTTTTAAGAGACAGAGGTCTCACCATGTTGCCTAGAGTAGTCTCAAACTTCAGGCCTCAAATGATCCTCCTGACTCAGCCTTTCAAAGTGCTGGGATTACAGGTGTGAGCCACTGTGCCTGGCCTGAATTATTTTTTATTAATGTAGTATGAACCTATAGTTAATTTTTAAAAAACCTGTATGTCTACAAACAGATTTTATTGTACTTTATAAAAAGTCAGGAACGGCCGGGTACGGTGGCTCAAGCCTGTAATCCCAGCACTTTGGGGGGCCGAGGTGGGCAGATCACGAGGTCAAGAGATAGAGACCATCCTGGCCAACATGGTGAAACCCCGTCTCTACTGAAAATACAAAAATTAGCTGGGCGTGGTGGCATGCACCTGTAGTCCCAGCTACTAGGGAGGCTGAGGCAGAAGAATTGCTTGAACCCAGGAGGCGGAGGTTGCAGTGAGCCAAGATTGTGCCACTACACTCCAGCCTGGTGACAGAGTAAGACTCTGTATCCAAAAAAAAAAAAAAAGTCAGGAACAAGACAAAGATGCCCATGATGACATTCAACAATAAACCATAGGCCACAGCCAATGTAAGATTAACTGTAAAAGCAAAACAAATATTATTGGATAACATGACTGTCAATTCAGAATACAGAAGAATCAATCAAAAAACGCAAGATTAATAGGATTCAGAAAGGCAGCTGGATACAAAACTAATATCAGAAAATCAGTGGCTTTCCTATACGATAGGGCATGTCCCCCTCATTTTTTTGTCACAATGTATTTTTCTGTTGCCAGACAATTTATCCTTTGCTAACATTAATAGGGTAGAGGCTGGGCACAATAGCTCACACCTGTAATCCTAGCACTTTGGGAGGCCAAGGCAGGAGGATCACTTGAGCCCAGGTGTTCAAAATCAGCCTGGGCAACAAAGCAAGACCCTGTCTCAATTTTCTGAAAAATGTATTTTTTTAAAAGGGCCAGGCGCAGTGGCTCATTTCTGTAATCCCAGCACTTTGAGAGGCCAAGGCAGGCAGATCACCTGAGGTCAGGAGTTTGAGACCAGTCTGACCAACATGACGAAACCCGGTCTCTACTAAAAATACAAAATTAGCCAGGCATCATGGCTAATGTAATCCCGGCTACTCGAAGGGCTGAGGCAGGTGAATTGCTTGAACCTGGGAGGTGGAGGTTGCGGTGAGCCGAGATTGCGCCAATGCACTCCAGCCTGAGCAACAAGAGCGAAATCCATCTCAAAAAAAAAAGAAGAAGGTAGAGAAGTAAAGATATGGCAGATAGTGTGTTAAGAAAAATGGATAAAACACTGCACGAAGCTTGTTAAAAACAGCACAAAATATCAGCTTCATCTCCTCCGTGCATATTAGCTTTTGGAAATAGAGCAGCAGGCACCATTGGCTTGGAATGGAAACAGGCAGGCTCCATCTGCCCTATCAACATAGTCCTTGCCCATAAGACCTCTTCATTGCCAAACAGACATACACGCAAGGGGATCTTCCTTACCATTTTGCCGCTGACTGTGGCCTCTAGAGAATCCACCAGCTCTGCTGTGACTCCAATGAGATTGTGGTAGTCTGCCTGGATCTTATTGTACCGTTTGAGGTATGTCATTGACCTACGTTCCGCTTCAACCAGCTGCTGGTGGAGCTGATGCAACGTTTCTAGGAAGACAGTTAAACAAACAACATCAATAAAAACCCACAATATGAAAAATAATTGTCTTCTTCTCAAAGAAATACCATACTTATTGTCCGAATATTTCGTTGTAATAATAAAGTTGACACTATTTGTGTTTCACACTTACTTCTATTTTATGCCACATTTATTTACGTAGTGCTTTGTAACCACTGACTTAAAATTTCCTTTTCAGGAAGTTCAACTCAATCCTCACTGGGTTTCCCAAGAAAACCTATTCCTTTGACTGAACCTCATTTAATTTCTTTTAGTTCTATGTCTAAGAAAATAAACGTTTCTAGGGCGGGCCATGGTGGCTCACATCTGTAATCCCAACACTTTGAAGACCAGGAGTTGGAGAACAGCCTGGGCAACATGATAAAACCCCGTTTCTACTAAAAAAATACAAAAATTTGCCAGGCATGGTGGTGCTCGCCTGTAATCCCAGCTACTCAAGAGGCTGAGGCACCAGAATCACCTGAAGCTGGGAGGCAGTGGTTATAGTGAGTGGAGATCGTGCCTCTGGACTCCAGCCTGGGCAACTGGGCAACAGAGTAAGACTCTGTCTCAAAAAAAAAAAAAAAAAAAAAAGAGAGAGAGAAAGAAAAGAAAAAGAAAATAAACATTTCATTCTAAATAAACTGAGCTCATAAAATGCCTGAATCAAACCTGTGTTTTTTTCTCTGTTTTTGTACTATGTAGTTTTCTGGGAGACAACTGGTATCTGCAGGACAGTTCTTTATTTTAAAGAAAACTTCGGGCTGCTTGACTTATGCTAGAAAAAACAAGAATCCAGAAGGAGAAAAGATTCCATCATTCTGCCAGTTGGTACAAAGCATAAGACCACTCCCACCAGGCATTAGAGCGAACAGCTTGGAAGGCTCTCGGATTCTCTGCTTGGAATCTCCCAGAGGGCAGCCCTGAAGACACTGAGGCCAAGCCTCCCTAGCGGCAGCACGAACAGGTGAATCCTCACTGGTGTTGGCACTTCTTTGCTCGTACCACCTTCCCTTTCTTGAAGGTCACATTTTGGACAAAAGGAGTTAACACTACCCTCAAACTCAGAGTAACTCACTCTTGTCCTGATCCAAGTATTGTATCATATTTGAAGTGTTCAAAATGAACAGGTTTCAAGGATACGAAGAGATATTTTAAAATTATGAAGACCTGGGCTCAAATCCCTACTCTACTTTTTTATTGGGTAACCACAGACAAAATATTTAACTCTGTGATTTTCATTTCTTAACCTATAAAATGGGGACAGTTATAATTACCTCAATGGGTTACTGTGAAGATTAAATTAAAAAAACACATTCAAAGTGTCTACCACAATGGCTGGCCCAGAGAAGGTGATCAATAGTGGTGGCTATTACTACTATTTTATTTCATGGAGAGGGGTGAAAGACTTTGTAAATATATTTCTATACAAGTAGGTAACTTTTGAAAGAGGCAGGAAAGTTCCATCCTAAAGCAGTGGAATGCAAGCTCGGAAATATATCAGAATCATCCACAAATATTCAGCTAACTCCCCAATGGCTCTGATGCACACCACAGGTTTGAGAAAACCGAAGTTATCCATCCTTCCTCATTTTTGTCCTAAAAACCTACATTCAAATGTATTTCAAACTTTCATGTTTCATTACTGTTTATGTACAGAAGTAGAATATTTTTACTATTAAAACTCAAAATATCAATGATACTGAACTATTTATTATTATTAAACATCCACAAATCTCAGTATTGAAAGATAACTTTAAAAAGTCACCTGGCATAGGCCGGGAGCAGTGGCTTATACCTGTAATCCCAGCACTTTGGGAGGCCAAGGTGGGTGGATCACCTGAGATCAGGAGTTTGACTCCACCTGGCCAACATGGTGAAATCCCATCTCTACTAAAAATACAAAATTAGTTGGATGTGGTGGTGCATGCTTCTAATCCCAGCTACTTGGGAGGCTGAGGCAGGAGAATCTCTTGAACCTGGGAGGCAGAGGTTGCAGTGAGCCAAGATTGCGCCATTGCACTCCAGTCAGGGCAATGAGTGTAAATCTCTGTCTCAAAAAAGAAAAAAAAATCACCTGACATGAATTTACATCCAGTACTTGAATACCCTGAGAATGTCACTGAAAATCATTTATCAAGACTCTCCTTAAACATTATTAGGGAAAAGGGGTCACTACCTTCTGACTCTTAAGATGTGTTAAATTTGTGCTATTATTAAAGTTTTTCAGCTGAGCATGGTGGCTCACACCTGTTATCCCAACACTTGGGGAGGCTGAGGCAGGCAGATCACCAGAGGTCAGGAGTTTGACACCAGCCTGGCCAACATGGGGAAACTCCATCTCTATTAAACATACAAAAATTAGCAGGGCATGGTGGTACACTCCTGTAATCCCAGCTGCTTAGGAGGCTGAGGCAGAAAAATTGGTTTAACCATGGAGGAGGAGGTTGCAATGAGCCAAGATCACACCACTGCACTTCAGGCTGGGCAACAAAGCCAGACTTCATCTCAAAACAAACAAATTTTTTAGGTTGGGTGTGGTGGCTCACACCTATAATCCCAGCACTTCGGGAGGCCAATGCAGGTGAATCGCTTGAAGTAAGGAGTTCAAGACCTGCTTGGCCAACATGGTGAAACCCCAGCTCATACAAAATTAGCTGGACATAGTGGCATGCACCTGTTATCCCAGCCACTCAGGTGGCTGAGGCATTAGAATTGCTTGAACCCAGAAGCCAGAGGTTGCACTGAGCCAAGATCACACCTCTATTCTCCAGCCTGAGCAACAGAGCTGTCTCAAAAAAGTAAATAAATACAAATAAAGTTTTTCATATATATGTATATATATATAGTTCAAAATTAGATAAGCTAAAACTTCCAATGTTGAAAATTCCATAGAATACTATTCATAATCCCATGTTGTGGTAGTAAGTATTGAAGAATATCCATGCAAACTTTCTCAACACAGACCAAGTGGTACATGATGAATCAAGTACCAAAACTCATTAGTTAGGCCCAATGACCTCTCAAATCACCAACGTGAACGTCCCCAAAGCAGTCCCTCTGTAAAGGAGACTGTACAAAGGAACCCATCCCCCAAGAAGCTCATTCTGCAATTAACTAAACATAATTATCTGTGGAATTTTTGCCTTGGGAACCCAGAATCAAAATTTATGACAATTTCAAAGTGTGGCACATCTCAGGGATAAAAGGCTGCTACAGCCTATTGGAATGAGAGAAGGAGGCAATAGGACGGAAATGTTTGTAACCATTTTCAAATACAATCAGGACTCCACATCCATGGGTACTGCATCTGTGGATTCAACAACCTCAGACTGAAAACATTTGGGAGGCCGGGTGCAGCGGCTCACGCCTGTAATCCCAGCACTTTGGGAGCCCGAGGCAGGTGGATCACGAGGTCAAGAGCTCGAGACCATCCTGGTCAACATGGTGAAACCCTGTCTCTACTAAAAATACAAAAAATTAGCTGGGCATGGTGGCGCGTGCCTGTAATCCCAGCTACTCAGGAGGCTGAGGCAGGAGAATTGCCTGAACCCAGGAGGCGGAGGTTGCAGTGAGCCGAGATCGTGCCATTGCACTCCAGCCTGGGTAACAAGAGCGAAACTCCATCTTAAAAAAAAAAAAAAGAAAAAAAGAAAAAAGAAAACATTTGGGGGAAAAAAGCACCTGAGCTGAACAGATACAGACCTTTTTTCATGTCATTTTCACATCATAAACAAAACAGTATGACAATATACCTAGCATTTATATTGCATTAGGTATACGTACTCTAGAGATGATTTAATGTATATGGGAGGATGTGTGTAGGTTATATGCAAATACCGGCTGGGCGTGGTGGCTCACACCTGTAATCCCAACACTTTGGGAGGCTGAGGCGGGTGGATCACTTGAGGTCAGGAGTTCAAAACCAGCTTGGCCAACATGATGAAACCCCGTCTCTACTAAAAACACAAAAATTAGCCGGGTATGGTGCTGGACGCCTGTAATGCCAGTTACTCAGGAGGCTGAGGCAGGAGAATTGCATGAACTCAGGAGGTGGAGGTTGCAGTGAGCTGAGATTGTGCCACTGCACTCCAGCCTGGGCAACAGAGTGAGAGTCCGTCTCAAAAATAAATAAATAAGGTTACATGTAAAGAGCATGCCATTTCATATAAAGGACTTGAGCATCTGTGGATTTTGGTTATCTGTGGGGTCCTGGAAGCGATCCCTGTAGATACTGAGGGACAACTGTACACTCTTTAGGAGAATAGCCTGCTACACAGAGGCATCACCTTGCAGGTATCTTAACTAGCTACAAACAAGACCTGTCCATGACTATAAGCCATTTGGTGACAGCTCAAACACATCAACTTTATTTCAGATTATTAAACAGTACTTTCTATTTTCCCTGTCAAAAGTTTTATGAGACAAGAACAACTAAGCCAAGATGCCTTGCCATGCAAGACCTCAACTTTTTTTTTTTTTTTTTTTGAGATGGAGTCTGGCTTTGTCACCTAGACTAGTGCAGTGGCATGATCATAGCTCACTGCAACTCCTGGGCTCAAACTATCCTCCGTCTCAGCCTCCTGAGTAGCTGAGAGTAGTTCAGGGCTGCATCACCACACTTGGTTAGTTGTTTTTTTTTTTTTTAGTTTTTGTAGCAATAGGGTCTCACATTGTTGGCCAGGCTGGTCACAAACTCCTGGCCTCAAGCTATCCTCCCACCTCAGCCTCCCACAGTGCTGGGATTACAGGCATGAGCCACCACGCCTAGTGGCAAGACTTCAACTTTTAATGGAGATGTCTTATTAGAACCTTTATATTATTTTAATAAACTGTCTTAGTCACGCCAGCAAAATTTATTGAGATGCTTCATATCCAAAACTACTGACACAACAGTGATATAAATCTCTCCCCTGTCACTCAAGCTTTCTTTTTTAACCTTTCTACTTCACTTAGGGTGCTGCATTTTTTTTTTTTTTTTTTTTTTTTGAGACGGAGTGAAACTCTTGTTACCCAGGCTGGAGTGCAATGGCGCGATCTCGGCTCACCGCAACCTCCACCTCCTGGGTTCAGGCAATTCTCCTGCCTCAGCCTCCTGAGTAGCTGGGATTACAGGCATGTGCCACCATGCCCAGCTAATTTTTTGTACTTTTAGTAGAGACGGGGTTTCACCATGTTGACCAGGATGGTCTCCATCTCTTGACCTCGTGATCCACCTGCCTCAGCCTCCCAAAGTACTGGGATTACAGGCTTGAGCCACCGCGCCCGGCCTGCATTTTTTTTAAAGGGTAAATGGGACTTGAATTGGCTGCCTCAAGACAAAATGATCAATTTTTAAATATAGAATTGTTTTTCTCACCCACTATAAAAACCTAAAATTAACCACTCTATCTTTATAATGATATACTCTTTCCTCTTTGTATTCAGATAAAAATTGCCTCTTCGCTATTTCACTCATCAACAGATATTGGATGAAGAAAGTTAAAACATAACTTATGAATATGACTCATTATTTTTTAAAATGCTGTTTAGGGCTCTAAACTCCAGAAAAATGATCAATTGCTCATTTTCTAAAAGGGTTGAATCAATTCATGCTAGAGGCTGGGCGCAGTGGCTCACTCCTGTAATCCCAGCACTTTGGGAGCCCAAGGCAGTCAGATCATGAGGTCAAGAGATCGAGACCATCCTCGCCAACAGGGTGAAACCCTGTCTCTACTAAAAATACAAAAATTAGCTGGGTGTGGTGGTGCACGCCTGTAGTCCCAGCTACTCGGGAGACTGAGGCAGGAGAATAGCTTGAACCCAGGAGGCAGAGGTTAGTGAGCGGAGATCGTGCCACTACACTCCAGCCTGGACAACAACAGCAAGACTCTATCTCAAAAAAAAAAAAAAAAAAAAAAATCATGCTAGAAAAGCCAAAAGATACTATTTCTATATCCTTTTTAAGTAACTAGGTGAAAACAATAATCCGATGTTACTATATTGTCAGTCTAACTTTTTATTCTATGCAATATTTCAAATGTAATTCCTTTTGAGGGAAGTTTCTGCTGCAAGCACCTTTTCTGCCTTCTTTAAAAGCTTATGGCAACTTCCCTTTATCTATGAAAAATTCCTATCAAGAAACACAGAACAATATCACTCAGCCACTTCATTTAAAACAATGCGTGAGTCTAGAATTAAACTGGGGCATGTCTGTGCCTTTGGTTAATGCAGCCTTAGCTGCAGGTTGAGGGGACAAGTGGATCAGGGGGTGACAAATGACTGTCATGCCTGGGCCCAAAATGCTGATCTCCAGTCTCCATAGCAACCCCGCATTATAGCATTCACTTCTCCACAGATGCACTTTACTTGTCAGACTCAAATCCACAGCCATTCTGCTTGGCTTTCAGAAAACTCATTAAAATCGATCCTAAAGCAGGCTTGAAAACTGGTCTCCTTACTGAAATTCCAACATTAAAAACCTGTAGAGAAACACAGCTCTTCTATTTGCATTCCCCTTCCCATGTTTATTTCATCTGCAAAACTGGGCCACTTATCAGATTGACAATAACGCTCTCAGAAGAAAGCTATGCTCAAAAACTGCAGTTTACGCTAGCGGGACACGAGCTGCAGAAACTCGGGAACCAGGGAAAAGTTTCTCATCCCCCCCACCCCCACCACACACCGCCTAGGAGTCCAAAGGCCAGTTCAGAACAGCGACTTTGCCGATTCAACTAACAACTAAGGCAGTTCTCTTGGGCCCAGAGATGCAGGTGTGACGGTGGTTTTAAAATGCCTGTAGTCTTTGACACACCCTCCTTCCCATCAAGAAGAGAAACGTAGGCCAGGCAGGGTGGCTCACACCTATAATCCCAGCACTTTAAGAGACTGAGGTGGGCAGATCGTCTGAGGTTGGGAGGTCAAGACCAGACTGGCCAACATGGAGAAACCCCATCTCTACTAAATATACAAAATTAGCCAGGCATAGTGGCACATGCCTGTAATCCCAGCTACTTGGGACGCTAAGGACAGAAGAATTGCTTGAACCTAGGAGGCAGAGGTTGCAGTGAGCCAAGATTGTGCCACTGCACTCCAGCCTGGGAAATGAGTGAACCTTCGTCTCAAAAAAAAAAAAGAAGAGGAATGTAATCTCCTTTCTCTGAAGGTGAGATGACCTTAGGAATTCACTTGCAAGAAACAGAATGCAGCAGAAATGACTGACTTCAGAAGCTGGGTTAGAAAAAGTGACACAGCTTCCCACTTGGCTCTCTCTGGGGATATTTACCCTAGGAATCCAGTTAACATGCCTGGAGGAAGCCCAGGCCACAAGGAAAGGCCACACAAGTGTTCTCGTCAAGGGCCTCTACTGAGACCCCAGGTGACAGCCAGCACCCACCACCACTCTGCATGTTGAGTGCCTTGGAGCTGGCCCCATCCCACCCCACCTGACTGTACCGTGAGACCTGCTGTGGGGGAACAGCTTAACTGAACCCACAGCTCCCAGACCATGTAGGGTCATCGTCACCATGTTAAGTGAATGTCATTGTTCTGTGCCACCAAGTTGGGATGGTCTGTCAGGCAGCAATGGAACAGTGGACTGAGGCGCATTTCCAGGAGCTGCAGGGCAAGATCCAAAGGCCCCGCTAAAGATGTCGGCTCTGTGGGGGTGAGCAAACTGGCTTGGGATGCACCCTGGCCAAGGCCCGGACCTAGATGAACACAGAGAGAGCAGGCCTGCAGAGCTGACAACGTGAGCTGGGACTCTTCTTCCACAAACTGTGCTGGGGGCAGGGCAACCTTGGGGAGCTCCAAGACTCAGGGCATTCCTGCAACCCTTGGAGCAGTCTAGGTTGATCCTGTGGGGCCACATCTGTAGCCCTGATCCTCCAGGAAGGGTCAGCAGCGCCTGTCCCCTCTGAGTGACAGAAGGGTCAGCATGGCTGGCAGAACCAGTCGCACTCTTAGAACGGCAGAGCTGAGGATACTTGAGGCTACCAAGAGCAAAAACAAGCCTCCAAAGCCTCCTCGAAGGCTGAGGCTACCAAAGCCATCTTGAGTGACAAAACCAAACCCAAGCTCTCCCTGAGGTTGACAAACCCCACTGTTCATTTGCCAACTCCCTGGTGAGCAAAGAGCTACATAATTTAATGATTAATGCTTCCTTTTTAAAAAAGGGTTTCACTCCCCTCAGCCCCCAAAAAAAAACACACAGGAAAAAGCAAGGGCAGGAAGTTCTGAAATCCTCTGACATGATTCTGCTTTGAAGGGGCATGGAACAAGATCTCCTGTAGTCACACTCCACCTGCTGGGAACTGAGGGTTATGCTAGCAATACTCACCAAAGAGAAGCAGCTTTCGAAATACAGTATCAAAAGCAAACTTGAGGCACAGTTCCCCAGCTGTGGCCACCAACTTCACATTAATTATAGTTTTCTCATCTTACTCAAAAGTGAATAGTTCTGATAAAAATGATTGACCATGGAAAAATAATAGTTTATGCTACAAACTTAAGACTGGAATTCGGCCAGGCACGGTGGTTCACGTCTATAATCCCAGCACTTTGGGAGGCCGAGGTTGGCAGGAGCTCGAGACTAGCCTGACCAACATAGTAAAACCCTGTCTCTACTAAAAATATAAAAACTAGCCAGGTGTGATGGTGTGCACCTGTAGTCGCAGCTACTCGGGAGGCTGAAGCAAGAGAATTGCCTGAATCTGGGAGGCAGAAGTTGCAGTGAGCCAAGATCGCGCCACTGCACTCTGGCCTGAGCGATAGAGCAAGACTGTGTCACAAAAATGAAAAACAAAAAACAAAAAAAACAACAAAAAAACCTAGAATTCCTACTTTGGAATGGAAAATGCTTGATAAGAATGGGTATACCATATTTCTTTGAAGACCCCAGTTGACTAGTTCAAGGTAAAAGTTAAATATATCAAAACAATTAAAATAATTCTTTCCTCACCCATGCCGCCCTGTGTCTTCCCGGGTATGTGTGCGGCTGCTGCGGCTGCAGTTCCTTTCCTTTGGGATATTACTTGGATTCTCTTCACTTCTCTGAGGCTTAGCTATCTGATATACAAGGCGAAGCTAACAATACTAGCCCTCCTGAAAAGGGCCTCAAGGAACTGCAGATCCATATGACTGCAAAGCCCTTCAGAAATATTTGGACTCTTAAAGCCAAAATCATGAATTCTCTCCATCTTTGCACCTATCTTACTACTTAAAACTTGTATTAGCAAAGTTGTTCTTAGACAAATTTAAATCTAGATGATTTACCTTTGTTACTTTGTCCACTCTCCTTCTAGGATGACAAAGAAGTTCAGGAAAACAGGCATTCCGGGAACAGGACTCGGGGTATCAGACACCCTGCAGCTAATGCGAGAAAGCACCTCAGCATGGTGAAACGGAGGGTTCTCGGAACCCTGAAGGCCAGCTCCAACTGTTGCTATAAATAGCTAAGCAATTTCTCCATATTCGCCTCACTCCCAAATAAGTCTTCCTCTCCTCATCTCAATTAGCACTGTCTGAATTCAAGTCTTGCACTATTTCAACAGCCTCCAAACTGGACCTTCCAAAGGCCTTCCCAAGACATTCTACTAAAAATGCAAATCTGGTTTTATACATACTTCAACTCTAACTTAAATTCAAAGCTTTATCCTAAGGAAATTGATATTGCAATGAAAGCCTATCACAGCACAATGGCTAAGACTACGAACTCTGGAGCCAGACTGCCTGGGTTCAAATCTCAGTTCCCACATGTCTCTGGCGGCAAGACTGAAGGCAGTTACTTAACATGTTTCTTTTCCCTTGTCTTAAATTTTTCCTTATTTTTTTTTGTAATAGATTTATTCACATACTGTATAATTCACCTACTTAAAGTGTGCCTTTCAGGCCGTGCATGGTGAATCACACCTATAATCCCTGCACTTTGGGAGGCTGAGGCAGTTGGATCACCTGAGGTCAGGAGTTTGAGACCAGCCTAGCCAACATGGCAAAACTCTGTCTCTGCTAAAAATGCAAAAATTAGCTAGGTGAGGTAGCAGGTGCCTATAATCTCATTTACTCAAGAGGCTGAGACAGGAGAATCACTTGAACCTGGGAGGTGGAGGCTGCAGTGAGCTGAAGTGGCGCCATTGCACTCCAGCCTGGGCGACAAGAGCAAAACTCCATCGAGATAGAGAGAGAGAGAGAATGAAAGAGAGAGAGAGAGAGAGAGAGAGAGATTTCAATGGTTTTCAGTATTTTCAGAGGTGTGCAACCATCACTACAATCAATTTTAGAACATTTTCATCATCCTCCAAAAGAAACCCTGTACTCACTAGCAGTGAGTACATTTTCCCTGCTCTCCCCAGCCTCTGGCAGCCACTAATCTACTTTTCTGTCTCTCCAGATTTGCCTTTTGGACATTTTATGAATAGAGTCACATAATACCTGGTCCCAGTCACTGGCTTCTTTCATTTAGCATAATGCTTTCAAGGATCATTCATGTCACAGCATGAATCAGTGCTTCATTCCTTTTTATGGCTGGATGATATTCCATCATTTGGACAACTCCACAGTTTGTTTATCCATTCAAAAGATGATAGACATTTGGGCTGTTTGCATTTTTTGGCTATTATGAATAATGTTACTATGAACATTCATGTACAGATTGTCGTGTGGACATATGTGTGTTTTCATTTCTCTTGGGTATACAGGAAGGACTGCAATTCCTGGGTCATGTGGTCACTCTATGTTTAAGCCTCTGAGGGAACTTCACCTGCTTTATGACATGGGAAGATGTTCTCTTCCTTTTATAAAAATACTTAGAAATATACATACACATATATGTACCTATGTTTATTACAAATATTATATACTTTTGGGTGTATGTCTGTATACAAATACATTTCTGTACTTCCCAAATTTTCTATAAGAAACACAATTGATTTTATAATCAGGAAGCAAAAAGTGATTTTTTTGCAAATACAACTGTTATTCTCCTGCTTAAAACACTTCAAAGGCTCCTCATTCCATACAGGACTTGGCATGAACCTTTATGACCTAGGCCCTTCCTCGTCTCTGCCTTTGTCTATGTCAATAACCTGCTCCAGCAGTATTAAATTATTTAGCTTCCCAGGTACTGTCTCAGTGCCTTTGCACAGGATGTCTCCTCTACCTGTAATTCCCACCTCTCCTCTGTTTGCCTCACAGACTCCCATTTTATTGTTCAAAGCTTCAATTTAGCTAACAGAATTATCTCTTGGCATTTTCTTTATATCCCTAAAGCCTAGAACAATATTTGACTCATAGTAGAAGCTTAATGTATTGAAGTAAACTGCAAATATTTTCATGTAACAAGGAAAATATTAGAATGTTATTTATAGTTACCTGCTATATTTCAGCATATGCTTCAAAGCATGTTGAACAGGATGAAAGGTGATGGTACTTAGAAACTATAATGCCTATAGCCAATCGTTATCAAGCACTTACTATATACTGGACTGTGTTACACAAGTTATATGTATTAACTCGATCTTCATACTCTTCCTATGAAATAGGTACTTTTATTATTATTATTATTTTTTTTTTTTTTTTGAGACGGAGTTTCGCTCTTGTTACCCAGGCTGGAGTGCAATGGCGTGATCTCGGCTCACTGCAATCTCCGCCTCCTGGGTTCAGGCAATTCTCCTGCCTCAGCCTCCTGAGTAGCTGGAATTACAGGCACGTGCCACCATGCTCAGCTAATTTTTTTTTTGTATTTTTAGTAGAGACGGGGTTTCACCATGTTGACCAGGATGGTCTCGATCTCTCGACCTCGTGATCCACCCGCCTCGGCCTCCCAAAGTTCTGGGATTACAGGCTTGAGCCACTGCGCCTGGCCGGTACTTTTATTATTAATTTTTTTATTCTTATTTTTTTGAGAGAGGGTCTCACTATGTTGCCCAGGCTGGAGTTCAATGGTACCATCACAGCTCACTGCAGCCTCAACTTCCCGGGATCAGGTGATTTGCCCACCTCAGTCTCCCCCAAATAGCTGGGACTACAGTCACATGGATGCTACCATGCTCAGCTAACTTTCTGTACTTTTTGCAGAGATAGGGTTTCACCATGTTGCCCACACTGGGCTCAAATTGCTGGGCTCAAGTGATCCTCTCACCTAAGCCTCCCAAAGTGCTGAGATTACAGGTGTGAGCCACGGGGCCCAGTCAGGTACTGTTTTGAATATACTATTATTAATGTAACTAATATAATTTACCATGTAAGTCATTTTGTTTAGATTCTTAACATACTGGCACCCATAACTTTTAAGCTGAGCTACTCTGGGTACACCATGGCGTAACCCTGTTCCACAAGGAGCAGTATTTTTAAAAAATTAAGCTGAGAAATACTTTCTTAAAGCATATTCAAATAATTACAAGCCAAGCTAGGAAAGTTCTAATTTCACTGAAAATCGCTGCATATGGAACTCTAGGAAGAAAAAGGACTAGATATGCAAACATTGTGGTATGTAGGTAAAGAGAAGAATTTAAACAAAAGCCTTAAGGATATAAAAGCAGAGAGGAAAGCTGTAGATCAGTCTGTCTGGCTGAGGCCAACTGAGGAATTTGAATCCAGGCAACAGGGAAAGCTTAGGAAGCTCAAGCAGAAACGTGGCATGGAATCCTAGCGACAGAAAACTTCAGTTAGGCCAAGAAAGTCAAATGCTTTGGAGTTAGAAAGGAAGCAGAAGGTATTATGTGGCAAAGTAGCCTAAATTTTTCATGAAATTAAACAAAACAATCACCAATTTTATAATTCAAAACATTATGTTCTTGTTATTAAGTAACTTTGGATACATTTTTATTATTCCAAATAAAAGGAGATACGTGTCTTTAAAGACTAATAACCTTTGGGAAATTAGTCTCCCATGGGTTGGGTGACCTAATGTTCTGCTCTTCCTGAAACAGGCTCTATTTACACCTGTCACCCTGGAACTCTGTCCAGTTAGTGCCCCTTTTTACTCTTGAAAGTGTCCCAGTTTGAATTGGACTGTGGTGATGCTGTACAACTCTGTACATTTGCCAAAAGGCATTCAATTGTACACTTACCATGAGTAGATTTTATGGTATGTAAATTACATCTCAATAAAGTTATTTAAAAAGAAGTCCCAATTTGAATGACAAGTTAGTTGGTCACCCAATCCATATGCCATGGCCTGAAGGCCTTGAAAGTGGTTAAGTGATCTTCTAGAAATGAACAATTATCCCAAGGAGTTCTTTTACAAGAAGACAAACTGTCTCTTCTAACAAGACAGCTTCCTGCCATGTGATATCAAAATAAGACCTAACAGAAAAGACAATCTCAGAGATACAATGATATAGAAGTTGATCTCTACATGACCTGCCTCTAATGATTCATTCACCTTGTAAATATGAAAGTCACACTATTAATTAACCCTATTTCATGAGGCTACCTAAGCCAGTGTGCTACTCTAAATAAAATCTGCTCTAAAACCATAGGGGGTCTCTATTTGCTCCAAAAGGATACATATATTGTTAAGAGCTTTGGTGTGTTGCTGGCTTTAAATATTAAAGCTAGAAACTTCTCCAACTTCACCTTTAACTCTGGAGTCCAGGAATCCTAAAGAAAAAAGCAAAGGAACAAAAATGTAAACATTAGATTAGTAAGTACCAATAGTGTCATCAAGTTGAGGTCATTAGGCTACAAAACCCTGCACAGTGATTGAAACCAAAAGCAAAATGTCTTGTCAGTGATGTGAGGCTGTGAAAAACAGGTTTTAGGACATCTGACCAATTCATTTACATAAGATTCAAGTGCTCACAGCAGGAAGAAAAAATAGAGTTCTTTCATAAACAGAGAAAAAATAACCCTGAACATGATTTGAATATTTCATGTGATTTAAACACAATCGTGACAAGGAACATTATTAGGCTGAATCCAAAAATAGTTCAGCACTGTCTAGGTATGCACAGCACTGGGAGGCATAACATAAACAATTCTCAGCAAGTCACTGAGAGTTTCCCCAAGAAAGGAACTCATTTCCACAAACCTCATCTAGGTAAGAAGAAAGGATAGAAGCTATTTTTTGCCACAAATACCCCATCATGTCAAGAATTATGATATATTCTCACCTTGATTTGTCCTTTAAAAATAAATTATTTATCTCGAATAATGCTCATTAAAAAGAAAAAAATTAATGACTAATAAAATAAGAAAAAATACAAGTAACAATATTTGTCTCAGGACAATTTTCCTTGTACTCTTTATACAGAAATATCTTCCATCTAAACCAAGAAGCTCCACAAAAAAGTAGCTAAATCACTAAAAATTCATATCCACTGTCCTCTCGGCTGCTGCCCCGTGGCCCACAGACCTTTCCCTCCTTCCCCATCATCTCTGCCTCTCCAGCTCTGTGTCCTCCCCCACATCTCCCACCCCACCCAATCATTCTAGCCAGTATGTCATCTGACTTCTGGAAAAAATGCTGCCAGTTGAGCAGAAAGTTCTTTTTTTTTTTTTTTTGAGACAGAGTCTTGCATTGTCACCCAGGCTGGAGTGCAGTGGCGCGATCTTGCCTCACTGCAACCTCTGCCTCCCAGGTTCAAGCAATTCTCCTGCCTCAGCCTCTTGAGTAGCTGGGATTACAGGTGAGTGCCACCACGCCTGGCTAGTTTTTACATTTTCTGGTACAGACGGGGTTTCACCATGTTGGCGAGGCTGGTCAAGAACTTCTGATCTCGCCGGGCGCGGTGGCTCAAGCCTGTAATCCCAGCACTTTGGGAGGCTGAGGCGGGTGGATCACGAGGTCAAGAGATCGAGACCATCCTGGTCAACATGGTGAAACCCCGTCTCTACTAAAAAAAAATACAAAAAATTAGCTGGGCATGGTGGCGCGTGCCTGTAATCCCAGCCACTCAGGAGGCTGAGGAGGGAGAATTGCCTGAACCCAGGAGGCGGAGGTTGCGGTGAGCCGAGATCGCGCCATTGCACTCCAGCCTGGGTAACAAGAGCGAAACTCTGTCTAAAAAAAAAAAAAAAAGAACTTCTGATCTCAAGTGATCCACCTGCCTTGGCCTTCCAAAGTGCTGGGATTACAGGCATGAGCCACTGTGCCCGACCAGAGAGTTCTTACATTTAAAAAAATTTGTAATTCCCTGATACTGCAGATAACTTTATAAGGTGTGTGTTGTTATGGATTGAACTGTGTTTTCCTCAAAATAAATGCTGAAAGCCTAACTCCTGGTATCTGAGAACATGAGGTCATTGGGAATGGGGTCATTGCAGATGCAATTAAAGATAAGGTCATACTGGAGTAGGGTGGGTCCCTAATCCAATATGACTGGTATCCTACAAGAAGAGAAACTTTAGCCACAGACACAGAAGGAAGATGGCCATGTGAAGATGGAGACAGAGACTGGAATGATGCTGCCCACAGCCACAGAACACCTGGGCTACCAGAAACCAGGGGAGGCAAGGAAGGACCCTCCCCTAGGATTCAGAGACAGCATGACCCTACCAACATCTTGCTTTCAGATTTGTAGTCCCAGAACTGTAAGACAATGAATGTGTGCTGTCTTAAGGCATCCGGCTTGTGGTACTTTGTTAGGGCACCCATAGGGAAATCACCCTGGTGCTACAACTCCAGGTGGTCTATGCTTGACCACACAGTGGAGGCTTTTGGGACATGCAGACTTCCAGTTAGATTGCTCTGTTGTTGATTACTATTTTGTATAATCAACAAATATGTCCTTTCAATGAATTACTTTATGATGCTCTGCTAATGAAGGGATAAGACTGGAATAATGCCTCTATGGACACGAGTCACCTATTTTTTTTATTGACCGTTCTTATTTTTTTCTGTGCTTTCAACACAGAATAAGAACATTTCCACGTCTGCTGGGCACCTGACTACCCAGCTTCCAAAAAGAAGCGTAAGGAGCCAGGAGAAGCACGGTGCTGGCTCTGCTGAATTGTCTGGGAAAAGCCACTCACCCTGTTTATAGCATAGTGTCTTCCCTTGCAGAAGGGAGACTTTTTTTTTTCTTTTTTCTGAGACAGAGTTTTGCTCTTGTTACCTAGGCTGGAGTGCAATGGCGTGATCTCAGCTCACCACAACCTCCGCCTCCTGGGTTCAAGCAATTCTCCTGCCTCAGCCTCCTGAGTAGCTGGGACTACAGGCGTGCGCCACCATGCCCGGCTAATTTTTGTATTTTTGTAGAAACGGGGTTTCACCATGTTGACCAGGATGGTCTTGATCTCTTGACCTCGTGATCCACCCGCCTCGGCCTCCCAAAGTGCTGGGATTACAGGCGTGAGCCACCGCGCCCAGCCTCAGAAGGGAGACTTTAAAGTAGATTAGTGATTGTCTGACAACAGCAATACCCTTTTTATCATTCACAAATCTTCCTTAGAACCCTAATACATGAAATGCATCAAAGTAGGATTATCCTTGTAGAAGTGGGGGCAGGGCCCAGAGCTCAACTACCTTTGTTTACCTGTTGCCTCTTCTCTCTTGCAGAGCCAGCAAGAGTCTCTTCCATTTCTTTAAATATTCACTAATTAAGCTTAACTTATGTCCTTGGAACATAATAGGTGCTCAGAAGTTTGTCCTAAAGCAATCAATTATAGGAATACCTATATTTCTGTAAGAAGATGCTCACTGACAAAAACTGAGTGTGCAGAAAAGAGCTCATTACAATCCCTACAAAGGAATTTCCTTTTTTGTCAACACTGTAGAAGAGACAGTCTGAAAGGCAATGAGGCCTGGTACGGTGGCTCACATCTGGAATCCCAGCACTTCGGAAGGCTGAGGTGGGCAGATTACCCGACGTCAGGAGTTTGAGACCAGTCTAGCCCACATGGTGAGATCCCGTCTCTACCAAAAATTTAAAAAGCCAGGCACGGTGACACATGGCTGTGGTCCCAGCTACCTGGGAGGCTGAGGAAGGAGAATCACTTGAACCCGGGAGATGGAGGTTGCAGTGAGCCAAGATCATGCCACTGTACTCCAGTCTGGGTGATGGAGTGAAACACTGTCTCAAAAAAAAAAAAAAAAAAAAAAAAAAGGCAATGAAAACAACTGAGTGGCAAAAAGGAACCGCGGTGGCTAAAGTGAAGTCAAAGCAGGAACTCCCCAGAGTTAAGAGAGCAAAGGCGATTTTTGCCCTAAGGATAACTGCAGATTCCTGAAGACCCCAAACTTCAGTTCTAAGAATACAGAGGATGGAAGACAAAAAGATCTGCTCATGGTAGATAATCTAACAGGGGATTCCACACACTAAGTTGAGACACCAAAGGGTTTTCCAACAGTAAAAGGTTAAGGATAAATAAGCCCACCATATAGAAGTGGACAGTAAGAAAACATATCTGCCTTGACCATGACAATAGGTGGAAGGAGGAAAAACCTCGTTTGAGACTTCATAATTACACTTAGTCCCATAAAAGACTGCAGCTGAGGGCCGGGCGCGGTGGCTCAAGCCTGTAATCCCAGCACTTTGGGAGGCTGAGGCGGGTGGATCACGAGGTCAAGAGATCGAGACCATCCTGGCCAACATGGTGAAACCCCGTCTCTACTAAAAATACAAAACATTAGCTGGGCATGGTGGCGCGTGCCTGTAATCCCAGCTACTCAGGAGGCTGAGGCAGGAGAATTGCCTGAACCCAGGAGGCGGAGGTTGCGGTGAGCCAAGATTGCACCATTGCACTCCAGCCTGGGTAACAAGAGCGAAACTCTGTCTCAAAAAAAAAAAAAAAAAAAGATTGCAGCTGAAATTGACACTATCTGTATGGTCCCCAAAACCTCCAGCAAATAATTTAATTTAAAATCGTCAAAGAGGCCGGGCGCGGTGGCTCAAGCCTGTAATCCCAGCACTTTGGGAGGCCGAGGCGGGTGGATCACGAGGTCAAGAGATCAAGACCATCCTGGTCAACATGGTGAAACCCCGTCTCTACTAAAAAATCCAAAAAAGGGCCGGGCGTGGTGGCTCAAGCCTGTAATCCCAGCACTTTGGGAGGCCGAGGCGGGTGGATCACAAGGTCAAGAGATAGAGACCATCTTGGTCAACAAGGTGAAACCCCGTCTCTACTAAAAATACAAAAAATTAGCTGGGCATGGTGGCAAGTGCCTGTAATCCCAGCTACTCAGGAGGCTGAGGCAGGAGAATTGCCTGAACCTAGGAGGCGGAGGTTGCGGTGAGCCGAGATCGCGCCATTGCACTCCAGCCTGGGTAACAAGAGCGAAACTCCGCCTCAAAAAAAAAAAAAAAAATCCAAAAAAAATTAGCTGGGCATGGTGGCGCATGCCTGTAATCCCAGCTACTCAGGAGGCTGAGGCAGGAGAATTGCCTGAACCCAGGAGGCAGAGGTTGCGGTGAGCCGAGATGGCGCCATTGCACTCCAGCCTGGGTAACAATCGAAACTCCGTTTCAAAAAAAATAAAAAAAAAAAAAATCATCAAAGAAAAACAAAAACAAAAACAGTCCTGGGTTGGTAATGCTCCTGGTGACTGAAGACACAAATGCAAATTTTTTCTAGAGGTATCCAACTATTCCTAAGCCTCAAAAAAATTCCCTCAGCCCCAAGTAAAATGAACTCACCGTTAAAATGTTAAAGGGGAAGGGGAAGGGGAAAGGGAAACAGCTGGATCAAATCTACAAAGACTTCTGTTTTTCAAACTAACAGAGAACATGAAGTAATTTTTTAATGTATTAAAGAAATAAAAGAGAGGAAGGAATGAGAGGCTATAAAAATGTCCCAGCAAATTTGAATAAACAACAAAAAAAAGACTTCTATAAAAAAGAGTTGCTGGGCATGGTGGCTCATGCCTGTAATCCCAGCACTTTGGGAGGCTGAGGCAGGAGGATCACCTGAGGTCAGGAGCTCAAGACCAGCCTGGCCAATGTGGTGAAGCCCTGTCTCTACTAAAAATACAAAAAAATTAGCTGGGTGTGGTGGCATGCGCCGGTAGTCCCAGCTACTTGGGAGGCTGAGGCACAAGAATTGCTTGAACCCAGCTGGTAGAGGTTTCGGTGAGCCAAGATCAGGCCACTGCACTCCAGCCTGGGCAACAGAGCAAGACTCCACCTCAATTTAAAAAAAAAAAAAGAGTTAACTGAAGTTACAAATTCAATGAAAAGGTTAAAGGACAAACTAAGCAGCTGGAGGGTGATTTGGGAACTGGAAGACAGAGCTGAAGAAATCACCCAGAATACAGCCAGCGAGATTAGGAGAGGGAAAACATAAGATGTTAAAAGGGATGGCGAGCACAATGACGTGCACTACTCAGCCAAACCCTCAGAAACGGTCAAAATGGTGGCAGTGCATGCCTATAGTCTAGCTACTCGGGAGGCTGAAGTGGGAGGATCACTTGAGCCCAGGAGGTTGAGGCTGCAGTGAGCTATAATCATGTACTCCAGCCTGGGAGACAGAGTAAGATCCCGTCTCTTTAACAACAACAACAAAAAAAGTAAAAATGGTAAATTTTATGTTATGTGTATTTTACCACAATTTTTTTTAATGAAAAAAAAAGATGTGAAGGATATAATTAGTCAAATACACATTTAATCAGATATTTAGGAGATAATAAAGAGAATGGTAATATATGAAGACATACAAATTGAGAATTTTCCAGAGTAGTTGAAAGACACAAAACATATCCAGGAAACCCAACAAATCCCAAGTAAAAATAGAAATCTATCCCTAGAAACACTGTAGGGAAATGATACAATCCCAAAGGCCAGAGAAAAGAGATAGATCACCTACAAAGAAACAGCAATTAAACTGACAGCCAACTTCAAAACAGCAGCAATGCAAGCTAGGAGATGACGCAAGCTAGCTAAGCTTCGTATCTTGAATGTACTAAGAGAAAATAACTGTAAACCTAGTATTCAAAATCCTATCTGAGAAAGCAACAGACACTGTAATCAAGCAAGAACTGAAAGAACAGATCTTCAAGGAAAGGGGATTTTAAAGAAATGTACTTAAATAGGAGGAGACAACTATCCCAGATGGAAGGTCCTTAACACACGATGGAATGATGAACAAAAATACCGGTAGCTATAAGGGAAATCTACACACACTGATTGTACAAAATAGTAAAACTTTCTAATCTGTACATTTAAAATGTATAACTAAGATACTTGGCCAAAAAAAAAAGCATATAAATTGGGAAGGAGATAAATGAAGGTAATGCATTCTAAGTTCCTTGAATGTTCTGGAAGAAAACAGATTAAATTTCAACTTTATGGCTGGGTGCAGTGGCTCACACGTGTAATCCCAGCACTTTGGGAGGACAAGGCAGGCAGATCACCTGAGGTCAGGAGTTTGAGACCAGCCTGGCCAACATGGTGAAACGCCATCTCTACTAAAAATACAAAAATTAGCCGGGCATGGTGGCACATGCCTATAATCTCAGCTACTCAGGAGGCTGAGGCAGGAGAATTGCTTGAACTCGGAAGGCAGAGGTTGCAGTAAGCCAAGATCAAGCCACTGCACTCCAGCCCAGGTGACAAGAATGAAACTCCATCTCAAAAAAAAAATTGACTTTATTATGTATACATACTAAAATACCTGTGATTCCTACTAAAAGAACATATGTAGTTAACAAAAGAAAAAAATGGAATAAAATTAATCTCCATGAATATAGAAGGCCCTTAAGTTCCTTAAACCAGCAGAACCTGAACTCCATCTTGGACACCAAATCTGAGTGAGTCAAGCTGCCAGCTGCAGCCTCTGCTGGGCCCATCCCTGATTCTATCAGCTCTACCGCCACCTGGATCCAAGCTTTATACATGCCACTATGCCAGAATATTCATGAACAGAATACTCAGGAACAGAAGTCTCACTGTGAGAAAACCTACCATCCACTTCCAAGATTATTTATTTTTAGAAATTTTTAAAGTTAATTTTTAATTCTTTTAAAATTTCTTTTTATTATTTTCTTTGTTTTAATCCTCCAAGACATTTGAACCCTTCCAAATTTAATCACCTTCTTTTTTTTTTTTTGAGACGGAGTTTCGCTCTTGTTACCCAGGCTGGAGTGCAATGGCACGATCTCGGCTCACCGCAACCTCCGCCTCCTGGGTTCAGGCAATTCTCCTGCCTCAGCCTCCTGAGTAGCTGGGATTACAGGCACGTGCCACCAAGCCCAGCTAATTTTTTGTATTTTTAGTAGAGACGGGGTTTCACCATGTTGACCAGGATGCTCTCGATCTCTCGACCTCGTGATCCACCCGCCTCAGCCTCCCAAAGTGCTGGGATTACAGGCTTGAGCCACCGCGCCCGGCCTAATCACCTTCTTAACTGCTTATTTCTTCAATATTCTGGAAGAGGAAGTAGGTAAAGCTAAATGTAGAATGATCAACAAAAAAAAGCAAAACTTTCAACTTGGGCTGCTCTACAAAAGGCCTGCTTTGATGAAAGCAGTCAACTAAGTAACCTTGAGTTTAGCAGCTACTATTCAGGAGGGATGAAAGTTGTTTTAAAGAATTCTAACTGAATGGGATGCTGAAGTGTACTGGGATTTGGAAGAATTGCATCAGTTGCAGTTGAGTGACAGTGACCTGGGTGAACAGAATGAGACTCTGTCTCCAAAAAGCAAACGAACAAGGCCGGGCACAGTGGCCCTCACCTGTAATCCCTGCACTTTGGGAGGCTGAGGAGGGTGGATCACCTGAGGTCAGGAGTTTGAGACCAGCCTCACTAACAAAGTGAAACCCCATCTCTACTAAAAATACAAAAATTAGCCAGGTGTGGTGGCAGGTGCCTGTAGTCCCAGCTACTTGGGAGGCTGGGACAGGAGAATTGCTTGAACCCGGGATGCAGAGGTTGCAGTGAGCTGAGAATGCGCCACTGCACTCCAGCCTCGACGATGGAGCAAGACTCTGTCTCAAACAAACAAACAAACAAACAAACAAACAAAACACACGTGTGTTAAAACTCATAGAACGATACATGCTGAAAAGTCAATTCTATTTGTGATAATGTAAAATGTTTAAAGTTGCCATTTGAACAGGTAAGAATTCTTGCTTTCTGTAACCTTTTTTTTCATCCTTTTTTGAGATAAGGTCTCACTGTCGCCCAGGCTGTAGTCCAGTGGTGATCCTGGTTCACTGCAACCTTCACCTCCTGGGTTTGAGCAACTCTTCTACCTTGGCCTCCTGGGTAGCTTGAATTACAGGCACATGCCACCATGCCTAGCTAATTTTTGTACTTTTAGTAGAGATGGGGGTCTCGTTATGTTGACTAGGCTGGTCTTGAACTCCTGACCTCAAGTGATCAACCCACCTTGGCCTCCCAGGCATGAGCCACCATGACCAGCCAACTTTCTGTAACATTTAACACTGGTACAAATATATGCCTAAAAACTACTTTTGTTTGCTCTGATGTATACATAAAGGGTATCACATAGCATGTCCTCTTTTGTATGTGGCTTAAGATTACATCAATGTGTGATTTAGTTCATTCATTCTCATTGATGTATAATACTCTATTGTGTGAATATAACACAATGTAGTTATGCATGCTCCTGTTGGTACACAATTAGATTGTACTTAGTTTCTGCTATTACAAAGTGTTAATTACTGTAACTCTTCCAAATTTAATGTATGTACAAGTTGTTAACCACTCCTAATAAAGGATGGCAAAAAAATCAAACCTAACTAACCATGCAATGGGAGGATGACTAAACAAATTACGGCTATAATTAAAATAATAATAACAACATAAGCAAATTTTAGTTTTTCAAAGCGTCATTCACAAACCCCCAGCATACAGAAGGTGAAACCAGTGTCGCCCAGGATCAGACACAAGAGTTAAAAGCTGACACTCACCTGGAAGAGTTCTTTAAATGAGGGGTGCACCATAGGGTTGGGAACAAAAGGAAGGGCATAGAAAGGAAGAAACTCTGTGGTCTGGCTCAAGGCTGCCCCTTTGGTCTCCAGGTAGGTTTTGAAATAAGAAATCTTTTCATCCAGCTCCTCTTTGTCCTGGAAGAAGGAAAACACTGATTTGAGGTCTCCGGCTCAATGGCCAGTCCACCTGCTCACCCCATCCTCTCTCCAAGGCTCCTTCTGTCCCAGTCATGTCGCTGGTGTCCAGTGCCTGCTGGAGTCATGGGAATGCAAACAGATACTTATTTATATCTGAAATAAATATCTGTCTGGCAGGTGCACAGTCTCTAGTATTCTACCATCCACCCTAAATTTCCCCCTTAATGAAACTTTGTCAGAAAGATCAGAGGAACTATATATACAGTTCAATATGCTTCTATTTAACTTTATTACTGCCATTTTCTCACATCCTTAAAATTCTTCATAAACATTTTTATTGGCAGGATAAAACCTCATCTTCTCTGTCATATTTATTTAACGAATTTCCCCATTATTAGATATATACATTGCTTCCATTTTTCAGATATAAATAAGTATCTATCTACATTCCCATGACTCCAGCAGGCACAGTTTCTAAAGGTTAACAGCATTTCTTTATGGTGTTTTGAAACAGAAGCTTCCACATCATTCCTTTCCTTTCTTGTGCTAAGGGCTGGGCTTGCTCTGCATCACGATTCCATGTGTATCCCAGGCAAGTCTGTTCTCCTCTCGGGGCTTCTGTCTCCTCTTGGCCGTCAATGAGACAACCGAGGTGAATTTGGGGTTCTGCTTCCCTGTCCTCCGCCGGCTCTACCAATCACGGCCTTCACAGGCTAAGCCTGTTCTTACAATCATGTCTCAGTTGACCTACAGCATGAGACCCTCTTTGGACCCCTAGACTCTAAAAACAGATAACACTTATTGATTTGTATCTTATATCAAAATTGAACATTTTAAAAATAGAAATAAAAATTTTTAGCAGGGCGCGGTGGCTCAAGCCTGTAATCCCAGCACTTTGGGAGGCTGAGGCGGGTGGATCACGAGGTCAAGAGATCGAGACCATCCTGGTCAACATGGTGAAACCCCGTCTCTACTAAAAATACAAAACATTAGCTGGGCATGGTGGCGCGTGCCTGTAATCCCAGCTACTCAGGAGGTTGAGGCAGGAGAACTGCCTGAACCCAGGAGGTGGAGGTTGCAGTGAGCCGAGATCGTGCCATTGCACTCCAGCCTGGGTAACGAGTGAAACTCCGTCTCAAAAAAAAAAAAAAAAAAAAAAATCAAGAACCAAGAAGAAACAGAAATACAAACGGAAAATGAAAATCTTCTGTGATCTTCCCTGCATGAGTAATAACCTGAGGAACGCCTTCCAAGAACAGCTACTACAATGTACGGTCTGCTGCTCCTTCCACCACTGTCCCCGCCTTTGGTGTTCTGACATTCTCATGCATAACACTGGTCCGCGGGGCAGGAGTTAACATGCAGGGTCAAATGCCAGTTCGCCTCTGTTGCCCTTCTGTCATTTCCTCTGCACTCAAAGCTCAGCCACCGAAGCAGCTTGACATTCCAGCCCTCTCCATTCTTCCCATCTCCAGCCCCATCTGGGAAAAGACTGCAGATGCTAAATTCAACCCATCACCCAAAGGGACTTTCCACAGACAGACACTTTTCCACTACTTAAGTTTAAATGTATGTTCTGGCCAGGGACAGTGGCTCATGCCTGTAATCCCAGCACTTTGGGAGGCCCAGGTGGGAGGGCTGTTTGAACCCAGGAGTTCAAGCCTAGCCTGGGCAACACAGCAAGACCTTGTCTCAAATAAATAAGCAACTAAATTTATGTTCTAATATAGGGTCTAATATGCAGCTGAAATATGTGTTCTCTTAGACATACATGTCTACATATTAAGTTGCCAACTAAACTTTAATGAGTTTTCAAAAACTTGAGGTATTTAAAAAAACAATGTAGCTCTGATTACAGAAATTATTAAATCTCCATAGAAATTAGAAGATCAGCTGCTTGGAATAAGGTAGAAAAATCACTCACCAGGACAGAAGATACCTGTACCTTATAAGCAATACAACAGAGTCACATACGAAATCCACATTCAGGTGGAAAATGACAGCAAATGCTGCTCCTTAACACACCACTCAGACCCAGCCGCATCACCAGGTAAACCCACCGGTCTCCCCACAGAGTGCTTCAGAAGATAGATGGCAAAATGGATGTGGAGATAGAATTCCAGCTTCTGGGCAAAGGAATCCCCATCACGGACGAAACTGGGAATGTGCTCCTCCCACAGATCGAAGAATATCTTCTGGTCTCCATTGTCAAACGCAGTGACAAGATCCTTCTGTGGAAAAGACATCAGACCACACCTAGTCTTGAGTTTCAACACCCAAAATCCTCACAACCCACTCAGTACCACAGAGCTCCCATATCTTCCATTTCAGAGGTAAAAAAATAGAAAAATAGAGATCCCACAGTATTCAAGTTCTGGAGACTGCAATTCCTGCAGATCAACCCTGGTTTCCCACCCCTTTGAGCACTATAAAGAACACACAAAACATTTAAGGTCTTTGCAATAGAAAGAATCAAGCATAAAACAAAGACTTGGGGCCAGACAACTCATAGACATGTGAATATACTGAAGTCACCCTTTGGACCTGCTGACCCACCGCGTGCAACTGACAAAAGCTGGCCAGACCAAGAGTCTAGCCAGGCCTCCCAGGAACAAACTTCACACACACAGAAGGTTGCCGACAGCACAGCTCCACGTCCTAGAGTGGCCAGGAACCCAAA
This sequence comes from Saimiri boliviensis, assembly GCF_048565385.1. Lineage (NCBI taxonomy): Eukaryota > Metazoa > Chordata > Mammalia > Primates > Cebidae > Saimiri > Saimiri boliviensis. The sequence goes on from NC_133453.1 coordinate 10,351,541, forward strand.
CACACTAACCCAGTCAACCCTGGGCCCGGGAGGTAGCACTGACACTTGCCCTGTTGCTAGAAGCATGCCAGGCAGAGACGGAGCTGAAGGAAGCCACCATAGACCCCAATATACCATAAGGTGACTGTCCATGCCTGCCAGCTGCAACTGCAGTGACAGAGAAGGCTGGAGATGGAGGAAGGAGCACCGGCTCAGTGCCGTTTGGCCACAGAGCCGTGTGAGTCTACCTGAGACAGTGGCAGTGTCCTGATTTACCATCCCATGCACTACTTGAGAGAATTCTGGAGAAAGGAGGTGGCGATTATCAAGTCACCTGTCTCACAAGGAAGATAACTTACCTGTCACAAATAACTGTGGCATAATTTTGTGGATTTAAGTACAAGGCAGAAGTGAAGGACTTCCTAGCAGTCCAAAACAATGCAGCTGCTACTGTTCTTTTTATATCGAATGCCCAAGATGTCTGAACTTACATTTTGTGCTCAACTGCAAAAGTGTTTCTGCGATTGGATTTTCTTTTTTTTTTTTTTTTTTTTTTTTTTGAGACGGAGTTTCGCTCTTGTTACCCAGGCTGGAGTGCAATGGCGGGATCTCGGCTCACTGCACCTCCGACTCCCGGATTCAGGCAATTCTCCTGCCTCAGCCTCCTGAGTAGCTGGGATTATAGTCACGCGCCACCATGTCCAGCTAATTTTTTGTATTTTTAGTAGAGACGGGGTTTCACCATGTTGACCAGGATGGTCTCAATCTCTTGACCTCATGATCCACCCGCCTCGGCCTCCCAAAGTGCTGGGATTACAGGCTTGAGCCACCGTGCCCGGCTGTGATTGGATTTTCTATAGAATCCCCAATTCCCCACCCAATACCATTGTTATTTACCACCATTATTTGGCCATTGTTCTTTTATGCTTTTAAAAATGAGTTTACATGGCCCGGTGTGGTAGCTCACACCTGTAATCCCAGCACTTTGGAAAGTCAAGCTGGGCAGATTGTCTGAGCCCAGGAGTTCAAGACAAGCCTGGACAATATGGTAAAACCCTGTCTCTACAAAAAGAATACAAAATTAGCTGGGCATGGTGACACATGCCTGTAGTCCCAGCTACCTGGGAGGCTGAGTTGGGAGGACCATCTGAGCCCCAGGGGGAATAGGTTGCAGTGAGCTGAGACCACACTACTGCATTCCAGCCTAAGCAATAGAATGGGGCCCTTAGAGAGAGAGAGAGAGAGAGAGAGAGAGACAAAGTATTTACAAAAAATTTTCCTGCATAATTGTCATTTTTTAAAAAAGTATTTGTTTATAAGCAATTTTTCTATTTTCCAGCATTATAAAATGGAAATGTATAGAGAACAAATAACATAACAATGTTTGGTTACACTGTCAAAGATGTTGATTAGTAAGAAATCCTCAAATGTGAATATTACAAAAGTGTTCACTAAGTCATGTAATCAAGAACTGTGTCTGAATACTGCCTTATGCCAGAAGGTGCTCGTTACATTGGAAGTAAACTCAGAATTTTTCAAATAAGCCCTACAATGAGCATCTACCTCCTCCAGGCTGGTTCTTCTGTTCCTATCGGACACAAGCAAGGAACAATCTGTTAGCATCTGTGGGTGGGGTTTGCCAAAACAAAGCACAAGCCGATGAACACAGCCACCTCTGGGAAGAATTTGGGGAAGCTGGCCAGAGACCAGCATGCTTGTTAATGACTGCCACAAAGGTGAAGGGATCCTCTCAGGAGCAGTGCTGTGGGGCTAGGCTCAGCCCCACGCTCACCTCTGCCAAGGTCCCAGGCAAGTCCTGTGACCACTCCTCAGGAGGCCTTGCCACGAGAAGTGGGGTGACCAACAGCCCTCTGTGTGGATGAGGCAATTGCAGACTCTTGCGGTATGTTATGGCTTAGAGAAAAAGTATTTTCTTAACATGGCCTGGCAGAGTCCACAAGTCATACGGCCCATCTACAGTTTGTTCTAAAGTCTATATTTGTACATGTGAAACCACAAACCTTTGCTATGTCATTATAATCACATCTATCATCTGTCCTAACTGATGACTCATATTCTGTGCCTGGAAATGGTCCCTGACCTTAAAATAATACCCACACATAAAAGGATCCACTATTACAATTTACAGTCACAAAATATTAGTGATGTTCTATAAACCATGATCAAACCAGAATCAACAAGATAAGAAAATGTGCACACTATCGATAGTAACTCATAAACACACATGCTTCTCACCTTTCACAACAATGTAGACATACTTAACACTACTGAACTATACACATAAAACTGCTTGGGGAAACTCACTATGTTTTGAGTTCTGAGAAATCTACCATAGTGGGGGACACAGCTGTTGATTAGATGAGCAGAAAAGACAGACACACTTGTGACAATCAGAAAGTTTGTCCTGAAGACATCAGAGAAATACAAATCAAAACAATGACAAGATATCACGGCCAGGCGCGGTGGCTCAAGCCTGTAATCCCAGCACTTTGGGAGGCCGAGGTGGGTGGATCACAAGGTCAAGAGATCGAGACCATCCCGGTCAACATAGTGAAACCCCGTCTCTACTAAAAATACAAAAAATTAGCTGGGCATGGTGGCGCGTGCCTATAATCCCAGCTACTCAGGAGGCTGAGGCAGGAGAATTGCCTGAACCCAGGAGGCGGAGGTTGCGGTGAGCTGAGATCACACCATTGCACTCCAGCCTGGGTAACAAGAGTGAAACTCAGTCTCAAAAAAAAAAAAAAAGATATCACTTCAAACCCATCAAAATGGCTAAATTTTTAAAAACACACACAGAAAAATCAGCACGTGTTGGCAAGGATATAGAGAAATTGGAACATTTATGTACTGCTGGTGGGAACGGAAAATGGTACAACCACTTTGTAAAACAGCTTGGCAATTCCTCAAAACATTAAAAATAGAACTAGGGTGGGCTTGGTGGTTCACGTCTGTAATCCTAGCACTTTGGGAGGCTGAGGTAGGCAGATCATGAGGTCAGGAAATCGAAATCATCCTGGCCAACTTGGTGAAACCCCATCTCCACTAAAATACAAAAAATTAGCCAGGCAGAGTGGCCCACGCCTGTAATCCCAGCTACTCAGGAGGCTAAGGCAGGGAACTTGCCTGAACCCAGGAGATGGAGGCTGCAGTGAGCTGAGATCACATCACTGTACTCCAGCCTGGGTGACAGTGCAAGACTCCACCTCAAAAAACAAACAAACAAATAGAACTACCATTTGATCCAGCAATACTTCTGTGTATACATCCAAAAGAACAGAAAGCAAGGCCTTAAAGAGACACTTGCACACCCAGGTTCACTACAGCACTATTCTTAACAGCCAAGAGGTGGAAGTGACCCAAGTGTCCATCAACAGAAGAACAGATAAACAAGCTGTGGTGTGTGTGTGTGTGTGTGTGTGTGTGTGTGTGTGTGTGAATATATATCACAGAATATTATTCAGCCTTTAAAAAGAAAGGAAATCGTGTCATATACTACAACATGAATGAACCTTGACGACATTATGCTGAGTGAAATAAATCAATTACAGAAAGACAAATACTGCATGATTCCATTAATATGACATATCATGGCCGGATGTGGCGGCTCACATCTGTAAGCCCAGCACTTTGGGAGGCCGAGGCAGGCGGATCACCTGAGGTCAGGAGTTCGAGACTAGCCTGGCTAACATGGTGAAACCCTGTTTATACTAAAAATACAAACAAATTAGTTGAGTGTCATGGCGCCCACCTGTAATCCCAGCTACTTGGGAGACTGAGGCAGTAGAAATGCTTGAACCTGGGAAGTGAAAGTTGCAGTAAGCCGAGATTGCACCAGCTTGGGCAACAAGAGTGAAACTTCATCTCAAAACCAACAAACAAACAAAACAAACAGAATATGACATATCATAAAGTAGCCAATTCACAGACAGAAAGTAGAACAGTGGCTGCCAAGGCCTAGGGGGAGGTGTTAAGTGGGGAGAGATTTTCAAATTTGTAAGATGAAAACTTCTAGAGATCTGTTTTACAACAATGTGAATACACTTAACACTACTAAACTGTACACATAAGAATAGTTAAGATGATACATTTTTGGTTATCTTCAATCACAATTTTTAAAAAAGACCTAAAGAGACATTTGAGTGTTCTCAGATGCAGCTGGAGCTGAAACATGACGACAAACCAGGTGCAAAAAGTGTACAGCAGCCACCTCTGGAGGGACCTGATATGAAAAGAAGCTTCAAGACACAGGGCCTGTTGCCCTTGCCCTGTATCATCACATAATCTGGTCATGTGTGAACTTCACAAAAGATTCTCACTGTTCTGCTAGTTAGGTATTGAGGATTTGCTCTAATCCTCCCAAATGGTAGTTTTAATTAAGAGATGCTCACATATACTTCCAACGTGTAGTGTAAAAGTCTTTCTTCATCCAGAAAAAAAAAAACAGGGAAGGCAGGTGCTGGGGAATGAAGCTGATTTCCTGAGGAACACACTTCACTCTAAGAACCTGCTTTCACCTCTAATAATGACTATATTCTTGTATGTTCTGAAAATTTCGCTCCAGGTGTGGGCGTGCCAGGGAGGTCTGGCTGCTGTAGCATCCACAGATGAGTCTGTGTCAACCTGAAGCAGCAGCAGCTCAGCATCCAGGTGCCTGAGGCCTGAAAGGGAGCAGGCAGAGGGTGCAGCCCCACCTTGAGCTCCATGGGCCACTTCAACAGTGCCCCACTCTCAACAGTGCCCATGCCAGGCCACTCGGGGTCGAGGACCATGAGAAAGCCAGTGGTGGCTGCCACGTGAACTCTAGCTACTCAAGGGGCTTGCAAGCCAAGCCTCAAATTATTTCTGAAAGTAGGTATGTTCAAATTTAAACATCTGGGCCGGGCGCGGTGGCTCAAGCCTGTAATCCCAGCACTTTGGGAGGCCGAGGTGGGTGGATCACAAGGTCAAGAGATCGAGACCATCCAGGCCAACATGGCGAAACCCCGTCTCTACTAAAAATATAAAAAATTAGCTGGGCATGGTGGCGGGTGCCTGTAATCCCAGCTACTCAGGAGGCTGAGGCAGGAGAATTGCCTGAACCCAGGAGGCGGAGGTTGCAGTGAGCCGAGATCGCGCCATTGCACTCCAGCTCTAACAAGAGCGAAACTCCGTCTCAAAAAAAAAAAAAAAAAAAAAAAAAAATTAAAAAATCTGTTAGAATAACAAGGCCCCAGGTGCAGTGGCTCATGCCTACAATCCCAGTGCTTTGGAAGGTTGAGGCAAGAGGATCACTTGAGAATGGGAGTTTCAGACCAGCCTGGGAAACACAGCAAGACCCTGTCTCTACATAAATTTTTTTTAAATTAAAAAAATTAAATAATAAATAATAATAAAATCATCCAAAGGTGGAACATGCTGTCTCAGAAAATGGTAGTCTGTCTCACTGGAAATATTCTAAGTGAACTGATTATTTTCCTGGCATATTACAAATGAGATTGAGACATCAAATAATGGTTAAATGACTGTTTTATTTTTTTGGAGACAGGGTCTCACCCTGCCTCTACAGCTGGAGTGCAGTGGTAAGATCATGCTCAACGCAGCCTTGATTTCCTGGCCTCCAGTGATTCTCCTAACTCAGTCACCTGAGTAGCTGGGACACAGGTGCATGCCACCATGCTTGGCCAATTTTTTATTTTTTATAGAAACAAGGTCTTGGCTGGGCACAGTGGCTCACATCTGTAATCTCAGCACTTTGGGAGGCCAAGGCAGGTGGATCACTTGAGGTCAGGAGTTTGAGACAAGCCCGGCCAACATTGTGAAATGCAGTCTCTACTAAAAATACAAAAATTAGCCAGGTGCAGTGACTTCTGCCTGTAATCCCAGCTACTCGGGAGGCTGAGGCAGGAGAATCACTTGAACCCAGGAGGTGGAGATTGCAGAAGGCCAAAATTACGCCACTGCACTCCAGCCTGGGTGACAGAGTGAGACTCCATTTAAAAAAAAAAAAAAAAAGCCAGGCGTGGTGGCTCAAGCCTGTAATCCCAGCACTTTGGGAGGCCGAGGCGGGTGGATCACGAGGTCGAGAGATCGAGACCATCCTGGTCAACATGGTGAAACCCCGTCTCTACTAAAAATACAAAAAATTAGCTGGGCATGGTGGTGCGTGCCTGTAATCCCAGCTACTCAGGAGGCTGAGGCAGGAGAATTGCTTGAACCCAGGAGGCGGAGGTTGCGGTGAGCCGAGATCGCGACATTGCACTCCAGCCTGGGTAACAAGAGTGAAACTCCGTCTCAAAAAAAAAAAAAAACAAAAAAAACAACGAGGTCCCACTATGTCGAACAGGCGGGTCTTGAACTCCTGGGCTTATGCGCTCTTCCTGCCTCGGCCTCCCAAAGTGCTGGGATTACAGGAGTCAGCAACCATGCCCAGCCAAGGACTTTTATCTAACGCTAAGAGCCGAGGTCTGTATAACCTCTGTGCCCTTGCAGCCCACTGGGATTCACAGAGCTGCTCAGACCTGCTTCCACAGGACCTGCCTTGTCAGTCCCACTCTTGCTCCCTGCTCTCTCCACCCGCCCCCAAGTTAGAATGCAAATGCTTTGCAGGCAGGGGTTGGATCTTGTTTGTTCACTGCCGGATTGCCAGTGCCTGGAATTAATAACCTGAAACTCCTCACAGGGAGGCCACAATTGTCTCAGTTCCTAAACATCGCATGGTTTCTTCTTTTCCTTCTTCCCAAGAAATGTATGTGAAAGATCCAAAAGAACCGAAATTATATGACCACACATTTCCTAGGGAGGGTACAGAGATTTCAAATGACATCGTTAGTTCATCTATAAACACTTGTGCAGTCTAAGGTAACTCTGAGCAGGTGCTCAAAAGCTATTCCAGCACCCTCCAGTGGCAGCATTTTCCACAAGTTGGGAGCATCTTGAATTATCTACCCGGATGAAAAATAAGCAAAATGTTACCTGAATTGTCAATGATTTGGAGTCTCTGAAAGATCCGCCTACTGGTTTACGTAATGGTTTTCCTTTTATTTTGCATTCTTTTGAAAATGTTTTCAAGGTGTCTTCAAATTCAGCAAAATCTAAATACTATAAAAAAAAATAATTCAATTCAACAGCAAACAAACCAACAAATAATCCAATTAAAAAACAGGCACGTAATCCCAGCACTTTGGGAGGCCAAGGCAGGCAGATCACAAGGTCAGGAGATCAAGGCCATCTGGGCCAACATGGTGAAACCCGCTCTCTACTAAAAATACAAAAAAATTAGCTGGGTATGGCAGCACACGCCTGTAGCCACAGCTACTCAGGAGGCTGAGGCAGGAGAATTGCTTGAACCCAGGAGATGGAGATTGCAGTGAGCCGAGATCGCGGCACTGCACTACAGCCTGGGTGACAGTGCGAGACTTCATCTCAAAACAACAACAACAACAAAAAAAAAAAAAAAAAAAAAAAACAGGCAAAGGATCTGAACAGATTTTCTGCAAAGAAAACATTAAAAAGACAACAGATCCAAGAAAAGGTGTTTAACATCACTGACAACCAGGGAAATGCAAATCAAAACCACAGAGACATCATTATCACACACCTGTCAGAATGACTATTATAAAAAAGACACAAGATAAAAAGTGTTGGCAAGGATGTGGACAAAAGAAAACACTTGTGCACTGTTGGTGAGATTATAAATTGGTATAGCCATTTTAGAAAACTGTATGGAGGTTCCTCAAAACAATAAAAATGGAACTACAATATGACTCAGCAATCTTATTTCTGGGTATATATAGAAAGGAAATACAATCAGTATTTCAAAGAGATATCTTCATCTCCATGCTCACTGCAGCATTATTCATAATTGTCAAGATATGGAAACAATCTAAGTGTCTATCAATAGATGAACGGATAAAGAAAAAGTGGTATAGGCCAGGTGGCATGGCTCAGGCCTGTAATCCCAACACTTAGGGAGGCTGAGGTAGGAAGATTGCTTGAGCTCAGGACTTCAAGACCAGCCTGGGCAACAAAGTGAGACCCCATCTCAAATAAATAAATAAGTTTTTTAAAGGAAAATGTGGCATACAGGTAGGGTACAGTGGCTCATGCCTACAATCCAGAACTTTGGGAGGCTGAGACAGAAGGACTGCTTGAAGCCAAGAGCTCAAGACCAGCCTAGACAACAGAGTGAGATCCTATCTCTACAAAAAATAAAATAAAACTTAGCTGAGCCTGTAGTCTCTGCTATCAGGGAGGCTGAGGCAAGCAGCTTGCTTGAGCCCAGGAGTTCAAGGCTCCAGTGAACCATGATGACACCAGTGCACTCCAGCCTAAATGACAGAACAAGACCTTGTCTCTAAAAAATTTTTTTTCTTTTAGATGGAGTCTTGCTCTGCTGCCAGGCTAAAGTGCAGTGGTGTGATCTCGGCTCACTGCAACTTCCGCCTCCCAGATTCAAGTGATTCTCGCAACTCAGCCTCCCAAGTAGCTGGAACTATAAGCACGTGCCACCATGTCTTGCTTTTTTTTTTTTTTGTATTTTAGTAAAGATGGGGTTTCGCCACGTTGGCCAGGATGGTCTTGATCTCCTGACCTGGTGATCTGCCTGCCTTGGCCTCCCAAAGTGATAGGATTACAGGCATGAGCTACTGGGTCTAACCTAAAAAAAAATTTTAATTTACATTTAAAAAAAAAATAATGTATTGCCCATCACACCACCAAATTCCAAATCTGCACTTCCATGATGGGTGCCTCATCCTTGTTCCAAGCCCATGGCTCTTCCAGCCTGCAGACGGTTACACAGTTAAGCAGCAGCAAGCAGCAAGCATTTCTTCAGCACTGGAAAGCTTACGGCCTGTGCCCTCTTGTCAAAGCTTTTAATGTAGGAAACCTAGGCCATTACCAGACAATGAGCTAAAAAAACTTATGATGCAGCCACTCACTGAAATACTCTACAGCATTCAAATATCTAGGGCAGATCACAGGCCGATGTTCAAGCTATATTATTGCTGGCAGATAAAAGGCAAGCTACAGAACAATGTATCATCTGATTCAGTAAAACAAACTACAGACACGTGAATATATTTTTACTATTCATAGAAAAAAGTCTGAGAAGGAAATTTCCTTTTTATACTTCTGCAGTGCTTAAATCTTTTACCATGGGCATCTACTGTTATTATAATTTTCTTTAAAGGGACTTTTTAAGTGGCATTAAGATTTGTTTAGTTATAAAAACAAAATGTAAATACATGGAATATTATATAATAGAAAATAGATAAACAGCTCCAACATAACAACAGAAGAAACACTACAAGGCACTAAACAGTTTGTTGTATTTTAAAACACAAGTTTTCAAGATCTGTTTCTCTGTGACCTCTGTTTTGTATAATATACCTACCTCTTTCACTAGTCCAAGTAATTCAGATTCATGAGCCAGAATGTCCCCCATATTGAACTGTTACTGGTAATTAATTCAGCAAAAATCTCTAGAAGGCAAAAATACAAGAGCTTTCATTTCAACCACCTGTGAAATCACAAAAAGTTGGTTGCGGTGAGCAAAATGGTCCCCAAAGACATCCATGCACTAATCCCCAGAACCTGTGAATACGTGAGGCTACATGGCAAGGCAGAATTAAGGTGCAGATGGAATTAAGGTTGCTTATCAGCTGACCTTTAAATGGGGAGATGATCCATGGATTATCCAGGAAGTCACTGGGGGGGCAGGGGGAAGCAGAGGGTGACAGATGGGAACATGAGGTCAGTGTCAACATAATGAAGTATGAGAAAGACTCAACAGCCATCACAGGCTTTAAATGGGGGAAAGTGGCTGGATGCGGTGGCTCACACCTGTAATCCCAGCACTTTGAGAGGCCAAGGTAGGTGGATCACAAGGTGAGGAGTTCAAGATCAGCCTGGCCAAGACGGTGAAACCCTGTTTCTACTAAAAACATACACAAAAAAGTTAGTAGGGTGTGGTGGTGGGCACCTGTAATCCCCGCTACTCAGGAGGCTTAGGCAGAGAACTGCTTGAACCCGGGAGGTGGAGGTTGCAGTGAACCAAGATCACACCACTGCACTCCAGCCTGGGCGACAAAGTGAGACTCTATCTCAAAAATAAATAAATAAATAAATAAATAAATAAATAAAGCAGGGGAAGTACCCAAGGAGGGTAGATAGCCTCTAGAAGCTGCATAAGGCAAGGAACATATCCTCCCAGAGCATCCAGAAACGATGAAGCCCTGCAGACACCTTGATTTTAGCTCAGTGAGACCCATTTCGGACTTCGGATCTCCAGAACTGTAAGACAATAAATCTGTGTTGCTTTACACCACTAAGTTTATGGTCATTTGTTCAGCAGCGCTAGGAAATACAATGGCTAAAGTCAAAAGAAATTCTTCCTACTCTTTCTGCCAGCCCTCCCCCAAGGTCTACCCAAAGCAGCCATTCCCTGTGGCCCACATCCCAAGCTCTTAGCCCAAACCAGTTGCCAGTAACCCCAGAGGAGTTAAAAAGTCTGAGTTCTAATACTAACCAGGCCATTCACTGGCACTTGATCTGGGGCAAATCAATGCAGAGCCTTTTTTCATCTAAAAATTCAGAATGTATCAGAACTCTTCTAATTTTTTTTTTTTTTTTTTTTTTGAGACAAGATCTCCCTCTGTTGCCCAGGCTGGAGTGCGATGGTGGGATCATAGCTCACTACAAGCTGAAACTTCTGGGTTCACGCAATGCTCCCTCCTCAGCCTCCCCAGTAGCTAGGACTACAGGTGCACACCACCATGCCCAGGTAATTTTTTTTTTTTTTTTTTTTTTTTTTTACTAAATTGCCCAAACTCCCAAGTAATGCAATCCTCCCACCCTGGCCTCCCAAAGTGCTGGGATTATAGGTGTGAGCCACCACATCCAGTAGGATCTCTTCTGAGTCTGTAAGATGGAAGTAAGACACTGACATTTTTCTGCCAGTGTCTCCCCAGCCCTTCTCTCTCCACTTCAACCCAATTTCTACACTTTTAATGAGTGAGCACTGCCCACCTGCTTGGGACCCTTCTGTGGTTTCTCCACCACCACCCTCTGGATGAAGGCCAGATTCCTTCAGCCCAACTCCCAAAGCCCTAGACAACTTGGCCTCTGACACACTCCCATTTGCTCTGTAAACGTGAGCCACACTAGCCACTATGTGGCTCCAGTGGACACCCACTGAACACCCAAAGCACATGCCTGCCCTTGTGAGCTCTGGCTCACTGCCCTTCCTTCAGATACTCACATCTCATTCAGGTCTCTGCTTAACCATCACCTCCTCAGAGCGTCTTGCCCTGACCACCCTTTCTAAGAGGCCGTCACTTCTCAGCGCTTTGTGCTGTTTGATTCTTCTCAACAGCACCAACCACTACCTGACAGGTGTTCCCCTGGCATCCCCAGTGCCTAGACCAGTGCCTGGCACACAGCACATGCTCAAAAACACTGATGGAGTTAACTAAGTCCAGACAGGAAGAAAACAGTGCAAGGAAAGGGACATAACCTGAAGGAGACGGGCATGGGGTTATTTTAGACAGAGTGGTTGACGGCCTCACTGGGAATGTGACATTTCAGCAAAGATTGAGCACTTGGATCTGGGGAACAGGGTTTGCTAATGCACAGGCCTCAGGCTGAAGAGCTCTGCAGTAGTGGGGTATTGGGATGTAGCCAGAGGTGAGTGAGGCAGAGAGTGGCAGGCAACAGGGGGCTGAGGCCACGTCAGGTGGGACTTGCAAAGCTGGTAAGTGGCTTGAACACTAGGCCGAGTAACAGGAGGCTCAGAGAGCAAATAGAGGAAGGGACTGACACCACCTGATAGCCCCCTTTTTTTTCCCCCCATGAGACAGTGTCGGCCTCTGTTGCCCAGGTTAGAGTACAGTGGCATGATCGTAGCTCACTGCAGCCTTAAACTCCTGGGCTCAAGCAGCCCTCCCACCTCAGCCTCCCGAGTGGCTGGGCCTACAGAACTGTGCCATTATGCCCCACTAATTTGTTTTGTGGTTTTTTTCATTTGTTAGTTTTTTTTGGTGAGTTTTTAAATTTAGAGACAGGGTTTCACCATTGCCCAGGCTGGTCTTGAACTCCTGGGCTCAATCCTCCCTCCTCTGCCTCCCAAAAAAAAAAAGTGCTGGAATGACACAGGTGAGCCACTGATGTCCACCCAGCCACTTACGTCCAATTTTTTTTTTTTTTTTTTGAGATGGGAGTTGCTCTGTTGCCCAGATCAGAGTGCAGTGACATAATCTTGGCTTATTACAACCTCCACCTCCCTGGTTCAAGCAACTCTCCTGCCTCAACATCCTGAGTAGCTGAGGCTACAGGCATGCACAACCATGCAGCTAATTTTTGTATTTTTAGCAGAGACAGAAGTTCATCACATTGGTCAGGATAGTCTTGACCTCTTAATCTCATGATCTGCCCACCTCAGCCTCCCAGAGTGCTGGGATTACAGGCGTGAGCCACCGCGCCCGGCCTGATGTCCATTTTTTAACAAGCATGTAGCCTGCTCTACAGAGAAGACTGGCAGGGAGTGGGAAGAGGGAGATGAGTATTGCTCAGGCCATGTCAGCCATGAGCCGCATTTGGATAAGTGAGAGGGGCCATGAGTGCTGTGAGTCCAGATGGAAAAGGCAGAAGAGGCACAATCAGCAGACAGGTTGGCTGTGGAACGTGAGGGGAAGAAGGGAAGGAAGAACCCTGGGGTCTGAGCAGCTGGTTGAATAGCATGCCATTTGCTGAGTCAATGAAAATCTGAGGGAGGACTGTTTTGAGGTCAAACCAAGAGCTGTGTTTTAGCTGTAAGTCTGAGCTGCCTGTTAGATATTCCAGTGGAGGTTCTGAAATGGTCAGTGGATACTGTAAGAATTAAAGAAAGAGGAGAGAAACACGAAGGGTGGCTCGACAGTCAACAGGTTTATTTCACATCTGGGAGGGACTTCCAACCAAGTTAGGTCAGAAGCTGTATTCTCTTATAGAATAAGAGTTTTTAAAGATTGGCCAGGTATGGTGGCTCACGCCTGTAATCCCAACACTTTGGGAGGCTGAGGTGAGTGTATCACATGAGGTTGGGAGTTCAAGACCAGCCTGACCAACATGAAGAATCCCATCTATACTAAAAACACAAAATTAGCCGGGCTTGGTGGTGCATGTCTGTAATCCCAGCTACTTGGGAGGCTGAGGCAGGAGAATTGCTTGAATCTGGGAGGCAGAGGTTGCAGTGAGCCAAGATTATGCCATTGCACTCCAGCCTGGGCAACAAGAGCGAAATTCCGTCTTCAAAAAAAAAGGGGTTTTAAGAATTTGGGGTGGGAGAGTTTATCAGAGGCTTGGACTGCTTCTGTGTCTCTTTGCTGTGCATATCTGGGAGGGAGAGTTGTGTGTCTGTTCCCATACATCTTTCTGCAGCTGCAGGCATACTCCCCGAGTCTGCTTTTAGCTTCCCTATCTTAGTGCACCTGAAGGGAAAGGAATGTTCTTACTAAGGCTCACTGTTTTACTGAGGCCCACTGTTTGAGGGTGAAGTTTGGCAGTTACCCAAGAAATAAACATGTTGACTGTCGAACCATTCTTCCTGTTTCTCTTCTCCTTCTTTAATTCTTACAGATATATGAGCCTAGAGTTTAAGGGAGAAGCAGGAACACCATACAGAGGAATGGCAGAGAATATGGGTGCTGAGCAAAGACACAGATTTAGTGATTAGAAGTGAAACAGAGGCCAAGGCGGGTGGATCACAAGGTCAGGAGTTTGAGACCAGCCTGGCCAAAATGTTGAAACCCCGTCTCTACTAAAAATACAAAAATTAGCTGGGCGCGGTGGCACGCGCCTGTAATCCCAGCTACTCAGGAGGCTGAGACAGGAGAATTGCTTGAACCTGGGAGGTGGAGGTTGCAGTGAGCCAAGATTGTGCCATTGCACTCCAGCTTGGGTGACACAGTAAGACTCTGTCCCAAAAAAAAAAAAAAAAGAAAGAAAGAAAAAAAGAAGAAGTGAAGTGAAACAGGCTAGGTGCAGTGGCTTACACTTGTAATCATGGCACTTTGGGACACCGAGGCAGGTAGATCACTTGAGCTCATGAGTTCGAGACCAGCCTAGGCAACATGGTGAAACCCCATCTCTATAAGAAATTTAAAAATTAGCCAGGCATGGTGGCACATGCCTGTAATCCCAGCTGCCTACGGCAGCCAGCATACTTCTGGAAGCTCCAAGGGAACTGGGGAGACTTGCCCTGGGAAGTGGCTGCCTCAGGGAGGGCTGGCAATGGGTACAGCACCTGCCATGTACTTCAAAGGAGCCAGGGTGTGTGAAGGAGTGGGTAGTGATCTGGAAGCAGCAATGAGGAACAGGGAGGAAACTCCCCACGCACCACCCCAGGCCTGCCAAATGCATAAGGGGAGAGAAGAAAGGCAGCTGCTGCTTGAGGACACCCACCTCTCCAGCCTTTTTCTGGACCCACACCTCGAATCCATCCACCTTCCCCCCACCTTATCCTTCTCCTTGCTCCCTTACACCAACTCCCCACATCGGACCCTGCTAGCAGCAAAATCCTGGCCATTCCAACAAGCGCTTTCATGATCCTAAGCCTGTGGTTGATGTATGCCCTTTCCCCCATGAAAACATGACTCATCATTCTAAGGGAGGCCAGACTTAACCTCCTTCAAGATGTCTTCTATGAACCACCCCTCCTTCCTTTTTCCAGGCTGAAGTACAGTAGTGAGATCTCAGCTCACTGCAACCTCCACCTCCCAGGTTCAAGTGATTCTCCTGCCTTAGCCTTCCAAGTAGCTGGGATTGAAGGCTTGTGCCATCACGTTTGACTAATTTTTGTATTATTTTAGTAGTGACAGGGTTTCACCATGTTGGCCAGGCTGTTCTTGAACTCCTAACCTCAGATGATCTGCCCGCCCAAAGTGAGCCACTGCACCTGGCATGGATTTTTTTTTTTTTTTTTTTTTTGAGATAGAGTCTTGCTCTGTCACCAGATTGGAGTGCAGTGGTGCGATCTCAGCTCACTGCAACCTCCGCCTCCATGTTTAAGTGACTCTCCTGCTTCAGCCTCCCAAGTAGCTGGGACTACAGGCACGCACTACCATGCCTGGCTAATTTTTGTATTTTTAGTAGAGACGGGGTTTCACCCTGTTGGCTAGGATGGTCTCAATCTCTTGACTTCGGATCCACCCGCCTCGGCCTCCCAAAGTGCTGGATTACAGGCATGAGCCACCATGCCCAGCCTAGTACATCTTATAATCCTGTTCACAAAGACAGGGAGCTGTATTTAACTTTCATATCCCCAGAACCTAACAGAGTGCCTCATAAGCAAGATAGGCACCCAAGACATATGATGAACAAATGAAGTCCAAGCTGAGGATGGCATTCTAAAGGCCCCGGAACAAGAAAAGTGAGTTTTTGTGAATTTGAGCTGCTTCCAACCTCAAGGCCTTTGCACATATTACTCCCTCCACCTAGGACACTTTTCCCTTTCTTCACCTGGTTAGCCACTGCGCCTAATAAACATCACCTCCTTAGAGTAACCCTCCATAAGCTGACTGTCAGTGAATGTGAGTGCTGCTGGGTATCCTACTACTCGGACATTCTTAGAAATTACAGAATTCGCCGGGTGCAGTGGCTCACACCTGTAATCCAACACTTTGGGAGGCCTAGGCAGGCAAATCACCTGAGGTCAGGAGTTCGAGACGAGCCTGACTAACATGGTGAAACCCCATCTCTACTAAAAACACAAAAATTAGCCAGGCATGGTGGCGTGCACCTATAATCCCAGCTACTAGGGAAGTTGAGGCAAGAGAATCACTTGAACCCGGGAGGCGGAGGTTGCAGTGAGCCGACATCGTACCACTGCACTCTAGCCTGGGCAACAGAGTGAAGACTCTGTCTAAGAGGGACAGAGGGAGGGAGGGAGGGAGGGAGGGAAGGAAGGAAGGAAAAAGGAATTACAGAATTTTCTCTAAACATAATAGGTATCATTTATTGAGGATATATTGTATGCGAAGCAATGTGCAAAACGCTTTACATTTAGTCTTCACAGTAAACCTGAGAGGTGAACACAGTTTATATTTTCCCATTCCAGATGAGACAATTTGAGGCTCAGGAAGTCTAATGCACTCCCAGTAGCCACAGTTAGTAAGTGACTAAGTGGCTGATATGAACCACTACACAGTATTTCCCCAAAGTCTGGACCACCTAAATCAGAATCAGCTGGGACCCTTGTGCAAACAAAAATCCCTGCCTCCACCCTGGTCTTACTGAACACCATACCATGGCAGGCACCATGCCCAGAAATCTGCCTTTTAAACAAGCTTCCTGGGTGACTTATACACACTCTCAAGTTTGAGAACCACTGTTCTCCTTTATACAGAAACTAAGAAAAACTTTTCCAGTCACACTTGGGGATTGCAGTGGCAGCTTTTGAATTCCTATTTAATAAAGATTTAAGGCCTACAAACGAGTGGGATTATGGGATTTGTATGGAAGCCAAATCTACATAGCACGCACCCTGTTTTTCCTTAGATTAGGTGAAGTCTGGACTTCACCTGGGTAGCTGGGGGACCGGGCTAGCAGATGGAGATTACGAGGGGGATCTAAGCCCCGGGGAACCCGCTTGGGCCGCCACCACCAGCTGGACGGCTTGGGAGACCCCCTCCAAGTCTGGCCCACTACAGCAAAGATCAGGGACTACTTGCGGGAAGCAGCTGGGCCTGTCCTTGGGATGTACAGGCGGCCGCCTCCGCCCTTGCGGGAGAAAGATCCCTGGATCCCAGGCGAGAAGTGGCGGCAACCGGCGGCGGCGGACCGGGCGCGTGGAGGTTTTCCTCAGAACGAGAGGTCAGCAGAGCCTCGGTCCCCCAGCCCCGCCGCTACTTCTCCCAGCACCAGGACGGCGGGCTGAGGGCGGCCCGGCCGCATCCGGGGATGCGCTTACCTGCTGCTCCGGCGCGGACACTTGCGCTCACCCAGCGGGGCCGCCACCTCTGCAGCCGTCACCCGGGCAACCGCCGCCGCCGCCAGCCTGGCGTCACGTGAGGCGGTGCAGCCAATCGCGTGGGGCGCGGCCGGCGCGGAGCAGCCTGGGAGGGAAGGCTGGCGACCCCGAAACTTCCTGGCGGCGGAAGTGAGGGTCCACAGCCCAGCGAGGGCGGTGCGCGTGGACTGTCCGCGTCTCATGCGGTCACCTCTGCCACTTTCGTTCGTTCGTTCATTCATTTGTTCATTTTCCCTTCGTTGAGCCAGGCGCTGTGCGGGCTCCGGCAATGAGCCGGAGGAGCAGGCTCAACCCCTCGCCTCAAGTAGTTCGTGGTCTCGTAAAGAGCACAAACTAGTATAGTGTGGTGTCCGTGGGAAAAGACTGAGGCATGGTTATTCCCATCTTACAGGAGGGACCTGGGGCCACCTTAGAACCAAAAGTGACGCCCAAGATGTGCATTAAAGCTCCAGGCACCAGGGTCCCGCCCCAATGCAGCAGTTTCCAGGGATTTCAGAGAAACTTTGTGTTTTCTATGTGAAATGTGAGTTTTAAAAAATCAGGAGCGCACCTCTTTCCTCTCTTTGCACCTGATGCTTTTCAACTGAAGTTCATCAGCACTGAATGAGCACTTGCTAGTCGCCCAGCTTTGTGCTTGAGGGTGAGGAGGTGGCCATGGATAGAAAATCCCTCCCATGCAGGCTTTGAGGCTTGGTGGGAGTCTCCGTGGCCACGTCAGTGTTTCCACCTCCATGCTTCCAAGAAGCCAAGGAGGCTACCAAGGCCGGAGCAGGGATTGGAGCACAGAGAAGGTAGCTCAGCTCGCCTTTGAAAAAGCCCTAGGCCGGGCGCGGTGGCTCAAGCCTGTAATTCCAGCACTTTGGGAGGCCGAGGCGGGTGGATCACGAGGTCGAGAGATCGAGACCATCCTGGTCAACATGGTGAAACCCCGTCTCTACTAAAAACACAAAAAATTAGCTGGGCATGGTGGCACATGCCTGTAATCCCAGCTACTCAGGAGGCTGAGGCAGGAGAATGCCTGAACCCAGGAAGCGGAGGTTGCAGTGAGCCGAGACCGCGCCATTGCATTCCAGCCTGGGTCACAAGAGGGAAACTCCGTCTCAAAAAAAAAAAAAAAAAAAGAAGCCCTAGGATGAGCTGTGGCTACCACCTTCCCAGTCCCCAACCCTGCCAGTGGATTGTCTTCCAAAAGAAAAAACGCCGTGAAACCCCATCTCTACTAAAAATTTAAAAATTGGCTGCAAGCTCCACCTCCTGGGTTCAAACGATTCTCCTGCCTCAGCCTCCAGAGTAGCTGGGATTACAGGAACGTGCCACCATGCCCAGCTAGTTTTTGTATTTTTAGTAGAGATGGGGTTTCACCATGTTGGCCAGGCTGGTCTCAAACTCCTGACCTCAGTGATCTGCCTGCCTCAGCCTCCCAAAATGCTAGGATTACAGGTGTGGGCCACCATGCCCGGCCTAATTATATATTTGTCTTATTATTTCACAATGTCATATCAACTAAAAGTGGACTCAACAATGGGGGTGGTGGTTCCTTTTCTTATAAATAGAGAGGTAGCTAGCTTCTTAAGTCATCAAGGACCTGGGTCGGTTTCTGAAATTGTATCGTCCCTGTGACTAGGAGTGATATGGAGCAAATAGATATGGTTTGATACAGTTTAAAAATAATTAAACTGCTATAATTTCTTAGCTATAGTTGATTTGAAGACTTTCTTGGAATCCTGAACACTTGCATAATGCAAATATTAAGGTGGAAAAATTCTCAATCTGAGTCTATTCATCATATTTGATGTGTTCTGGTGGGAGAGAAAAGATACTTTTGTCACAACAGGCAAAACTGCTCACGTCCGAAGCTTCATCCAGGCAGTCCCTAGGTTGGCTCTGCTGTGTATATTTCTTTTTTTTTTTTTTTTTTTTTTTTTTTTTGAGACGGAGTTTCGCTCTTGTTACCCAGGCTGGAGTGCAATGGCCCGATCTCGGCTCACCGCAACCTCCGCCTCCTGGGTTCAGGTAATTCTCCTGCCTCAGCCTCCTGAGTAGCTGGGATTACAGGCACGCACCACCATGCCCAGCTAATGTTTTGTATTTTTAGTAGAGACGGGGTTTCACCATGTTGACCAGGATGGTCTCGATCTCTCGACCTTGTGATCCACCCGCCTCGGCCTCCCAAAGTGCCGGGATTACAGGCTTGAGCCACCGCGCCCGGCCATGCTATGTATATTTCATTAGTTCAGAGCAATACACTGAACCAGCTGCCTCAACCTCCCTGTTCTTAGGACCTGCCAAAGCATCCCATTGCCCTGTGTTCCTGTTTGACCATTCTGGTTTTCCCAGAATGGGACACATAGGCCAGTGGACCCAAGATGACTTTCTAAATTGTTTAATTATGAAAATTTTAAACATATGCAAAAGTAGAGGAGAGTTTAGTGACTTGCTGCACCCTCTTCACTCAGATTCTAGGATTATAAAGACACTGCTGCTAGGAAAAACTTGATCTCAAATTAAATCCTTGGAATACGCAGAACACTTCAGCCAGCATCTTCAGCCTTGCATTGGACATTGAAGGGACTGGCGGAGCTCTGTGCTCCAGCAGAGGACACAGCTAATTCTTCTGCAGCCTAGAGCCCTCTGTGGGCCCCAGCCCTGAGCATGTCAGGGGCAGGAGGTCACGCTCCTCTGTGGCCTGCTACACACAGCTCATGAATGCATTCACCTTTGCTGCCGTAGCAGGCATCTTCCTGCCCACTGTCTTTGTTGAAAATTGCTGAGACTGGCCAGGTGTCGTGGCTCACGCCTGTAATCCTAGCACTTTGGGAGGCTGAGGTGGGTGGATCACCTGAGGTCAGGAATTTGAGACCAGTCTGACTAATGTAGTGAAACCCTGTCTCTACTAAAAATACAAAAAATTAGCCACGTGCGGTGGTGCGCACCTGTTATCCCAGCTACTTGGGAGGCTGAGACAGGAGGATTGCTTGAACCCAGGAGGCAGAGGTTGCAGTGAGTTGAGATTGTGCCATTGCACTCCAGCTTGAGCAACTAAAGGGAAATTCCATCAGAAAGAAAGAAAGAGAGATGGAGGGAGGGAGAGGGAGGGAATGAAGGGAGGAAGGGAGGAAAGAGAAAGAGAGAAAAGAAGGGAGGGAGGGAAGGAAAGAGAAGAGAGAGAAAGAAGGAAAAGAAAAGAAAGAAAGAAAAAAGAAAGAAAGAAAGAACTGAGACCACAAGCAAAGAGAGAAAGCTGGTAAATGTTGCTTTCTTGAGTTGCATGAAAGGGTGAAGCCACATAAATTAAGCACAGTGAGACCCACCCAGGCCAACCAGCGGCCAACTAAACTAAACCCAGTTGCCTCATTCGGGAGCTCCTGCAGGGGGAGTTCAGACCAAGGGCATGTCTCTGAGCAAGCCCAGCGCCTGGATCTAATCAGTGGGTTGGAGGAGGAACGGTCTGAAATGGCTGGCGTAAATCAAGAGGTGAATTACAAGACGCTGCTTAAGCGAACAACATTTCCTTCCAGAAAAGTTGGATTTTGGTTGCTGCTCAGAACTCATGATGTGCGGGGGATTCAGATCCATCCGTCTTCCCAGCCCAGAGTCCACGTAGAGGTGGAGGAACGCTTGTCTCCCAAAGGCTGCTTCTCCTCCCACTCCTCTTCCCAAAGCTGTTTATATCTGGAAATTGAAGATTTCCTGAAGGGAGAGCACACCGGGTGGGAATATTCATCTCTTAAAAGAGCTCTCCGTGGGCGGTAAAGCAGGCGACCCCTGAAAGTCACTGAGCAGCCACCGTGGCCTTCAGTGTGTGTCCTTCCTCCCCTGTCCCAAGGATGGGAGCCGCATCACTGCCCTAGTCATTCTGTGGCCTGGTTGAGGTTGGCAGAAACACTCAGGCCTCAAAATGAACATCTGGAGGAGCAAACCTGGATTCCCAGGTGGTTTCCAAGCAAGCACACTTTGAGAGATTGCTGGGGCTTTCATCAGTGGCATTCATAGACATAGACACTTAAGACTTTTTATGAGGACTGTCATTCATTTCTAAGCAAGTTTAAAAATGCACTTCGCAGGGTACAGGATATTAGCCCAGAGGGTGGCATGTTGGTTTAAGCTGGAGGAATAGACGCTAAAGTGACCACATTTGGGTAGTTTCCTGGCAGATCGACATACCTGGAGGACCAGCAAGACATGACACACAGAAAACATCTTTTTTTTTTTGAGACAGAGTCTTGCTCTGTCGCCCAGGCTGGAGTGCAGTGGCGAAATCTTGGCTCACTGCAGTCTCTGCCTCCCAGGTTCGAGTGATTCTCCTACCTCAGCCTCCTGAGTAGCTGGGATTACAAGTGCATGTCACCACACCCGGCTAATTTTTGAATTTTTAGTAGAGACGGGGTTTCACCATGTTGCCCAGGCTGGTCTCGAACTCCTGACCTCATGATCCACCCACTTCGGCCTCCCAGAGTACTGAGATTACAGGCGTGAGCTACCACACCCTGCCAAGAGAACATCTTTATTCAAGTGATCATCCCTCCCTTTGGAGGCAGAAGGGATTACTGCAAGCCACAAGCGTTTCCTGGCCCCACTGTTGACTTAGTCTAAACACTTGGCCTTCTTGCCTCAAACAAACGTTGAGATACAGTGATTGCTTTTGCAGTGAGACCCACATATGGTCGAGAGAGGGAGTGTGTATGAGATAAAGCGTTAACTTCCCTAACAAATGGCTGGTTAATCTTAACAATAGAAAGAATTCACACTGCTACAGGGTGCACACAGGAACCTTCGATCTCCCTGTGATGAAGGTCCCAGGAGCTCTGCTGAACCCAAAGTCAAGGGTACCATGTAGAACTCCTTTCTCTTGCTGAGACAATGTCTGTTCCTGCTGACAGAAATTTGAAACTAAAAGAGAAACCGTGGGCCTGTGGAGGAGGGAATTTGTCAGCCAACTCCGGGAGGCCAGAGCCGGGGCGGGTGCAGGCGGGTCAGCATCCCCACGGCCCTGCCCCTCCGGGGATAAATCTCTCAGCGGGAGCAGCCGGCTGAGCCGCCCGGGAAGCGGCCCAGACGCAGCCAGACTGGCGCGGGGTGGAAGGCGTGGGGGGGGGGTAGGGGTGCCGGGGCAGTTCCCGACCTGGGCCCGGGGCGGGGGCGGGGGGTGGCTCCATCCCGCGGCCTCCAGCCAAGAGATAGCCAGTGAGGGCCGGGGGGATTTTTCCCAGCGGCCTGACACTTGCTGGAGGGTGGGTCCCTGCGGTGATCTCCGGCGTGGGAAGGACTGGGGTTGGCTGCGGCGGGGGACTCAGGTAGAGTCTTGGGGAGCAGCCAGCATAGCCCGACCTGGCCCCAGGTGCACCCCCACCTCCCCTAGATGGTCATTTCCAGGAACCCAGCTCCGTCTCTGCCAGCCCAGTGGTCAGGAGGTGAGAGGTGTCCAGAAAGAACATGAGCCCTGGAATGGAGAGAGTCCGTCCCCACCCGGGCGTCTCGGGTTCACTGTTTTCCTCCCAGCTCCGACCCCCACGCCGCTGCCTCTCAGCATACCCCGGCTTGGCCCCCAGCCCCTGACTGTGGAGCTGCCCCAGGCTCCCGGGGGTCCCTCACTGCAACTTCTCTCTGGTCCGGCTTCTGGCCCTTTCCTTCCCTGCCTGAATTCCTTATGAAGGACAGTTGATCAGAGCTGCCTGGTGTCTTGGGAAGGAAGGGATTCTTCACGTTCAGTGATAGGAACTTGTCTGGAAACAGCTTAAGCCAAGGGCTTTCCTAGGCTCACATCCCTGATAATTCAGGAGGTGGAGCTGGCCGCACCCGGCAGGGCTGGAAGTGGGACTTCCCGGTACCCTCAGCCGTTGGGCTTCCATCCCTCTCTCTCCCTCTGGGCTCGCTTTCAGCTCTATGTGGGATCGGGACTGCAGGTCAGCTCTGCCTGGGTAACCTGTGATTCTGCTGAGAACCAGAGAGGACCCAGTGAGGCCTTCCAGGGTCTTTCCTGGAGCCTGGGGGCCTCGTCCTTATGCTGGCGGGGCTACACCCTCTTCTTGACTTTCTTTCCTTTTCTTTTCTTTACTTTTTTTGACAGAGTTTCATTCTTGTCATGCAGGCTGGAGTGCAATGACACGATCTTGGCTCACTGCAATCTGCGCCTCCCAGGTTCAAGTGATTCTCCTGCCTCAGCCTCCTGTGTAGCTCAGAATACAGGTGCCCGCCACCAAGCCCGGCTCATTTTTGTATTTTTAGTACAGACAGCATTTCGCCATGTGGGCCAGACTGGTCTCTAACTTCTGACCTCAGGTGATCTGCCACCTCAGCCTCCCACAGTGCTGAGATTACAGGCAGTAGCCACCATGCCTGGCCCCTCTTCTTGACTTTCTAAGATGCTTCTGATCTTTCTAAGATCCTTTAGCCTATTGGATAAAGGATCCTTTTTGACTGGAGCACTGCACACTGATCACTTCCAAGGCAGAGTCTGCACTCTTACAGACTCCCTGGCAGAGCCGGCCTCCCTCCCAGGCCTCCCTTCCTGCCCAGGAGGCAGAGTTCCAAAGCAGGAGGGAAGCAGAAGTGGCTGAATCTCAGCTCCGGGGCCCTCTCCTCCCTCCCTCTGTCAGCGGGGGAGCAGCTGGGTCCTCCTCCTTCTCCATGCCTGGACCAGGTCCTGGAAGGGGCCCCGGGATCCTAGGGGAGGTGCTGAAGGAGCAGACGTGCTGAAGTTATGTGCAGCGTGGTGGCAGCTTGCTCAGGCTCATGCAGTTCTAGTAAATAGAGTTAAGTCACCCCCTCCCCTGGGTATTTGCGGCCCCTGCTTTGAGTCAAGGCTTAGAAGCTATCCAGAAAAAAGTGACAGGAGCCCTGCCCGCCCTTTAGATTTAAGCAAACCCTGTCTGAGGGCTGGGGCAGTCCTGGCAGAGGTTGGCCTGCAAGGGTCTGGGTACATCCAGAGGCTGACACTGGAACACTGGCGCGGACCCAAGGGGCAGCAGCATCAACTACAGACAGCTCAGGCTCACACAGTTACCCCCGGCCCCTCAGCTGCCCAGCCGTTAGGATGAACACATCGAGGTGGTCTCCCCACACTACAGGTGAAGACTTGGCAGCCGCTTTCAGTCCCATCACTAAAGGGTGCAGCGGCTTCCAGGTCCCAGAAGGGGAGTCCCAGTTGGGAGCCAAAAATCTCTGGGATTGCTCCTCCTGGAGGCCAGAAAACTCGTGGAGGGTGAGAGAAGTCTGTGGGGAGGGAGGTTGGGGTGGCGGGGACCCCCTCCTTTCAAGGGAGCCTTCAACCCATCCCTTTAGAGCTCCAAGGCTGAGGAAGCCTGAGCCACTTGGACACCAAAATGTCTTTTACTCCAGGCCTGTAGCGGTGGGGTTGAAGGGAAGAGATGCTTTGAGCGTGCGGGTTCTCTGGTTGTGGGTGGGGAAGCCCAAAACCAGCCGAGCAGGCTGGAAAGGTGACGGGTCCTATGGTAGCAGATGAAGGACATTTCTTTCTCCAGATTTCCTCTTAGAAAGCGCAATGGATTCATTAGGAAGGAATACTTACATCGGTCCTCTAGGGTGAGGTGGGAAGAGAAGCAGGGTAAGACTCTGGTGTCTCAGAACTGCCTTCCAGGAGGTGGGGTGCTTGCACCTGCGGGCCTTTTTTGTCTAGTGTCGAAGTGGGTGGAAGGTGTGTGGCTGAGTGGGGGCACTGGGGCTGACCTGGAGGGTCCTGGCCTGGAAGGAGCTCTGGAATTGGTGAGGAAGGGAGCTAGCAAGGTGATGTGCTGCTCATGGAGGTTCTGAAGCCACTGGCTCCATCAGGGGGTCTTGGGACTTGGGGGCCAGAAACATCTAACGGCGGAAGGTTGTTTATTGCGGAGTGTGCAGCACAGCACCTCCATCTTTCTTCTCCCCCTTTTCCAGAGGAATAAAAGGAGGAAAACCAACATTTTTGTTCTTGTTTTTGTTTGAGACAGAGTCTCACTATGTCACCCAGGCTGGAGTACAGTGGCGAGATCTCGGCTCACTGCAACCTCCACCTCCCAGGTTGAAGCAATTTTCATGCCTCAACCTCCCGAATAGCTGAATTACAGGCACCTGCCATCACGCCTGCCCAATTTTGTATTTTTAGTAGAGATGGGGTTTCGCCAGACTGGCCAGGCTGGTCTTGAACTCCTGACCTCAAGTGATCCATCCGCCTTGGCCTCCCAAAGTGCTGGGATTACAGGCATGAGCCACTGCGCCCAGCCAAACCAAACATTTTTAGCTGGGTACATACCACTAAGTGATTAATCTCTGGGCAAATAAAGGCAGAAATGATGTGTACAATTTCTGGGAAGTGTCCCTCAAGTGGGAGGTTGCGCCTTTAGCGTTCTCCTTCCTTCCTCTCCTGATGGGTGGAACGCAGATGTACCGTCTAAAGCCCAGGCGCCACGTTGGACCACGAGATGGTCTTGGGAAAGGAACCACGCCTGGTAGCTTATTGGTCTGCTGGGGCTCCCGTAACAAATGAGCACAGCTGGGCTGCTGAAAACAACAGAGATTGATTCTTTTCCAGTTCAGGAGGCCAGAAGTCTGACATCAGAGCAGCAGGGGTAGCTTCTCCTGGAGGCTCGGAGGGAGAATCTGATCCCTGCCTCTCTCCTGGCTTGTGGTGCTGGAGAACCACGCTACTCCAGTACGACCAGATCTTAACTAATTACATCTGCAAGGGTCCTATTTCCAGATAAGGCCACCTTCTGAGAGCTGGGTGGAAATGAATTTTAGAGGAACTCTGTCCAGCCCATATAGAAGTACAAGATAGTGGGAGCATTGGTCCCTGACATTGAGGTGCACAAGCCACTCAGCCACCTGCGGGACTCCTCATGCCATCTGTGTACATTTCTCTTGGGTGAGGGCACTTGCAGGGGAGTGACATTCTCTTTATAGGTGGGCACAGGGTGAAAAGCTGAGAGAGTTCCTGGCAGAAAGACAAACCTTGCACTTTCTTACTTATTTGTGGGATCTAAAAATCAAAATAGCTGGGGCAGTGGCTCACGCCTGTAATCCTAGCACTTTGGGAGCCTGAGATGGGCAGATCACCTGAGGTCAAGAGTTTGAGACCAGCCTGGCCAACATGGTGAAACCTCATTTCTACTAAAAATACAAAAATTAGCCAGGTTTGGTGGTGGGGTGCTTGTAATGCCAGCTACTTGGGAGGCTGAAGTAGGAGAATCACTTGAACCCAGGAGGCAGAGGTTGCAATGAGCTGAGATCATGCCACTGCACTCCAGCATGGGGGACAAGAGCCAGACTTTATCTCAAAAAAAGAAAAAAAAAAAGAGTGTAGAAGGATAGTTACCGGAGGCTGAAAAGGGTAGTTGGGGGCTTGGAAGGGGATGGGGATGCTTAATGGATACAAAAAAATAGAATGAATGAATAGGACCTACCATTTGATTGCACAACAGGGTGGCTGTTGTCAGTAACTGTACATATTAGAATAACTTAGAGTGTAATTGGATTGTTGGCAACTCAAAGGATAAATGCTTGAGGGGATGGATAACCCATTCTCCATGGTGTGCTTACTTCATATTGCATGCCTGTATCAAAACATCTCATAGCCGGGTGCGGTGGCTCACGCCTGTAATCCCAGGACTTTGGGAGGCCGAGGCGGGTGGATCACGAGGTCAAGAGATCGAGACCATCCTGGTCAACATGGTGAAACCCCATCTCTACTAAAAATACAAAAAATTAGCTGGGCATGGTGGCACGTGCCTGTAATCCCAGCTACTCAGGAGGCTGAGGCAGGAGAATTGCTTGAACCCAGGAGGCGGAGGTTGCGGTGAGCCGAGATCGTGCCATTGCACTCCAGCCTGGGCAACAAGAGTGAAACTCCGTCTCAAAACAACAACAACAACAACAAAAAAATCTCATACCTGTACCCCAGAAATTAAAAATCATCATCATCATCATAAAATAGCTCATGCCTGTTGGCCAGAGCCTGGGGAGGGTAGCTGACCCCCACCCAGGCCCACAGCACTTTCCGTGCGGAGCACTTTGACTGGAGAGGTCCAGGCGAAGAACTCGAGCCTTCAGTGGCTGAGTCCAAGGGTTGTGGGACCTGGGAGTGGCTCAAGGACTTGGCTGTCCTGGAGGTGGTGGCCGCTCTGGGATCTCAGCTCTGTCTCTGGTGCTGGCCTCAGGCACACAAGGCCCCACGACATTCTCTGACCTCCTGCACAGCCTGACCACTGCACCCCATCCAGAGCAGGTGCCAGACCATCCCAGGCCAGTCCCACTCCCAAGCTGGAGGGATAGACTGGGAGCCTGACCCTCTCTGTCCTTCTGTCCTGGCAGGTTGGTCAAAGCAGGTGGTCCCAGAGGCAGTTGAGCAAAGGCACACAGGTCCACAGGGCCGGCTCAAGGCAGCATGCTCTGGGGAATCCAGCAGGGCTCTGAGAGAGGAGGTGGCCCCACAGACTGCTGGGTCCTAGGCTCACTTTGACGTGATCTGGACCTGGGTCCCACCCATGCCAGGGCTGGGCAGTGAGGCACAGGATGACCTGGATGAGTCACCACCCTGTCCTGTGCCTCCATTTCCCCTTCAGCCTGCCTGTGAATGTCCCTCCCTGAATGAGCTACCAAAAGGCTGGGAAATAAACATTTTTGGTTCCAAGAACAACTGTGGAAGGAAGGCCATGGCTAGCTTCTTCCCAGCCTCCCTGGAACCGGGCTGGAAGTGTTGATGGGGGCTGGGGACTGGAGCAAGGCCCTGGCCCTCTAGGGAAGTGGGGCATGGTTGATCCCTGCCACTGCATCCAGGGGCCTCTGCAGACGGTGGTGCAGTATGAGGGCCCCATCCCTGTGGCATCGAGGTCTTGGTCTGGAGCCCAAAGCCCCCTGAATCCACGCTGTCTGGGCCTTCAGGTCTCAGTCCAGGCTGTCTGTGGCCTCACTACTCCCTAGGCAGGCCTTTCTCCATCTCCACCAGTGGCACTAAACCCAGAGCACAGGTCTGGAGGATGAGCCAAGACAAGGGACAGATTTCCCTTCTCACCCTCCATTCTGGCCCCTTCAAGGCTCTGATCTGTCCTGACTCACATTCTCTAGAACCATCTGTGTGCATCTGCCTAGAGGGAAGTAGCAGGAGTCACAGACAGGTCATCTTCCTTGCTTGCACTTGAAAGTCTGGCTTGCTCAGCATCAGCTCTGGAGCCTACCTGCAGTCAGGGGCTCCCCAGGGCAGGAATGCTGCGGAGCCTCCTCTCCTGGGAGTCTGCTCAGTCCCGGCTCACCACAGCCTTCCACTTCCTTTGCTCCAGGGAGCTGTGAGAGCCACTGGCCAGGCAAGCCCATTCATTCTGTCTGCTGCTCAGCCCTCACATGTCCTTATAGGGTAGAGGCTGAGAAGGGTGCAGTGGAGGCCAGGCCTGCGGGGAAGGACAATCAGGGTGGCCTCAGAGGGGCTACCCCGCCTGGCTGACCTGGGCGGTGAGTCTCCACGCTTCCAGACTCCCGCTTTAATAACATGTTTCGTAATATCCTCTTTCCTGCCCTCAAAGGAAATTCCCAGATATTTATCCACATAATTTAAAAATGACTATTATAATGCTCTAAATCTAATGGAAAGAAGAAATAAAAGGCAAGCAACTTGTTTTATTAATTAGTTTATTTATTTAATTTTGAGACAGGATCTCACTCTGTCACCCAGGCTGCAGTGCAGTGCTCCGATCTTGGCTCACTGCAGCCTCAACCTGCTGGGCTCAAGCAATCCTCCCACTTCAGCCTCGCAAACAGCTGAAACTGCAGGCAGGCACCACCATGCCTGGCTAATTTTTGTATTTTGTTTAGAGACAGGTTTTTGCCATGTTGCCCAGGCTGGGGAAAGCAAATATATAATATATATATGTGTGTGTGTGTGTGTGTGTGTGTTTATGTGTGTGTGTGTGTATAGATACATATATATTTATATTTATATAAATATATAACTATATAAAATTTCCATGTATAAGTGCTTAGATGCTTAGATGACTACACCGGAAAGCGTAGGAAGAAGTCTGATACAGGTGGCCTGAGGCAGAGTGGGTCACGCACACTGGCACTGGCATAGGTGTGTGGTGGTGGTAGTGGCAACTCAACAGAACAAATGGTGTGTCTGTCTGTCTTTGATGAGAGTTTTCAAAATGATGAATAGCTCTTGGTAAAGTTCTGAACCAACCCCAGGTCAGTCTCTGCCCATCCACTGCTGCAGGATATCCAGCTCCCTCCAGGAGCGCCGGCTGGATTCCCCCATCGTATGCAATGCCTCCCAGGGCCAGTGGTGTCCGCCCTGAGAAACTCGGCCATGGAAGTGGAGGGGATATGAAAATGGAGTGACTTCCCCCCCAGTCCAGCCCCAGAAGCTCATAATCCAGCAGGGGAAGAGGCACAGGGCACAGTGAGGACAGATCCAGGAGAGTCTGCAATCACTACTCAGTGCCCTTGACCTCCCCGCTAGTGGAGCCAGCACCACCAGGCTCCAGGAAGAAGCCAATCTCCTCCCTACCCAGATGCAGTCAGCATCAGTGCTCAAGTCTCAAATCCATGTTCTCTTGATCACTCCCGCCTCCTCCTCAGCTCAAGCCTCACCTCTCCAGTGATAACTGCAATGATTTCCTCCACCTGGCTCGCCTCCTTCATGCCTCCTGCCCCATTCAACCCCCGCCCCCACCCACCAGCTTTCTTCAGGTAAGCCCTCTGTGTTAGCCTGCTTGGGTGACCACAACAGCCACGGACTGGGTGGCTTCAACAACGGACATTTATTTCTCACAGTTCTGGAGGCTGGAGTCTAAGATCAAGGTTCTGGAAGGTTTGGTTTCTCCTGAGGCCTCTCTCCTGGGCTTGCAAGTGACCATCTTCTCCCTGTTAACTCACAGTGTCCCTCCATCTGTGTGTGTTTGTACCCTAATCTCTTCTTATAAGGACACTAGTCAGAGTGGATTAGGGCCCATCCTAATGGTCTCATGTAATACCAATCACCCTTTTTTTTTTGTTTTTTGAGACAGGGTCTCGCTCTTTTGCCCAGGCTGGAGTGCTGTGTTGCCATCATAACTCATTGCAACCTCAACCTCCCCAGCTCAAGCGATCCTCTGGTCACCTGAGTGGCTGGGACTACAGGTGTGCACAACCACACCTGGCTAATTTTTTCAAAGTTGTGTAGAGACAAGGTCTCAGTATGTTGCCCAGGCTGGTCTCAAACTGTTGAGCTCAAGCAATCCTCCTGCCCTGGCCTCCCAAAGTGCTAGTATGACAGGCGTGAACCATCATGCCCAGCCAAATATAGTGACATTCTGAAAGTACTGGGGATTAGGGCTTCAAGATATCAATTTTGGGAGGACACAATTCAGTCCATAACACCCCCCAACATGGCTCCTCTTAAAGTGCTCTTTTGGTATCAAGTGGCAGAAATTCAACTCCAAGTAGCCTATGTTTCACTTAAGCAAACAGAACTTGCTGCCTGGAACTACAGTCTGGAAATAAAGGCGCAGCTGGACTTAGGGTTTCAGAGAGTCTGTCTGGATCTGCTTCTTAGCTCAGCTTCCTCTGGGTTGGTGCCACATTCAGGATCCACATGGAGGAAGGAGCAGCTTCAGGCTGCATCAGCAGTGGGAGATAGGTAAGATAGATTAGATAGAGAGGTAACTTAGGTGGGCAAGTAGGTAGGCAGGTAGGTAGATAGATGATAGATAGATAGATAGATCCTGATTGATAGAGAGAAATAGGTTCTCAATAGCCAGAACAGATACCCCAGAATTGGGTCTTGTTAGCTCTGATTGGCCTGACTTGGTCACATGCTCTTTCCTGAACCAATCACTGTCACCTGGTGGATGGAATGTATGGACTGGCATCTTGGCTGAGCTAGGAGGTGGCCATTTCCCTTAAGGAGAAATGAAGGTACAGTGCCATTGGTTGCTGGGCTGCAGATGTTGTCGAAGTTCACTATTGAATGAGCAAACGAGTGAAGAAGTCTCTTCCATCGTCTCTAACCTGACACAGAAGTTTGAGCGAGGTCCAGTCTGCAGACTGGATTTCCCACAGTCTGGTCAGGTCAGTGGGCTTTGCACTGCGATGGGGCGCTTCTCCACGTTCATTATCCTTGTTAGTATCAGCTCCACGGCCAGAGTGTGACTTTATCTTGAACCAGTGGCTTGAGAATGTTGAGGGACTGAGCACGGATTATGTGTCCCTGTTTGGGGCTGGATTAAGACATTTAAAGACTCTAAGCACTAAAATGATTACGATGACTTCTACTGACCCCTGCTTTTTGTCCCCATTAAAACAACAACAGCTGTAAGCCACAAAATAAATATAAGGAAGTCTAATGACTTGTTCCTTTTTCTCTTAAAGATTATTTCAATGACAAACACATGTTGATCAAATTATTTTAAGAAAAATGAAATTATTTTTGCTGGGCCTCTGCTATGCTGGCTCCAGTGTGTGCTTTGCCAGCTTATAGGAGTCTGGCCCTGCTGTCCTCACCTGACTCTGGAGGGTGGCCCTCTCACTTCCCCCTGATGCTGGCTTCTCCCTATTGTGTGACTGGGGTGACTGAACAGTTCCCCTTGGAAAACCGATGAGAGGCAGAGGCACCTGTGTTTAGGCCATCATGGGGCAGGTCTGAGGCCTGGAGATCCCAGGGCAAGGACTGACTCCATGGCACCCATTCATAGGCACTGTTTGCTTGGGTCATCGGATGTGTTATTGATCTCCTTGGGTTGCTACAAGCTGCAGAGTCTCAGACCAGGGCACTTCCTAAGAGAAGTGGTGCGTTTGGCTGCCCCTGTTGGCTCTTGTGGCCTCTGGGCTCCATGGTATGCCAAGCATGGGCTCCAGGAAAAAGCCAGAAGCATCTCAAAATATGGGTTGCTGTCAGGGTCATATACACCCAAGACGTTGTTTTGAGGCAGAGTCTCACTCTGTCACCCAGGCTGAAGTGCAGTGGTGTGATTTCAGCTCACTGCAACCTCTGCCTCCTGGGTTCAAGGAGAACCCTCAGACTTCCTGAGTAGCTGGGATTACAGGCGCCACCATGCCTGGCTGATTTTTATATTTTTAGTAGAGATAGGGTTTCACCTTGTTGGCCAGGCTAGTCTCAAACTCCCGACCTCAGTGATCCACTCACCTCAGCCTCCCAAAGGGCTAGAATTACAGGTGTGAATCACCGCGCCTGGCCCACCCAACACCTTTTTGATGGTGAACAGCAATTGCCATGGCGAGTTTAGGACAGCCTGGAGATGGTGAATCTGGCAGGCCTAGTGCCATGTGTCACGTGTCTTACAGAGAGACCCGTCCAAGGGGCCATGGCAGGACAGCATTCCCACCTGCTCCCACTTGGTCAATTGATGTGTTGTTGGGAAACTCCCCTTTGGGAACCATATTCTGTCTCTAGAAATGTCTGTACTCTGTTGGTGGTGAGACCCTGAGCACCCACTGGAGAAATCTGTTTTTCAGGGAGGATTTTGCTGATGTCTGCTGTCATCCATGGCTTGGGGTCTGCACTATTCTTGTATCTTCACTTCATCGAAAGGTCAGGAGACTCAGGTCTTCCGGAGGCACCTTTGTATGGGAAAGTTTCTCAGTCTGGAGGCCTCAGGACCAGCCATTTCAGAATCATCTGAGTACCTGATGAACTTGCTGGATTCTTGAGGTGATCTCCAAATCTACCGAATCACTGCCACAGTGGTTAAAAAATAATTGAATGGCCGGGCGCGGTGGCTCAAGCCTGTAATCCCAGCACTTTGGGAGGCCGAGGCGGGTGGATCACGAGGTCAAGAAGTCGAGACCATCCTGGTCAACATGGTGAAACCCCGTCTCTACTAAAAATACAAAAAATTAGCTGGGCATGGTGGCGGGTGCCTGTAATCCCAGCTACTCAGGAGGCTGAGGCAGGAGAATTGCCTGAACCCAGGAGGCGGAGGTTGCGGTGAGCCGAGATCGTGCCATTGCACTCCAGCCTGGGTAACAAGAGCGAAACTCCCGTCTCAAAAAAAAAAAAAAAAAAAAAAAAAAAATTGAATACAGGGTGGGTGGGGTGGCTCATGCCTGTAGTACCAGCATTTTCAGAGGCTGAGGCAGAAGGATCGCTTGAGCTGAGGACTTTGAGACCAGCCTGGGCAACATAGTGAGATCTTGTCTCAAATTAAAAATAAAAAAAGAGAGAAATAAGTAAAACAAACCAAAAGAAACAGGTGTTATAGTTAGACAACCCTGTGTTTCAAATCCAGTCCTGTAAATTACTATGCACCTGCAACATCTCTAAGCCCTATTTCCTTTATCTGTAATATTCACCCCACTGTAGAATTGTGAGGATGAACGACGGCCAAGTGCTGAATGCAGTGCCTAGCACACAGGAGCTAAATACATTTTTGCCACTGTTGTCCATCCAATAACTATTTACTGAGGAGTCTACAATGAGCCAGAAACTGCTCCAGGCACTAGGAATACAGCAGTCATCACAAATAAACTCCTTGTCCTGATTAGGTTTATGTGCTAATCAGGGGAGACAGACAATAAACAAATAGACATCTGTGATGCCAGGTGGGTGTAAGTGCCATGAAGAAAATCAGGATCAAGGGCATCTCCAGACTCCCCAGAGCAAACACGATGATTTAATCTGATACCTATAGGCCTTGTGTATCAAGCATTATGATGGGGACTTTGGGGGATACTTTGGGCTTGCTCTTAAGGAGCTTATTTATAGACTGGTTAGGAAACAAAAATTGTACACACACAGGAAACAACAGGAGGACAAGTAATCACCTTGCAAACCATGTGTCACACACACCTGAGAGCTGCTCAGAGGACAGATTACTGGAGACTGACAGTGAGGTGTAAGTGAATCCCTCCATTAGGCTTCTAATCTGCGAACAAAGGAAGGAATTTCCTCAGGACCTATCACTCTTGTTATTTTATTTATTTATTTATTTATTTATTTATTTCATATTTTGGCTGAGCCAAGACACTCTTGTTATTTTAGAGATGCTAGTTCGTACTCTGCATACAGAAAAAGGCTTGGACGCTTGTAAACCTCTGAAATCTTTGGAACATGAATCAGGGCTTCTGAGAGACGATGATGGCACAAGAGTCAGAGGCTGCTCACACTAAGTCATGGGAATGAGAGTTGATGGGAAACTCCTTATCTCTGTCTACCTCTCTGCCAAGTCCCAACTCTGTAATGCCCAAGATATCCAAAGATAATTATCTACCGGATATAATTTTATTAAAAATAAATAACTCAGATTGGGAAAACATTGACTGCATGCACCAAAGGGACTGCCCAGATCCCAGTGAACAAATGTCAAATGCCCATGACCACATTGCAGAGGGCAGTTGGAAAGAATGCTTTTGTTAAAATCCCTTTCTGAAAAGGCATACTGACTTAGGAGTATGGAGGCAGATAGAAACGTGGAGCAGAGTATGGTATAGGGCGGGACAGACACGGCTACTGGTGTGTCAATCATTTGGATCAAATGATACCAGAAAATGAAGAGGCCAGAAACCAGGTGAATGGAAAGATAAAGTAGGAACACAAATGTAAAAATGGCTTTTAATGTTGAACAAGGCACTTCAGTTCTGCATGTTCTGATCTGCATGATGGGTTAGGCCACATGACTTTTTTTTTGAGAGGGAGTCTTGCTCTGTCCTCCAGGTTGGAGTGCAGTGACACCATCTTGGCTCACTGCAACCCTCGCCTCCTGGGTTCAAGCTATTCTCCTGCCTCAGCCTCCTGAGTAGCTGGGATTACGGGCATGCGCCACCACACCCAGCTAATTATTTTGTATTTTTAGTAGAGACGGGGTTTTGCCCTGTTGGCCAGGCTGGTCTCAAACTCCTGACCTCAGGGACCCACCTGCCTTGGCCTCCCAAAGTGCTGGATTACAAGCACGAACAGGCCCGGCCCTTTTTTTTTTTTTTTTTGAGATGGAGTTTTGTTATTGTCGCCTAGGCTGGAGTGCAGTGGCATGATCTTGGCTCACTGCCACCTCTGTCTCCCAGGTTCAAGCGACTCTCCTGCCTCAGCCTCCTAGCTGGGACTACAGGTGTGCCACACGCCTGGCTAATTTTCCTGTTTTTGGTAGGGACGGGGTTTTACCATGTTGGCCAGGCTGGTCTTGAACTCCTGACCTCAGGTGATCCGCCTGCCTTGGCCTCCCAAAGTGTTGGGATTATATGCATAAGCCACTCAGCCTGGCTGGCCACATCATTCTGATTCAGCTAAAATATAGTGAATGCTTACCTGAGTGCATGTTTCTTAACACAGATTTTCTCTATATAATAGTATCGACCTCTTCAGGTGGCTGTGAGGAATGAGGAACAATGCATGTGATTCTCATCAGCAGCACATAGCCAGTGTGTAATAATCAGCCATTCTTTAATGCCTACAACAACCTTGAGGTGAACATGACTTTCTCTATGCAAATGGCGAACCCATGAAGGGATTCTCAGATGAGGATCTGAACTCAAATCTGAGGCCAAAGTCTATCATCTTTCCATTTATTGGTTTCACTTGGAAGGGCCCCTACAGGTTTAACTGTAAAGGTGAGAGGGTGGAACAGAAACTTGAACCCTAGAAATAGCAATATGCATTTGCTAAGGAAGTGGAAGTGTTGTTTCATTTATAATAGATACAAGAAGGTTGGGTGTCATCTGGGACAAAGCCATAAAGTCTTTGCTCAAGCTCATGTCTTATCATTTCATGCCTGCCGGAGATTCCAGACACTGTCTTGCCTGTGCACATAAAGAAAAACAAGGGTTTTTCAGGAGCAAAACTAATTGAAAAAGTCCTCAGTGGGAGCATTCAGTCACTGGAGGAAGAGTGAGAAGAGACATTTAGGTACTTGGGAAGGCAGCTCTGAGACTAATGAATCATCACCTTCGGTGCTCATGGACTCTGTCCCAGACTGCTCGGCTGTGGCCCCCACAAACCATTTTTGAGAACACAGTTAGCAAACAAATACGTGACCATCAATTATATGCTAGGGTTTATGATGATGAGCAAATGTGGGACAAGTTAGGCAAATAACCTAGGCAATGAATGATAATAGGGTGGGATGGCAATGGGCAACATTGGGTACTGGGGAAACAGAGAACCTAGGTCAGCCTTCGTGGGAGAAATCAGGGAGGGCTTCTTGAAGAAGGTCTTTAAAAACCTCGTAAATAACTAGTAGATCTACCAGATCTAGGCAGAAAAACGGTGGGTGTCAGAAGAGGTGGGCATTTCAGGCAGAGGGAATGGTATGTGCAAAGGCCAGGTGACAGAAAGCCTGGGTCTCTGGAGGAAGTGAAAAGCAGTCCTGAATGTGAAGTGGGAGAAGAATGAAGAGACAGGAGGCTGGCGAGGCAAGCAGCAGTCAAAGCCTTGGGCAGCCATGTGCACATAATAAAAAATTTGAGCTTTATTCGGAAAGATGAAAACACAGAAGGCTTTAAGACTAACATGCTTTTTTTTTTTTGAGATGGAGTTTCACTCTTGTTACCCAGGCTGGAGTGCAATGGCACGATCTCGGCTCACCGCAACCTCCGCCTCCTGGGTTCAAGCAATCCTCCTGCCTCAGCCTCCTGAGTAGCTGGGATTACAGGCACACGCCACCATGCCCAGCCAATTTTTTTTTGTATTTTTAGTAGAGACGGGGTTTCACCATGTTGACCAGGATGGTCTCGATCTGTCGACCTCGTGATCCACCCGCCTCGGCCTCCCAAAGTGCTGGGATTACAGGCTTGAGCCACCGCGCCCGGCCAACATACTTTTTTTTTTTGGTGGAGACAGGGTCTTGCTCTGTCATCCAAGCTGGAGTGCAGTGGTGTGATCGTGGCTTACCGCAGCCTTGAATTCTTGGGCTCGAGCAATACTCCCATATTAGCCTCTCGAGTAGTTTGGACTACAAGCATGCATCACTACACCCAGCTTTGTGTGTATGTGTGTGTGTCTGTGTAGACAGTGTCGCTTTGTTGCCTAAGTTGGTCTCGAATTCCTGAGCTTGTGTCTGTGTGTGTAGATAGTCCCGCTTTGTTGCCCAGGTTGGTCTCCTGGTCTCAAATTCCTGAGCTCATGTGTGTGTGCGTGTGTCTGACAGTCTTGCCTTGTTGCCCAGGCTGCTCTTGAATTTCTGAGTTTAAGTGATTCCTGCCTCAGTGTGTATGTGTGTGTGTGTGTACGTGTGTGTGAATTACACGTGTGAGCCATCATACCTGGTCTAATTTGTATTTTAGAGAGATCAATTTGGAGAATGGATTTGAATGGGTCAACTCTGGAAGTACAGACCAGTTAAATGCTTCAGCTGAGGGTACTAAGCAGTGGGGAAGGGAAGTGTATGAACTGGAGAGATAATTGAGATGCCAATGCATTGAGTCAAGGTAAAGCCTGGGTTTCCTGTGTGGGCAACCAGATGGAGGGCTTGGCATTAGCCCAAAGTAGAGCAGGGTGGATGTGGCGTGTGCTTGGACATAATGTTTGAAGTGCCTGTATGGCAGCCCAGAGAGGAACACCAGTGAGTTGTCAGGCCGGGCGTGGTGGTTCATGCCTGTAATCCAAATACTTTGGAGGCCAAGGCGGGTGGATCACCTGAGGTTGGGAGTTCAAGACCAGCCTGACCAATATGGTGAAACCCCATCTTAAAAAAAAAAAAAAAAAGAATGTGCATGTCAGCAGCTCAGGGGAGAGCGGACACAGTGGCTCACGCCTGTAATCCCAACACTTAGGGAAGCTGAGGTGGGTGGATCACTTGAGCTCAGAAGCTGGAGACCATCCTGGCCAACCCCACCTCTACTAAAAATACAAAGAACTAGCCGGGTGTGGAGACATGTGCCTATAGTCCCAGCTACTTGGGAGGTTGAGGAGAGTAATGCTTGAGCCCGGAAGGCGGAGACTGTGGTGAGACGAGATTGCGCCACTGTACTCCCACGCCTGGGTGACAGATGGGATGGATGGGGTTGCTTGGAGAAAGTATATTGAGAAAAGGATCAAAGACCAAATTCTGAAGGTTAGCAGTTAAAGTGCAGTCAGAGGGAGTGGGACTTGCTAAAGAACCAAAGAATCTCTGCACAGATGCTCAAATAAAGATAAATACCAACAATCTGTTAAATGAAGAGGTCAGAGACAGGAGGAAAATTACAGCAAGGAAGCCAAGAAGGGTATTTTTAAAAGGCAAGAGTCATTTACCTGCAGACCAGTCGGAAAAAGACTGGATTACAGGATGACGTTCCATTTAAGAAATCAAACCATTGATCACTTTCACCGGGTTTCAATGTTGTGTATCCCACTTACCTTCAACCCTGACAGTGTGCCACAATGACATCATCTGGGAGTAATTGCTGCCACTCTCCCTTCTGTTTCTTCTACTGGTTGTGTCAACTCTAGCTCCTAGCCTGTTTTCATATGACTTTCACTCTATTTCACTGTAGACTTCCTTGCTCCTTGGTTAGCTCTCAGTCCTATGCATTTTCCAGGACATCTAGAAAAAAAAATCCATCAGGAAAGCAGATACTGACTGTCTCATCATCATCTGTTCCGTATAGCCATTTTACTTTATGGCTTACACTTTTTAATGCTATAACCTTTCCAAGACTTAAATTCTAAATTGCACTGCCTAATAGAAACTAGTGCTACCTGCTCCCTGAAGTTCAGTCTGTTATTTTGGAAGGAATGTAATAATGTTAGCAGGAGGCCAGCGAAGGTACCACCCGTCCCAGACTACTCAATTTTGCGTAGTGACATCCACAGATTTCTGTTTTTTAAACATTTCATGCACTAACGGAAATTTAAGAGATAACTGTCTGAAATAAGAGCAACGTTAAAAGCTTGAACAGGAAGGACATAGCTAATGAGAGGCTAGGAAATGAGATAATCTCTTTTATAGAATCATCTGATACTGAGGAAACAAGGAATTTACAAAGGAGGGGATACAATGAAATTAACCAATGAGTGGTTGATCCTTTGGAATCAGCAACCTTTAGACCTGGACCTAATAAAAAGCCTGTGGTTGGCCGGGCGCGGTGGCTCAAGCCTGTAATCCCAGCACTTTGGGAGGCCGAGGCGGGTGGATCACGAGGTCGAGAGATCGAGACCATCCTGGTCAACGTGGTGAAACCCCGTCTCTACTAAAAACACAAAACATTAGCTGGGCATGGTGGTGCGTGCCTGTAGTCCCAGCTACTCAGGAGGCTGAGGCAGGAGAATTGCTTGAACCCAGGAGGCGGAGGTTGCGGTGAGCCGAGATCGTGCCATTGCACTCCAGCCTGGGTAACAAGAGCGACACTCTGTCTCAAAAAAAAAAAAAAAAAAAAAAAAAGCCTGTGGTAGATGAATGTACTAGGGCTGATCTATTCAAGAGTTTGTTTCTTTTAAGAGTAGTTCCCTCCCAACCTCCAAGACTCAGAAAACTATATCCTAGGTTAAGAAGTCAAAGAATCAAGGTAGTGGCAAAATGCCATTCCTGTAGTATTTTCTAAGCGACCTACTCATAAAACACCACAAAACCCCTAAAACCCCTCAAATCCAGCTCTTATTCATTCCATGTCCCAGTAAATCAGAAACATCTATTTCATATGCCAGAACATGAAGAGATGGTGTAGGCGTCAGAGGATCAACCCTGACTGCTTATTCTAAAAGCCTAGTTTCCAAGAAAGTCTTGATAATCTAGAAATCAAAATTGTACTTGTAAAAATTCATTATCCTATAGGTACGTCAAGTGTTTGCATTTTATTGCTTTTAAATTATAATTTTTAAAAACATAAAAAAATTGGAAAAGGAGAAATAAAAGGTACATTATCAGATCCTCTGGCTAAATTAAACTAAATAATTTTTATCTACTGTCTTTAACAGTATCAAAAGCAGGAAACAATAAGCAAAGGTTTAACAAAAAAGCTTCTGAGCTGCCTAAACACACAATTCCCTTGGATTATTAAAGGGAATTCAGTGAGTGATGACACCCCACTTTTTCGATTGAAAAACTGTAGTTCAGGTGGCTAAAGTGGGAGGACTGCTTGAGCCCAGGAGTTTGAAACCAGCTTGGGTGACAGAGTGAGACTCTTTTTTTTTCCCCTTTTATTGGTCTTGCCCCGTTGCCCAGGCTGGTGTGTAGTGGTGCAAACATAGCTCACTGCAGTCTCAATCTCCTGGGCTTGATTGATCTTCTCACCTCAGCCTCCTGAATAGCTGTGACTAGTGCACATCACCATGCCCTGCTAATTTTTTTTTTCCAGACAGTATCTAATGCTGTCACCCAGGCTGGAGTGTGCTGGCACTAACAAACCTGACTGCAGCCTCAACTTCCAAGCTCAGGTGATCCTCCTACCTCAGACTCCTGAGTAGCTGGGACCACAGGCACATGCCACTATTTGCGTCTAATTTTTGTATTTTTTTTTTTTTTTTGGTAGAGGTGAGTTTTTGCCATGTTGCCCAGGCTGGTATCAAACTACTTGGCTCAAGCAATCTGCCCATCTTGGTCTTCCAAAGTGCTGGGATTATAGGCACAAGCCACCTTGCCTGGCCCACCCAGCTTTTTCAATTTTTTGTAGAGATGGGGGTCTCACCATGGTGCCCAGGCTGATGAGACCCCATATTAAACAACAACCACAACCACAACAAAACTGTAGAGAATTCTTGGGGGTGATGAGCAATGTTTGAGTTTTTTCCCTTCCATTATTTTCTATGGTCTATAATTTAAGAATATCTTAACTTTTTCATCAATATGAAAGTCATACATATTCATCCTAGCAAATTAAGACTCTGGCTCTTGGGATTTAGGCATTTCATGGTGTGGGGAGGATTAGATACATTTATTAAAAACCCAGGCTGAAAAATGAAGGTCTTGTCCATCTGGAGATCTTATATTTATTTGAAAACCAAGTTCTGTGAAAGAGCACACTAAATAGTCATATATCTTCTCTTCAACCAAAGACTTGGAGACAAGGTTCTTCAGGTCAGCGCAGAGGCAACAATACATGCATTGAATAGCAGTTCTCAGCACGAATTTCCTCATAAGCATTTCCAATATGAGCCTGAACAATCTTCTTCAGATAAGCAAATGAGATCCTGGGAAAGGGAAGAGAGAACAGTAGTAGCTAGGGTCATTCTTAATTTCAAGACATTATTTTTTTCCTCTTTTACTACTAACTGTTGAAATCTAAAACTAGGCCCCAACCATGCCTCTGCAGTCCTACTATACCAGTTTGTGCCAAGACAGACTATGGTTTCCAAACTCCTAATGGACTGAATATTTTACCCTTTTGAAAACTAACAAGATTCCACTTTCTAGCTATAAACCTCTAAGCCATTCTGTGGTTAACTGCCTTGAAAGCTGTAATCAAGCGTTTTCTATAAGGTACTGCCAAAGGCTTGAAGGGAGCTAATGTAAGTCACCTCAATTCTCCTACAGACTGAGTGATTGTGATAGCCTACACTGTCTTGTGCTGGTTGGGTAAAGCCAAAGAAACCATCAAGGCTGAAAGATAATTTTCAAAAGTAAGTTTAGAAAACAGGAAGGTTAGTATAAATCTCCCTATATCTTAGGTCCAAATTAATAGTCTTCCTGAGGTATAAATATATTTTCCTACTAATGGCAGGTTTTGCCTTAATATTTATCTGAGATTTCTGCAAAGCTTTCCTTAATTGCTAGTCAGTATCTAACACGCAGCATGCTAGATTTGCAACCAGAACTTTAAATATAACAAATGACAATGTCCTAATTTTTTTTTTTTTTTTTGAGACGGAGTTTTGCTCTTGTTACCCAGGCTGGAGTGCAATGGCGCGATCTTGGCTCACCACAACCTCCGCCTCCTGGGCTCAGGCAATTCTCCTGCCTCAGCCTCCTGAGTAGCTGGGATTACAGGCACGTGCCACCATGCCCAGCTAATTTTTTGTATTTTTAGTAGAGACGGGGTTTCACCATGTTGACCAGGTTGGTCTCGATCTCTCGACCTTGTGATCCACCCGCCTCGGCCTCCCAAAGTGCTGGGATTACAGGCTTGAGCCACCGCGCCCGGCAATTTTCTTTAACAAGTAAAATGAATTGGCTGTGCGTGGTGGCTTACGCT
This sequence comes from Saimiri boliviensis, assembly GCF_048565385.1. NCBI lineage: Eukaryota > Metazoa > Chordata > Mammalia > Primates > Cebidae > Saimiri > Saimiri boliviensis. Next base: position 10,393,545 of record NC_133453.1, read on the forward strand.
TGTAATCCCAGCACTTTGGAAGGCTGAGGCGGGTGGATCACCTGAGGTCGGGAGTTCAAGACCAACCTGACCAACATGGAGAAACCTGTCTCTACTAAAATGCAAAATTAGCTGGGCATGGTAGCACATGCTTGTAATCCCAGAGAATCACTTGAACCCGGGAGGCAGAGGTTGCAAATGAGCAGAGATTGCACTATTGCACGCCAGGCTGGGCAACAAGAGTGAAATTCTGTCTAAAGAAAAAAAAAATAGAATGAATTAATAGTTGTCTGAACAAGTGTTTGTGCTTGGGTGGAATTAGGATACATTGATTATGTCTCACAATGTCTTCAAATATGTGATGAACACTCAAAAGAAAATGGGGAAACGAAGAATGCCAATTTCATGAAATTATATTACTCCAATCTTTCCCATCTAAAGACTCCCTTTCAACACTGTTAAGATGCTGATATAGTAAATAATCTTTTTCAAATGGACACAGCCTTGTGGTTAGTCTAACTAACTTCAAAGTCCCTATAAACACCATGTCTTATACACAGTAGAGATTCAATAGGACCATAGAATAAATGAACGTTAAAGCTTCTAGTGCCAAAAATATTGCCAAAGGAGACGGGGAGACAGAAAGATCAGTGAGAAGCCTGTATTTGTGCTACTCACAAGTGTTACCTATGGGCCAGTGTCGGTCCACAGCTATAACTGATCGACAACAAGGAGCTTACATCAGAATGTAAATCAACTCTATCACTAAGCAAACTGTAGTTCAGCTGACATTTTGGGGAAGACTTTCTTGACGAAAGAAGCATTGAGCAGATTGACATTCTGAGGTAAGCTTCCTATCTCCTTATGGACCTATAAAAACAGTCTACAGACCAGCCACTTCGAATAATATTAGTAGAGTGCTAAGAGTATAGAGTCGAAAAGGAAAGAAAAAGGAATTTGTGGTTATATATGTGGAAAAAGATTGAATGAGGAGGAAGTTTTAATACTGTTTAGGCAAATAAGGATTAAAGACAAAAGGAAAGAAAAAAGTGAGATGATGTCCTTGCAAAAAACATTTGTGAAGTACTGACAAAGAAGTTTCCCTTCATAATTTTGTTGCACACACACCTCTGGTCCTTAATCATCAATATACTCAAATGGTTCTGGGGGTTCTGGCTCTTGTTCCTCCTCCTCGATTTTTGGGCCATGTGCTGCCACAGGTTCCACCAGCTCCTCAATGTCTTCACTAGTATCCTTCAGAATGATGATGCCTCCAATAGAGAGCTAAAAACACACAGAGAGACGTGCAGAAGCATAAGCTCCACTCAAATTTCAAGCGTGCTCCACAAACTAGAGTACATATTTGTTAAACAGTACTTTAAAACTACTTAAATGATTTGGAAGTGGAAAACTAGAGAATTCTACTGGGATAAAGACAACTGATCTATAAGAAGTATTTGCGGCCGGGCGTGGTGGCTCAAGCCTGTAATCCCAGCACTTTGGGAGGCCGAGGCAGGTGGATCACGAGGTCGAGAGATTGAGACCATCCTGGTCAACATGGTGAAACCCCGTCTCTACTAAAAATACAAAAAATTAGCTGGGCATGGTGGCGCGTGCCTGTAATCCCAGCTACTCAGGAGGCTGAGGCAGGAGAATTGCCTGAACCCAGGAGGCGGAGGTTGCGGTGAGCCGAGATCGCGCCATTGCACTCCAGCCTGGGTAACAAGAGTGAAACTCCGTCTCAAAAAAAAAAAAAAAAAAAAGAAGAAGAAGAAAGAAGTATTTGCTAACTGAATCCAGTGGCTCTAGATGGTCTAACATGTGATGCTGTTCTACTTAGATGATGCATCCCAGTTTAAGAATAGTTATTTCCCAGCCATGGCCTTGACTACCAGCCTCAATTTCACTGCAGGGAGAATGTTTACTTCCCAATTACAGTATCCTAATTCCTTCCTACTCAAGATGTGGTCCTGGACGGGTAGCATCATTATCACCTGGAGCTTGTCAAAAATGCAGAAAAGCTGGCCCCACCCTGGATCTGCAGAATCTGCATTCTAACAAGATCCTAGTCAATCTGTATGCAAACTAAAGTTTGAGAAACGCTCCAGTCTGATGTTTACTGTATTATTTGTGAGATAATAATCACTCTGAACACAAGAAAGTGTATAAATTAAATGCCAATTATTCTCCAGCAATTTCAGAATGGAGAGAATAACACAAATATCCCAGATACCTGAGGGTTCTTCACTTTAATCTATAAATCCATGTGATACAAGCCAATGAAAAAATATATGGGAAACAAAGGGGAAGTACACTGCTGCAGCAATTCTATTAAGCCCTCTCACAAACATATTACAGAAGGTAAATTCAAACACTAAACTATTCACCCCTCTCTGGTGTGCTAATCTTATTCTATTTGCTTGCCTGTGTCAAAGGAAATGGAAAGCTGCTCTATGTAATTAAATCAGTCAACAGTGGCAGGGCACATCTGGAAAAAGCATATTTCTACCAAAGCACATTACTGGGAAGGAAAAGAAGCATGAGTACATCAGTCAAATGATTCACATATGTATAAGCATCCCTGCAGTTCAACCTAATCCGATTTTTACTCATCAGAATTCTGCCCTGCCATGCTATAAAACTGGTGTGCCTTCATGAACTCCAAACTATTTCCCTTCTGCCAACATACACATATCTATACATTTTTCTACAATCCTTTCCCTTAAAAAGTTTGCTTTCCTTGAAGAGGATACATTTTATAAATGGACCCTGCCTTTACTGCCAATACTCCAAGAATGGAGTATAGGGCCACTGTCCTAATCCTCCATAGCCCGAATGTTTACTTGAACCTAATGGACCAAATGGAGATGAATCTCCTACCAAGCAGAAGAAAATACCCATGTTCACAAGAGGACTTTCTATGTTTTGGAAACATGTGGCTCCAGGTTATGCTATTTCATGCTTAAATGGAATGAGATAATCCAACTTAATCAAAGGAGGCCTCACTGTTACAAAAACAACAAAAAACCCCAAAACCAATAATACAACTCAAATCCTGCAATATAATCAACACATGGAAAGGGATGTTTATAGCTATACATGATCTAGGTTTGTTAATGCTTTATATGTTGGTGAGAAAGTTCATACCCTCTATGCATAAGACACATGATTTTCTGTTCTCTGGGGAGGCTAATTACAACTGTAGATACAGGCAATAAAACACTTCCTCCTGCCAAGTGCTCTACCCTTGCTTCATGGTGGACAGGAAACAGGGTAGGAATGTTACTTGTTTCCAAAACTACAGCTGTCTCTTTCAACCGCAGTGTCTGAGGAAGGGTCCTATGACCTTGCCACTGAGGGTAGGGGACTGAGTCACTGGGCACCCCTTTCTTCACTGCACATAAACAGAGGCAGTGTTTTTTTTCTTAAAATGAGATATATTAACATAAAATTCAGTCTCTTAAAGTACACACTTTATATAAGACTACATTCACAAACTTGTGCAGCTATTATTACTTCTGCTATCTATTTCAAAAATGTCTGTAACGACCTAAAGAAACCGTGCACCCATTAGCAGCCACTCTCCATTCTCCCCTTCCCCTGTTCTTGGTAACCACCAAACTAACTTTCGTCTCTATAGAGTTGCCTTTTCTGAATGTTTCACATAAAGGGACCACATGCAGTCTTTTGTGTCTGGCTTCTTTTACTTAATGTTTTCAAGGTTCATATACACTGTAGCATATATCAGTAAGTCTTTCCTTTTAATGATCAAATAATATTCCATTATTATTTCACATTATTCATTCATCAGTTGATAAGACATTTAAGTTGTTTCTGTTTCACGGCTATTATACGAATCATGCCGATATGTGCGTTAGTGTGTAAAATTTTGTGTAAAGTTTTCATTTCTCTTAGGTATGGAATGGAATTGCTGGGTCATATAAGACTACATTTAACTTTTTGAGCAACTACCAAACTCTTTTTTTCTACTGTGGCTATAAGTTTACTTTCCCACTAGTACTCTATAAGGGTTCCAATTTCTGCATATTCTTGTCAATGATTATTATTATGTATCTTTTTGATTATAGCCATCCTGGTGGGTAGATGTGGTATCTTCTTATGGTTTTGTGTTTCTTCTTAAATTAAAGGGATTAGGTTATGCTATGATGCCCAGGCTGGTGTCCGGTGGCTGCTCACAGGCACAATCATATTGCACTATAGCTTCTAGCTACTGGGCTCAAGCAATCCTCCTGCCTCAGTCTCCTGTATAGCTGGGACAATAAGTGGGCACCACTGCACCTGCTATGGTTTTGATTTGCATTTTCCTAACGAATAATGATGTTGAGCATCTTTTCATGTACTTATTTTGTCCATTTGTACATCTTTTTTTTTTGAGAAATGTCTATTTATTCAAATCATTTGCCTGTTTTAAAATTAGGTTATTCGTCTTTTTATTGTTGAGTTGGAGGAGCTCTTTATGTGTTCTAGATATAACTGTCTTATCAGATAAATGATCTAAAGATATTTTCTCCAGGCCGGGTGCGGTGGCTCACGCCTGTAATCCCAGCACTTTGGGAGGCTGAGGCGGGTGGATCATGAGGTCAAGAGATCGAGACCATCCTGGTCAACATAGTGAAACCCCGTCTCTACTAAAAATACAAAAAATTAGCTGGGCATGATGGCGCATGCCTGTAATCCCAGCTACTCAGGAGGCTGAGGCAGGAGAATCGCCTGAACCCAGGAGGCGGAGGTTGTGGTGAGCCAAGACCGCACCATTGCACTCCAGCCTGGGTAACAAGAGCGAAACTCCGTCTCAAAAAAAAAAAAAAAAAAAAAAAAAAAAAATATATATATATATATATATATTTTTTTTTTTTTCTTTTCTTTTTTCTCCTATTCTGTGGGTTGTCTTTTTACCTTCTTGATAGTGTACTTACAACACAGAATCTTTTCCTTGCTGCTTTTGCTTTAGGTATCATATATTAGAAAACATTGCTTAGTCCAAGGTTATGAAAATTTACACATATGCTTTCTTCTACGAGTAATAGTTTTTGCTCTTATATTTAAGCCTTTGATTCATTTTCAGTTAATTTTGCATACGACATGAGGTAGGGATCCACCTTCATTCTTTTGCAGGTGGAGATACAATAGTCCCAGCACTATTCCTTGAAAAGGCTACTTACTCTTCATTGAATGGTCTTAGTGACACTGTAAAAAATAAATTGACCATAGGTGTATGGGCTTATTTCTGGACTTTCAATATAATTTCATTGATCTATATATTTATCCTTATGTCAATACTACACAGTCTTAATTACTGTACCTTTGTATTAACTTTTAAGTGTGATTCTTCCAATTTTGCTTTTTATTTTACAGTTGTCTGGCTATTCTGGGTCCCTTGCATTTCCATACTAATTTTAGGATCAGCTTGTCCATTTCTCCAAAAAAGGTAGCAGAGATTAGGATATACTGAATCTATAGATTGAACTGGGGAGCACTGCCATCTGAAAATATTAAGTCTTCTAATTCACGAATATGACTTACTGGTCGCTAGTTTTCTTATACTGTGGTGTCTTTGTCTGGTTTTACTATCAGGGCAATACAGGCCTTAAGAGAATGAGTTGGGAGTGTTTCCATCTCTTATTATTATTATTATTATTATTTTTTGGGACGGAGTTTCGCTCTTGTTACCCAGGCTGGAGTGCAATGGCGCGATCTCGGCTCACCGCAACCTCCGCCTCCTGGGTTCAAGCAATTCTCCTGCCTCAGCCTCCTGAGTGGCTGGGATTACGGGCACGTGCCACCATGCCCAGCTAATTTTTTTTTGTATTTTTAGTAGAGACGGGGTTTCACCATGTTGACCAGGATGGTCTCGATCTCTCGACCTCATGATCCACCCACCTCGGCCTCCCAAAGTGCTGGGATTACAGGCTTGAGCCACCGCGCCCGGCTTTCCATCTCTTATTTTTTAGTATAGTTTGTGAAGGATTAGTGCTCATTTTTTCTTTCAATGTTTGGATAGAATATACCAGCAAAGCAATCTGCCCTTGAGTTTTTCTTTGTAGAAGGCTTTCCAATTATTATTATTTTTTGAGACAGAGTCTTGATCTGTCACCCAGGCTGGAGTGCAGTGGCATGATCTCAGCTCACTGCAACCTCCACCTTCCAGGTTCAAGTGATTCTCCTGCCTTAGCCTCCTGAGTTGCTGGGATTACAGGTGCACGCCACCATGCCTGGGTAACTTTTGTATTTTTAGTCAAGATGGGGTTTTACTATGTTGGTCAGGTTGGTCTTGAACTCCTGACCTTGTGATCCGCTTGCCTTGGCCTCCCAAAGTGCTGGGATTACAGGTGTGACCACTGCCCCTGGCAGGATTTCCAATTATTATTATTATTATTATTATTTTTTTTTTTTTGAGATGGAGTTTCGCTCTTGTTACCCAGGCTGGAGTGCAATGGCGCGATCTTGGCTCATCGCAACCTCCGCCTCCTGGGCTCAGGCAATTCTCCTGCCTCAGCCTCCTGAGTAGCTGGGATTACAGGCATGCGCCACCACGCCCAGCTAGTTTTTTGTATTTTTAGTAGAGACGGGGTTTCACCACGTTGACCAGGATGGTCTCGATCTCTCGACCTCGTGATCCACCCGCCTCGGCCTCCCAAAGTGCTGGGATTACAGGCTTGAGCCACCGCGCCTGGCAGGATTTCCAATTATTAATGCAATTTCCTTATGCAGGTCGATTTGGATTTTCTTTCTTCTTGAGTCAGTTTTGGTAGTTTATGTCTTTCTAGGAATTTGTTCATTTCATGTTATCTAATTCATTGGCATAAAATTGCTCATAGTAGTCCCTTATAATTTTTTTTCTTCTGTAACATTGGTAGTAATGTTTGTTCCCTTTTTCTTTCCTGATTTCTTTTTTTGTTGTTGTTGTTGTTTGTTTTGAGACAGGGTCTCATGAGCTCTGTTGCTCATCCTGGAGTTCAGTGGTGAGATCTCGGCTCACTGCAACCTTGGCCTCCTGGGCTCAAGCAATCCTCCCACCTTAGGCTCCCAAGTGGCTGGGACTACAGGCATGTACCACCATGTTTGGCTAATTTTTAAATTTTTTGTAGTGATGAGGACTCACTATATTGCCCAACCTGGTCTTGAACTTCTGGGCTCAAGTGATCCTCCTGCCTTGCCTCCTAAAGTGTTTAGATTACAGGTGTGAGCCGCCATGCTCGGGGCCTCTTTGATTTTATTGAGTCTTCTTTTTCTCTTGATCAATCTAGCTAAAGGTTCATCAATTACGTTAATCTGTGGAAAGAAACGACTTTTGGTTTTGTTAATTTTCTCTATTTTATTTCTATTTCATTACTTTCTGCTCTAATACTTGTCACTTCCTTCCTTCTGCTTGATTTTAGTTTAGTTTGTACTTCTTTTTGCTAGTTTCTTAAAGTAGATGAGTAGGTTATTAATTGAGATCTTATTTTTTAAGACAGGCATTTACAGCTATACATTTTCCCTGTAAGCACTACTTTCACTGAATCCTGTTAAGTATTGGCCATTTTCCTTTTAATTTCTCTCCAAGTATTTTCTAGTTTTCCATGTGTTTTTCTTTGATTTATTGCTTGTTTAGAAGTACATTGTTTGATTTACACGTATCTATGATTTTCTCAAATATCCTTTTGTTATTGATTTCTATTTTCATTCAACTGTGGGCAGAGAACATATTTTGTATTATTTCAACCCTTTTAAATTTATTGACACTTGATTTATGGCCTAAGATGTGGTCTATCCTGGAGAATGCTCTATATGTACTTGAGAAGAATGTGTACTCGGCTGTTGTTGGATAGACTGTTTTATAGATGTATTAGGTCTTCTGGCTTATAATGTTATTTAAATCTTCTGCCTAGTTGTTCCACCTGTTATTCGAAGTGGGGGTCTGGGCATGGTGGCTCATGCCTGTAATCCCAGCACTTTGGGAAGCTGAGTAGATCACCTGAGGTCAGGAGTTCAAAACCAGCCTGGCCAACATGGTGGGACCCCATCTCTACTAAAAATACAAAAATTCGCTGAGCGTGGTGGTGCACACTTGTAATCCTGGTTACTCAGGAGACTGAGGCAGAAGGATCGCTTGAACCCAGGAGGCAGAGGTTGCAGTGAGCCAAGATCATGCCACTGCACTCTAGCCTAGGCAACACAGCGAGACTCTTTAATGCTGACATGTCTATTTCTCATTTCAGTTCTATCAGGTTTTTTTTTTTTGAGACAGAGTCTCACTTTGTCACCCAGGCTGGAGTGCTATGGTACGATCTTGGCTCACTGCAACCTACACCTTCTGGATTCAAGTGATTCTCCTGTCTCAGCCTCTCAAGTAGGTGGGACTACAGGCACATGCCACCATGCCTGGCTAATTTTTGCATTTTTAGTAGAGATGGAGTTTCACCATGTTGGCCAGGCTGGTCTCAAACTCCTGACCTCAGGTGATCCACCTGCCTCGGCCTGCCAAAGCGCTGGGATTACAGGTGTGAGCCACTGGGCCCAGAAAATTCTATCCATTTTTGCTTTATGTATTTTGGGACTCTGCTATTAAGTACATAAGTTTATAATAGTTTTATTCTCCTGACTGATCAACCCTTATGTTTTCTCTTTGTATCTGGCAACATTTCTGTCTACCGTCTATTTTGTCTAATATTTTGTCTAGAGCTAACAGTTCTAGCTCTCTTTTGGTTAGTTTACATGAAATATCTTTTCCCATCCTTTGCTTTCTATTTGTGTTTCTGAATTTAACCATGTCTAATCTAGAGAGCACAAAGTTTGATCATTCAAAAAAATCAATTTGGTTTCAGATGCATATGCTAAAAAAAATCAGTCTGGCTAATCTTTGCCTTTTAAGTGGAGTATTTAACCCATTTACATTTTATGTAATTACTGATGAGGTATGATCTATGCCTGCCATTTTGCTATTTATTTTCTGTTTTACATCTCCCTGCCATCCACTCCTTTTTTAGACATGGGGTTTAGCTATGTTGCTCAGGATGGCTTCATGCAATTCTCCTGCCTCAACTTTCTGAGTAGTCTATGTCTTGCATCTTTTTGGTCTGTTATTATATCATTGCTGGCTTCCTTGGTATTAAATATATATTTTCTGGTGTATTACTTTAATTCCCTTGTTTCTTTTATTTGTTTTTTATTTTTTTGAGTTACTTTCTTAGCATATGCCTTCAGATTACAATTAACATTTTAAGAACTTACTTTGACTAATACCAATTTAATTTCAATCATATACAAGAACTATGCTCCTAGATAGCTGTGTTCCCCCACTCTTTTGTGCTGTTGTGATAATACTAATTATATCCTTATACATTATGTGCACATCATTATCAATTTGTAATTATTATTTTATGCAGATGTCTTTTAAATAAGATACAAAAAAAGGTACATCCATCATGTAATGGTAAGCACTCTGGACTCTGACAAAAAGTTACAAAATCTTATTGTATAAAAAACACATGTATACTATCTTTTATATTTACTTAGATAGTTGCACTCATCAGTACTCTATTTTTTTCATGCAGATTCAAATTACTGTCTAGAGTCCTTTCATTTCAGCCTGAAGAGTATCCTTTAAGAAAAGTCTGCTAACAATGAACTGTTGTTTTTATCTAGGAATATCTTAATTTCTTCTTTATTTTTGAAGAATAGTTTTACTAGATATAGACTTTGTGGTTGAGATTCTTTTACTTTCAGCACTTTAAACATGTCATAAAACTGCTTTCTGGCCTCCATGGCTCCTGACAAAAAAGAAATCACCAGTTGATCTTACTGAGGATATTTTGTACTTGATGGGTTGCTTCTCTCTTGCTACTTTCAAGATTTCTTCTTTATTTTCAACAGATTGATTGTAATATGTCTAGGTGTAGATCTCTTGAGTTTATCCTTCATGAAATTCATTGAGCTTCCTGAATGTGCAGATTAATGTTTTTCATCAAAATTGGGATGTCTGGCTATTAGTTCTTCAAATAATCTTCTGTCCTTTTTGGACTCCAAATTATGCATATGTTAGTATGCTTTATAATGTTCCACAGGTCTCTGAAGCTCTCTGTTCATTCCACTTCATTGCTTTTGGTCATTCTTCAGGTGAATAATCTCAATTAATTTATCTTCAAGTTTGCTCATTCTTTCTTCTGCCTCCTCAAACATGCCATAGAGCATCTAGTGAATTTTTTATTTTAGTTATAATACTTTTCAACTACAGAATTTCTATTTATTCCTCATGATTTATATCTCTTTATGGATATTCATTATTTAATGAATCACCATTCTTACGCTCTCTTTTAGTTCTTTGAACATATTTAAAATAGTTTATTTATTCTGCCTATAACTCCAGTATTTAGGCTTCCTGAAGGACAGTTTCTACTCACTGCCATTACTGGACCATACTTTGTTTCTTTACATGTCTCACAAATTTTTGTTAAAAACTAGACATTTAAAATAGGCTGGGCGTGGTGACTCTCACCTGTAATCCCAGCACATTGGGAGGCCCAGGCAGGTGTATCACTTGAAGACAGGTATCTGAGACCAGCCTGGCTAACATGGTGAAACCCCATCTTTACTAAAAATACAAAAATTAGCCAAGTATGGTGGCACAAGCCTATAATCCCAGCTACTCGGGAGGCTGAGGCATGAGAATTGTTTGAACCTGGGAGGTGGAGGTTGCAGTCAGCTGAGATTGTGCCACATAGTGTGACCCTGTCTGAAAACAAAAAACAAAAGCCACAATGTGCCAGGTGCTGAGACTCATGCCTGTAATCTCAGTACTTTAGGACGCGGATAAGGGTGGATCATCTGCGGTCAAGAGTTCGAGACCAGCCTGGCCAACATGGTGAAACACTGTCTCTACTAAAAATACAAAAAGCTGAGGCATGAGAATTGCTTGAACCCAGGAGGCAGAGGTTGCAGTGAGCTGAGATTGTGCCAATGCACTCTAGCCTGGGTGACAAAGTGAGACTTTCTTAAAAATAAAAAATAAGGCCGGGCACGGTGGCTCAAGCCTGTAATCCCAGCACTTTGGGAGGCCGAGGCGAGTGGATCACGAAGTCGAGAGATCGAGACCATCCTGGTCAACATGGTGAAACCCCGTCTCTACTAAAAATACAAAAATTAGCTGGGCATGGTGGCGCGTGCCTGTAATCCCAGCTACTCAGGAGGCTGAGGCAGGAGAATTGCCTGAGCCCAGGAGGTGGAGGTTGCGGTGAGCCGAGATCGCGCCATTGCACTCCAGCCTGGGTAACAAGAGCGAAACTCTGTCTCAAAAAAAAAAAAAAAAAATGAACTATTTTTATAAAGTTACGTATTTCCCTGATTTGCATGGCCCTAAAGTCAATGCTCAATTAACTTAGTAGTCAGCTAACAACTGGACAGGAATTTCCTTAAACACCTTGGAACACAAAGTCTCCCACTCTTTGAAGGGGTGTGTGTGTGTGTGTGTGTGTGTGAGAGAGAGAGAGAGAGAGAGAGAGAGACATACACACAGACAGTGTGAGAGAGAGAGAGAGTGTGTGTGTGTGTGTGTGTGTGTGTATGTGTGTGTAGGGCTATACTTTCAACAGCCAGCCAGGCAGTTGAAAATTCTTCTGGATTCCTCATTCTTCCTTGCACAGATATAGGTAGTCTTAATTCATAGATGGATCAACTATTATAGCTATCTCGGACTTAATTTGAACAAAGGCTGAGCAATCATTCAGTTTCCTACTGTGGTGTACCAGTGTGCTCTCATGGCCTTATGGTATTGAGCATATGCCCCACTGTCTTAGGTCATAATTGTCAAAAACACTAGTTATTTCACGTGCTAGAGTATGCACTAGTTGTGTCCTAATACATTTGCTGTTTTGGATTCCCATGCTACTGGCAAGAGAAGTTTATAGCCATAGTGAGAATACGTCCTCTGTAAAACGCCACTGAGTTGAACCAGGTTGCAGATCAGGCAGTGACCGCATTAAATGGACTAATGATTCTGTCCATTCATTTAACACTACAGAGCAACTACTAAAGATCAGGCAATGCTACAGATTAGCATTTACCATTGTTTTAGGTGCTTTACATGTAACAACCTATTTAATCTTCAAAACATCAATAGGAGGTAAGTAACATTAGCATATCAATTTTATAGATGAGGAAACTGAAAAACAAAGGTTAAATGACCCGTTTTAGTCACACAGCTAACAGGGGAAATAAAAACCCAGTTATGCCAAATTCCAGCTCTAAACCACTACATTCACTATCTTACATCCCTTGCCTTTGTCTCCTCTAGCTGATAATCTAGTCAGGTAAAACCTTGGCTCACAATTATAGGTAGAAATTGCCTTTGATCCACCATCAGGTTGATAAGAATAAGTTTACTTTTGTATAAGGTTAAGGATCTAGAAATCTAATCTCTTAACATTTTAGACAGATCTAGCATCCGAATGTCTTGGATGGGTTTACAGATGGTTCCCTTGTTTTCTAGATATAAAAACCTGGAAGATAAAGGCAGTATCATGCTCATATTTCTGATAAACATTTGTTTCTAACAGGAAACACTGTCTTGGAATAAGTTAAATTAAGATACTTTTCTAACTAAAATGCAATGCATTTATGACAACAGTGTAATTACTGTAATAATCATATAGAGCAGGCCTAAGTCTTGTTCTCAGTGATTGTGTATTAACTTGTTCAATCAGTGCCACATTTCTGAGTTAGGGATGGTAATCTCTATTTTATACTAAAGAAAATCGAGGCAGAGAGAGATTTGGTACCTGGCCCAAGGCCACTTAGCCTGAGCGGTAGACTCAAGATTCAAATCCTGTATGCTTGGCTGTAGAGTACTACATTCCTAATCACAATGCTGTCTTAGGAACTCTTACGTCGTTTGTCTGTGGTAGAGGAGGGGAGTTTGTAGGGTTACACAGAAAAAGAAAAAAATTCTTCCACATCTATATGAAATGGAAAAGAACATTCTCTCTTTTGCTTAATAATTTCTTAGAACTAGTGATTTTGCTCCAATGCTTTGGAGATTTACCATTCTCTATCAATATTCTATTGTCATTTGGATTAATATTCTACTGGTACAATAGCTAAGAGTCACTGGTAACTTACTGGTTTGAAAGGCTGGTATCTACAGGTCTCTGGCATGGTTAGGACCTTGAGCTGGGCAGGCATAACTCGGGCTGGGTTATCCAGTAACTGGAAGTTTGGCTCAGGTTCTTTTTTCTTCTCTTTTTCTTCCTTTTTCTCTGCCTCATCCTACAAAATAAAATTTTATAAAAGCTCAATAGAAGTTCATTTTTGTATCACAGAACTGAGTAACATCTGAAAAGTTTACTGAGCAGCTATAAGGTACAAAAGGTAGTGGTAGGTAGTAATGGAAGTACAACTAAAGTGCTATCAGACTCCGAAGAGGGAAAAATAACTCTGCTTAGGAATGGGAATGATAACTGACTCAGTTTTAAAGGCTAAGAAGGTTTTTCTATAGCAGAGATCAGAAAAAGAAGGTCTACCTAAAGAACATGATAATCCCTTTCATGGAAAGGGCCTTTCTTTCTCTTACCCTCATGATCTCATCTGTGAAAATCCTATTTTGCCCTTCAAAACCTATTTTAGTTGTCATTTCCTCCAGGAACTTTTTCCTAATTTGTATCCTTCTATTCCTTCCACAAATGGATATGATTTCTAGAGTCTCTTTCAAGTACAATTGTATGATTCTAAATGCTGAGAACAGGATGATTATTTGAAGGAAGCTAAGAGCAAGGTAGAATAATATTCAACTAAGGAATAATCTCGACCATGACAACAGAGATACTTCAATCCATCTGACCACCAAATCATACCTACCACTTCCATTTTCTCCTCCTCCTTTTTTTCCTTTTCTTTTTCCTTCTTTTTAGCCTTGGCAGTTATAGATAACACAGCAGTAGAAACCTAGGGAAAACAAACAGGATAAACTGTTATAATCCCTTACTGACATACAAACATGCAAGCCCTGGAGAACTCAGTCCTATAACACTATTCCATTTCCTAGCAGTAAGTATTACAAAGAAAAAATAATTAGAGAATAAACGGGAAAACTTAGCAGGACATTTATTAAAATAATTTACTACTCTTGTCATCAGGTGAATCTTTAGTTTTTGGAGGCTTGTGTCCAATACAACTCTTTTCTTTTTTTGATCTGTAGCCTACCCTGGATATGAATTTGCTATCATGTACTTCTTATTGAGATTTGGGTGCTAGAGCCTTTTCTGCTTTACTGGGAAAGCAATGGAAAACAACAATTTCCTTTAGCGCTGGTTGTAGAGATATTCTCACTGGACTACATTCTTAAAATGCTAATATACAGTGGGTGAGTGGTTAGCCTATAAGCATCCTCCTTCATGGGTCTCACTGAAAACAAAGGTGAAAAGCTGGGTAATACTTGTATCAGACCCAAAGGAGGGTCTGAAACACAACTGATGAAACAAGATGCTGTCAAAGATATTCCTTAGCTGCCACCCTCAAATTTGGTTAATTATCCTTACTTATACAAAAAATTTACAGCAAATAATCGACAACTGGCCAATATGAAAATTATGTGAGAAAGAGCCATTTTCCTATATATATAAGGTATCAAAAATGTAGAATTTTGCTGAGTAAAACTTTACAGGCAAGTACAACTCTTTAATGTGTTATTCTTTAATACTTGAGTGTCCTCACACACAGTTGGTAGGAGTATAAAGTGATTATGTCCATTTTGAAAGGCAAATTAGTTGATAAATATGAACATAATGTGCATTACTTTTGATCAAGTAACCTCACATCCAGGATTCTAATCTACAGATACACTTACACAGCGCATAAATACATGTGCATAAAGACTTTCAATTCCAAGCTCACTTGTGTAGGGGTGACAAATGAGAAATAACCTTAAATGAGTATCAAAGAAGAAACTGGTAAAACAAACAGTACTACACACAGTAAAGGCACTGTTTTACAGCTCTGGGAAAAAATGAGATCTGTATACACTGAGATTTTAAAAATAAAAAAATATATATATAGTTAAAGTGAAAACAACAAGATGCAGAAAAGTATGTAGAGAATAATTCTATTTGTGGCATAAAAAATATTGACATGTGCAGAGAAAATCGTCAGAGGGATTCAGAAGTTGTAACTCCTGTGACATGAGACTTGGATGACCAAGAGACAAAAAGGACTTTTACTTCATATTCTTGTGTAATGAAGACTTCTTATGCTAACATTTGACACTTTTAAAACATAAAACATATTTAAAGACAAAGTAAAATACTCAGTGTCCCCTATATATAAGTACAAATGCAGCTAAAAGGAACAAAGAACTTACCTTTTCCTTTTCTTTTTCTTTCGGTACTTCCAGAGGGGCAGGATATGCAAATGTGGATGGTTTACAGTTTGATTTATACTGAACTTTCGGCATCTGAAGAAATTCCATTAAAATAACATTGGCTTTAAGTATTCTGTGCTCTCCACAAGCATACAGATACAAAAGGAGACCAACAGTTTTAATGCAGGCTATATGTTCAACTATGTTATTATTCTTCTCTGAAAGGCATGTCTTCTTTTACTGATTCAGTTTTTATATTCTACAGAATTACCTGCAGTTCTCTATACTTTTCCTAACCTCTGTGCCTTTGAATGGGCATCCCTTTATATCATCTTTATAAACAAACCAATCTGCTTCAATGGGTAATGGTGTGAGCATAAGATCAACTGTTCACTCCTTTATAATAAAGCATTCAATGGTCTATCCTGCACACAAACTGCCATGTTCCTTCTTTGTACCATACTAGTAACTTACACTAGCCTGTATACAGTTTCCACACCATATATAATCATGCCTTATAAGAGTCTAACATGAGCCTAAGAGAAAGTCAGTTTTATATTAACTAGTGAGCAGTTTCAAAGTACTTTGGTCTGAATTTTTCTCTTTCCTTTTTTTTTTTTTCCCTTTTGAGACAGAGTGTCACTCTGTTGCCCAGATTGGAGAGCAGTGGTGCAATCTCGGCTCCCTGCAACCTCTGCTTCTTGGGTTCAAGTGATTCTCCTGCCTCAGTATCTCAAGTAGCTGGGACTACAAGTGTGCACAAACCACACCCGGCCTGAATTTTTCTCTATTTAGCCAATTTGCATTGATGGAGAATGATAATAAACACCATAAGGACAAGGAACCTTATCTTCTCCATTCCATTTTCATTACAAAGTGTAAAAACAGCAATCATAAAATTGTTTGGCAGAGAATAAAATAGGTTATACAGGATGTTTAATTACAATCTTAAAAGTTAGGGATTAGGAAACCAAAGGATTTTTGTTCTGACAATAAAGCTGCTCAATATTTACAAATGTGAGCAGTTTTAATACCGAAACACTTAACAAAGGATAACTGGCTATACAGCTATACCGAAAAATCAATACAAAGAAATACTCTATTTTTACCAGTCAGTATTAAGCCTAAAAATTTTCTACTCTGAAAATTTAGTGGAACATTTAAACAGTGATGACCAGATGTAAGAGTTATTTAAAGGTCAAAAAGCCTTTTGACTTTTAAAAAAGAAGAAGAAGAAGAAGAAGATGAATCATCAAGTCACAGGACTAAGACCTAAGCACAAACCCCATTAAAAAAATATGACTACAAATGTGATGACAGGGCATGCAGTGCCTTAAATTTTTGACTTAAGTGAGCAATTTCATTTCATCAGAATCCCTAGCTCCTCCCTGTTGGTCTTGATTTCTGCTTCTACCAAAGAGTCATCCTCCTATTTTGCTTCTTCCCTTTAGTAATAATTCTTTTTTTTTTTTTTTTTTGAGATGGGGTTTCGCTCTTGTTACCCAGGCTGGAGTGCAATGGCGCGATCTCGGCTCACCGCAACCTCCGCCTCCTGGGTTCAGGCAATTCTCCTGCCTCAGCCTCCTGAGTAGCTGGGATTACAGGCACGCGCCACAATGCCCAGCTAATTTTTTGTATTTTTAGTAGAGACAGGGTTTCACCATGTTGACCAGGATGGTCTCAATCTCTTGACCTCGTGATCCACCCGCCTCGGCCTCCCAAAGTGCTGGGATTACAGGCTTGAGCCACCGCGCCCGGCCAGTAATAATTCTTTCTTCCATCAACCACTCTAGTAACAGAGAACTCTGAAAAACTAAATCTGAAAGATTTACTTTAGGTTTGCATTCTTCCTTGCTCAAATTACTGCAATAGCATTGTAATGACTTTCCATTGATACCAGAAAGATTTTTCTAAATGGAAATCTCAAGTTCATTTATCATTTGAAAACTTTCAACAGCTCCCAGCCTTTAGTATTAAATAAAATTAATCAGAGTGGAATATAGTCTCTTCATATCTTTATATTTAGCCCCCTCTCTCACCATTCCTTCTCAACTAATTTACTTGAGGTTACACAGCTAGTAAGGAGATATGATTTTCAAAACTTTCAATGACACACTCCACTCAAAAAAGTGATGATTCATTTTAAAGGGAAAATGTTATTGATGAGATGTTAACTCATTTTTAAAATTTCATGGAAATCCTTGCAAGTGAATGGTAAATACGAATTAAGATATAGTGAACAGGAAATACTACAAAGTTGAGGTCTCACAGACATACCTTTAAGTCCTTGTTAAGGCCAATGACACAGGTAGGGGTATAAGCCAATGACAGGAAGTGTGAAAGAGGAAACCAGAACCAGAACTGGGTAAATACAAGGACGCCAACCACAGAAGGCATATGAGTGTGCCCAGTCCTGGACTGTAAGGAGATTGTGACATTATGACCACCTGTAGAAAAAGAGAGAAACCATGAACAATAGTATTGTCCGATTATTACAGTAGGACAATAATAAAGATATCTTTTTTTTTTTTTTTTTTTGAGATGAAGTTTTGCTCTTGTTGCCCATGCTGGAGTGCAATGGCACCATCTTGGCTCATTGCAACCTCCCCTTCTTGGGTTCAAGCAATTCTCCTGCCTCAACCTCCCAAGTAGCTGGGATTACAGGCACCCGCCACCATGCCCAGCTAATTTCTGTATTTTTAGTAGAGATGGGGGTTTTACCATTTTGGTCAGGCTGGTCTCAAACTCTTGACCTTCAGGTGATCCACCCACCTCAGTCTCCCAGCGCTAGGATTATAGGCATGAGCCACCACACCTGGCCACCCTTTCTTTTATTTTTTCTTCTTTTTTTAAAGGTGACAGAGTAAAACACTATACTCAAGTGCAGCAGCATGATCATGACTCACTGCAGCCTCAACTTCCTGACCTCATGGGATCTTCCTGCTTTGGCCTCCTGAGTAGCTGGGACTACAAGTGTGTGCCACCACACCTGGCTAACTCTTAAATTTTTTGTAGAGATGGGGGTCTCACTATGTTGCCCAGGCTAGTCTCAAATTCCCAGCCTCACATGATCCTCTTGCCTCAGCCTCCCAAAGTGTTGGGATTACAGGCGTGTGAGCCAGCACACCCAGGCAATAGTAAATTTGTAAGTGCTGCAGTAGGGAAGCATCTGGTGATGATTCTAAAAGTACAGTTCATATGTGCAGTCTAATATGCAGTTCTTGGAATTATCCAGGCTCGCCAAATTTGTAAGTGCTGTAATTTTAACTGGATTCAGCACACATCTAGACTTACTTTCTCTATAGGAAGGCATTTTTTAAAAACTATACCTGAAGGGTATCAAAACTACGATGCTAAATTAAATATTAATCTATATTATATATTGGGTTTTCATGTGCTAATAAAAAGCAAAGTTTTAGAATATACTTTTTGCAAACAACAGCAGAGGCAAGCATAGATACTGTTTGCTTAGTTTACTCTTTCTGCTTCAATCATATGTCTGAATGCAGACAAATACATATTTATAATATACTCACACATTTATAAAAATTTATATAAAACTGGCGGGGCGTAGTGGCTCATGCCTGTAATCCAAGCACTCTGGAGGCCAAGGCGGGTGGATCACCTGAGGTTGGGAGTTCAAGACCAGCCTGACCAACATGGTGAAACCCCGTCTTAAAAAAAAAAAAAAAGGCCGGGCGCGGTGGCTCAAGCCTGTAACCAGCACTTTGGGAGGCCGAGGTGGGTGGATCACGAGGTCAAGAGATCGAGACCATTCTGGTCAACATGGTGAAATCCCGTCTCTACTAAAAATACAAAAAATTAGCTGGGCATGGTGGCGTGTGCCCGTAATCCCAGCTACTCAGGAGGCTGAGGCAGGAGAATTGCCTGAACCCAGGAGGTGGAGGTTGCAGTGAGCCGAGATCGCGCCATTGTACTCCAGCCTGGGTAACAAGAGTGAAACTCCATCTCAAAAAAAAAAAAAAAAAAAAAAAAAAAATATATATATATATATATATAAATTAAAAAAAATAAAAAATTTCCATAAAACAGTAAATATGTTCTGACTCTTGGTTTTTTATGTGCTAAGCAGCATAAAAATTGTTAGACTTTTGAGAAATATCCTTTACAAATTATGAAGATTAATATGCAGCTATATAAAAATCTAAGAAAGCACTGAGCATTACCCTGCGAATATTAAACCACTTAAGTTGGTTGGAGGAGCTCTGACATTAACTAGCCTTGTAACCACAGACAAAACACTTTATTTCTAAGAGTCTTTTTTTCCCATTGGCAAAATGAGGGGGTTGAATTTCAGCACTTGAACTAGCACTACCACTTACAAAAGAAAACTTTTTTAACTTCTAACCTTTGACTCAATTGAAGGTTTCCTAAGGAGACACAATATGTAAAAGAATAAAATCAGAGCTGCTTCTGCTTAATCAGGAGTTTGGACTGCTGGGAGAATATATGGCCTGGAACCAGGGGTCCCCAAATCCCGGGGCTACAGACTGGTAACTGTCCATGGCCTGTTAGGAACCAGGCCGCTCCACAGGAGGTGAGCAGCAGGCAAGTGGGCATTACCACCTGAACTCCGCCTCCTGTCACATCAGCAGTGGCATTAGATTCTCATGGGAGTGTGAACCTTACTGTGAACTTTGCATGTGAGGAATCAATGCTGAACGCTCCTTATAAGAATCTAATGCCTGATGATCTGAGGTGGAAAAGTTTCATCCTGAAACCACCCCTCCCGACTTGTGAAAAAAATTGTCTTCCACGAAACCTGTCCCTGGTGTCAAAAAAGTTGAGGACTCACTCAGGAGGCTGAGGCAGGAGAATTGCCTGAACCCAGGAGGCGGAGGTTGCGGTGAGTCGAGATCGCGCCATTGCACTCCAGCCTGGGTAACAAGAGCGAAACTCCGTCTCAAAAAAAAAAAAAAAAAAAAAAGTTGAGGACTGCTGCCCTAGACTATTCCTCTACAGAGTGCAGAGAAAGTTTGAAAGCCAGTGAACTAGAGCTAAGATCCAAGCCATCAGTTGGAGAGCTGGATCTTTACTGAGCCCTTGTAAGGCTGAGATTCTAGGAGGCTATGAGGGATTACAAACTCAAATGCCTTTAGGAATGAGTCAAGTAAACAAATGAGGAATAAGCAGGCTGGGAGCAGTGGGGATTGAAGCAAACTGGAAAGTACATATCCTTATTTAAAGGGAGCTTGTTACCAGGGGTGTAGGTCCAGGGTTACTAGGTCATTTTGTTTTTAAAATTGAAGCAAACTGAAAAGTTACATGTCCTGTTTAAAGGGAACATCTTAATAGACTGTAGGTCCAGGGTCACTAGGTCATTTTGTTTTTAAAAGACTCTGGATTTTGTCCAAAATCTTGCAAATTTTGTTAGGCAGGCAAAACAAAATACATCATTGTCAGACTGGCACATGTGTTAGATGGTAACAATGTTAGTGCTGGATCACAGAACTCTGAAATGCAAATATCTTCATTTACATAACATATCCTATAAAAACAGGGCTTGTCTATGCCTAATCGGGGTCTTAATTTGAATTCCAGTGCTGGATTCCTGTTGCTCACATTTCTTTTCTCTTGATCCAGTATTTCACATTTTGCTTCACATTTTACATGGAGTCAAGAACCAAACACTGACTTGACTTTACTAAACCAAACAGCATTTTAATTTTTCTAAGAATCAGGGTTTTACTGTTAAACCAAATAACCTAGATTTTCTTAATACTTCACTATAGGTATTTAAAATTTTGATCTAAAAAAAGGCCAGATATACTTTAATTTTGTTTTCCCAATACAAATAAATTATACACATTTATTGTCTACTTATACTCTTCCCTGTGCTAACCCCCATTCACTGCATGCTTACTATATACTGAGGATTGAAAACAACATACGAGAAAAGATCGTAAGGAGGCTCCAGTCTCACAAAGGAGACAGATAATTAGGTAATTAAAATAAGACATGAAAATATTATGGTAACTATAAACTGGGTGCTATGGGAACACTAACCTGGGATGGGGGCTGGGAAGGGGAGAAGACAGGAAAAGGATGCCTAGCTAATGTGCTATTTGTCTAACTTGGAAGCTGAATTTCCTTTTAGTTCAATGAAATCTATATTCTTCGGACTTAGAAACTAAATAAGCCTTTTGTTCTAACGTTCTGAGATTTAATAAACAAGGTAGAGTTTATCATATTGATAATTTGCAGTTTAACAAATTTCAATCATCTTCTTTATCTTCAGCTTTTCTCCCCGAAGAGACTGAATCACTGAGTTCTCAAAAACTTTATTCCTTCCCTTGAAGTTGCCCTCTCTAGATTTTTTCTACTATCACTAATTTTCTTTTTTCTTTTTGAGACGGAGTCTCATTCTGTCACCCGGGATGCAGTGCAGTAGCGCAATTTTGGCTCACTGCAACCTCCACCTCTCAGGTTCAAGCAATTCTTGGGCCTCAGCCTCCCGAGTAGCTGGGAATACAGGCATGCGCCACCATGCCTGGCTAAATTTTGTATTTTTAGTAGCGATGGGGTCTCACCATTTTGACCACGCTGGTCTCAAACTCCTGACCTCAAATGATCCACCTGCCTCGGCCTTCCAAAGTGCTGGGATTACAGGTGTGAGCCACCAAGCCCGGCCTACTACTACTAATTTTACTGATAGGAGATCAAGATTACAAATTTTTTGAATACAGTTGCCCCACAGTGTTGTATGAGGATAGAATATTAAAGAGTGAAAAAGGACATGAGATTAATTTTATGCTCACAACTGAACACTACAGTACGGAACTTTTATGCAATAAATGTTTAAAGCAAAAATTGTTATAAATAAAGAGAAATGGAAAGAAGTGCCAAAACTTGATTGGTCCACAAGACACACAGAAAGTAAAAACAAACAAACAAACAAAAACTCCAAATAAAAAAAGAAAAAAAAAGACAAACAGAGACTAAAAGAGGAAAGAAGGAGAACACAGTGAGATGACTTGTAGTAAACATGGCAGAGAAGAGGTGAAACAGAATTATCCTCCCCAATTCTTTTTCTCTTACTATATAATTTCGTTTTTATATTTTTAATTAAATTTTTTTTCTTTTTTTTTGTGTTGCTCCTTGCAGAGAGGGCTTTCCTAAAGGTGTGTGCCCAGAGCAGTCTCCTCCATTCTTAACAAGTAACCCTAA
This sequence comes from Saimiri boliviensis, assembly GCF_048565385.1. NCBI lineage: Eukaryota > Metazoa > Chordata > Mammalia > Primates > Cebidae > Saimiri > Saimiri boliviensis. The sequence continues at coordinate 10,416,061 of NC_133453.1, forward strand.
TGTAGTAAAAACCAGCAAAAAACTGTCGTAGTGCTGAACAAACAAGTGAAGAGGTGCAGTGTAAAATCATAAACTTTAAAAAGTGGCAGCTAAAAGAAGAAAAAAAGATTACAGAGCAGTAAAATGTTATTCCTAAATCTTGTTTTAAATACCACCAAAGAAGTAATCTGAAAAGGATATATACTGTATGATTAAACTAAAAGTGTGGAGACGGTTTAATTAGGATGAGTAGTAAGTTCAGGAGATCTACAGTACAGCATGACTACAGTTAATAATAATGTACTGTATATTTGAAAAATGTTTAAAGATATCTTAAATTTTCTCACAACAAAAAAATGATAAGCATGTAAGGTAACGGCTATGTTAATTAGCTTGCTTTAACCATTTTACTATATGTATCAAAGCATCATGTACACTGTATATACAATTTCTATTTGTCAACCCTACCTTAATAAAATAGATAAAAACAAATTTTTAAAAAAGAAAAAGAATGAACAAAGGAATATCACTACAGATTCCACAGACATTGGAAAAATAAGAAGATATTATGAAAAACTTTCAATACATTTGAAACTTTATTTATTAAAACAAAACTACGGTTATAGTAAAAAGGTCAGGGGCTTGTGGGGGAGGGCAAGGAGGGATGAACAGGTTAAGCACAGGGAATTTTTAGGGTAGTGAAACTATTCTGTATGATACTGTTATGGCAGATATCTGGCATTAAACATTTGTCAAAGCTTATAAAATGTACAATACAAAGAGTGAACTCTAACGTAAACTAAGGACTTTAGTTAGTAATAATGTGTCAATATTGGCTCATCAATTGTAAGCAAATATACCACACTAACACAAGATGCCAATAACAGGAGAAATGGGAGGGGCAAAGGGGACATACGGAAACTCTGCATATCTTGCTCATTTTTTTTCTGTAAATCTAAAAATTTTTAAAAGTCCAATTAAAAAAATTACTGATAAAAATCCAGTCAATTAAGTGTCTAGACTTAGTAGAGATAACCTAAGAATTAAAAAGCTGCAATAAAAGAAATGGTGGTGAGCAATGAATCCATTTAAATATGAAACTAAGACCATACAGTTGTGAGAATTATGATTTCTGAAGACAATGTAAACATCACAAATCATTGACAACATAAACATAATACTAAAATATTGGAAGGTAGTGAAGAATGAGAAGGGAGAAACTATGGATGTTCACATATGCAGCTTGTAAATGGTAGGGAATCAGTACCATATAGAATTGAAATGGTTTATTTTACCTAAAATATTTATAGAATATTTTCCTTATCTATAAATAGTTACAAGGAAGTACTTTTTAAATTAAAAAGAAAGAGAAAAGTAAACTATGCCTCAACACTAAAACTTTAAGCAGAAAAATCTCAACTTCTTAGAAAATGAAAACCAACCAAACAAAAAACCCTATTAGACAAATAGGTTAAAGAGAGGAACTTTACCTCAAAATTTAGAAAAGAACACCAAAGTTATAAAACAGCAAATAATAAAGATCAAAAATAATTTACAAAAAAAGAACAGAATAAGTACATAAACAGAGAAATTACTGGCAAATCTAATAAAGAAAAAAGATTAATCAAATTAGGAAGGAAATGTGGATTATTTTTTTAAAAAGAAAGAGGCCATATGAGGGAGAGTATCGAAAACTATAAAAGACTCTGAAAACTTTGGTATGATTAAAACACTCATAGCAAGTAGAAAACCCAAAAAGATAAATAAAAATTTACGACAGTTATCAAAAATGGCAGCTTCTTTTCCTGATCTCCTTCATTACAAATATACATACATTCCTAGTTGACTGAGGAAACAATGACTGCAACAAATAAGGCAGTGTTTTCCTTAGAATACAAATGACTAATAAAAGTGAAAAAAAAAATTCTCCCTTATTAATAGGACTGCTATAAAAATCCTGAGATGTTATTCCTCACCTTTCAAGTGAGCAAAAATAAAAAGGATTATATTCCACCTGAATAGGGCACCTTAAGAAAAAGAATCACATAGTTGAACAATGAAGCATGTATATGCTCTTCTCTTATCCTATTGAGAGGTCACCAGTAATGTTGAGGAATATACCAAATGAACTCCAAGTCTAAGAAACTAAAGCATACCACTCTATCTTTTGAAACAGACTATGGTGTTATGGTGAAGACTGAGAATTCTGGAGCCAGATGGCACAGTGTGGTATGTATGCATTGTTTAGGTAATATCTTATTTCATAAGTGATTTAGCGCCCAGAATTTGTTTAAAATATGTTTTCTTCAAAAATGTTTCAATGTCAACTTGTTTAAAATGCATGTAATACTAAGAAAACTAAAGGAAAAATAAATTGGCTGGGCACAGTGGTTCACATCTATAATCCCAGTACTTTGGAAGGTCGAGGTGGGAAGACTGCTCCAGTCCAGAGTTCAAGACAAGCCTGGGCAACATAGTGAGAGGCTTAGTGAGATCCTATCTCTACAAAAATTTATACAATTAGGTGGGTGTGGTGACATCTACCTGTAATCTCAGTTACTTGGGAGGCTGAGGCAAGAGATTGTTTGAGCCTGGGAGGTTAGAGTAAACTACCCTTCACCATGTCTGTGCCACTGCACTCCGGCCAGGGTGACAGAGTGAGGCACTGTCTTAAATTAAAAAGCAAAACAAAACAAAAAAACCAACCAACAGTAACTTTACTTAGTGATAGGCATTATTCTAATTGCTTTGCATGTATTTTAATTTTTTTTTGTTTTTGAGGCAGAGTCTCACTCCATCACCCAGGTTGCAGTGCAGTGGAACAATCTCAGTTCACTGCAACCTTGCCTCCTGGGTTCAAATGATTCTCCTGCCTTAGCCTCCTGAGTAGCTGGGATGAGAGGCACATACCACCATGCCCGGCTAACTTTTTTCGATTTTTAGTAGAGATGGGGTTTCACCATGTTGGCCAGGCTAGTCCTGAACTCAGGAGTTCTGGTCCTCACTTGATCCTCAGGTGATCCACCTGCCTTGGCCTCCCAAGTATTGGGATTACAGGGGTGAGCCACTGCGCTGGGTGGCTTTGCATGTCTTTTAAATCTTCCCAACACTACGAGGTAGACTTACAAGAGTGGAAAATCACTTCGCAAGGTCACACAGCTTACACTGCAAAGGGACTAGAATTCAAATCGTAACAGTCTGTACTCTTTCTTTTTTGGAGAAGGAGTTTCACTCTTGTCCCCCAGGCTGTAGTGCAGTGGGTGTGATCTTGGTTCACTGCAACTTCCATCTCCTGGGTTCAAGCAATTCTCCTGCCTCAGCCTCCTGAGTAGCTGGAATTACAGGCATCTGTCACCATGCCCAGCTAATTTGGGTATTTGTAGTAGAGAAAGGGTTTCACCATGTTGGCCAGGCTGGTCTCAAACTCCTGACCTTAAGTGATCCACCTGGCTAGGTCTTCCAAAGTGCTGGAATTACGGGCATGAGCCACTGCGCCTGGCCAACAGCCTGTATTCTTAAATGTACATGATCTCTATGAACTGCAGGCTCCAAATTTTCTCCAGGAATAATTTGCCTCAGATTCAATTTCCATTATGTCATACAGGTAGAGCAGATAGTTACTTTATTAGATTTAGTTTAAATAAATATATCTTGAAGACTTAAAACATTTACCTGCATCTAGTATGCCCTGGGCCAGAATAGCGCCAAACTTGGCCATGACATCATCGTGCTTATCATTGATGACTTTGGAATACAGCTGTCTGAACTGATTCACCTGAAGAAGCAAGAGAAAGACTTTACATTTGTGGTACCATTTTAGAACAGGGAATATATTGTTCCAATGATAATGAGACTTAGTTCTGAGTTTCATAAAGCTCAAGAGAGAGATAAGGACCAGACTTGAAGGCAGAGCAGTTCCGTGGTTGAAATCATGGTGTTATGATTTTTTTTAGTGTGGGAGCACCAGCTCTGTCTTCAATCCTCATTCCACATTGTATGTTTTAAGGTCAAAGGAATGTTGAATGTGATTTCATACATTACCACTGTTAGTCAGCAGGCCTAAAGAGTCCAAGCAAACACTAAGGCTTTCATTGCACTTTGAGTTATAGCTATTCTGTTCACCACCAACCTTGCAGGTTTCCTAAAAAGCAGAGTATATCAGTTCCACCTTAAAGTAAACTACCCTTCACCAAAGCTGTGTGAGGTATATTTTGGATTAAGTATATTCACGTAAAGATTTTCTGGGGACTTGTCAGAATCTCTACTCTTACCAAAAGGAGCATATCAAAATGGAAAATCTCACTTAGGGTGGGATTACTGATAATTCTTTTTTTTTTTTAAATTGACACGGAGTTTCACTTTGTTGCACCGGCTGGAGTGCAGTGGCTTGATCTTGGCTCACTGCAACCTGTGCAGCCCGGGTTCAAGCGATTCTCTTGCCTCAGCCTCCCGAGAAGCTGAGACTACAGGCGTCCGCCACCATATACGGCTAATTTTTGTATTTTTAGTAGAGATGGAATTTCACCATGTTGGCCAGGCTGGTCTCAAATTCCTGACCTCAAGTGATCTGCCCGCCTCTGCCTCCCAAAGTGCTGGGATTACAGGCGTGAGCCACCACACCTGGCCACTGGTAATTCTTTATCCTTTCTGCATTTTCTAAAATTAGTATGTATTACTTTTATGATTAGAAAATATATTTATAAAATATATTCTGTATGAATAAAGAGAGTGATTCCTTTAAATCTGTTTGGGTGACAATAAGTAAACTACTTTATGCTTCTTCTATGTCTTACACTTCTCTGTTTTCCCAACAGTGCTTTTCAAATGGTAGGCACCCAGGAAGAAGTCGGCTTGTTCAAGAAGCACATAATCATGGAGCTCCCCAAATCTGCCAAAAGCAGAAAATATCAAATTTGAGTTTCCTAATATAATGACTTTATCTGCATTACATATTCTTTCAGAATCTTTTACCCCTTTTCATTTGTATTGGTCTGGGAGGCCACAATGTGATATAGTGGCAGAATAATAGAATTATACAACCCTGGCTTATTAGCTGTTTGGGTAAGTTACTACCTTTTATGAGCCTCAGTATCATCATCTCTACAGAGATGTTAGCACCTACCTTACATGGCTATTAAAGGATTATATGAGGTCACATTTATGTAGTGTAATGTATAAGGGTCATCTCACAGTTCAAAAAGCATGACTGTCTCACCATACAGGGGAAGAATCCTACCAATTCCTCCTATTATCTCTGCAATCTAAATGCTACTAACAAAATAATATTCCTTGAACATGGTTCTCATTTTTTATTCACAGGCAGCAATAGAATATAGTGGGGAAACAAGGAACAAACTCTGCCACTACCTAGCACACAACCACTAAAGTCACTTACTTCTCTAGGATTTATCTCTTTAACTATAAAACCTAGCATAATTAAATCATCACTAAATTCCCCTCTACTTTAAAAAATTCTCATGTGGCCGGGTGTGGTGGCTCATGCCTGTAATCCCAGCACTTTGGGAGGTTAAGGTGGGACGATCTCCTAAGGCCAGGAGTTCAGGAGTTTGAGACCAGCCTGCCCAACATGGTGAAACCCTGTCTCTACTAAAAATACAAAAAATTAGCTGTCATGGTGGCAGGCACCTGTAATCCCAGCTACTTGGGAGGCTGAGGCAGGAGAATCACTTGAGCCCAGCAAGCGGAGGTTGCAGTGAGCCGAGATCGCGCCACTGCACTCCTGCCTGGGCAATAAGAGTGAAACTCCGTCTCAAAAAAAAAAAAAAAAAAAAAAAATCTCCCGTTTGACACTTTTATTCTGGTTCGACAGATCAAGTTCCTTTGATTCTGAACATGTTTTAGATCAACACTTACATTACCTCATATAGGATGGAAATTTTACGTGGTAAAGGTTCAATTTTATCAGCATTAATTTGCTTATGGTAGTTTTTGTGGCCTTTTTCATTACCACTGACACTGTAAGACTGCAAGTCCCTATCTTAAGACAACAGTATGGTAATAGAGATAGACTACTACTCACAAATATGTTATGCTATAAAATATCATATATACCGTGATTTATTTTAGAACTGTAGGAGCTTAATTCTATTTCCAAAGAGGGTACTTGTCAATGATGGGAGAAGCTTTCCTGTACCAGGCCTCAGACCAAATAATATTGCTAATAGGAGCTCCAGATTCTATACTTACAATGCAATATTTTGATGTGGTTTTATATATGATACCTAATATTTACATGTTCAAGTAACTGTTAATGGTGAATTTTTTTGTTTGTTTGTTTGTTTGTTTTTTAGAGACAGGGTCTTTTGACATTGTTCAGTCTGGCCTCCTAGACACAAGCGATCCTCCTGCCTCAGCCACTGTGCCCATCTTAATGGTGGATTTCATTTAACAAGAAAAACAAAAGATATATTAATAAAGAGCAGAGTTGGGTTCTTAGAGCAAAATAGTTCCAAGGACCTAAAAAAGAACATTACCCTTGTTAAATGTGAACCTTTGATCCAGGGATATGTACATGTTCCTGGGTTTATGTTGTGAGCATGAGACAGCAAGAGCTAGCTACTGAGAGAAGCAAAGCAAAGATGTACTGGAGATACTTCAACTAAGAGGGCAATGTGTGGAGCTACGTGTTAGGGATGTGACATATATTAATGGTTACATAAAACATTTCCTTTGGAAATTTCCATTGTGAATTTCACAAAATATCTGAGAAATTTCTCTTCTGAATTCCTTTGAAAGGGGTTTATAATTCTTGATGAAATTCACATTTGATCTTTGTTTTTGAGCCATTCCCACTTTATTTCATGGACTGGTTTTGCAACCTTGCAACTAAGACTCTCTGTAGCCTTGAGAAGCTACTCTTCTTCAGAGTTTCTCAACAAATTTTTCTTTTTGACAACACGCTGTATACCATCCCCAAAATGTCAATTTTGTCTTGTTGGCAATTATCAGATAAAGGAAAGATGATATAAACTGTAGTCTATGAAATTTTTTACCACTTGCTTAATAACAGAAAACAATGAAATTAAGAATTCTTGCCGGGCGCGGTGGCTCAAGCCTGTAATCCCAGCACTTTGGGAGGCCGAGGCGGGTGGATCACGAGGTCAAGAGATCAAGACCATCCTGGTCAACATGGTGAAACCCCGTCTCTACTAAAAATACAAAAAAATTAGCTGGGCATGGTGGCACGTGCCTGTAATCCCAGCTACTCAGGAGGCTGAGGCAGGAGAATTGCCTGAACCCAGGAGGCGGAGGTTGCGGTGAGCCGAGATCGCGCCATTGCACTCCAGCCTGGGTAACAAGAGCAAAACTCCGTCTCAAAAAAAAAAAAAAAAAGAATTCTTATGCTGAGTAACAACTTTGCTATAAAGAGTAGTGTTTCCTGTTTTGAGTTTCATACTGTCAATTTTGCTTTTTTAGTCAGTGGTATATACATTTACATTTATCTACCCAGTTTATATTAATGGCAAAGGCTACTAGCTGTGACTTCATTTTGACATTTTAATCAGTGTCTAAGATTCTGATATAACCGGAAGATGGGAGTGTGCCCCATGTATTTGTACTAGCTAAGACTTGGTTCAACAACAGTTCCTGCAACGATTATCCAACTCCTGAAGGACTCTGCTGTTTTTGGAACACAGATTATAATTGTAAAATCAATGAAATCCTACAGCAGAGGATGGGAAGACAGAACATTTGTCTTGCTGATAATACAATTAACATGAAAGTAACATTATGAGATCAAAGTGAATAAATATGTATGTATTACTGTTAGAAGAGGTGCATTCCATGCCCTAAATTTGTTTCTTTAATGATACTACTCAGTTGGATAACCTCTAAATGTTCAGTTGAAGATCAAAAGCAGAAATAAGAGATATAAATATGATAGCTGTTGTATTTAAAAACAAAAAGAAATGTGGTATGTTTGGAAAGATGTTTTCTTCTAGAAGATGTAATATATTAAGTAACATGTTATAAAAACAGGATGAGAAGTCAGATTCTATCTTTGTAATAATACAGTTTTTAAAGTCCTGAAAACAATTCTGAGATAGAAAAAGCAGCACTAAATAAATGAAGCAAAAATGATAGCAAATGTTTAGAACTTGAAATTTATTAACAAAGCTTCATAAAATTAGAATGAATAATCAATGAGTTCTGGAAATGTTTCTTTTCTCTACCTCAAGTCTACTTTCCTGAAAATAAGGGTGGTGTTCTATATTTGCTCGGTGAGGCAGAAGACAGAATGCCAAGTTTTTTCTGTTGTCAATTTTTTGCCTACTTCCCATATGTGAGCAGAATTAATACATGGATACCGAAGTCCCTAGCTTTAAGAATTATAAGATCTGAAACTGTTGTGTAATCTATACATGTCTATTTAGTATATCAAGTGTGCTAATTTTGGTACATGTATTAAAAGTAAGGTACATGCATTTTTTTAGTAGAATGAGAAGTTTTGGATGAAGTGACAAGACACATTAGATATCAAACACTAACAACCTGAGGATTGAGAGATTATCATGAGAGATTTTTATTTTATTTTTTGAGACAGGGTCTTGCTCTGTCACCCTATGGCTCAATACAACCTCGGCCTCCTGGGCTTAAGTGATCCTCCCACCTCAGTCTCCCAAATAGCTGGGACCACAGGTGCAAGCCACCATGCCTAGCTAATTCCTTTTTAATTCTCTGTAGCAATGGGGCCTCTCTATGTTGCCCAGGCTAGTCTTGAACTCCTGGCTCAAGTGATCCACCCACCTCAGCCTCCCAAAGTACTGGCATTACAGGAATGAACCACCGTGCTTGGCTCATGAGTGAATTTTAAAACAGGTGTCTGAAATCTATTATGGAGTCACCCACAGGGTGGGTATGGATTGTGGAGGATATATCAAGAGGATCTCTGGGGCAAGCTGGGTTGTGAGTCTTTCCCCCTCACTCCAAGTTTACAGAAAGGGGCTTCAGAGGGTCCACTTGGCGTGCACAATATGATCAGGAGCTGCTGTATACTGAGGCACTAGCTATCAGCTGAGGTATTAGAACTGACAGCCTATTATATTCCTATCCAGAAGCGCTAAATGTGCCAAGGGTGTTTCTGAGGGGCAGATGTGGGTCAAGTAGAAAAAAAAGCTGCCTTGGAGCCATTTGAAACTCCACCCAAAAAGCCTGCCCAGGAGGGCAATGACATTCCTAAAGAGAATATGGATGTACTCATTTCTAAACTAAGATTGTATGTACGATACAAAGGGACTGCAGACTTTTTTTTTATTACCTTAAAAAGATCAAAAAAGTCATGGACTGGTTAATTTTGCATCCTGTATTATCAGAGGAAAAAGTTATCCCACTGAATACATTTTAAAAGGACAGTGAAAGGCCAAAAAAGTTGATTTTAACAACCCAAGAGTTCTAATTTTTCAAGTACAGTTATACACTTAATTAACAAAGGGACCATTAAGTCTGTAAAAAATACATTTAAAGTGCATTACATATTAAAAGTTTCCCCATTCCCTTATACTCCAAATGCTCTTTACTTTTACTTTCTGTGACTTCAGTGTTCACCATATGTGAAGTAAAATAATGTCCTGAAAAGAAGGTAAGTTACTTAAGAAAGGGCCAAACCATCTCTCTTCCAGGGAATTCCTTTGTTTGCTCACCTTTGGACAAGTGATTTCAGTCTGCTGGATCATGATGAGAGCTGAAGCTATAAGTGCCCCTTGCCTCACGTAGTTCACAGGGTCATTTGTCATTGGTTCTAGCAAATTAATGGCTTCCTGAAAGAATTAAAAAAAAAAAAAAAAAAAAAACGCACACACACACCTTTTAAATAAAGTTGATATGGCTGAATTTTCATTTTATAGTCATATGCCACATAACAACATTCTGGGCAATGACAGACTGCACATATAACGGTAGTCCCATAAGATTATAAGGGAGTTGAAAAATTCCTATTGCCTAAGTGACTTCTTGATGATGTTGGCCCTGTGCAGGCCTAGTCTAAGTGCGTGTCTTAGTTTTTAACAAGAAAGTTTTAAAAATAAAAATAAATCATTTTGAAAACAGAAAAAAAAACTTACCAAATATAAAGAAAAAATATTTTTGTACAGCTGTACAACAGGTTTGTGTTTTAAACTAAGTGTTATTACAAGAGTCAAAAAATTAAAAATAATTAAAAACATAAAAAAGGTAAGCTAAGATCAATTATTGAAGAAAGTATTTACACATTTAGTAGCTGAAGCGTACAGTGTTTTTAACAGTGACAACAGTGTCCTTGGCCCTCATTCACTCAACACTCACTCACTGACTCACCCTGAGCAAGTTCTAGTCTTGTAAGTTCCATTCACATTTAAGTGCCCTATATAGTTGTATGATTTTTATCTTTTATACTGCATTTTTACTGTACCTTTTCTATGTTTAGATATACCAATAGCACACTGTGTTATAACTGCCTGGTATTCAGTATAGTAACTTGATGTACAGGTTTGTATCCTGGAAGCAACAGACCATCACCATCTATGTTTGTGTAAGTATACCCTATGATGTTTGTACAATTACGAAAATTGCCGAATGAAGCATTTCTCAGGACATATCTCTGTTCTTAAATGATGCACGACTACAGCTACTGTCACTCTAAGTCAGTATTTTCATCCAACAGCATAGTAAGAAATTAATTAACAACTACGTAAATGTAATAGTTTAGAACTGGTTATGCTTTACGTAAATTTCAGTATAACTGAGGGTAAGTGAAAAGGAAGCTTTAGAATCTGAGAGCTCCTGTCTTGAGGTGAGAGGTCATAAAAAATTAAGAGAAAATGGGGATTAACATTTGATAAGCACCTATTACTTTTCAGATACAGTACTAGGTATTTTACATATTATTCGATATAACTCTCTTACTCCTAAAACAAAAAAACAGCACAAAACAATCTTTATAAACAAAGAAACTGAGAGTTACAAAGGTTAAACAACTTGTTCAAAGTCAAGTAAGTACTGATAGCAAACCCAGGCCAGTCTGAATCCAAAATTTGTATTATAATTCAACCTCAATCAGGCTGGGCATGGTGGCTCATGCCTGTGATCCCAGCACTTTGGGAGGCCAAGCTGGGCAGATTAATTGAGGCCAGGAGTTTGAGAACAGCCTGGCCAACACAGTAAAACCCCATCTCTACTAAAAATAAAAAAAATCAGCTGTGTGTGGTGGTGCATGCCTGTAATGCCAGCACTTTGGGCGGCAGGCAGATTATCTGAGGTCAGGAGTTCATGACTAGCCTGGCCAACATGGTGAAATCCTGTTTGTACTAAAAATACCATAAAAATTAGCCAGGCTTGGTGGTGAGTGCCTGTAGTCCCAGCTACTTGGGAGGCTGAGGCGGTAGAATTGTTTGAACCCAGGAGATGGAAGTTGCAGTGAGCTGGGATCATGCCATTATACTCCAGCCTTGGCAACAAGAGCAAAACTCCACCTCAAAACAAAAACAAAAACAAAAATAAAAACAAAAAAAACCCTCTTACAAATGTTAGGGTAAGATTGGGTGCAATGGCTCACGCCTGTAATCCCAACACTCTGAGAGGCAAGGTGGGAGGATCGCTCGATTGCTTCATCCCCAGGAGTTCAAGATCAGCCTGGGCAACATAGTTGACCCTGTCTCTAACATAAGAAAGAAAAAAGAAAAATAGTAATAAACAAATATTACAGTAAGGTAATATCTCAGATGATTTTATAAGACCTAATTAAAAAAATTAAATCAAGACAAAAACCCCCAAAACTTTCCAAACAAAAGATTTTACTAGCAGGCCGGGTGCAGTGGCTCATGCCTGTAATCCCAGCACTTTGGAAGGCTGAGGTGGGCGGATCACCTGACATTGGGAGTTCGAGACCAGCCTGACCAACATGGAGAAACCCTGTCTCTACTAAAAATACAAAATTAGCTAGGTGTGGTAACGCATGCCTGTAATGCCAGCTTCTCAAGAAGCTGAGGCAGGAGGATCACTTGAACCCACGAGGTGGAGGTTGCAGTGAGCCGAGATTGTGCCATTGCACTCCAGCCTGAGCAACATGAGCAAAACTCCATCTCAAAAAAAAAAAAAAAAAAAAAAAAAAAAGATTTTATTAGCATCTAACTAGTAGAATAGCAAAACAAATGAAATAATAGACTAGAATTGATTTCATGATCGCACTTCCTAAGACCACAAGCGATGAGATTTTCCAAAATATTTATGAAGTGTAAGCCACCGCACCCGATCTTTTTATTTTTTTGAGATGGCTCACTGCAACCTCCACCTCCTGGGTTCAGGCAATTCTCCTGCCTCAGTCTCCTGAGTAGTTGGTATTATAGGCAAGTGCCACCGTGCCCAGCTAATTTTTCTATTTTTAGAAGAGACAGAGTTTTGCCATGTTGCCCAGGCTTGTCTCAACTGAGCCACTGTGCCTGGCCAAAAATAGCTATTTTTATTCCCAGCCTCAATAATGTTTTATGTGATTAGAAAAACTTACACAATACCAATATTCTTTATTGGAAAAAAAGTCAAGCAAATTAATTTTTTTTTTTAGATTCCTGGAATCAATCCATAAACTTAGAACTATGTTTTGTTTTGAGTTTGAACAGATGATAAAAAGTAACTCCTTTCTCTGATGAAAAGGCACTGGGAGTATAGCTATGCTCTCAGTTTTTTTTTTTAATGGCATTTCACTCTTGTTGCCCACTCTGGAGTGCAGTGGTGTGATAAGTGCTAGAATTAAAGGCGTGAGCCGCCCTGCCTGGCCATGGCACTGGGAGCATAGCCATGCTCTCAGTCTTATGCACACACACTGTTAAAAAGTTCACTTCTGGGATGTGGCCAAGATTTGTGCATATGTGCTATGAGAGGCAAAGTGTCATGAATATGTTATTGCTGTGAATTATGAATACTTGTTATTTAAACAATAGCACATTTCTTTATGAATCTCATGATGAATTATGTTTTCTAATCATCATCTTGCCTTATTCAGTTCTTTTTTTGTAACATTTTAGGGCTTAACAAATACCAGGTTACCTATTAAGGTTAGATATGAGAAAATAGGTAAATAGCACATCAGATTTGCTTAAAACAGAAATGTTATCAAATCAGCTGATTTTCAGGGCTTCAGAAGAGAAACTTGTTTTTCAGAATACTAATTATACAAATTAAACATATAAAATAATCATATAAAATAACCGAAATAGTTCTTTAACAACAACAATAACAAAAACTACTTTCTTTTCTTTTTTTTTTTTTTGAGACGGAGTTTCGCTCTTGTTACCCAGGCTGGAGTGCAATGGCGCGATCTTGGCTCACCGCAACCTCCGCCTCCTGGGTTCAGGCCAATTCTCCTGCCTCAGCCTCCTGAGTAGGTGGGATTACAGGTAGACTTTTTGTATTTTTAGTAGAGACGGGGTTTCACCATGTTGACCAGGATGGTCTTGATCTCTTGACCTCGTGATCTACCCGCCTCGGCCTCCCAAAGTGCTGGGATTACAGGCTTGAGCCACCGCGCCCGGCCCTACTTTATTTTCTTTATGTTTTGTTCTTCTTTTTATTCTTTTAAAGAAATCAATGGGTCAGGTGCAGTGGCTCATGCCAGTAATCTCAGCACTTTGGGAGGCTGAGGCAGGAGGATCGCTTGATCCCAAGGGTTTGGGACCAGCCTGGGCAACATAGCGAGACCCCTTTCCTTCTCTATGAAAAATAAAAATTAGCCGGGCGCGGTGGCTCAAGCCTGTAATCCCAGCACTTTGGGAGGCCAAGGCGGGTGGATCACGAGGTCGAGAGATCAAGACCATCCTGGTCAACATGGTGAAACCCCGTCTCTACCAAAAATACAAAAAATTAGCTGGGCATGGTGGCGCGTGCCTGTAATCCCAGCTACTCAGGAGGCTGAGGCATGAGAATTGCCTGAACCCAGGAGGCGGAGGTTGCGGTGAGCCGAGATCGTGCCATGGCACTCCAGCCTGGGTAACAAGAGCGAAACTCCGTCTCAAAAAAAAAAATAAATAAATAAATAAAAAAAAATTAGCCGAGTGTGTTGGCATATGCCTGTAGTCCCAGCTACTCAGTGGGCTGAGGTCAGAGCATCACTTGAGCCCAGAAGTTCGAGGCTGCAGTGGGCAGTGTTCCTGCCACTGCATTTTGGCCCAAGCAACAGAGCAAGACTCAAGCAAACCAAAAAAAGAAAAAAAAAAAAAAAAAAGACCAGGAGCAGTGGCTCATGCCTGTAATCCCAATGCTTTGGGAGGCTGAGGCAAGGGGATCACCTGAGGTCAGCGGTTCAAGACCAGCCTGGCCAACATGGTGAGACTTCACCACTGCACTCCAGCCTGGGTGACAGAGCGAAACTCCACCTCAAAAACAACCACCACCACCCCCCGCCCCAAAATCAATGATTTAAAAAAAAAAATTCAAAAGCATTGTTTCAGCTATAGCTATCCATGTAATGTGATGATTTATTCTTAAGCAGCTTTGGGCAATCCAGCATTGCAGAATGAGGGAGTACTGGGAAGCTCTGTATGGCAAGTTCAGTCTTACAGATCATACTGCACTTGTATTTTTATAGTTGTTACATAAACTCTTCGGGGAGGAAAAACAGTCTGGCGCCAAAAAAGAACTGACCCCATTGGCTTTGGGCTTTACCTTGTTTCCTGTACCAGCACAGCAGATCCCCAAGGCCATTGCAGCTCCATAGCGCACATGAGGGTTGTAACTCTCTGACAACAAAGAGACAACACTTGGGCACTGTTCAGGGGTCCTGATAAAAACAGGAAGTGAAGCCAGTGTTATAGGTAACATATTTTAAGTTAAGACAGAAGAGTTTTAACCAAGTTATTGTTTTTGACAAAGTTATAGGAAACAATAAGCACTTAAAACATAAATTGCAGAATTAAAAATCTTTCACAGAGTTCTAATTACTGACAGAAGAAATCTGATCTTCAATATTCAGAGAATACATGTACAGAAAAAGGACTCCTTTCTGAGTATAAGTGAGTCCTCAACCACAGGTCTGGATTCCAGGTATTCTCTGGTGCCTCCTCCATAGCAGGGGACAGCCATGTGAGGGGCAGCACACTGCTCTACATCTATTTTTCTATTTCTCGGTCACTTTGCATTTTTTTTCCAGAAGACAAAAGTCATTTATAGAGACTCCTGGATATTTCCTAAGTTACACGAAAGATTTAAATCCCCCAGTGGGGGGGATTTAAAAAGATTTTTTTTTTGCAGCCATAAAGAATGAAATCATGTTTTTCTGCAGCAACATGGATGCAGTAGGAGGCCATTATTCTAAGTGAATTAAGGCAGGAACAGAAAACCAAATACTGTATGTTCTCACTTGTAAGTGAGAGCTAAACACTAGGTATTCATGGACATAAAGAAGGCAACAAAAAACACTGGGAACTGGAGGGAGGAGGAAAGGGTGCCTGGATTGAAAAACTATTGGGTACTATGCTTAATACTTGGGTGACAGTATCAATTGTCCCACAAACTCGAGCATTATACCATATGCCCATGTAACAAACCATTACATGTATCCCCTGAATCTAAGATAAAAGTTGAAATTAAAAAAGGAAGAAAAAAGAAACTAGGCTCTTTGCTAGACTTCGAAGCTGCATATACAGTTCTAGATTTTTCACTGTCATCAAGCATTTACTGAGACAAAACCAACACACATAGAATGTGTATTAAAGGTTGGTGTGGTGGCTCACGTCTGTAATCCTAGCACTTTGGGAGGCCGAGGTAGGGCAGATCACTTGAGGTCAGAAGTTCAAGACCAGCGGGCCAACCTGGTAAAACCCCCTCTCTGCTAAAAATACAAAAATTAGCTGGGCGTGGTGGTGCATGCCTGTAATCTCAGCTACTCAGGAGGCTGAGGCACGAGAATCACTTGAACCCCGGAGGCGGAGGTTGCAGTGAGCTGACATCGCACCACTGCACTCCAGTCTAAGTGACAGAGCAAAACTCCATCTCAAAAAAAAAAAAAAAAAAAAAAATGTATTAATATGGCGAAGTGGCATAAACTACCTACCAAATACCAAATAAATGCTAAGGACAAAAATTACCACAGAAAGAGGTAACAGTGGTCAGAAGACAAATTCATAGAGAATGCAGACATCAAGTGAGTTTGAATGTATTGGAAGAACTGGACAAATGATGAAGAAGAATATAGGCATTAGGGTAAAGAAAGCAAGTCCACAAAGGTCTAGAGATTGGAATTCACCAGGCTTGTCTAATTTGAATACAATCAGTGTCTCTGTAACACATGTAATAGAAAATAAAAGTGGAAAGGCAATTAAGATCAAAATGATAGTGTCTTGACTGTCAGGTTTAGCAATTTCCGTTTTATTTTGCTATAGATAAATGGAATGATGATTTAGAAAGATTAAGGAGATACCTGCGAACAAGACAGGTTAAAAGCATGAAGGGTGAAAACCCAGCAAAAAGTGATTTCGGTAATTCAAACCAATAAAATAAAATTCATACTCTATTGGCTCAAGGATAATCCTGCCTGCAGCAGAATTTATTTGGCCTACGTACTTAAAAAAAAAAAACCTCAAAATAAGTTATTAGCATTTAAGATGGGAATATTTCACATTAAAACCCAAATTTCCAACTTCTCCAGATAGGCTGTTTCAAGACCTTCACAGTCCCTAGGGCCTAGGCACTGAGTTCAGAGGTCCTATTAAAAATACTAAAGTGAACTGAAATCCCGCACTAAATATGACTTATATATAACTGTATAGAAGTTGATTTGCATTTAATTAGTTGACATTTTAGGTTTTTCAGATTAAAACATTTATTTATTAAAAGGCATTTTAAAAAAGGCTATCCTGTTATGAATGAAAGCAGTTATTACCACAAACCAATTCAAATCTATAATTCTATGTTGGAAGTATCCTTTAGTCTCAAACTCCAGAAAGTTGTAAATTCAAATTTCAAATGGAATAGAATGAAGTTTATGAAAATTGTATCTCTTAAAGTGAAATTTTGCAGAAGGGAAGGTTAGATTATTTTTCCCTGCAATAGAGTCCATCACTCTTTCTTGAAAATGTTCTCAGTTTGCCTAAATTTCCTTATATGAATAATTTGGAAAAAATACTAATCGTCACTAGTATTATTAGAAACAATATGGAAAAACAGTATAGTGTTGTTAAAAAAGCAATGTACTAGAAAACAGAAGATCTGGGTTCTAGTTCTAGTTTTGCTGATTTGTTAGTTATGTGACATTAGGCAAATTACTTAGGTTTTTTCCTTTATAATTAGAGAGAGATTTTTCTTCACTATTTTTCAGGAATAACAAAAACCAGATGAGCAGATAACTGAAAATACAGAAATAACATACATGCTATCAGTTAATATATACTGAGAAAAATAACAATAAGTTATATAAGAGGAAACTATGAAGTCTAAAACTCATATTCTAATTCCTGTTCTGTCTCTAAATAGTTGGGACAATTTAGACAATGTTCAATTAACCAAACATTCCAGGATCCTTTACTCATCTGAAAAGAGGAAGAATGGGACTAGAAGTTCTGTAAGTCTGTTCCAACTTTACAATTAGACAGCATTTAAAAATGAACCAATGATCATAGGTCTAAATCAATGCCCATTATTATAGGACAACTTTTCTTCAATGAGTAACATTCCAATGAAATAAAAATAAAATTTATAGTGATATTAAATATGGTGATAAAGAGGTTTTTGAAGTTAATCTCAATTTGTAGTTGAAACTACCAACACTTAACTTTTACTTTCACTCCTATGAGGCTAAGAACTTGAAGCTCTTTCCATAATTTGACACCCAAATTGTCTAACAAACTCACTGAAATGTTTTGTCACCTAATTAATTACCAATAAAACCACTCTAGACTGCACAAAGGCTGAGACTATATTTTTCTAGCTACCATGGCTTATTAGCACAGTGCCAAGTACTATAGGTAAAATAATTTTTATTACTTAATAAGAGACAAAGAGAGTTAAACTAAATTTATATTTAGAGACTTAGACAAGTATATTCTACTAAGTTCAAGGCCTAATGGTTAAGCACTAGAAAATATACCAAGCCCTTTTCTGTTCTACTTTTTCTTTCTCCCTTAAATTTAAAATTCAGCAAGATAATCAAAACAAGGGAAAATTGACGTACCTGTGAGTATTACTTTCTGAAGCTAACTGAATCTTGAATGGGCATGATTCTGAGAGCAAAGGGATAAATGTTGTGGGCAAAGGAACGAATACTGGAATGCTAGAAACAAGCTTGAGGAAAAGTAGGTAGAAGAGCCATACTGATTTTGTGTAGAGGAATAACAAAGATGATACTAGAAATAAAAAATCAGGACTACTAGCGTAATAACCACTTAGGGGCATGGCAGGAATCAGAGCTTTCTGAAGAGCCTGCTCTATCTTTCTTAAGACCTGGTGGCTGGGTCTAGTCAGTCATATTTATTGAGTGCTTACTATACATGACACAGTGGGTTTAGACAATAACAAACATTTAGAAAAACTGGGTCTTGGTTTAGATTCCCTCAAGACTTAGTTATGTGACTATCTGCCAATTGTCTGATACAGTGGTTTTAAATCTTTTTTGGATCAGAGTCTCCTTCCTCCTGCCCTCTGAACACAAAGATAACACGTAATTTTGGGAGTCAAACCTTTAAATGTAAAATGAGGGAATACATTCCAAGGCTTTAAAATCTAGTTTATATAATTATCATGTAAAGAAAATGAAAAAACAACTTTGTTGCTCTTTAGTATTACTACACTTGTGGTTCATCATAAGGTATATGATAATAGGCAACAGTAAGTAAACACACTGCTTTAATTATAAGTACGTAATTCAGTTTTTAATGAAAAACAAAAAAGGAGCTGTAATTTTCTGCTTTAAAAAATGAAACACACACCAATTAAGGTAACTACATTATAATTTGTTGTTGCAATAAAATTTCTTGGCTTGTAGCTAACAGTCATCTTGCCAGTATTACTATTTGTTCAAACCTTTCACAGAGCAGAAACCGAGCAAGGGCATATGCATAAGTCACTGCCATATCACTGGACCATAAACTGCACATACGAATTCCTTTCTTTCAACACACTGGCTTTTAAGTACTGTTTCTTTATTGAATCTTCTGTGCAACCTCAACATTAAATCATTAATAAATTAAAATGTTTTCAAGACTGTGGTGTCTTTCTTTCCCCCCTCTAATCCATGTTTACTAAAGCAGGAAAAACACAGTAATATACATAGATAGGCAGAAAAACTATTCTAAACGGGGCTATCATAGAGGGAACTCCCCTCCCCTCCCAGGGAACTACCTGAAAGTAGTCCTCCAATACCATAAATTATGCAATCAAATCTTTCACATTTAGGCACATCAAGGAGGTCAGTATATTCAATGCAATGGACAAACTGTGCCCCGTGAAAACTACCTTTTTGACTACGTGCCCATAATGCTAGGTAAGTATTCAGAAGGAATTTTTGAGGCTATAAGCCTCAAGATAGTCCCTTAGTAGAACTATGAATTTATAATTTTCCTTAGTAAGTACCATGGTGTTAGAGGATTAACTCAATACACATGAATTAAGAATTTATCTGTCCCTGTTGCTTGAGTCCAGGAGTTTGAAACCAGCCTGGCTAACACAGTGAAACCCCGTGTCTATAAAAACTAGCCAAGTGTGGTTGCACGCATCTGTGGTCTTAGCAGCTGAGGAGGCTGAAGTGGGCTTGAGTCCAGAAGGTGGAGGTTGCAGTGAGCTATGATCACGCCACTGCATTCCAGCCTGGGCGACAGAGTGAGACACTGTCTCAAAAAAAGAATGTATCTGTCCCTGTTTAATTCCCTTATACTCTCTAACAACAGATTTCAAATAATCTGAGTAGTAACCTGAAATTCTAAGTGCCTACTGGATATCTTTTCCAAATATACCACAAACACCTGAATCAACATATAAAAACATACAGAGGATGGATGCAGTGGCTCATGCCTGTAATCCCAGCACTTCGGGAGGCCGAGGCGGGTGCATCATGAGGTTAAGAGATCAAAATCATACTGGCCGACATGGTGAAACCCTGTCTCTATTAAAAAAAAAAAAAATAGCTGAGTGTGATGGTGCATGCCTGTAGTCCCAGCTACTTGGGAGGCTGAGGCAGGAGAATCACTTGAACCCAGGAGGCAGAGGTTGCAGTGAGCTGAGATTGTGCCACTGCACTTCAGCCTGGTGACAAAGCGAAGAAACAAACAAACAAACAAACCCCACAAAGAAAGGAATAAAAAAAGGGTATCCCTCTTGAAGTTGCTTCTTTTCCCACCATGATCATTCATTGACATATCTAGAAAACTCATACCTTTAATAATTCTATTCCCTCACTCTTCACATATAATCTGACATCAAGTCAACAGAAACCCTTAAATCTTATTTCTGTTTCCAATTGCCTTATTTCAGTCCCTGATCATCTCTCACGGGAAAAATAAAATGATTCCTTACATGACCTCTTTTCTTGTCCTCTCTTCAATTTGTTGTGGTAGAGAGAACAAAGGCTTAGTATCAGAAAGACCTGGATTCCAATTCTAGTTTTGCAATTTATTAGCAGGGTGACAATCACTAAATTTCTCTGAGCCTTAATTGCCTTATCCATAAAACAGTATCTGTTCCTCCTGTATGTTGGGGAGAGTTGGTAGAGTTGTAGAGTAAAATACTAAACTATCATTACTGAAATCTAGATGTATAACCAGAAATTGGTTTTGGATCAGAACCAGAAATCTGGATACTAATACTTGATGTCAAGGGTTTATTATATAAAATAAGCTGAATATTAAACCTAGAAAGCTGGTTTTATTTTATTTTATTTTATTTATTTATTTTTTTTTGAGACAGAGTTTCGCTCTTGTTACCCAGGCTGGAGTGCAATGGCGCGATCTCGGTTCACCGCAACCTCCGCCTCCTGGGCTCAGGCAATTCTCCTGCCTCAGCCTCCTGAGTAGCTGGGATTACAGGCATGCGCCACCACGTCCAGCTAGTTTTTTGTATTTTTGGTAGAGACGGGGTTTCACCATGTGGACCAGGATGGTCTCGATCTCTCGACCTCGTGATCCACCCGCCTCGGCCTCCCAAAGTGCTGGGATTACAGGCTTGAGCCACCGCGCCCGGCGAAAGCTGGTTTTATTTAGGGTTCAGACCTCCAGAATTTCCTCATCAACTGTTAGGGAACTAAAGGCATGCAGAATACTTATCAACTTGCCCCATGGCTGCAAGGGCAGAATATTCCAGGGAAAACTGACTCACAGGAAAGAGCTTATCTTAAAATCTGTCTTAACATTTCATTTATTTTGTGGTATTTTACTTGTTATAAAAAATATTATACTTAAGAGTAAATAAAAGATATCATATATACCATTCTTAAACCAACCACAAAACTCAAGTTCTTTTCTTTAGTAGAAAAGTCTTCCGAAAGAGGACAGAAATTAGACTTAAGTTTTGTTTCCTAAAAGGTACTAACAACTTCATGTGGTTTAGAAGAAATTTGCCTGAGAACATAAATACCAAGAGCCTAATGCAGAACTTTACCTAATTGATTGCAATAAAGACTGAAATAGACTGTGAAGGCTATAAACTCTAAAGCATATAAAAAACCTGACAGTGTTTCAATCCAACAACAGTTCCAACTCTGACACATTCTTTAGAAAAAACAAGTGTTAAGACAAGGAATGATTCTTTATTAAATTAGTTTAGACATTCAATCTTTTCAAGAGTACAGTAAAACCATAATATTCTTATATGTTTACTTTAATGTTTCAGCAGGCAACTCTAAAAGGACAAAAAAACTTTCTAAGTAATGATTGGAATGCAAACATTCACTGAAAGCAAAACTCCTGCACATTAATCTTTATATAATACACAGAGAGATATATGATATAAACTTTTAAAGGAACAGTTAATAAATAAATAATTCTATCACCATTTTGTAACGTATAATGAACTAACAGATTGCAGCATGATTATCAACGACCGGTAACATCATGAAAATGGAAACAATTGTGTGTACTGCCAGCTCCCCTCTAAAAAAAAATCTGAATGTGATCAAGCTTCTAGAGTCAATTATCAATTTACAGGAAATATGAAGGACCAAACAACACATTAAACTACACATAAAGATGCAATCAGCAAAATTCATACCATGGGAAACAAAACAGAAGTAACAACCTGTTTCTTCAACAAATAAACTGTAAGGAGAAAGAAAAGAAAGAAAAAGAAGGCAAGGCAAGAGATGGACAGAGAACCTACAGGTTAAAAGAAAATATATTAAGTCTTTAATAACAGTCCATTAGTCTTTCTTTCAGTTGTTTACAATAATTCTGACACTCCCTAAATCTTTCTTCAGTATAAACATTTACCTCCTAGATAACATCATGAAATAATCCCTCCAGTTTGTTGTAACACCTTGAATCAGCATTTATAATAAAGTATTTAAATGACTAATCCTTGATCAGCAATAAAGCTTATTTCTATGTCTCCATAAACATATACAGAAAAATTGGCCAAGCAAGGTGGTTCACATCTATAATCCCAGTACTTAGGGAGGTCGAGGCAGGAGGACTGCTTGAGCCCTGGAGTTCAAGACCAGCCTGGGCACCATCAAGAAACCCCCTTTCTACAAAAAATAAAAAAAAAAAATTAGCCGGGGATGGAGGTGCATGCCTGTAGTCCCAGCTACTCAGGAGGATCACTTGAGCCCAGGAGGTTGAGGCTGCAGTGAGCTGAGATCATACCACTGTACTACAGCCTGGGTGACAGAGTGATGCCCTGGCTCAAAAAACAAAATAAAACAAAACAAAGTATTTAGAAAAATAAATGTTGAGAAATGGTCAATTCACAGGAAAAACAGTGTATTTTATTTTAGTAAAGGGCAGTAGAGAGAAAATAAATTGATACCTGGTAAACCACTTTATTAGCATAGAATGTGTTACCTATAACTTGCTTAGCTCTTTCACATGTTTTGATATGTTATTTAAAAGTGTATCTCCTCAGACAATTATAAATTTGCCAGCTGCATGGGTACTCAACAACAGAGCTACACATGTTGTGGAACTTTGAGCAACTTTTCTTGTTCTCCTTTATTTTATCCTTTGGCTAGTTTATAAAACTTGTAATAATAATTTTAAAAAGTGCCATTACAGGTAAAAAACAAAAAAGTAGGAGGAAGATATTATGCTTTGTTGAATTTTGTGGCACAAAACATTTTCAGGGAAAAAACTGTGAAATAAAAGAATTTTCTTTCCCAAACATACGTTTGTTCCACGTAACTCCACATTCTAAGCTACTGCTATCTGTAGCTTTTAACTGTATCGGTTTAGCATATACTGAACATTTACTACATACAAAGTACCACAAGGAAAAGCAAAAAACAAAACCACACATATAGTGCCAAAAACATTACAAATTTAGTGAAAGAAAACTTATTTTTTATTATCTTCCTAGACTTCAGAAAACTAAAAATTAGTATAGTTTTAGGCAAGCTTTTGGTACATTTCCAAAAAGATTAATTCTTTTCAGGTGCTGCAAAAATGAGAGACAGAGGGAATGAATTTCAAAGATGTAAGAAGAAAAGTAGATTCACAAATTTTATACAAAGAAATTGCTGTGTCATCATAATAAATAGAGCTCTTAAAAATCTCAGATTGCAACAAAATTAAAAAAAAAAAAAGGAAAGAAAAAAAAATCTCAGATTGCATTCCTGGACCTAGAGAAATCTGTAATATTCAAAGTTACAGCATTATTAGCATACTTGTTTCCATTTCTAATCAGCACATCAAGAAAAGTCTTACCGTATGAGTGAGTTGCCATCAACTTATTGCTGTTTATTGAGAACTTAATTGGTATTTCTTTGATTTTATAATAATGAACATAAACATACTTTGATTCTCAGAAAGTTTAATTCACTTCTGATATTTCAACAAGTATTCTAATGACAAATGTCTATTCCTAATAGCTGATTATTGTGATTACTGAGGACACACAGGGTTGTGCAAATCTACTCCAAAAGATATTTGAGTTCTTTATCATCATCAACTGTAATTCCAGGTGTAGCAGTCTTTTGCTTAAAGGACACTACCACTTCACGACATCAGGTTGTACTCTAGAGTTTCAATGACAAAAAAATCTTATTCTTTTGTTCTGGACAAAAGCAGATATGGTATGAGCAGCTCTCTGGCAGTAACAACCTGGCAAAACTAGCCTAGATCAACTTTTCACAGGAATTAGTAAAAAACTTAAGCAGGGGAGAGCTTAAAGAAGTTGCTGTATTGTGCTAAGAGAGCATTGTGGCATTTTAAACTGCCTGCCCATCACCCCCGCACTCCTAGACTAGCAGTGATAGTAGAGATGGCAGCCTATTACACTCTTGATATAGGCTGCTAATAATGCATAGAAAGCAACACAGACTTTGGATTCCTGCAGAATTGCAGTTGTTTTGACCTCCAGCACAACAGCTTGCCTTTGTTCCAAGGACAGGAGCAGATTCTCAGGAGGCATTTGCTGAAAACATT
Organism: Saimiri boliviensis; assembly: GCF_048565385.1. NCBI lineage: Eukaryota > Metazoa > Chordata > Mammalia > Primates > Cebidae > Saimiri > Saimiri boliviensis. Next base: position 10,440,588 of record NC_133453.1, read on the forward strand.
TTAAGGTAAAAGTACTGGCCACAGCAGCCTGAAGCAAGAAATAATAGGACAAAGACTGAAAAGCCTGAGAAGGAAGAGGGTGAGAAAGAGTTATGTGGAATAATAAGGGCTTTAAAAAGCTCTTGTCTATTCCAGCAAAATTAAGAAGACCACACATGTGGCCAGGGTTGGAGGCATTATCAGGGAAGGTCTGAGAAACGCTAAACTTTTACCTTGGGCTTTGTACAAGCAGGAGGTGAAGGCTAAGGCAGAGTGGTAAATGACCTGGCATGATTTGAAGGAATACTCCAACACAGAGCCAATCTGCAAAAACTGGGAGAGTATTTTTTCTTTTCTTCTTCTTTTTTTTTTCTTGGTCCCCGATATTTAAGGAAATGCTGTCAAAGTATCAGCAGCTGACCACTAAGCTAATAGAACACAGACTTCAGTGGCCACACACACAAAAAAAACAGACACTAGTCAAACAACAATCACTAATTAAACAACAATCTACAACAGCAATAACAAATTCCTGGAAATAGGGAAAATCTGATTTCCTGAATTGCTACATTATAATAATAAAAATGTCCAGTTTTTGACAAAAAATTATGAAGCCTGCAAAGAAATAAGAAAGTGTAGCCCATTACAGGAAAAAAGGAAATTAACAGAAACTGTTCCTGAGGAAGGCTAGGCATTGGATTTAAATAAACTCTTAAATACATACAAAGAGCTAAAGGAAACCATAGGCAAATAACTAAAGGAAATGGGAGAACAATGTCTTACCAAATAAAGAATCATCAATAAAAAGAAACTGAATAGAAATTCTGGAACTTAAAAGTAAAACTGAAATGAATAATTCACTAGAGGGGGTTCAACAGTAAAGTTGAGCAGGCAGGAGAAACAAGCAGTGAACCTGAAGATAGGTCAACTGCGGTAATTCAGTCTGAGGAACAAAAAAAGAAAAGGAAGAAAAATGAATAGAGTTAAAGAGACATGTGGGACACTATTAAGCAAACCAATATGCTAAATGACTGACTCAGAGGGAGAAGAAAGAGGGGAACAGAAAGACCATCTGAAAAAACAATGGCCAAAGACTTCCCAAACGCTGATGAAAGACAAGATGATCAACACATTCTAAGCAGGATAAACTCAAAAAGATCAGTGATTTAAAAAAAAGGCAAAGGCTACATCCTAGCAGTAAACATTTAATAATAAATATGATAAATGTATAAATGATCAATTAAGTAAAGAAGTGAAGTACTAAGAAGAAAAAAAAAACAGGAGATCAGAGTAAGGGGTACTGAAAGAGCCAGGAGAGGAGGGCATATTGCAGTTTTAATTATGGTGGTCAGGATATGCTTCAATGAGAAGCTGATATTTACAGAAAGACAAGGAAGGCTGTGAGGAAGCAAGCCAAGTGGCTATCCAGAGGAGTGTGCTAGGTACACAAAACAACTCACGAAAAGGCCCTGCAGTGGAACAATGCCTGGCATGTTTGAAAATTAGCAAGGAGGCCAATGGTTTGAGTGTAGTGAAAAAGGTGGAGAGCAACTGAAGACAGAGTCAGAAAGGTAATGGCGGGTCAGATCGTGTAGGGCTTTATAGGTTATTATAGGAACTTTGATTTTCACCATGAGTGAAATGAAAAGCCATCACAGGATTCAGAGCAAAGTAATGATATGATCAGACCTGGGTCATTTTGGTTATCATTTTTGCAAATTTTGAGTTTGAGATGTTTTACAGACAACAGAAATTAATAATTAGGTAATTGAACATAAGAAACTGGAGTTTGAAGGAAAAGCTAGCATTAGGAGTTTCCATAAAGAGATAGTATTTAAAGCCATAAAAGTGTATGAAATCACCAACTGTAGACAGATGAGAAAAGAGATCCAAAAATGAGTTAAAATGGTGCCTCAACATTAAGACGTTGAAGAGATGAAGCACAACAAGCAAAGGAGACTAAAAAGGAACAGCCAGAGAAGAGAAAGAAAAAATGATCTACTGGGTCAAATACTGCTGTGAATCAGACAGAGCAGGATACATCATCTTCTTTTTACAGAAACAGAGATTAAAGCTCAGATAAATCAATAAAGTTTGTCTTAGGTACGAAGCTTGTCTCATTTCATGACCACAGACTCACAGCCATTTGGCTGGAAACAGAGTTGCAGGAGATTCTTTTTTTTCAACAAGCCAGTGAAAACTAAGAATGAATGGAGAGAAAAAATGAAGAGGAAGATTAAGTCAACAGAGGATAACTGGGGAGAATATGCATATTAAGGGAGAGTAATAAGAGTCAGAAGAGATTCTATAGCAAAGATAATCCAGATGGGGTGTCTTTAAAGACAAGAGAAGACTGGTTTAATGTATCTCCATGAGTATATGGCACTTAGTAAATACTTCATAAATGAAGATGTAACGTATACAATCCCTATCATGTTAAACATTCCTTAATGGTTACAGTTTAACAGGTATTATTACTGAGAGATAAAAAAATTTTCTTGGCTGATATTTAAGCTGTTTTCCTAGGCCTGTAAGGGATATTAGGCTGCCCTTTTTGGTCAAAGATAGAATCTGTTCAATAAATTTAAAAGACATCAGGGAGAAAATTCAATTATCTTAGAAAAAATGTGCCAATTAGGTTTTTTGTTGGTTATTGCTGGATTAAAGGCTGAGTTTAACCTTGAAGTTACTTCAGTAAAAGTTACTTTATCAGAAGTTTTTGGGAAAGGAAATACCTGAAGTTTCCAGATATTAGAAACCTCACTCTACCATAAAGAATCATACTTTTATATTTATTATTTGCATAGAAATCTTTAAAAAATTCATGTCACATTTATTGGCATCTAAAACATAGGGTGAATGAATAATGATCTAGTCTTTTCTTAAGTACATAGAAATCACCACGATGCTATCCATCATTATGCCACATAAAAAGCTGTGGAAGGAGGTCGGGTGCGGTGGCTCACGCCTATAATACCAGCACTTGGGAGGCCAAGGCAGGCGATCACTTGAGGTCAAGAGTTTGAGACCAGCCTGGCCAACATGGCAAAACCCTGTCTCTACTAAAAACATAAAAATTAGCTGGGCATGGTGGCAGGTGGCTGTAATCCCAGCTGCTGGAGAGGCTGAGGCAGGAGAAATGCTTGAATTTGGGAGGCAGAAGTTGCAGAAATTGTGCCAATGTGCTCCAGCCTGGGCGAGACAGCGAGAGACTGTCTTTAAAAAAAAGAAAAGGAAAAAAAAAAGAAAAGAGCTACAAGTTTCTACTTTGAGTAGACCTACATGTTTATACATTTAAATTATTGTTTTTTGTTTGTTTCAGTTGACCCTACTTGCTATTACCAAAGTGCTTGTCTACCTTTTAACTTGTTACTCAAATCTGGAGTAGGCAGAAAAACATGTTTATTAAAATTATCTCAAGTGAATTTATCATTCAACATTGTTTTGTATTATCTACATTTATCACCATAAGGTTATTTTCATGAAAGAACGGGGTGAGTCGAAGTTTTGTGTGTGTTTAAACGTCTCTCTGTTGTGTGTGTGTGTGTGTGTGCATGCGTGTATGTATGTGGAAAGCAAAAATATATGAAGTGGGGACTTAGAGGCTACTTTCTACTTAGAGTGTTTAGTGTTTTAGAGTACTGGTTCAGTTATTTGCTGAGACTCAATTATCCTTCTATATAATCATTTATTACTATTATTATTTTGAGATCAAGTTTCGCTCTTTTTGCCCAGGTTGGAATGCAGTGGTGTGAACTTGGCTCACCGCAACCTCTCCCTCCCAGGTTCAAGCGATTATCCCGCCTCAGCCTCCTGAGTAGCTCGGATTACAGGCATGTGCCACCACGCCTGGCTCATTTTGTATTTTCAGTACAGACGGCATTTCTCTATGTTTGTCAGGCTGGTCTCGAACTCCTGACTTCAGGTGATCTGCCTGCCTTGGCCTCCTTAAGTGTTGGGATTACAGATGTGAGCCACTGCGCCTGGCCTATTTATTATCATCCTGCTTTCTTCTTGACTCTCAGCTAGCTTCACATAACCTGAGATTGACAAACAAGTAGCTGTTCTAACTAGTTATGTTCCTTAGTCATTAAAACAACTTAGCCATTAAACAGATTTAAAAATGCCAAAAAAAAAAAAAAAAAAAAATCCAAGTACCAATCTTACTTTTATAAATTGAGGGGAAAAAAATGAGTGAATGTGAAAGGATTTGGCAGAGTACAATAGTGATTGCATTTTTATAATATACTTAATATTTAAAAAATTTTAGCTACAAACAAATCAATAAAGGCTTATTTTACACAAGTCTTTTCACTGGATATAATGGTGCTGCTATTTGCAATCTGACATTACTTGTTTTGCAAACCCCACCTCCCTTCATAAGCACAGATGTCAAAGTGTAACTCAGAACTAAGCAGTATTTTTAAATACTTTCTTTTCTTTCTTTCTTTCTTTTTTTTTTTTTTTGGGAGACAGGGTTTCATTCTTTCAGCTCAAGCTGGAGCACAGTGGTGCAATCTTGATGCACTGTAGCCTTGACCTCCCCCAGGTTCAAGCAATCCTCCCACCTCAGGTCTCCCCCTACCCTCGACCCTTCTGCTGCTGCCCAGTAGCTAGGACTACAGGCGTGCACCACCATGCCCTGCTAATTTTTGTGTTTTTTGTAGAGACAGGGTTTTGCCATGTTGCCCAAGCTGGATTCTAACTCCTAGACTCAAGGAATCCACCTGTCTTTGTCTCCCAAAGTGCTGGGATTACAAGCATGAGCCACCAAACCTTGCCTTAAAAGATTTTCATATTCCTGACTAGAAATTCTGGTACATTAGAAAACATCTGATTTCTCTTGAATATAATTTCATTTCTTTTCATCTAGAATTCTTTACAAATATTTTTCCTAATATAGTAAATTTTGAGTTTCAAAAAAAGCAAATACTGAGTAAAATCTGAAGTGCTCAGTAGAGCTAAAATGAACTAAGTATTTTCCAATAACATTTAACAAGAGCAAAGTAATACAAATTTGAGACAAGAAAAGGGCACAAATGCCATCACTGATTTATAAGTAATTAATTTAAAAAGTCATCTACAATGATCTTTTAAAAGGAAACCTTGAGAATGCTGAAGTTCTAATACTAAGCTAGTCTTACTATTTAGAGAAAACTTAAATAGTGTAACTTTTTTTTTTATTTTAAAGATGGGGTTTCACCATGATGGCCAGGCTGGTCTTGAACTCCTGACCTCAGGTGATCCACCCACCTTGGCTTCCCAAAGTGCTAGGATTATAGGCACGAGCCACCACACCTGGCTAAAATAGCGTAACTGTTAAGATCTAAACACCAATTTTCTGAAATAAGGCAAAACTGTATTTTCAATACTTACATTTTCTCCAATGTAAAATCTACGGGGGAAAAAAAGCTGTGAATCACTCCTAAATCCAGATCTTCTGTTTAAAAATAAGCAGTAAAAAAGTTTCTGCTAAAACCTATGTATACATGTAGAATTCAGGCCTTTCTGTGCTCTTCTATATAAGGTTGCAACCAGAGCAAATTAATGGTGTTCCACAGCAAAGGCAGAAAAGCTAGATAAGAACCTTGTTTCACTGTTACAAATTACAACTATAGAAATCACTATAGGCTAAAAGACCAGAATCTTCATAGAATGAAACATCTAGAATAGATAGATTATATCTTATTTTTTCTTAAATGGGAAAAACAGCTCAGGTGCAATCCCAAAAAAACTATCTTAAGCTAAAATGATCGAGTTTATTACAGTCCCTCTAAATATTAAAGAGAGCTCTTAAAAATGTAACTTGAATAAGGGTCATGAACTGGTTTAACACACTTAACAGTGGTTTTATGCATCACAATGAATGCTGCTACTCTCTAAAAATGAATGTATCAAAAGAGGAAATAACTTCCTTGGCATGCTCGCAGCTATACAACGTTATTTGCTTCACTGCTTTCAACTGCCTGTGCTGGAGGCTCAGAGTAAGTCCATGGGAGGAGGACTTCAGGCACAGCAGCCAGCAAGTCTACTGAACGGATAAGATGACATGCTCGGGAAGGTAACAACAAAACCAGAGGTAAGTATTTAACAAATACATACGGAATTAATCTAAAGGTCTTTAGTTTCCTTTTTCTTAAGTTTCAAGAACGCTGGTATCATAATCTTTCATTTCTATTCAGTGGTTTAAAAATCAAAATGAAAAATTTACTAATGCTAAGGGAGAGTTTTTAAAAACGTGATTTGTACATTTGATGAATAAATAAATGGTTTAATCTTCCTTTTGGTTTCCCTTTCTTCTCAAGGCAAATGGGAAGGTTAAAGAAAAAAAAAAAACAAAACACTACTTATAAGGAAAAAAGAGTTCGTTTGAATTTGGCAAATTTAGTGATTAAATCTAGAACAAATTTGTTGCAAAAACATACCATGAGAGATGAAATTACTAAGAACAATTATTTGAATCCCAGTAATGCCTATTTTTTTCCTTCTCTCAAACTAAAGGAAATCTAAAATGGCATTTATATTAGTACTCACAAACCTGATCAGACAAAGCCAATTACATATAAGGATTCCTAGCTGGTAAATTGTTTATTTAGACCATTGTTGGGCTTGGAGTGTTTCTAGGTGGGTGGCCAGTGCATACAGAAAGTTCTATTCTGAACTATTGTGTTTCGACTTTTCTATTCTGTAAATAAAGGTAAAAAGACATTCAAGAGTAAGGAAACACTTTTTTATTATAACCATTGAAAAATTTAATGTGTCTTCTGTTTTATTAACTGAGGAACATCAGAAATATAGTATTTTTGGAGAATTGGCTGCAGTGACACAAATGCACAACAGACTTACTAAGAAGGGAAGGGCTATCAAGTGTTTTTACCACTTTCAGAAATGAATAAAATACTGCAATCTGTGTATTTTGTATCTAGGGGAACCTCTCTGGCATGCAAGTTCAAACACGTCTCTACAACTATGGCAGAAAAAGAGAGAAACTTAAATAAAAAAAACAAACTCCTATTTTTTTTCATAGCTATCAGTTTCTTTCAGAGCCTTCCAAAATTTAAGCCTCCAGAAAATATTAAATACTTGGAGATCTTACCTATACACATGGACAGATATGTTCACGTGCTCATTTTTAAAGGAAGGTGTCATCTTTGGTTTTGAGTGTTTGTCTGGGTACTATGTTTAAAAACAGATGACCAGCTTAGCTACTGACCATGCTGACCACTGTTTGGAACGACACTGAATCACAGAAAAACAGCAAATGGCTCTCTCTTATAGAGTGTCTGAACTTCAAAGCACAATTCCTGAGCACATTTTGCAGAGCACCTTTGTTCACTTTATCTCTTCTAACTGGTCTGGATTACAGACAGAATCAATACCAGAAGAAATGAAACAGATTGTTGAGGAACAGGGAAATAAACTGCACTGGGCAGCTCTTCTGATACTCATGGTGATAATACCCACAATTGGTGGAAATACCCTTGTTATTCTGGCTGTTTCACTGGAGAAAAAGCTGCAGTATGCTACTAATTACTTTCTAATGTCCTTGGCGGTGGCTGATTTGCTGGTTGGATTGTTTGTGATGCCAATTGCCCTCTTGACAATAATGTTTGGTAAGTATTTCACTTGTTTGTGCCATCAAACCACAGAACTATGATATGCTATTAGAGAACTGGACACTCATTGAATCTTTATTTTTCTTGAAATAAAAGATGAACTTGGACTATTTAAAGATACGGCAAGTAAACAGTCACTTGTTTTACATCATTTTCTATGGTTGATCATCAGTTTTTTTTTTTTTTTTTTTTTTTTGAGACGGAGTTTCGCTCTTGTTACCCAGGCTGGAGTGCAATGGCGCGATCTCGGCTCACCGCAACCTCCGCCTCCTGGGTTCAGGCAATTCTCCTGCCTCGGCCTCCTGAGTAGCTGGGATTACAGGCACACGCCACCATGCCCAGCTGATTTTTTGTATTTTTAGTAGAGACGGGGTTTCACCATGTTGACCAGGATGGTCTCGATCTCTTGACCTCGTGATCCACCCGCCTCGGTCTCCCAAAGTGCTGGGATTACAGGCTTGAGCCACCGCGCCCGGCCTGATCATCAGTTTTAAAGGACAAAAAAATAGTTTTTTGCAAACAATTTTACTCCCTCCTAAGCCATCTAATAAAATCATTTAAAAAGTCATTCAAGTTAGTAATATTTATGGATTCTGAATGTATTATCTACAAATTATAGTGAATGGGCCTATACTTTAACTTTCTACATTGATAACTTTTCCTTAAAGCAGTAACTAGGACACTTCTGGGACAGATATGTGCTGGGTTAATGATAAGGTCTTTGAATCACTAAATAAACACTTAAACCCAATTTAAATCACTAAGCCCCAGTTTAAAATTGGAATTGTTAAAAAACTCTTGTTATATCTCTTAATGTTTGTGTATTATAAACTTGAATACAATTCCTACTTATGTGTCATGTTAAGAAAAATTATGTTTAGTTGCTAAAGAAAATGGTTTGGCTCAGAGTGTCCAAAGAGATGACTCATCTATTTAACTTTTTTTATTATATATGGCCATCTGTGTTCGTGATAGACCTCTAAGTAAGTGGATTAAAACCTAGTTATTGCGATAATAAAAAATATAGTTTGACACTGAAATCTTAGTTTGTTATAATAAAAAAGAATAATAAAATAAATATAAGTAGTTTCAGATTTATGCATATCATCTCTAGTTATAAAATTTGGCTAAACACAAATAGTTCTGCTGATGAATTATGAGGGCTTCTAGACCCTTGGAATCAGCATTAAGAGGATATGTAACTTATTCAATGCTTGATGTAAACTGATATTCATTCATAAACTGCCTAAAAAAATGATTATTTGTGGCAGATACGGTTTCTTAGATTTACTTATATGAAGATGAAAATATTTTAAATTATAGAAATAAAATTTATTAAACTACAATCCATATTAGAAGGTAGAAAAATCCCTGCTATTCCAACTATTATACCCAGGTCTTATATATTACAATTTTATAAGTAATAACAGAAGGATATCTAAAATTATCATCAGATGGTACCAGGTTTAAACCTTCCATTTTAACTCAACATTTACCTGGGCTTTAAAATAAATCAAGAAAAATATGTGGCAGAACTAGCAGTAATGAGTAAGGTTCTACTGCTTTAATTAGACTTTCCAATCATTAACAGTTTTTCTATATCCCTCTCTTTTATAAATTTGTAATCTTTTGAGTAATCTAATGCTAAATGAAACCATGGAGAATAATTAAGAAATCTTACTATATATAACTCTATCAAGACAGTTGCAGTTGGGCAAAAAAAAAAAAAAAAAAAAAAAAAAAAAAAAAAAAAAAAAGAAATCTTGCTATAATAGAGAACATAAAGAACCTTAATTCTGAATAAAGCTTAAAAGAACTATGTAGAAATATATGTGCATATTTGATAGATTGTACACGCATATGATTCCAGCCCTCATCTCCACATACATTAATAGTAGCTTAAGATGTAAAATCATACTCTTTAAATTGTGCTTTGCTTGTCATAAAGAAAATGTCAAAATGCTTATTTCAGACTACCATAAAATTTAATGTTGTTGAATACATGAAATTGAAAGAATTATGAAGAAGTGAATTTTAGCTTTAAAATCTTTGAGCCCATAAATATCAAACATCTATTATATGCAAAGTACTATTGTTAAGTACTTAAATTATCAGAAAAAGTTAAGGAATCTTAAAAGGCAAAGTTCCATAGTATTAAAGTGAGTTAACAATATACCAAAACAGATAACAAAGATAATTTTATGTATTCTATAGAAAAATGGGTATCCAGCAGCCGAAAATTTTAAATGTATATTTAAAATGTTGGTACCCCAAGATATTCTTAACAATACAACTAGTAGAAAACCCAACCTATGTTAACATAAAATACGTAAAATGTCTTCATATTTATGTCTTAATTGATATACACTTTAATAGTATTTCACTCTTCCAAATGTTTGTTAATTTTTAAATTTATTTTTATTTATTTTAATAGAGATGGGGTCTTGCTATGTTGCCTGGGCTAGCCTCAAACTCCTTGGGTTCAAGCTATCATCTGGCCTCAGCCTCTCAAGTAGCTAGGATTATAGGCACATGCCACTATGCCTGGCTCATGTTCATTAATTTCTAATTACAAAATAAAATCTTTTATATCCCCAAACATTTTTACTATCAGAATTAAGTTGTATAGTAGGGTTTGTAGATTTGTCAAAAATGAACAAATCTGGGAACCACTATCTAATACATTATTGCATTATTTATCTAAAGCATAATTCAATTTCTATGAAAAAAAAAGTAGGAAAAAAACACATGTGGCTCTCTAACAAGCTTCAAAGGATGAATTCATAAATTGGGAACTACATGTATTACAAATGGAAACCTGACTTCAAATACTAAGATATTTTTTATAATCTTAAACTTTTTACAAATCAATGAACACTAAGATATTTCTAAACAAATGCATTTATAAGAACATCTGATAACTTTAAGAGGCAGAATTAGACTTGATTTCACTCTTATTGTAGTGGTAGTCTTCAGGACTTCTAAAGTTTGTACAAACAAGTATTCTGGGTTTTATCATAAAAGATTATCACTATGAGAAATAATTTTAGCCATCTCAAGGAAATTCAATGAAAGCAACACAAAAATTTTATACTAGCTAGTATTCTAAGAAAATGAAATTTTATTTTTTTATATATTTTTTTAGAAAACAAAATTTTAAAAACAAGAGCAGTAAAATGTAATAGTGGCTCCTGTGCCCTTATACTGAGAGAGATTTTATTCAACCACTGATCTGTATAATATTTAATAATACATTGTTTGAATTCCTATTTTGCCAAGATTATGACAACTCAGGCACAACATTGTCTTTCAAATGAGTTGTGCTAGGTCAATTTTTTCTGCCATTTCCTCCTATCTGGGAGCACTGGCCTTGATGATCTTTACTGTTCTAGTTTTTTATTGTCTTGTCCATAATTCAGAAATCCATGATCATAAGTCAACAGATTATAATATAAGGATTAAAGATACCTGTTAGAAATACTTGAGCAAGAAAACAACATCTTAATGCTGATATAAAAAAGACACGATGTTCACCATTTAAGAGCTTCTCTGAACCTTTCTTTCTTTCATTTTATAAGTAATTTAAAAAGTAACAAGGGAGGCCAGGCTGGGCACAGTGGCTCACCTGAGGTCAGGAGTCAAGACCAGCCTGGCCAACATGGCAAAAACCTGTCTTTACTAAAAATACAAAAATTAGCCAGGTGTAGTGGCACACACCTCTAGTCCCAGCTACTTGGGAGGCTGAGGCAGGAGAATCACTTGAACTGGGAGGCGGAGGCTGCAGTGAGCTGAGATCGTGCCACTGCACTCCAGCCTGGGTAACAGAGCAAGACTCCATCTCAAAAACAAAACAAAACGAAACAAAAACCAGAAAGTAGTAGGGGAAAATATGGCATCTGGTAATCCACTGGGCATTACTGGTTTATTTATAATTTTTTTGTTTTTGAAATGCAGTCTCGCTCTGTTGCCCAGACTGTAGGGATGGCTATGATCTTGGCTAACTGCAACCGCCGCCTTCCAAGTTCAAGCGATTCTCCTGCCTTAGCCTCTTGAGTAGCTTGGACTACAGGCATACACAACCACGCCCGGCTAAGTTTTGTATTTTTAGTAGAGATGGGGTTTTGCCACATTGGCCAGGATTGTCTCAAACTCCTGACCTCAGGTGATCTACATGCCTTGGCTTCCCAAAGTGTTAAGACTACAGGTGTGACCCACTGCACTGGGCTATAACTTATGTTTTAATTGATGCCTCATGATCTATAAGTTGAAACAGTATCTGTGGTATAAGTGACAGAGAGTATATATAATGACTGCAAGACTGCTGTTTGGAGCAAGACACCCCAGGGTTTGAATCTTGGTTCTCCTGTATTTTATCAAGCAAGTCACTTGCTATCTTAGAGTTCAATCACCTTATCAAGCAGGGCCTAGCATTTTATAAACACCAATAGTAATTGGTAGAGTGCTGCATGCAAATTAAATGTGATTTAGTTGAGATGTAAGTCTAATCAGAGATGAAACAAATGTATAGCAGTAAGAGAAAAAAGGCAGTTATTCACATATGCAGTAAAATGTTAAGTCTACCGAATTCTGAAATGGTGGGAAAAAGCAATTAATTAAAGGTGCTTCTTGTTGTAAAGAGGAAATTAAAAAAACCAGAAAAAAACTGTGTATTAAGTTGCTTGAAACATTTAAAACACTATCATATTAGATATAGAACCCCCAGATAACTCATATGCTCAAATGTAGTAAAAAAAAGACGGAAAAAACAAAACAAACTTTTAAACAGTAATTTGAACTGAACTATGTCTTTCTTTTCTGGAAGATAAAGACAGAAGCATTAGAATTTCTGAGATAAATGTATATTTGAAAATTAAGTTTTTTTTGGACATAAGAACTATTTATGATTCATCCTGCTGCATTAAGTTCATGAACTGAGTATCTCTGTAAACTCTATAGGCACAGCCCTCTTGGAATGCCTTTAAAAACAGTCTTTTCCATACTCCAAAGGAAATTATTTTATATCCTAGATTTATGGATTGATGCTAGTTATTTTCTGGACAAATGGTGTAACTTGACTTTCCAAACTAAAAAGTTCCCTGAAGGAAACTTTAAGCAGGTTTCAGATAAAATAAGTCTACCTACCAAGACATGGAGTTTCTGGTAAAAATCCTCAGGTTTTTGTTTTGTTTTGTTTTACAAATTTGAAAGAAAGCAAAAACCACCAAGAAAATACCAAAACCAAACAAAAAATCCAGGCATGGCACAACTGCAATGCATACAGGTTATTTTCCTGTGCCATATATAAAACAAACAGCAGTTAAATTCAACGTTAGTAAAAAACACACTTTTATGACAAATTTAATCCAAAGTTAAATAGAGTTAAACATGTTCTCAGCCCATCCTCCTACACTCCTTGAAAATACAGCTTAAAGTTTTAAGCTGAATCAGATGCATGCACTTTTGCTACAGTAGGGAGAAAGACAAACACAATAATTTTATACTGATGATTTGGCTTATTGTTTCTATGCAGGAGTATTTTCATGGTTGTTAGTTCGCTAGTTTCTGTTAAACAATAGTAATAAGCATTAACATTTGAGTGTTTTCTTTTTGCCAGGAACTGTTCTAAACACTTCACATGTATTTAACTGTCATCCATAAAAACCCTAATAAAGCAATCCTATAAAACAGGTACTATTATCCTCATTTTACAGAGGACAGAGAAATAAAGTGATAAGTAATCTGTTCAAGATTACAAAGTAATTGGCAGAGACATGATTTAAACCCAGGAGGACTGATTCTAGAATTCACACTCTTAACCTCTATTACTCTGCTTTCTCAAATGCCAATGAGAAAGTTGACCAGCCAAAACTGTCATATTTGGCATACTGAACTAACATTATATCTTAAATAACCCCATGTAACTGTTAAGAGGACACAGAATATTTTTTCCCCCTGAGGACACAGCAGAACTCAGTATTCTTTTCAGTTAAACTTGTATTTCATATTAAGTGGAAAGGAATACTTAAGAGTCAACCTACACTTGTACAAATCCTTCAGATGACCACAAGATCTCTTTTCTGTGGAAGATATTAGACCTAGTCCCACACTTATGAAGTTGCTGAACCTTGTCTGGGAGACAAATAAAAATTTATATAACTGGATAACAATTCCCACTATCACTTATGTATGGCAATATTTAAAGTGTAGTCTTAATTTTAAACAATAAAATATTGTGCTATGTATATTTAGATAATTAAACAATTGTCTATAAGCCAAGATCCACCTAGGACTTGTTTTGTTGCCTTAATATTCAGTCTGTAATTATTTCAGGCATTCATAGAAATGCCATTATTCTTTCTTAATTTTAACGAGTCTAATTTAGAGCCCTAGAAGAACAGTAATTAATTCAGTTCAAGAACCTGGTAACTTATTTCCCTCAGACTGACTCTTAAATACACATTTCTTTCTTTCTTCTTTCTATTTAAATATGTTCACTTGGTTATTTCAAACTTTAAATGTCTTGAGTCATTGTGAAAATATATTGGACAGAATACACTATAACAAATAAATGTAATTATAAATTCTTAAAGCCAAAACTCCTAATAAAAACATAAAAGTTTTGAAATAAAGTATTTCACCATACCAACTTAACCTTTAATTGTTATTCTAAATAGAAAGAAACTTTTCTGATTTTGAGCTAACCAAACTAATACTAAGTTTTAGAATGAGTCTCTACATTAGAAAAAGTATAAAACAAGCGTGTCTAGAACTGTTTTTAATGTCTATAAATTCTTAGATTACCCAAATCTATTAGGCATTTGCAAAAGCCTTTTTTTTCTTTTTTGCATTGTATATAGGGTTTCTATTAATTTAATGCAGTTTTTTTCTTTTATGTTAGTTTCATAAAAACTATGCACCAGTGGTTCATGAAACTTGAAATCAGAAAGGCTTGGAATTGTAAAGATTCATCTCTTAATCTTTAATTTCAGTCTCATTCTTTCTTAAAGAAAATTCTCTATCACATCTCAGTATTTCTGTTAACAATAAAGCACTGACTGTAATAAAATTTTAAGTGAGAATGAGTTTATAAATTCTTTCTGTTTAAAGTGAGGCTAACCGGGCTTGATAGGCTTACTTAAATCAGCAGCAAAAAAGCTTTAGCCCACAATTGGAGTATATGGATCAGATGATCAAATTCCAAAGACAGGTACTTTTTATATAAGAGTTTTCTTATGACTTACTGCTTATGGCTACTAGATTTATGACTAAAATTTTCCAAGCCTTAATCTTCAGAAGTACAATCCATAATTAGAATAGCTAAATAGACAGGTTTAAATAGTTGGCAAACTATTTTAAGATGTTACAGAGAGAGCATGGACTTAAAGGAAGGAAACCTAAGATACAACACAGTAATTACCTGCCTTTTAAACCTAAGATACAACAAAGTAATTATCTGCCTTTTAAATCTTTAATCCTTAAGATACAACACAAGAATTACCTGCCTTTTAAATCCTCAGTACCTCTGATTATAGCTCTAGACGAGAATTTTTCTACCACCCTACTTACAGTCCTAAATCTAGAACTTCGGGTCAGTTTAGAATGTACTATCACTTTAGTTTCCACTGCAAACTCTATGATGATTCTTTTCACTCAGACTGTTAGTTTGCTTTAAAGTTGCCTGTGTCCAAGGTCCTTTTCCACTAAATGACAGAAAATCTGAATGCTACAGCTAAGAGGGAGAAAATCCAGTTGATTAGATTTTCTCCAAACACCAGTTTCTCTGCCTTCGTTTATTCTGAGAGGCCCCCCATTAGTTCCTTTATACGAGACATTCCGAGTGCCCATAACACTACAACAGCAAACTTAGGTGCATCTTTTAAGACTCAGACACAACCCTTCCTAGAAAGTCTTCCAAAGCACTGCTTCTCAAATGTTAATTTACATACAAATCACCTAGAAACCTTGTTTAACTGCAGAGTCTGATACAGTAGGTCTGAGATGAGACCCAAGAGCCTGCATATCTTAGAAGTACCCAGGTAATGCCAATCCTCATTCTCAATCTTAAGAGCAAACTCTGAGCGGCAGTTCTAAAGAATACTTTAAAATAATATTAAAATTTTGATTAATAAATGCCTCCCCTCCTTACCCTTATATTCAGACTTAATTATACCTGAATTTACTCATCTGCAAGATCAACAATACTCTTTAATGTTCCTTCCAGTTCAATAAATCTGTAATTTACCACCTCTATCCCTTTTACCCCCAATTCAACAAGCAGGCGAAGTTTCTTCACAGCAATTTACTGAAGAGTATGAATGACCCCTTCCACCTGATGCTTTAATTCCTTTTTAAGAAGCTGCTGAACATGGAACTAAGCCCCATTTATTCTTTTTGAGTAAAAGTTTGTGCTGATTTTGTTAGTTTGTTCCTAGAAAGAAATATTTTAATATTCCTATTCAGAATGCCACCTACCAACTATGGAAACAGAAAGCACCAAAAAGTGGATGTATCAGCTTTGATACCTTTTGGACACTTTGTGAAGTGCCCAAATATTTTTCACTGAAATCCTACCTGACTTAAAAAAAATCTCCCACTTGACGCTTGAAAATAATACAGCCAAGTCTATTTAAAAACTCTGCCCTTAAATTATGGTATTTTTTTGCTCTAAGATTTTAATCTCTCTCCACCCCCAGGCTCCTTAAATTTAAACAGTTCATAAGAGAAGAGTCTCTTGATGTTCTGCAATCCTGAGATGATTATCCTGGTTTTCCTTCAATTATGACAATCACTTTATACCTGCCAAAGTCAGATATACTTACAACAGCCAGAAGAAAAGTAGATTATATTTTATCAGTGGACATATAACAATCTAATCCTAAAAGAGACTTAGATAATCTCACATGCACGATATTTGTTCTCTACGAGAGTTAAATTTGACTCTAATGGAAATATTCTCAGGGGAATTATAAAATTTTAGTTGTTTTGAAACTGTAAACATGTAAGTGGTGGGTGTATATATAATGTATAACATATTAAATTCACATATGTATGAACATCTATGTAAGCAAATTTATTAGAAAATTATGAAGAACATTCAGCATCACATCCAAACCTGAGAATTTTTTAAGGTTAATGTTTCTGAAGTGCTTAAGACTGTATGAGGTACACAGGGTTTTGTAAGACTTTGTTAAATAAATTAAGTACTATGTCTGACCCTGAGATTTTCTTTTTAAACAAAAAGTCTGTACTAATTATTACATCTCCAGTTCTTGGAGCGAATGACAGAGTATGAAAGGGGAAACAATCTACTTTTCTTCAAGATAATCTGAAGCCATTCCTTTTGCAATCTTTATTTGAAAACCATTTCTGCCAAAAATCATTCCACTATTTCACCAAACTAGAGTATGCTATAAACAAGGATCTTGCTGCTAGTCATTGCTAGAAGTGAGCCTAAAACCCAGGCGCCACAGAGACTCCCATTCTAATATGCTTTTTGTCATACTACTTCCTCTATATGGTAAAATGTTTTCTTTTTATACAATAGCAACTTAATAAATTTTATTTAAATATCAAAGTTAAGTTCTAGTCACAATACTACATAAATTTCAAAAAGATCACAAATGAAATGGACAAAAGAGCAAACAGTCAAAAAAATGCTAAAAATGTTAAACTGCTGCTTAGAAAAAGGGTGTAATTATACAAAATAGAAAATGTATTTAAGAGTTACCATCCACAGAAATATTGTATTTAATGTTGTCTCCATTATCCAAAGTTAAGCATCATCTTATGGAGGTTAAGTTATAAATTTCAGATGAGTAACAAAAAAGACAAAAGATATATCACCTGAAAAACTGTAGACTGAAGGTTGCCATTTTATAGGAGAAAATGCTTGTCTTGTTTTTGTTTCTTTCAGAGGCTATGTGGCCCCTCCCACTTGTTCTATGTCCTGCCTGGTTATTTCTTGACGTTCTCTTTTCAACTGCATCCATCATGCATCTCTGTGCCATTTCAGTGGATCGTTACATAGCCATCAAAAAGCCAATCCAGGCCAATCAATGTAACTCACGGGCTACTGCATTCATCAAGATTACAGTGGTGTGGTTAATTTCAATAGGTACGTAGAGAATGCTAGAGTGTGGGTGGCATACAAAGTCTTTGGTTCTACTTGGCTAGAATACCAGGTCTGGTAGGCAACGAAACTCAGAATGAGAGGTCAAGGCAGCCTACTGATGTATTAACATAAGCTCCTTATGTCACTGCATTTATCATACGGCTTCTAAACCATACTACTGGTAAAAAGTGTGAAAAGTAACAAAACTCATGTCCTCAGAAAGAACCATCTGCACAGTGTTTATTGAGATTTCTTTCTGCTTGGATTTCTATACGCAGAAAGACTAAGTTTGAGAACAGTTTTCATACTTGCCAACAGATAATTATGGTCTAGCTAGTATTTGGAATCCTTTAACTACATTAAAATAACAAGAAATGAAATGTACCTTAAGTCACATTTTAAAAGATTAAGAAAAAAAAACAAAATAACAAAAATACAAAAATAACAACTGAAACATTTTGTAGGCAGCTATCAAAGAACACAAATTCATCTTGGAAGCCAACATTTCAGTACATATGTGTACAGATGAAAGGCAGTTAAATATCTGCTTAAGTGGTTTTTTTGGTTCCTTTTTTGGAGACAGGGTCTCACTTTGTCACCCAGGCTAGAGTGCAGTGGCACAATCATGGTTCACTGCAGCCTTGACTTCCTGGGCTCAAGTGATCATCCTCCCTCAGCCTCCCAAATAGCTGGGACTACAGGCGCATATCACTACGCCTGGCTAATTTATGTATTTTCGGTAGAGATGGGGTTTTGTCATGTTGCCCAGACTGGTCTCAAACTCCTGAGCTCTGGTGATCTGCCGCCCCAACCTCCCAAAGTGCTGGGATTATAGGCATGAGCCACAGCATGTGTTTTGAATATGTTTAATTGAAAGTTTTAAGAGAGATGCAAAGAAAACATGGTATACTGTTGTTCAGAGGTGATTTATAAAAAGAAATCCTTTTTCTTCTAAATAGTCTTATAGCCCTGTACTCATCTATAATATTCAAAGCTGTACTTATCATGAAGTATGCATAAATCATTCAAAGCTCTTACATGTTAGTATCAGAAAAACAAACAGATTTGCAAAAATCACAATAATCTGACCATCAGATTCACTTCTTCCTTCTAAAAATATTTCAAAGAGGCAAAAAGTTAAGAGACCTGGAATACTTAAATTACTTCTCCCTAATCTGAGTTGGAGCACTGGGGCAAAAACAGCAAGAAAGCAAAACAATGAAATTGACCTTTATATTTCTAAAATGATGACATAAGGGCTGAACCTCTGAAAAAGTTTGGAGGTAAAAGCAAGCTGTGTTACTCCTCTGGTGTGGGAAGAAAGCAGGGTCAATAAAAAGTCTATTCAGAATGAAGAGATATGAAAACAGCAGAAAAGCCTAGTTTAGTGGGCAGAGGCCGACAGAGTAGAACCAGTCCTCCAAAAGCAACTCCAGAAAGGGAACATTTAATTGTCACAATGGGTGACAATTAAAATTTGAAGTGGAGAGGAGGAAAACTATAATTCATTTATGCCAAATGACTCACATTTGGTAAGCTCACTGCAACAAGGGAGAGGGAAAGGGAGAGTGTGAGGTATGTGTATATTGGGGTGGGGTAGGAGAGTAGGACAGAGAAAGGGGGAAAAAAAATCAAAGACACGGATCCTTAAGAAGAATTAAAATATTTGAAACTGTGAAATATGATCAAGCTAATAAGGTAAGCAGCCTGCTGGTATAAATGGTATCTAAATTAAGGTGGGATACCATCAATTTATAAATTGACCAAATTTTTATTGAGTGTTTATAATGTGCTAGGTACTAAGAATACACAGATGATCAAGAAAAAACAATCTTTGCACTCAAGAAAGGCAGATATATAAACAAATTACACGAATACAAAGTGATGAGTGGTGCAGGAGAAAAAAGGAATCAAAGGAAGACTCATAATATATAGATTTAGAAATCCACTTCTTCCTTTTATAGGTAAGAAAAAAGAAACCTAGAGGTTTTAATTGATTGGCTTAAGAACTTACAGCTTTTTAGCACCAAGGCCAAGATCAATGCTCTTTGCACTTTGTCTTGTAGAACCAATCACAAATTAGGACTTTGAAAAAATGAAAATGCAGATGACAATAAGTTCGGTTTTGAAATTCTACACAGTGCTGAAGAGAGCTCACTCTCTTCTTTTGGATTTACAGTTATCCTAGCTAATACTGGGCAACAGAAACTATAATAATATAACAGGGTAAGGGCATAAAAAATACCAGTGAAAACTTCTACAGTTATTGACTAGCAAGCTGGATAGGAAGGTAATGTGAGCCTTGATGGGAAGAAATTAATAGAATGTGAAAGTTGAGATGAATGAATGAATTAGAGGTAAAAATAACAGTAAACAGAAGTTCTCTAGGAGTGAAGGGTAGCAGGACAAGGAAGGGAAGTATTACAGTTCATAATCTTAGATATGGGATTATTTTAAGTAGATCTGTGGATGGCTTTAGTGCAAATAAGAGTGAAAGAGTTCAAGAAATATAAAATTAAGGTCTTAGTCATTAATGGGATGAAGTTGTGGAAGACGTTGGCACTGGAGTAGTAGAGAGAAGACTACAGCAGGTACTGAAGCCACTAATAAAGATGAACAAACGTGTGGAGGTTAATAGAAGAGCAGGATGGAGAAGAGAGTATAAGTAGATAAAATAAACTTCAAAACCAAGTGTTTTGGGGGAGAAAGAAACAGTGGGATGATGATCTGAAAGTAACAGGGTAAAGCAGGGGTCAGCAAACTTCTTCTATGAAGGGTAAGACAGGAAATATTTTGGGCTTGCAGGGCATACATGGTTTCTATCACAGCTTCTCCAGTCTGCTGCGGTAGAACAAAAGTAGCCACAGACAATACCTTATTAACAAATGGGAGTGGCAGTGTGCCAATAAAACTTTTACAAAAATACAATGTGGGCCAACGACTGTCAAACTGTAGTATAATGACCCCTGGTGCAGAACAAGCATACAGAATCCTCTTTCTGGTGGTGTACATGAGGAAAAGTAGAGAAAGTAATGACCTCTGTTAGGAAGGGTTTGAGAAACATATTCTTGTCAATGGATCTTCAGCTACCATAAAAAGGGTGTGTAGATGAGGGGTGCTCTTTGATTCATAAAACAACACAAGGATTCCAGAGGTTTCTAAAGATCAATTAATTCAGACATTTAAAAATTATCTGCCATTTCAGGCCGGGCGCAGTGGCTCAAGCCTGTAATCCCAGCACTTTGGGGGGGCCGAGGCGGGTGGATCACGAGATCAAGAGATCGAGACCATCCTGGTCAACATGGTGAAACCCCGTCTCTACTAAAAATACAAAAAATTAGCTGGGCATGGTGGTGCATGCCTGTAATCCCAGCTACTCAGGAGGCTGAGGCAGGAGAATTGCCTGAACCCAGGAGGCGGAGGTTGCAGTGAGCCGAGATCGCGCCATTGCACTCCAGCCTGGGTAACGAGAGCGAAACTCTGTCTCAAAAAAAAAAAAAAAAAATTATCTGCTGTTTCAAAGGAAAAAGATTCAAGTTAACCCTTGTATTATTTGTCTTTCTAATAAACTACTTCACTAAGCAACATTATATTTAGATACTTCACGCTATTTAAAGATCAGAAAATTAACATGATGTTTATTTCTTTCCTATGTCCTAGAAGAATTCTTTTTTTTTTTTTTGAGACAGTCTCACTCTGTTGCTAAGCGTGGAGGACAGTCGTGTGATCTCAGCTCACTGCAACCTTGTCCTCCCGGGTTCCAGTGATTTTCACCTTAACCTCCCAAGTAGCTGGGACTACAGGCATGTGCCACCACGCCTGGCTAATTTTCGTTGTATTTTTAGTAGAGATGGAGTTTCGCCATGTTATCCACGCTAGTCTCAAACTCCTGACCTCAAGGGATCCACCCTCCACGGCCTCCCAAAGTGCTGAGATTACAGGCGTGAGCCACTGGGCCCAGGCTTCAACATCACAATTCACACACACTCAAATTTTTAAGTAGTACTTTAAATAAATTTTAGTTTTCCCTAAGAAGTTAGATGAAAGGATTAAAAGACATTCACACAATCAAAAGGTAAAACTGTTAAATGAAACCGTAACCTCAAAGATAAAACAAAGATACTGAATAAATGTACTCAAGTCCCTCCAGATCAACTACACTGCATATTAAGAAAAAAGAGGTTTCTCTTCTGAATTTCTCTTCCTTAATCTGAGATAGCTTAAAAAACAAAAATAGATTATGAGAAATGTAGAATAAATGAAGACATTCGCCACTATATCATGGATACACTACAGCTTTGTGGCGGGGGAGGGGGGGGCTTAGGTTCTGTTTGTGAAATCTTCACTGATGAATGCTTTGACAAATCCCGCATTGTGGGTCCCATGTATTATAATGCACTAACAAGTATAAAGTTATAAGGATATGAATCTAAAAGGATCTAATCTAAGAGTTACATACAGGTCATAAAAATGACTCTGTTTATCCTGTTTTCCTCTTCCTTAGGCATTGCTATTCCTGTCCCTGTTAAAGGGATAGAGACTGATGTGGATAACCCAAACAATATCACTTGTGTGCTGACAAAGGAACGTTTTGGCAATTTCATGCTCTTTGGCTCACTGGCTGCCTTCTTTACACCTCTTGCGATTATGATTGTCACCTACTTTCTCACTATCCATGCTTTACAGAAGAAGGCTTACTTGGTCAAAACCAAGCCACCTCAACGCCTAACATGGTTGACCGTGTCTACAGTTTTCCAAAGGGATGAAACACCTTGCTCATCACCTGAAAAGGTGGCAATGCTGGATGGTTCTCGGAAGGACAAGGCTCTGCCCAACTCAAGTAATGAAACACTTATGCGAAGAATGTCTACAATTGGAAAAAAGTCAGTGCAGACCATTTCCAATGAACAGAGAGCCTCAAAAGTCCTAGGAATTGTGTTTTTCCTCTTTTTGCTTATGTGGTGTCCCTTCTTTATTACAAATATAACTTTAGTTTTATGTGATTCCTGTAACCAAACTACTCTCCAAATGCTCCTGGAGATATTTGTGTGGATAGGCTATGTTTCCTCAGGAGTGAATCCTTTGGTCTACACCCTCTTCAACAAGACATTTCGGGATGCATTTGGCCGATATATCACCTGCAATTACCGGGCCACAAAATCAGTAAAAACTCTTAGAAAACACTCTGGTAAAATCTACTTCCGGAATCCAATGGCAGAGAACTCTAAATTTTTTAAGAAACATGGAATTCGAAATGGAATTAATCCTGCCTTGTACCAGAGTCCAATGAGGCTCCGAAGTTCAACCATTCAGTCTTCATCAATCATACTACTAGACACACTTCTCCTCACTGAAAATGAAGGTGACAAAACTGAAGAGCAAGTTAGTTACGTATAGTAGAACTGGCACAGTTGTCATCAAACACGATGAGTAAGATGATGAATGAGATGTAAATGCACCAATAATATATTATATAAAGAATTTTATGTCATATATCAAATCATCTCTTTAACCTAAGAGTTAAGTATTAAGAATATCCAGTTTTAAGGCCGGGCGCGGTGGCTCAAGCCTGTAATCCCAGCACTTTGGGAGGCCGAGGCGGGTGGATCACAAGGTCGAGAGATCGAGACCATCCTGGTCAACATGGTGAAACCCCGTCTCTACTAAAAATACAAAAAAATTAGCTGGGCATTGTGGCTCGTGCCTGTAATCCCAGCTACTCAGGAGGCTGAGGCAGGAGAATTGCCTGAGCCCAGGAGGCGGAGGTTGCGGTGAGCCGAGATCGCGCCATTGCACTCCAGCCTGGGTAACAAGAGCGAAACTCCGTCTCAAAAAAAAAAAAAAAAAAAAAAAAAAAGAATATCCACTTTTCCTCATTTGGACAAGATTATTCCATGAGGAAAATAATTTTGTATAGCTACGAATGAAAACAAACCAACACTCTGGTTAAATGTTAAGGTATTCAAATGAAATAAAATCAAATTAATAAATTACAGGCTTTAAAAAAAAAAAACACTGTCATCATAAAATTTATTCAGTTCCTAATTATATGCAAAGTTGTGCTAAGAATGAAATAAAACAAAACATTAGCCTTTCCTTCCAGGCCTTAAAAGCGTAAAGCATGATACAGAACAAGAGGAACACAGAGCTAAAAATAAGTGCACAAAACAGTGATCACATCAGGAGGTGAGTTAAGATTGCCATTTATAGTCTGATTTAGTTGAATGTAGTCATAATTTTCCTTTGATCAGGAAACTGTCTTGATGGAAGGGATAGAGAGGGCAGTAGCTGGATATCACACAAAATAAAAGGAACTTGGAACTGTTAAATGGCTGATACCGGGCATCTACTCAGCACAGGTAGGTCTACTGGAGAAGGAAGAAAAAGCAAATAAAATAGCTCTTGGGTACCTGAATCATATTAGCTTCCTTAAAGATATTAATTAACATGCGCAAGCATGAGACCTTAATCAGGGATACAAACTGTAAGTAAGATCATGCCTGTGCATCCATGCTTGTTCAGTGACTCAAGTGAACTTCCAGCACAAAATTTTTTATTCACCCTTTCGGTATTTATTTTGCAGTTAGATCTGAGAATCAGTTCAACCTGTGCCACTTACCAGACAGCTGATTACATTTAGGAAAAATACTTAATTTCTTCAAGCCCCAGTATTCTCATCTACATTTTATACAATACTTATGAGGATGAATACATAGTAGGCACTAAATAAACGGTATAAAATTCAATCTACTTTTGATATATATTTTAATGCTCCTGCTGTAAGTGCAAATTTAGGCTACAGGGTCTGCAGTGAAGACAGTTCATACCTTAGCTATTCCTTTTCAGGTTCACCAAAACTTGTGCCTCAACCTATGACTCTATTGCTGTCTTTCTGCAGGCAACTCATTTTAGGATAATTACCTCAATAAATGTATTGGCTACGAAGAATCTTAGAGTAAGTGAACAAGGCATACATTCTTACAGCAGCAGAATCCTTAGCTAGAATATGGCTCTAATACATAAGTCTTGATCTGTTATGATTCCTTACTGGCTATATATAATCTGCCCAGAAGAGTACATCATGCAAATTTAATTCCTAAACCACCAAAGCTTTAGGTACGTTTCTTTATTAGTGTAAGATTTTTCAGCAATATAGGGGTGGTTATCTCACATAAGAGGCAAAATAATTTACATTCCTTAAAAAAATCATTTTCTATTTTGGTTTTTGGTTCTGATCTCTAATATGAGAGATTTGGCATATGTTAAGATTTATAGTCTTCCCAAGGTATGTGAGATTAAGTTTTCAGTTATCACAATGATGGTATTCCAAATTCTGTATTTTATGCATCTGAAGGCATACGTAATTGTTTCAGGAAATCTGTATACCAGAGTTGACAGGCACTCACATTGCCAAAGCTCTACCTATAGACAACAATCTGGATCAAAAGAATTATCTTCCCACATGCTTTGTACTGCCTCCAAATTTGTGTGCCTAAACGTATGCATACCTACAGAATTAGCCCAATACCTATAAACTATTTAGTGTCAAATCCTTAAGAAAAATTTCCTTGTTTACAATTTTTTTTTTTTTTTTTGAGATGGAAGTCTCACTCTGTTACCCAGGCTGGAGTGCAGTGGCGTGATCTTGGCTCACTGCAACCTCCACCTCCTGGTTTCAAGCTATTCTCATGCCTCAGCCTCCCAATTAGCTACGATTACAGGCACCTGTCACCATACCTGGCTAATTTTTCTATTTTTAGTAGAGACTGGGTTCGCCATGTTGGTCAGCCTGGTCTCCAACTCCTGGCCTCAAGCTAACTGCCTGTCTTGGCCTCCCAAAGTGCTGGGATTACAGGTGTGAGTCACTACACCTAGCTCTTGCTTACAATTAACTCAGAGATCTTTCTATAGTTAACAAGACCGTGCTACTATTTCCAGAATATTCTAGAAAGTGAAACACAACTCCACTATCGACTATTTTTGAAAAGTACAACGCCACAAAGATACAGAACTGGTATTTTCATTTTATGAATAAAGAGACGTATCATTTGAAAGCAAATCTCAGCAGTTGAATACACTTATGTAACGAAAGAACTCTAGTTAATATTATTACCTCAGAAGAAAGGAAACAGATTATAGGTACTTAGAATAATTTTGGAAAAAAAAAAAGACTTTTATTCAATTCCATGTTACTGCCAATTAATGGAAAGAAGAAAACAAAGATGTAGAAAAAAAATGAAAATGACAAAAATAAAGTGAAGAAAAGTCACAGCATCCAGAGAGAAACACAAAGATACTGGGGTAAAAACAGAGAATACCATACAGAAAATATGTATCAAATTGATATAGAATTGTGAATGGAGATGTTGTAAAGATGATCATGCATTTAGTGGTAATTGGCTGACTAGGGGGATTTCTTCAAATTATAAGGATCAGTGATGATTTAACATTTTTATACTCAAGGTATCACTTTGTGTGGTCTAAAGAATAGCTGCACCGGCCAGGCATGGTGGCTCACGCCTATAATCCCAGCACTTTGGGAGGCTGAGGCAGGTGGATCACAAGGTCAAGAGACTGAGACCATCCCGGTCAACATGGTGAAATCGTCTATACTAAAAATACAAAAATTAGCTGGGCATGTGGCGTGCGTCTGTAGTCCCAGCTACTCGGGAGGCTGAGGCAGGAGAATTGCTTGAACCCAGGAGGTGGAGGTTGCGGTGAGCCAAGATCACACCATTGCACTCCAGCCTGGGTAACGAGAGCAAAACTCTGTCTAAAAAAAAGAAAAGAAAAAAAAAAAAAAAAAAAAAAAAAGAATAGCTGCACCAAGAATCTGTTGTTCATCTTGCAAGATCCCTATCTAAAATCATATGAATATATACACTGAGAAACATTTAATTTCATATTATAACAGCTTAACTGATAGCAACTTCCAATGGACCACCAAGACTAATTTTAAGAAATGTCCATATCAGATTATCAATTTGTTCATTACAGCAACTTAATTTCAAGGTATATAAAGACTAATTTTTTTGACTTTCTTCATTTTACTTTCCAGTGTCAAGTTAAAATTCAGATTCTACTCACTTCCAAATGGGTTTTCAGAAGTCAATACCATGAACAGCACTGTACAGAGTTATTATAATAATAAAATCTGCCAACGAAAGTACTAACAATGGGCCCAACAATCACTTATTAGATGTTCCACTAGAGAACATTTATTTAGATAAAAAATTAATGTACTATGTTCATTTCAATTAAGCAAGAATAGTTATCAAATTACTTTTATTATAAGCATTATGAACAAATGACAATCCACCAATATCAGAAGGAGGAAATAAAATACTGTAATGCCCTGGACTGTCCTACGAATAAAGGAGATTATATACATAATAATTTTACACAAAGACAATTTTATCTTAGTTGCTGAAGTACAAATATGTGTTTACTAACATCTTTTTAGTATTTATATCTAATAAGTATACCTAAAAAGATGTTTTTAAAAATTATGAAGAAATAAACCTTTAAAACATGGTACAAGACCAAATGTCCACAAATTCATTTTAAAAGGGAAATCAAAGTGGAGAAAAAAGATGGAGAGCATGCTAAGACAGTAAATGATATCACTTCAGAAAACATGTACTAGTCTTAGGAGATAGTACAGACACTTTTCAAATATTAAAGTTAATGAGGAAATTTGAGAATAAAGCTGTTCTATCAGAGTCACTCAGAAAGACGGTGCTCTGACTGGAGGCACAGTGGAGAAAGCACTGGTCTATCATGAGACCTGTTTAGCATCTCAGTTCTATCATTTTAGCTTTATGACAGTGGGAAATTTTGTTAAACATTTTGGAATTCAATTTCCTTATCTTAAAAAAAATGAGAACATTGGTTTCTTCTACTTAAAAAAATTCTCTCTCTAGGGAAATGGCAGTAAACTAAGACTTAGAGAACTTACAAAGGATTTTAACTCTGGCTCCTTAAATAAGTCAATTAATTTTCATTTATAAAATAAATTTTATACAAAATGTAGACAATTTTTTTCCAGTTTCTACTTCTTAAAGATTCATTTTATGAAAAGAGAACTAAGAATGGTCACTTAGAAGTAGCAAACACATAAATAACTCACGAGTTGGATCTGACTATCCTATATTGTAAAGAGTTCAGCAAAACCTAAACAGCTCATGGGAGACATCTGCTGCTGAAACTGGGAACCTAACGTGTGTGAGCTACAGGAAATAAAATGGCAGATGTGAATTTTGTTAGACAGCAACGCATGGTCAGGTTAAAAATGGAAGAAAAACAGTTTTATATGCCCATCAATTTCCTATGTGGCAGAATATAAACACTAAGCCACTGATTTATATTGTTATAAAATATAAAGTCACTGACAATAAGAAAAATTAACAACTGACAATTAAGAAACAAAACAACGTAAGTCAAACGTGAGTAGGATGCTTTATATAACCCAAGAGATACTAAGGGTATACCTTTCCATACTAAAACTATCTAGCTCTCTAGTAAGAATTCACAAAAAGAACCCACTCTGGATGGCCATAACAAACCATTTTTTCATTTTTCAATCGTGTCTAAACTCTAGAGCTTAGAACAGGAAAAGGTTAGGGTCGCAGCTTGGCTACATGATAAGATGACAGGAAGGAAATAGAACTAATTAAATTTTATTTGGCTCCCATCTTTTCTCTCAGGGAGAATAATATTTAGAAAGAAAGACAAAAAGACTGATTAAAATGCAAAACAGATAAAGAGTCTAGTTGCCTTAGACGAGTTCCAGTCTCAAAGCAAAATGAATCACCTCCTAGAAATAGAACAAATTTGTGTAATTACAGAAACCAAATTTTTGAAGAAAAACAGAAAATGGCAAAGTACAAAAAGAATGACAAAGTATTTCAATATTTAAAATTAAATATTGGAATTTAATTAAATTTAATTTTCATTTATAAAAGGACATTTATAAAATAAATGAAAATTAAATATTAAAATATTAAATTCTAATATTTTAAAAGAGAAGAGATAGAGTTCAAGAAGTTAAAAATGTGGAGTCTGTGGCAGATCTTTTGAAAAAATGCAGAATAGCTTCATACACACAAGGTTTTGTCAGATCTCAGAAGAGGCCTCAAAGAACACCTGGCACTTCTATGAAAAGTGTAACATAAGAAACAATCATACCCAGTAAGTCACATAACCTGTTTAGAGGCACCAGACTTGATGTGGGTAAATATTATGTCACTAGGATTTAGTGAAAATTGTCTAGTGTGTTTACAAAAAAGTTAGTGAAACGAGAGAGGATAACACAGTGAAGACCAGTATTTGATTAACAATTGTATTCAAGAAAACTGGTGTAAGAAGAAATACCATGCTATATGGGTCTGTGTTTTGTTCTGTTTTATTCAACATTTCCATCCAAAATAGGAAAAAAAAATTTTACAGTTTGTAGTAAATGGATGACTTCCTATCTGGGATATTATGGAGAAGACCCTGCACCTAGTTCATAATGGATGTTCAAGAAATTATCTGTTGGATTTCCATACAATTTTTATAACAAAGCTTCACTCCCAGGGAACCAGGGGTAGAAAATCTCTTCTAAAGATTAGAAGGACATGAGGTATGACTCATCTAACATGCACTTTAGGAATTCAGTGTGTAATTTCTTATTTTTTTTGGTTTTTGTTGTTTTTTTGAGATGGAGTTTCACTCTTGTTGCCCAAGCTGGAGTGCAATGGCGCGATCTTGGCTCACTGCAACCTCCGCATCCTGGGTTCAGGCAATTCTCCTGCCTCAGCCTCTCAAGTAGCTGGGATTACAGGCGCGCTCCACCACGCCTGGCTAATTTTTTGTATTTTTAGTAGAAATGGGGCTTCACCATGTTAGCCAGGCTGGTCTTGAACTGACCTCAGGTGATCCACATGCCTCAGCCTCCCAAAGTGCTGGGATTATAGGCATGAGCCACTGCGCCCAGCCTTTCTTTACTGTGTAATTTCATGACAAATAAGCTTTAACAGGCAGTATCTGCATAGTAGTGAGCCTTGAACAACATGGGCTTGAACTGTGTGGGCCCACTAATATGAAAATTTTTTTTCACGAAAAAATTACAGAGTGTACCTACCTCTCCTGTCTCCCCTTCTACCTCCTCTACCTCTGCCACCATGGAGACTGCAAGACCAACCTCCTCTTCCTCTTCCGCCAACCCAATGTGAAGACAACGGAGTAAAGACCTTCTGATGATCCACTTGCACTTAATAGTAAAGACAGGTGCTTTCTCTTCCTTACCATTTGTGTGTCCACTGGAGTAGCACTGTTAATTTCCTCAAAAAGTTTTTCTCTGCATTCACAATTTGGCTATCTGTGTGATGCAAGAGACCTTTGGCCTATCTCGGCTTTTGACATGTCTTCTCTAAGCTTTATTATTTTTAGTTTTTGATTTAAAGTGAGACATGTAGGACTCTTTCTTTCACTTGAGCACTCAGAGGCCACTGGGGTTATTAATTGGCCTAATTTCAAAATTGCTGTGTCTCAGGGAATAGGGAGTCCCAAGGAGAGGGAGAGAGATGGGGGAATGGCAGGTGTGTGGAGCAGTCAGAACACACACATTTATCCATTGAGTTTGCTGTTTTATATGGTGTGGTTCGTGGTGTCCCAAAACAACTACAATGGTAACATCAAAGATCACTGATGACAAATTACCATAACAGATACAAAGAAAAAGTCTGGAATATTGTGAGGATTACCAATATGTGACACAGAGACATGAAGTGAGCACACACTGTTAGAAAAATGATTTTGATACACTTGCTTGGCGCAAGAGTGTCACAAACCTTTGGTTTTTAAACAAATGCAGTATCTGCAATGCTTAATAAAGCAAGGTGTAGTAAAACAAGGTATGCTTGTATCTTAGCTAAGAGAAACACCGATAACTGAGATTGAATCTAAGTAGACAGCAATGAACTACTGGAAGAACTACTACTACATTTATTAATACTACCACCAACTCAACAGCTACAACTACTACAATTACCATATTAATACACATTTAGTGCTTACTAGTGCCAGACATTGCTCTAAGGGCATCAGATATATTAATTCACTTGTCAAAAACATCTTCTCAGATGGGTATTATGATTATACTCATTTTAAAGATGAAGAAACTGAGGTTGAGTAACTTGCTGAAAGTCATTCAGCTAGTAAGAAGCTGAGTCAGGAGTCAACTCAAGCAGATGAGTTTAGAGTGTGACTTCTTAAACACAACTGTACCATACTGCCAAGAACATCTCCATGACTACAAGTAAAAAATAATGTTTAAAAATTTTCACTCTGGCATTTAAATAAAACCTATTACCTTTTACTTTCATTAAAGACCTTCAAAAACTCTACAAATCTGAGATAATGTCCATTTGAACTACCAATACACACAAAGAGGAGTACTGGATGTATTATTTGAATTTAAAAAGTTAAATGAATAAGCAGAATGCTACCAAAAAATGAACAAAAACAATTAAATCATTTCACTACTTCTCAAAGAGGTTCTCAGAATCCCATGATATATTTTGTTCTTTTTCAGATGAACAGTACTAATCTTACTATTAAATGGTCCTCACTCTGAACCCAGATACAATCCTCAGGTATTTAGTTTTTCTTTAGTT
Source organism: Saimiri boliviensis (assembly GCF_048565385.1). Taxonomy (NCBI): domain Eukaryota; kingdom Metazoa; phylum Chordata; class Mammalia; order Primates; family Cebidae; genus Saimiri; species Saimiri boliviensis. Next base: position 10,471,952 of record NC_133453.1, read on the forward strand.
AATGACTAATGTTTGTAGTTTCAGTAGTGACAACTACATTTCCAAAAAATGGAATATAAATAGAATAAGTAGTTAGAAGTTATTACCTGAATAGAATGAACCCAAGTGATTCTACTGCTGCCCTCCTGACATCATCATTAACATCACTTACCTAGGGGAAAAAGTTTAAGATTATATTATACCATGCAGTCTATCACTAGACCAAACTGATATGAGAGGCCAGCATCATTCAAATCTAAATTAGACTTCAGTAATATATTATTATTTTATCAGTGCCCTTCTCCTCACTATTGATAGGTATATTAAAACATTACATTGCACATTTTTAAACATATATAATAAATGGACACATTCAAAAAATAAAGACAAGTGTATTTTTATTTTTATAGAGACAGGGTCTCCTTATGTTGCCCCAGCCTGATCTCAAACTTCTGAGGCTCAAGAGATCCTCCCTCCTTGGCTTCACGAAGTGTTGGGATTATAGGCGTAAGCCACTGTACCTGGCCACATAAATTTCTGAAGCATAAACTTCTGTCCCCACTTTAGAAAAAGTTATGGAAAATTTCAATTTAGGGGCTTAGAAGTCTTCAGAGCTTGGTAAAATTTAAGATGCAGGGTTACTTCTCTCTCTCTCTCTCTCTTTTTTTTTTTTTTTTGAGACAGGATTTCTCTCTGTCAGCCAGGCTGGAGTTCAGTGGCACGATACCGGCTCACTACAACCTCCGCCTCCTGGGTTCAAGCGATTCTCCTGCCTCAGCCTCCCAAGTAGCTGGGACTACAGGTGTGTGCCACCATGCTTGGATAATTTTTGTATTTTTTTGTGGAGATGGGGTTTCACCATGTTGGCCAGGCTGGTGTCGAATTCCTAACCTCAGGTGATCTGCCTGCCTCTATCTCCCAAAGTGTTGGGATTACAGGCATGAGCCACCACGCCTGGCCCCAGGGCTACTTCTTAAGAGTATTTCAACTGGCCAGACACAATGGCTCACGCCTGTAATCCCAGCACTTTGAAAGGTCAAAACAGGAGTTCGAGATCCACTCAGGCAACATAGCGAGACCCTGTCTCCACAAAAATTTAAAAAATTAAGCAGGCATGGTGGTGTATGCCTGTAGTTCTAGCTACTTAGGAAGCTGAGGTAGAAAGAGGATCACTTGAGTCCAGTAGGCTGTGGCTGCAATGAGCTGTGATTGTGCCACTGCACCCCAGGCTGGGTGACAGAGTGAAACCTGTCTCTAAGTCTCTAAAAAGAAAAAAGACTATTTCAGCTGCATTATAGCTTTTGCAAAATATAGAACATACTACATACTGCACTGCTAAAAAAATTTATTAATTACTAATAAATATGGTGGAAAATATCACCTCTGGGCAAAAGGAGTTAATAATAGTTCTAAGTCTTTCTGCATAGAAAGGTGCCCTTGACATTTTCCCAGCACCAAGATGATAAAAACCTATTGAGTTGAGACATGTGGAATGTCCACTGTGTGACCAGGCAATATTACTTACTGCTGATAACTACATTTGGATTAGGAGAACTAAGAGTGGAGAAAGCCAGTTGGAAAACATGGGTATTGGCTTGCCTGTATAGCACATCTCTTGTAATAGACCATGTTCCTTAGGGGTCCTGGGGTGTAGGAGTGGTGGGCTGTTTGTTTTTTAGAGATGGGATCTTGCCCTGTTGCCCAGACTAGAGTTGGTGGCATAATTATAGCTCGCTGACCACTTCACTTTCCAGAGTAGCTGGGATTACAGGAATGAGCCACTGCACCCATTAGGGGTATGCGGCAGCTAACTTCACTAAATAGAAAAAAATGGTTCCTGTTCTTCACTGGATTTCTCTATCCTAGGGTGGCCACACATACTCACAAGGTCTCTTACAAATGAGGGTGCCCCTTGCAGTAGGGTTTTAGAAGTTGCACCTCAATGGCTTTAAGGACTTCCATTTAAATTGTCATCCTGTCTCATATCCTTCTGAAAAGCTAAGTGAATCTAGTGCTAGGTTATGGCCTGTTGTGTCCAGTAAATGAGAATCTCAACCTAAGGCACCGGTGGTGGTCATGTGCTATGGATGCTGGAGGCACTTAGACACTCACTTCCCATCTGCAAGCTTTTCCGTCCACCCTATTCCCAAGAAAGGTCAGAGTACTTACAGCAACATGTAGCAGGCGTCGAATTGCTTTGTTGTTACCAGAGCCACAATAAGCCATGGCTACAGTATACATTCCAGACCTTCGAAGAATTGGGTCCTAAGAAAAATAAATTTAACATTAATTATCAACTTACCATTTCAAACAGTAACTTCTACAGTCTGCCTAACAGGTATAGTGGCATCCACCAACTAAGCTGGTCTTAGGTGGGAAATGATGAGCTCAAGAACTCCTCTGTGGTTGGTAGTTTTTGAAATAAATGGGGCAATAAAAGATATGAATACAGAAGGAGGTAGCTGCTCTTAATTCCCAATATTCTATGCAATATGCCTGCCCTGCTTCATACTTTCTAGGAAGAATAAACTCAAGTCAATAACAACAGCCACTGCCCTATGGCAGTCAACTTCCTTTTATGAAATAAGCAAGGAAGTTGGCTTCTAATTCTGTATTTTTACCTTATTTAAAGTCCCCAGTGCTGAGTGGAAGAAAGATGGAGCCTGACAATTGAACAAATTAATTAATAATATCAATAAGCTATAGAAGTGGTTCTTTTTATCAGATTATAGAGGACAGTATTACCTGCCACTAACTACCCACCATATACAACACCATTATAAAAACAAAACAGAAGGCAATGGAAAAAACCTCACCCAAATAAACAAGTATAGAGATTGGTACTGTTTTCTGATAAAAGAATAATGAAGTAAACTTTGTATCTTATTAAATGGCTATCAAATCATTCCCAAAATATTATTTTTCTTTTTTCGAGATGGAGTCTCGCTCTGTCACCCAGGGAGATCCCAGCTGCGATCCCGGCTCGATGCAATCTCTGTCTCCTGGGCTCAAGTGATTCTCGTGCCTCAGCCTCCCAGGTAGCTGGGATTACAAGTGCTTGCCACAATGCCCTGCTAATTTTTGTTTTGTATGTTTAGTAGAGACAAGGTTTCACCATGTTGGCCGGGCTGGTTTTGAACTCCTGACCTCAAGTGACCCACATGCCTCAGCCTCCCAAAATGCTAGGATTACAGGTGTGAGCCAACACGCCTGGCCCAAAAGTATAATTTCTGAAAGACATCAACTTGTGAATTCCTAAAGAACTATACTGAATCTGCTTATGAGTTTCACTGATCTGAAGCTATGGCAAAATTTAAAATCCTCAAATTACTCCCATGTACCTTTTCTAATCAGTGTTTTTATTTCTTAAATTCTATTAGGCATTATGTACGTTGCAAGAAGTTTTATGAACAAATGTACCTACATGTTCTGATGGGAAAAAAGTTAATTTCCAGTAAACATAAGTGTTTTTCTTATCTTGCTGGAGATAAATGGACAGAGAGGGATGTATGTGATCTTACCTTGTCACGACAGAGAGACTCAATGAGAGCATCAGCCTCTTCCATCCTCCCATACATTACTAATGCAATGCCAACTGCAAGACCACGCAGAATCTTCTCATGTTGAGTTTCTTGCGCATAACCAACCATGTCCTCAATAGCCTGGGCATTTTTAGAGCCCAGCATAACCAAACCTAGGGCCAGGCCAGCTGCTTCCCCTAGCAAGTAAAGAGTAAAATGTTAACAAATGAAGAGTTATGTTTCTAAAGTCAATAAAACATCCAACTGAAAACAGCACTTTTTTATATAAACTATCAAAAAACTATTAGCTTCTGATAGCATTTTTAAAAACCATCTGACAAAAAGGATACTTTATATTGAAGCACATTCACACATTTAGGATTGTTTTTCTTTTAAACGTTGACAGAATGTACCATCAAATTCTACAGTGATTTCAAAGGAGATATTTAGATAATATTTTTTTGACATTACCACCAAGCAGTATGGAGCAAATAGATCACTTTAATAAATACCTATTTGCAAAAGTCAGTTACGCAAGTGGACACACTCCTAATATGACATATTAGAAAGCCTATGTATCACAAAGCTTCTTTTTAAAAGATAACTTTGACAAATAGAGCAAAATTCACTTCCTCTTCAAGTAGAGAAATCCATCAGAATTTTAAGAGGCCACAAAATATAGGTAGAAACTAATGTAATTACAGAAACATTAATTAATACTTTTTTATTAGCATTAGAAAGAAATGCTTACCTGTCACCGCATCATCCTGATAAAGGTTTGTTTTTAGCAAATCATAAACATCTTGACGTGCAGTTCCCATGGCTGCCAAACCAAGGCCCAGACTGCCACCGTGTCTAACGATCTAGGGAAAAAACAGACTCCACTGATTTGGTACACTGTACTTAACATCCAAGAGATTATCCTAATTTCAAAATATAGTTTCACATTAAATATGCAGAGATTGGCTCAGTAAGAATGATCAAAGGATTTGGTAACCAAAAGGTCAGTGGTAGCCTCAGTAATCTCAGTTTTTGAGATCGAGTTTTGCTCCTGTCGCCGGGGTTGCAGTGCAATGGCGTGATCTTGGCTCACTGCAACCTCTACCTCCTGGGTTCAAGCGATTCTCCTGCCTCAGCCTCGTGAGTAGCTGAGATTACAGATGGCCACCACCATGCCCAGCTAATTTTTGTTTTTTTTTTTAGTACAGATGGGGTTTCACCATGTTGGCCAGGCTGGTCTGGAACTCCTGACCTCAGGTGATCTGCCCTCCTTGGCCTCTAAAAGTTCTGAGATTACAGGTGTGAGCCACTGTGCCCAGCCCAGCAATTTCAGTTTTAATAGAATGGTATTTGCTGATGCAAAAAAATAGTGAGCTGAGGATGTGATTGGTGGCTCATGCTTGTAATCCCAGCACTTTAGGAAGCTGAAGTGGGAAGATCACTTGAGCCCAGAAATTGAAGACCAGCCTGGGCAACACAAGACTTGGTCTATACAAAAAAATAAAAATAAATTAACTGAGCATGGTGGTGCACACCTGTGATCCCAGCTACTCAGGAGGCTGAGGTGGGAGAATTGCTTGAGCCCAGGAAGTTGAGGCTGCAGTGAGCCATGATCATGCCACTGCACTCCAGCCTGGGCAACAGAGCGAGAAACTGTCTCAAAAAATAATGATAATAAATTAAAAGTCGTGAGTTGCAAAATTAATGTGAGAAAACGAAGTGGACAGAGAGAGGACAACTCTCTTTCATTAAGTTTACATGAGAAGGGGAGGAAAAAGACTTGACAACAACTAAGAGGGAGATGTAAGTGTCAAGAAAGTAAGTTTTTTTTAGGATAGATGAGCCCTGAGTATGCTCATGGATTGAGGGAAAGGAGGCAGTACAGATTGAGACGCTAAAGATAGAGGAGAAAAAGGTATCTAATGGAAGTTGGTTGTTAAGAAAGTGATTGAAAATGAGGTCAGAGTACATCTGAAATATATACATTTGAAAAAAAAAAAACTTTAGTGGTCATCTGTCATTTCTGAATACACAGCATCCTTCTACTGGTGACAGCATTCCAACATTCCTTTGGTAATACTCCTCCCCTACTGGTTAGAGTCTTGGTGGGACTGTCATTTAAGAAGCTCCCATCTTCCCCTAGCCAAAGTGTGACCCAAGCCAGAACAATACAATACTCCTTCTCTGGAATTTTCATCTTTCTTAAGTGGAATAATCCAATGACCAAAAATGTTTCAAGTTCCTTCATCCTGACAGTAGGGTCCTGAAAAGACTATTTCATTAGTTCCTGTTACCTGGCACCTGTGGTGTTGCTCTGGCTCTTTAACCTTTGTGAGAACTGATTCATCAGTTTTTCTATTAATTATATAAGCTACTTCCAATAAACTTCTTGTTCAAGTTAGTTAGAAATGGTTTCTAATGGCTATTGCTGTTTTTTTTTGTAACCATAAACCCTATCTCATAAGAAAGTTTTAACCTGAGACCACAGGAAATAAGGTAAAGATGTGTGTACTTGCACACATGATTTGTGGCTAAGGGGCTTATTAATTGAGACAGATCATCCTATTTTCTTCAATGTTTTCACTTATGCATGAGGACAAGGCTTTATGGCTCACTTAACTACTTTCCTGATGGCCCTCACTCCAATATAGAAGTTAGTCTAAAATTGTATTTTAAGGTTCCTTAAAAGAACAGGGCTACTTAGTAAGCTTTTCCAAAATATTTACATTTTAAATTATCAAAGATCAAAACAAGCAAGCATTCTAACTTTTGAGAGACTGCAGTTTGAGGCCTTAATTTCTGGTAAAATGTTAGGGCCTAGATTAGATGATAACTAAGGTAACCTGTAGTTGTAACATTTCAAGATGAAAGTGTGGGAATACATGTTTTACAAATACATACAGGGTTTAAAGGAATGAGAAACACAATTTTAGCTTATCAAGAAGGAAATGAAATTATCTTTAAAAAAATCCAAGATAATAGTTGTTTTGGGTATTCCCAAATCCTACAAAAATCTCCAGTCACTAAAATGATTTGGTAAATATGTTATTCTAGATTCTTGAGTTTTGGAGACTTAGTTTTCCATTTTAATACTTACATCATTGCTGGCATTCTTAAGCTGATTAAGCAGATAGTCAATTATATCACCACCATGATTGGCATGAATAAGACCCAATGCATAGAGACCTCCACCTTCCTGATAGGCTGATCCTGGAGAAGTGTCCTTGGGAAGGTATGTTGCCATTAACTGTAATGCTTCTTTCTCATGACCCTGTAAAGGTAAGCCATGACAAAGATGTCAAAAAGAAAAAAGAGAAAGTGAGAAGAAAAAAGACAAAATGTTTTCTATGATTACTGCCTTTCCCCCAAAATGTTCACTTGCTAAAAGAAAAGGAGGTAGTGGGGCTCTCTCCCATTTAACTGTATCACTCAAACAAGAGGACAAGCCTTTAAGAGACTCAGTTACACTCTGGTTACAAAAAAAATATCACAAATGCTTCAATTTTTTCCCTTTGTTTTATAACATTTGCCCAAATCCATCTCAGACTGCAAATAACATTTCAATTCATCCTTTCAATAATTTATAGTTTTTATAGGAAACAAATTTCCACTTTTTATTAAAAACACACATATACATATTTTAGTATCTTATTTACTTTTAGTCTTCTCTGCTAGATGACTTTTCTGACTTAACAAAGTGTACTTGTTAATGAATTATAATACACTTTTATTTTTTCTTAACACCAGAAAAATTACTTCTTTTCTGATGCCTGTTTACACTGACCAATATATGTTACCTTATGAATTACACCCAAACTGGCTGTAGCAGTAAATTTTGCCCAGTTAGTGGCTCTGGCCAACCACTCCAAGTTATCTCTGTAAGAATAGAAGATGCAGTCATTTTAGTTAGTATTAAAACAAATGAATTCCTTAAAGCTTTTTAACGCTAGGGCCAAAAGCATTAAAATTTTACCTTGAACCCTTTAAAATCACTTCGTGGATCTCAAGTTACTACTGAATATATTTTACCTCTTAAGTTGTTCTTAGTATTTTAAGGATTTTTTTAATGCATGACATGTAATTCCTCTATAAATAAAAGTAAAATTATATTAAATTTTTAGAGCTTAATATATTTCCTTCAAGAGCCTATAATCAAGCCAAGTAATAAAAGGAATTAATTTTACCTTAAAACTAGTAGGAATAGGCAATAAAAAATACATAAAATAGCAAAAATATAATTTAGAATTAAGGACTGGTTAACAAGGAAAATTCTCAACATCTATATAACAATGTTAACACAATGTCTGTTGAAAAGGATTTTAGGTGGGCACGGTGGCTCACGCCTGTGATCCTAGCACTTTGGGAGGCCAAGGTGGGTGGATCACCTGAGGTCAGGAGTTCGAGACCAGCCTGGCCAACGTGGCAAAACCATGTCTCTACTAAAAATACAAAAATTAGCCGGGCATGGTGGCATGCGCCTGCAATCCCACCTGAACCCGGGAGATGGAGGTTCTAAGTGAGCTGAGATCCCATCACTGCCCTCCAGCTGGAACACAGAGTAAGACTCTGTCTCAAAAAAAAAAAAAAAAAAAGATTTTAAACAAAGCAGAAATCACCAAGCGTATTTACCTAAGAAACTGGTCACTGGTTGTCCCACAGTGCATAAAAGAGTTTGCTATAACGGTTGCTGTATGACATACAGAATTCCGTACTGCATCCTACAACAACAAATATAGAATTGTTTAATCGCTGACAAAGTATTCATATATGTACACCCTCACACACACACAGGTCCGATTTTGCGGTAAAAGTATGAACAAATTGAACTGAAATTTAAAATATTGACCTTGAGTATTTCTTTTATAAAGACTAAATAGCTAGTTTATAAAAGCAAGCAAGTCAAAGTTTTATTTGCAGTTTTAACAGAGCTCAATGGCAGACTTTAGGTGGGATTTTAGATAGCAGATTTTCTATTATTTGGTTTGAGTAATTAAACCTGCTATTTCTCTTCTGCATCTTGCCCAAGATCTCAAAGGTATTGGGATAACCTGAGGAGCACTGTTGTACTTCTGAAAGTTACCAAATTATTTTGTCTATTTTTTATTTTTTGAGACAGTGTTGCTCAGTTGCCCAGGCTGGAGTGCAGTGGCGTGATCTCAGCTCACTGCAGCCTCTACCTCCTGGGTTCAAGTGATTCTCCTGCCTCAGTCTCCCAGTAGCTGGGACTACAAGCATGACCACTTCCCCCGGCTAATTTTTGTATTTTTTTTTTTTTGCAACTCTTTCAAGGAAGGTAATATTTGTATTTTAAGTAGAGATTGGGTTTCACTATATTGGCCGAGCTGGTCTTGAACTCCTGATCTCAGCTGATCTGCCTGCCTTGGCCTCCCAGAGTGCTGGGATTACAGGTGTAAGCCATCGTACCCGGCCAAATTTTGTTTGTTTTTAATGAGACTATGTTATAAAGACTAGCTTCAAATTGTCATGAATGGAGACTATGTGATTCTGTATCTTTTTTGCGATTGCAAAAACTGTATTAAAAGTTTCAAAGCAAAAAGAACAAAGCGGGAGGCATCACACTACCGGACTTCAAACTATACTACAAGGCTACAGTAATCAAAACAGCATGGTACTGGTACCAAAACAGAGATATAGACCAATGGAACAGAACAGAGGCCTCACAGGAAATACAACATACCCACAACCATCTGATCTTTGACAAACCTGACAAAAACAAGCAATGGGGAAAGGACTCCCTGTTTAATAAATGGTGTTGGGAAAACTGGCTAGCCATGTGCAGAAAGCAGAAACAGGACCCCTTCCTGACACCTTACACCAAAATTAACTCCAGATGGATTAAAGACTTAAACATCAGACCTAATACCATAAAAACCTTAGAAGAAAATCTAGGCAAAACCATTCAGGACATAGGTGTAGGCAAGGACTTCATGACCAAAACGCCAAAAGCAATGGCAACAAAAGCCAAAATAGACAAATGGGACCTAATCAAACTCCACAGCTTCTGCACGGCAAAAGAAACAGTCAGTAGAGTGAATCGGCAACCAACAGAATGGGAAAAAATTTTTGCAGTCTACCCATCTGACAAGGGGCTGATATCCAGAATTTACAAAGAACTAAAGCAGATCTACAAGAAAAAAACAAACAAGCCCATTCAAAAATGGGCAAAGGATATGAACAGATACTTTACAAAAGAAGACATAAAGGAGGCCAACAAACATATGAAAAAATGCTCATCATCACTGGTCATCAGAGAAATGCAAATGAAAACCACATTGAGATACCATCTCACACCAGTTAGAATGGCGATCATTAAAAAATCGGGAAACAACAGATGCTGGAGAGGATGTGGAGAAATAGGAACACTTTTACACTGTTGGTGGGAATGTAAATTAATTCAACCATTGTGGAAGACAGTGTGGCGATTCCTCAAGGACCTAAAAATAGAAATCCCATTTGACCCAGCAATCCCATTACTGGGTATATATCCAAAGGATTATAAATCATTCTACTACAAGGACACGTGCACACGAATGTTCATTGCAGCACTGTTTACAATAGCAAAGACCTGGAACCAACCCAAATGCCCAACGATGATAGACTGGATAGGGAAAATGTGGTACATATACACCATGGAATATTATGCAGCCATCAAAAACGATGAGTTCACGTCCTTTATAGGGACATGGATGAACCTGGAAACCATCATTCTCAGCAAACTGACACAAGAGCAGAAAATCAAACACCGTATATTCTCGCTCATAGGCGGGTGTTGAACAATGAGAACACATGGACACAGGGAGGGGAGCACCACACACTGGGGTCTGTTGGGGGGAAATGGGGGAGGGGCGGGGGGTGGGGAGGTGGGAAGAGATAGCATGGGGAGAAAAGACAGATACAGGTGAGGGGACGGAAGGCAGCAAAGCACACTGCCATGTGTGTACCTATGCAACAATCTTGCATGTTCATCACATGTACCCCAAAACCTAAAATGCAATAAAAAAAAAAAAAAAAAAAAAAAAAAAAAAAAAAAGTTTCAAAAAGCATTATTACACAGGCTTCAAATAACTGTTTAATCATTCAATAATACATGGCTATAAAAAATGAAAAGGGCTATTGGGTAAATAAGAGGGAAAGAAGATTTTTCATGTTATACATCTTTTTATATTAAAATATTTTTGAATCAAATATATTACTTGCTAAAAAAATTAGTATCAATAATTGTTAAGATCAGTATCTCAATGAAGGTTGCAATGAGGGAAGAATTGCTGCTCTCAAGATCACAGTTCAGTGGGAAATACGGACACATAAACAAACTATATAATTTTTTTTTGTAACAAAAGACAAGCACAGGTTTATTGAAATGAAAGTACACTCCACAGAGTTGAAGCAGGCTGAAGCAAGTGGCTCAAGAGCCCATATTAATATTCTGATTATGCTATTTGTCTAACTGCTCCATGTATATATTAAAAATGAAAATAGAGTTAACGAAGCTTCCCAATAAGAGACGAGCTTAATCATTACTAATTTTTCTCCTTTCCAACAACTGGAAGAGGATCACTGATCGTTGTTTTTTCAAAACTTAAATACTTTTTCCTTAATTGGAAATAAAATACAAAAAAGTATTCAACAAGAAATAATTATACATTCAACAAAGAAATATTTTTAAATTCTCTATTAGAGATGATTTCTTACCTTTGTGTTTTTTAGAATCATGAGGTCTGTATTATTGTTTCGTATTAAGAACTGCAGATGCAACTCAATAGCCATTTCACCACTTAAAATTTTAATCATTTTCAAAGTCTGGTCCTTGGGCTCTGGACTCTGCCAAAACAAACAAACAAAAAAATGAAAACTCATAAACAATATTACTTTAATCCACTAACCCAATTTTATTTCATTAGCCCTAAACCAATGAAACTCAAGCAGTCCACTTTAAGGGGAAGAATAATTTCTTTCTTTCTTTATTAAATACTACTAAGATATGATACTAGCTTGATGGAAGAACACAATTCATCCCCAGCTAGCTTTCAATATAAAATATTTTAATATTTAAAAAAAAACTGGGAAAGAATAATTACTGATGATATGCAGGAAAATCATTATATGAGTCAGTTATATTTTAATTGAGGAATCTCCTATTTGAAACTGAGAAAACTGAAAATATCTTTAATCAGCATATATATGATCTTTTTTTTTTTTTTTTTTTTTTTTTTGAGGCAGAGTTTCTCTCTGTTGCCCTTGTTGGAATGCAGTGGCATGATCTTAGCTCACTGCAACCTCCACCTCCCAAGCTCAAGTAGCCAGGATTACAGGTGCACGCCACCATGCTCAGCTAATTTTTGTATTCTTAAGAGATGGGGTTTTGCCATGTTGGCCAGGCTAGTTTTGAACTCCTGACCTCATATGATCCACCCACCTCGCCTCTCAAAGTGCTGGGATTACATGTGCAAGCCACCGTGCCCAACCTTGATCTTATGAACTACCAGGCCACCAACACAACTTTCCATCCAGGTGAAGAAAGCTGAACTTTACACACCTGAGCATCAGAAACCAAAAGTCCTGATGCAGGAAGCATTTACATCCAACAGACCACTGCTTCCCTTCCAATACACCACAAACATTAAAAACAACAAAAACTAACCTACCCCCTATATATGTTGCTATTTGCTAGAGACCATATCTTTTTCTCATCCTGTGACAAGTAATTTGAAGTTATTTCAGACAGAAATAACTTCTGCCTGAAGCAAGGATCTAAGGATTTGATTCCTTCTAAATGTTTGTTTTGGACCAATTTTTAAAACTTTAACCTTTACAGAAAATCCATTTTTATAAAATGACTTTGGTATCAAACTTAACAGTAAACTTTCATAAAAGCAGGTATTTAACATGTACTTGGAAGAATTTACAATATACTGTGGAAATACATATTAAGTAACAATCTCAACTTCAAAAAGCACACTCTCGGGACACAGTGGCTCGCACCTGTAATCCCAACACTCTGGGAGGCCAAGGCAAATGGATTGCTTTATTTCAGGAGTTTTTGACCAGCCTGGGCAACACAGCAAACCCCATCTCTACAAAAAATACAAAAATTAGCCAGGTGTGGTGGTACACACCTGCAGTCCCAGCTACTTACTTGGGAGGCTAAGGTAGGAGGACAGCTTGAGCCTGGGAGGCAGAGGTTGTAATGAGCCAAGACCGTGCCACTGCACTATAACCTGGGTGACAGATCAAGACCTTGTCTTGAAAGAAAAAAAAAAAAGCATACTCACTGCTTCTGGTGTCTTTCCTACAAGTGCACTGCCTGTCTTTTCTTCTGTTTCCATTGAGTCACTGAAATGAAAAGAACAATCAATAATCCTGTCTGAATAGAAGTAAAAGTTGTTTATATCACAGATCTGAACCATATCCAAATCAAATATTTTGGAAGAAAATAATGTTTACTTAAGTATTACCACTAAGGAATTAGAAAAAATTCTACATATCTCTAAGATGCAGGCAATCCAGTTATTATATTTCCTCCAAATAATAAAAACATACAAAGCAACTAGGTTAGCAAAACCATGGAAAACAAATACAACAAGAATATGTGGCAAAATATCTCCTTCATTCACAAAACACAGTCAGATGGAGCAAAACCACCACCAGCTACAAAGTGGGCTTGAAAGGAATGAGTTGGGACCCCAACTACTCAGCCAAAACTCCCTTGTAGCAATAGTGAACAAAAAATGCTGGGCAGAGAATCTAAATTAAAAAGGCAGGAACAACAACCCCTATCTCCACAAAAAAATTAAAATAATGAACCAGGGCTAGTGGTGAGTGCCTGCATTCCCAGCTACACTGGAGGTTGAAGTGGGAGGACTGCTTGAGCCTAGGAGTTCAAGGTTGCAGTAAGCTATGATCACACCACTTGCACTCTAGTCTGGGCAAAATAGTGGCTATTCTGCGTAACACTCTGCAAATGCAACAGAAGAGGAAGTTCTAAAGGACAGTAAAATTAGAAAACCTATCCTAAACAAGCCTCCCTTTGGAAAAACCTGCAGAAAAAAATAATTTCAGTAAAATTAAGCAACAGAAAAGGATCAAAGTAAAACTCATAAAAGAAAAAAGTTATTTCAAAACAGTTAAGAGAAATTAGAAAAATTATCTAAAATATACAAGAACATTACATATTAGAATTACAAAAACTCAGAAATTAACATGATAAAATTAGGGAATATCAGAAATCAAAGAGAAAAAAATCATTTCAGAAATGAAGACTACCTCACAACAAACTTGTGAGCAAATAAACATAACATGTAAGTCTTTTTTTTTTTTTTTTTTGAGACAGAGTTTCGCTCTTGTTACCCAGGCTGGAGTGCAATGGTGCGATCTTGGCTCATTGCAACCTCCACCTCCTGGGTTCAGGCAATTCTCCTGCCTCAGCCTCCTGAGTAGCTGGGATTACAGGCATGCGCCACCATGCCCAGCTAATTTTTTTTTGTATTTTTAGTAGAGACGGGGTTTCACCATGTTGACCAGGATGGTCTCGATCTCTTGACCTCATGATCCACTCGCCTCGGCCTCCCAAAGTGCTAGGATTACAGGCTTGAGCCACCGCGCCCGGCCAACATATAAGTCTTAAGGAAAGGAGAAGGTAAGAAGAAAGAAAACTCGTTAAATCAAAAATAAATAAATAGGCCAGGTGTGGTAGCTCATACCTACAATCCCAGGGCTTTGGGAGGCTGAGACAAGAGGATCACCTGAGGTCAGGAGTTCGAGATCAGCCTGGCTAACATGGTAAAACTGTCTCTACTAAAAATACAAAAATTAGCTGGGTGTGGTGGCCTGCACCTGTAGTCCCACCTACTCAGGAGGCTGAGGCAGGAGAACTACTTGAACCCAGAAGGTGGAGGATGCAGTGAGCTGAGATCGTACCACTGTACTCCAGCCTGGGTGACAGACTGTGACTTTGTCTCAAAAATAAATAAATAAACAAATAAATGCTACTCCCCTAAGACTGAGAAAAAAAGTAAGGATGCCACCTCTTATCACTTCTATAATATATTGGGAATCCTAGCCAATATAGTAAAAAAGACAGGGAAAAGGTATAAAGATTAGAAAGGAAGGAGTAAAATAGTCTCTAATTGCAGTTGACAAAGATGCCAATAAAGAAAATTCTATACAAGTATCTACTTTAAAAAATTCACTAAAGCTACAAATGATTTTATCAAGGTTATAGGATTCAATGTTAGTATATAAAAATCAATTACATTTCAATATACTACCAACAAAAAAATAGAAATTTAAAATTACTATCACTTCACAACAGCAACAAAAAACAAATTATACTTAGTAATTTAAGAAAATTAAGAAAAGATGTGTAAAACCTCTGCACAGAAACCTACGAAACACTACTGAGAAAAATAAAAATAAGAAAACCTAAGTGAATGAAGAAAATCACCATATTCCTAGATTATGAGATTCAATATTCAGGATTTCAATGTACCCCAAGTTGAAGATATTCAAGACAATCCCAACCAGAACACTCACAAACTTATAAAATGCATAAAACTACAATAGCCCAAAGAATCTTGAAAAAGAAAAAAGAATCAAAGTTGTAGGTCTTATAATATTTGATTGCAAGACTTGTCACAATTTTAGTAATAAGGAAAGAGGTAGTGATGTAAAGAGAAACAAATACAGGCACAACTTTGTTTTACTGCCTGTCAAGCAAGCCTCTTGGAGCCACTTTTCCAACAGCATGTGATCACTTTGTACTTGTGTTACATTTTAGTTATCTTTGCAATATCTAAAACATTTAAATATTTTTTTAACTAATTTTTTTAAATTGTACTTTGGGTTCTGGGGTACACATGTGTAGATCATGCAGAACTATTGCATAGGTACACATATGGCAATGTGGTTTGTTGCCTCCATCCCCCCATCACCTACATCTGGTATTTCTCCCCATGTTGTCCCTCCTCGACCTCCCCACCCCCCCACTGTCCCTCCCTTGGCACCCCCACAACAGATCCCAGTGTGTGATGCTCCCCTCCCTGTGTCCCTGTGTTCTCATCAGCCTATGAGTGAGAACGTAAGGTGTTTGATTTTCTGTTCTTGCGTCAGTTTGCTGAGAATAATGGTTTCCAGATTCATCTATGTCCCTATGAAGGACACGAACTCATCATTTTTTAAGGCTACATAGTATTCTATGGTATATATGTGCCACATTTTCCTTGTCCAGTCTATCGTCGATGGGCATTTGGGTTGGTTCCAGGTCTTTGCTATTGTAAATAGTGTTGCTATGAACATATGTGTGCATGTGTCCACAGTAGAACGATTTATAATCCTTTGGGTATATACCCAGTAATGGGATTGCTGGGTCAAATGGAATTTCTGTTTCTAGGTCCTTGAGGAAAACTTTTAAATTATCACATTTTGGTAATCCTCACAATATTCTAGACTTTTTCATTATCATTATATCTGTTATGGTAATCTGTCATCAGTGACTGTAGTTGTTTTGGGACACCACCAATCACACCCGTATAAAACAGCAAACTCCATAAACGTGTGTGTTCTGACTGCTCCACACACCGGCCATTCCCCCATCTCTCTCCCTTTCCTTGGAACTCCCTATTCCCTGAAACACAACAGTATTCAAATTAGGCCAATTAGTAACCCTCCAATGGCCTCTGAATGCCTTCGTGTAAGAAAGAGTCCCATGTTTCTCACTTTAAATAAAAAACTAAAAATGACAAAGCTTAATGAATAAGACACATTAAAAGCTGAGATAGGCCAAAGGTAGGCTTCTTGCATCACACAGATAGCCAAGTTGTAAATGCAAAGAATAAGTTTTTGGAGAAAATTAACAGTGCTACTCCAGTGGATACGCAAATGATAAGAAAGTGAAACAGCCTTATTACTGATAAGGAAAAAATTTTAGAGCTCTGGAGAGATCAAAGCAGCCACAACCTTCCGTTAAGCCAAAGCCTAACTCAGAGCAACACCTTAACTCTTCAGTTCTGCAAAGGCTGAGAGGTGAGGAAGCTGCAGAAGAACAGTTTGAAGCTAGCAGAGAACTGGGTTCATGAAGTCTGAGGAAATAAGCCGTCTCCGTAACATGGAGGTGCAAGGACAGGCAGCAAGTGCTGATGTAGAAGCTGCAGCAAGTTACCCAGAAGATCTAGTTAAGACCATTGATGAAGGTGGCTACACTAAACCGCAGATTTTCCGTTTAGACAAAATAGCCTTCTATTTGAAGAAGATGCCATCTAGGACTTTCACAGATAGAGAGGAGAAGTCGATGCCTGGTTTCACAGCTTCAAAGGACAGGCTGTTCTTGTCAGAAGCTAATACAGTGGGTGACTTTAAGTTGAAGCCAATGTTCATGTATCATTCTGAAAATCCTAGGGCCCATATTTCAGAACTATGCTAAAGCTATTCTATGTGCTCTATAAATGAAATAACAAAGCCTGGATGACAGCATGTCTGTTTACAATGTGGCATACTTGTTATCTGAAGCCCACTCTTGAGAATAAAAGGTTCCTTTCAAAATATTACTGCTCATAGACAATGACCTGGTTCCCCATGGGTTCTGATAAGAGTTCTACAAGGAGATTAATGTTATTTTTGTGCCTGCTAACACAACATCCATTCTGCAGCCCATGGATCGAGAAGTAATTTTTACTTCCAAGTCATATTATAAGTCATTTCTTAAGACTATAGCTGCCATAGAAAGTGATTCCTCTGATGGATCCAGGCAAAGCAAATTGAAAACCTTCTGGGAAGGATTCACCATTCCAGATGCCATTAAGAACATTCATGGCTCACAGGCAGGGCGCAGTGGCTTACACCTGTGGAAGGCTGAGGTTGGGGATTACCTAAGGTCAGGTTTGAGACCAGCCTGGTCTCAAAACTCTCTCTACTAAAAGTACAAAAATTAGCCAGGTGTGGTGGCACACTCCTGTAATCCCAGCTCAGTAGGTTACGGCACGAGGAGGCAGATGTTGCAGTAAGCCAGGAGCTGAGATCGCACCACTGTACTCTAGCCTGGGTGACAAAGTGTGACTGCCTCAAAAAAAAAAAAAACAAAAAAAAAACAAAAAAAACATTCACAGTTCACAGAGGAGGTAAAAATATCAACATTAATAGGAGTCTAGAAGAAGTTGATTCCATCCCTTATGGATGACTTTGAGGGGTTCAAGGCTAATGGAGGAAGGAATTGCAAATGTGGTGAAAACAGCAAGAGAACCAGAATTGAAGTGAAGTCTGAAGATGTGCTTGAACTGCTGCAATCTCATGATAAAACATCAATGAGGAGTTGTTTCTTAGGGATGAGCAAAGAAAGTGGTTTCTTGAGACGGAATCTATTCCTAAAGATGCTGTCAGCACTGTTGAAATGACAACATTTGCATGTGGAATAGTCTGTGTGTAGCAGTAGAGTTAGAGGGAATTGACTCCACTTTTGAAAGAAGTTCTACTGTGGGTTGAATGCCATCAAACAGCATTTCACGCTACAGAGGAATCTTTTGTCACAGGAAGAGTTAATCAATATAACAAACTTTATTGTCTTAAGAAATTATCTGCAGTGAGCTATGATCTCACTACTGCACTCTAGCCTGGGAAAAAGAACGAGACTTTGTCTCTAAAAAATAAAAAAGAATAAATTAAGTAATTAAATAATAATTAAAAAAAGAAATCATCATAGCATCCCCAGTTTTCAGCAACCACCATCCTGATCAATCAGCAGCCTCGGCATCAAGACCTTCCATGAGCAAAAAGATTAAGGCATACCCAAGGCTCAGATGATCATTAGTGTTTTTTGGCAATGAAGTATTTTAAAATTAAGATATATACATTATTTTTTATACATAATGCTCACGTACACTTAACAGACCACCACAAAGTGTAAATGTAACTTTTATCTGCACTGGGAAGCCAAAAAATTTGCATGACTTGCTTTATTGTGTTATTTGCTTTATTGTGGTACTCTGGAATCTCTACTATCTCCATGGTATGTATGTAGATGAATGGAAAAGAATTTTAAAAAATCTATGAACACTGATTTTTGTCAGTAAAGACTGTCTTTTAAAGAAAAGGCGGTGAAACAACCAGATATCCATAAAGGGCAAAAAAACCCCTGCATTCCTGTCTCATAACATACACAAGTTAAACGGAGATGTCCCATAGAACTAAATATAACACCTAACACCATATAGTTTTTAGAAGAAAGCACAGCAGAATATTTTTGCAACCCTAAGGATGGCAAAGAATTTCTTAGTGGAATCCCTGATTAATTGGATTAATCAAAAATAAAAGCCTATGTTCATAAAAAGACACCACTAAGAAAATGAAAAGACGGCCGGGCATGGTGGCTCATGCCTGTAATCCCAGCACTTTGGGAGGCCAAGGCAAGTGGATCATCTGAGGTCAGGAGTTCGAGACCAGCTTGACAAACACGGAGAGAGAAACTCTGTATCTACTAAAAATACAAAAAATTAACTGGGTGTGGTGGCACAGGCCTGCAATCCCAGCTACTAGGGAGGCTGAGGCAGGAGAATCACTTGAACCTGGGAGGCAGAGGTTGCGGTGAGCCAAGATCGCACCATTGCACTCCAGCCTGGGTAACGAGCAAGATTCTGACTCAAAAAAAAAAAAAAAGAAGAAAGAAAATGAAAAGCCAAGCCAAAGACTAGGGAAAAAAAAATCATTACACATATATCTGACAAATGACTTCTATTAAAATCACAATGAAAGCTGGCTGTAGTGGCATGCACCCCTAGTCCCTGCTACTTGGGAGGCTGAGGCAGGATAATCACTTTTGAGTTCAGGGGTTCAAGGCTGCAGTGCATTATGACAGAACTCATGAATAGCCTCTGCACTCTAGCCTGGGCAACATAGCAAGATCCTCATGTCTAAAACACAAAAGAAAAAAAAGAAAAAATCACTACAGAAGAAGTGCCACTAAAAACATGGATAACATCAGAGACCACTACTGGAAGGAGTAATACTAAAAATGTGGATACTATCAAATGTTGGGAAAGATGCAGAACGACTGGAATGATCAGACTTGTTGGTGAGAGAGTGAAATGGTATCATAATAATGAAAAAGTCTGGTATTTCTTACCAAGTTAAACATACCCTTTAACTTCTCCTAGGTTTTTACCCAGAGAAATAAAACATCTGTCTACAAAAAGCTTTGTATAAGAGTTCATAGCAGCCTTGTTCTCCAAAGCCAGTAAGCAGATTCAATCCAAATATCCAACAGAATAGATACATAAACAGAGACACATTCATACAATAAAATGCTACTCAGTAACAGAAAGGAATCAGTTATTGAGTCACCCAAAATCACAGATTTTTTTTTTAACCACAGATTTTTTTCTTTTTTTCCTGAGACAGGATTTCGTTCTATTACCTAGGCTGGAATTCAGTGGTAAAATCATAATTCATTATGGTTCTAATGTCCTGGGCTCTAGTGATCCTCCCACATCAGCCTCCCAAGTAGCTGGGACCACAGGTATGCACAACCATGCCCAGCTAGTTTTTGTATTTTTGGCAGAGATGGGGTTTCACCATGTTCCCAGGCTGGTTTCGAACTCTTAGGCCTCCTGAAAGTGCTAGGACACCACCACACCCAGCCACAAATCTTATTCTGAGTGAGAAATACCAAAACCAAAAGAATATATGCTCTATAATCCCATTTTTATGAAGTTCAAGAATTGGCAAAACTAATCTGTGGTGACTGGCAAAACTAATCTACAGTAATCAAAATAGTGGTAGCCTTGGGGGCCAAAGGCTGACTACAAAGGGCACAAAGGAAGTTTATGGGATGATAACAGAGGTGTTGTTTACATGAGTGTTTATATTATCAAAACTCATTTAACTGTGTACTTAGGATATGTATATTTTAATTATTACTCAATTAAAAGAAAAAATGTTGAAGTAGGAAAAGATTCAGAAAAATGTGACAAATACAGAAGATGGGTAAAGAATATCTTGCATTCCTGTAACAGGAAGTTCCCAAAGAAGAAAAATATTTAAGGGAATAAAATGAATAATAAAAACTAAAATTCAAGAAATCTTAAAGACAGGAATATTTTCAGTGGGCAACAAGAGCGAGATTCTTTTTTTTTTTTTTTTTTCTTTGAGATGGAGTTTGTTACCCAGGCTGGAGTGCAATGGCGCGATCTCGGCTCACCGCAACCTCCGCCTCCTGGGTTCAGGCAATTCTCCTGCCTCAGCTTCCTGAGTAGCTGGGATTACTGGCACGCGCCACCATGACCAGCTACTTTTTTGTATTTTTAGTGGAGACAGGGTTTCACCATGTTGACCATGATGGTCTCGATCTCTTGACCTCGTGATCCACCCGCTTCGGCCTCCCAAAGTGCTGGGATTACAGGCTTGAGCCACCGCGCCCGGCCCTAAGAGTGAGATTCTTGAGGACGAGCAAGAAGACCAGTGAATTTGAAGGCAGCAAGTCAGGAAGAAAGAGATGAAGTAAGAGGTATAGAGAGACCAGATCATGTACAGCTTCCTGGGCTACTTTCAGGACTTAAATACATTTTATGTGAAATGTATTATATTTAGAAGGTATTGGAGGTTGAGAGGGAAGTGATATCTCATTTAGGTTTCAGAAGAGTGACTCTTAGTGCTTAGACAATTTAAGAAGGAAAATAAACAGGCATAATTAAGATACACAAATGTTTTTAGTTAAGTAATCTAAATGTGGAAAATACAGAAAATAAAATATTGTATCAATTTGTACAGAATGCAAATTTCTAATACTATAGAAATTTGTGTATTTAGTTCTAATAAAAGCACAAAAAGGTGAGAATGTTCTTTACTTTCCAAATATCTAATCAGATATATCTAACCCAAATATCTAAAAGGTAGCCCCCACATAACCTACCTGAATTTTAAAATTTACTTGATTACATAGTACACATGCTGTCTGGTAGGCCTTCCCTAACAGATAATCACTTTTATTTCCTTTCAGAAGGGTCAATTTCTTCCATTTTCCTTACTACACCCAGCACAGTACAAAACAGAGCAATAGCCTAATAAGACTTTACAATCTATGAAAGCTAGTGGTAAAATTTATTTATTCTTAGACTATGCTCCCTATAAATATTCTACCTGTCGCCAAAATGAAATGAAGATTATTCAATTAGTTTTCATGCAGAAAAAGATATTCATACCTGTCTTTCTCTGATCCTGGAACAGTACCGGTATTGGTGGATCCAGGCACAGAAGCAATAGGAGTGCCAACAGTTCGAAGATTCTGGATTACAGATGACAAAAACTGCTGGCTAGCACTTTCATACAAATCAAAACAAATCTGATATGCCATCAGGAGGTTGTCTTCCTTTACCAGTTTCTCTAAGATATCACTCACAGCCTGAGGATCATCTAAGAAAATTAAGCACTGAAATGGAGATAAAGTACAATTATATCATAATTAAAAACTTTATTTACAAGGTACTTAAGGAGACAAAGTCAACATTATAGAAAACCTTACAACATAAGCACAGGTAATCTAGCACTCTACTTCTAAAATCAGCACTAGATGAAATTTTTCTGAACATGGCATCCGTCTTCCATAAAAAATTCATACAAATTATATTTATAGATCTTAATGTTGTACTTGGTAATCGGCAGTGTTCAAAATCAGTTGCTGAATGTCTTGAATGTCTTGGCTTCTTTAAATCTTATCTATAACTTATACCTAAGTGCTCCTTAATTTGTATTTTCTGCCTTATCATATGTTATGGAAGTTACTCATTCATTTAACATATATTGTGTTGTGTTGGGCCACGACAAGACATTAAAATTACCATTTTGAAGCATTTCTCTTACTACTCTTATGACCTTTATCTAATAAAGTTAGAATTTTTATTTTAGAAACTCAATTTAAATTTTCTTGTTCCCTTAGGCAACAAGTGACTCGACTTCAAAATAAACACATTAATCAAAGTTATTACAAATTAAGAGCAGGAGGCTGGGCGCAGTGGCTCACGCCTGTAATCCCAGCACTTTGGGAGGCAAAGATGGTGGATCATAAGGTTAAGAGATCGAAACCATCCTGGCCAACATGGTGAAACCCCGTCTCTACCAAAAATACAAAAATTAGCTGGGCATGGTGGTGCACACTTGTAGTCCCAGTTACTTGGGAGGCTGAGGCAGGAGAATCTCTTGAACCTAGAAGGTGGAGGTTGCAGTGAGCTGAGATTGCACCACTTCTGTCCAGTCTGGATGAAAGACAGACTCCATCTCAAAAAAAAAAAAAAAAAATTAAGAACAGGAAATAATAGAAACAAAATAAGTGGTCAACAATAGGAGAATGATTAAGTATGGCAAAGTACACATTAAATGACTATAATAATCAAGAAAGAGAAGAAGAGTCTATGAAGAGTCAGAACATGGAAAAATGTTAAAGGGTATATATAATTGATATTGTTTATCTGCAGAGAAGGGAACTTGGTAGCTGAAGCAAAATAATAGGAAGGCTTCATTGTATACCCCATAATTCTTTTTAAATTTTAAATCACATGAATATATGATCTGCTCAAAAAGATAGTCTTTTAAAAATGAATAAAGTTTTCAAAAATAATTAAAAAGGAATAAAATGGTTGAAAGAAATAAAATTTCCTCTAAGGAATAAAACTAAAATATAGACAGGAAGAGGGTAGGGAACTATTTTTCATGTGAGTTTTTAAAAAAACTATAAAAAATATTTAGAAACAACAAAACTCCAAAAACCTATGTAGAGAAAACTGTAAGGAAATACACTATTAAATACTAAATTGACTCTTGGTGATGTAAAAAATCAAGTTAAAATAGTAAGTTGACTTTGGGTGATTTAAACATGGATATTTTTTCTTCTAGTATTTTCTGTTTCAAACTTGCTTTAGAAGGCATTGTAAAAAACTGTTTTCATCTAAATTTTTAAAGTCTCAAGGATGAAAATATATAGGAGCACATTATAGTGAGGAAACAGAATGTGCAATAAAATGCTACGCCATAAGCAGAATACAAAAATGTATATAGTACAGCAATTGTTAAAAAGTAAACTCATGCATACCTCCAGTGAATAAAATACAACATAATCATTAAAGAATGAAATATATCTATATGTGTGAATAAGTAGGGACAAACACCTATGCCTTACTTTTGGGGAAAAGCTCAAGTGATGGGAAAGGGAAGACTAACTTTTCATTTTATATATTTTCTGTACCATCTGAATTTTTTTTTAATGGGCAAGCAAATTCATATATAGAGATAAAGAAAAGATACCCAAATGTTTTGATGTGTATGGCTAATAAAACCACATATAATTTATACACTTTGAATTCTCTTTAGAACGACACAGTATAGCATAGGTACTGTTTTAATCTTTTCTTCTAGCTTTTTAAAAACTGTTCTTTATTTCTAAAAATTTCCTTAAATGATTGATTTTCAAAATGAAAAAAAGAATACACAGAAAGAAGGTGTTACAACAAAATAGCTTTTTAGTGTTGTAAGATTTAGTTTCTTATTAATGAAAAGGAATATAAAGCATGTACCTTATCTTCACGGGGCAAGATCAATTGAGATACATGTATAAAGCCGTTATAGTAATATAAACTAATAGAACAGTAAGTGGTATAACACAGCACAGCACAGCACAGGGTGGAGCAGTGTGATGAAACATAATGTAATGTCATTACCTGACAAACATTGATGAAATCAGGTTTCTCCAAGTTCATGTAGATTTTAACTAGAACTCTTAGTACTTTATTCCGAAACTGTTTATTCTGCATTAAAGACATGCAGAGCTTAAGGCTATAAGCTAACATTCCTGGGACATCATTCTGAAAGAGATAATTTAAAGATATAATGTTATCTGGTTATTGGAACATTACGTTTACTTAGAAATTGTATTATTTTAATCTAGCTTCCTTAGTCAATCTAGGAAGGCAATTATTTAAACCTCTTAAACAATTAAAAACTTAGGAATTTTAAATAATTTTAGATGAAACTCTTAAAAGAAGAATTATGTATTTCCACATCATCATAAAAAATGGATTAAAAACATCATTTAGTGATACTTAGACTCACCATTATATGAACATAGTATACTATAATAAAGTGATGCTGTTAATTATTATAAAAAGATATACAACTGTCCATAAACTGAGTAGCTGTGTTTTCAAATTGTGTCTGCTGAAGTCTTTCTGTCTCTTACCTTGCTACTAGACTCCCTCATGACTTACTGCTGACACTCACTTGCTGGACAAGAAACACAACACTGCTCTGAGTGACTCAAGCGTTGACTGCTGTTACATCTGTCTGGTGCTCTCCCTATGAGAAAACTTTGATTCAGGCAATATGTGTTTACCTGTTGATTCTTTTTTTTTTTTTTTTTTGAGACAGAGTTTCACTCATTACCCAGGCTGGAGTGCAATGGCGCGATCTCGGCTCACGGCAACCTCCGCCTCCTGGGTTCAGGCAATTCTCCTGCCTCAGCCTCCTGAGTAGCTGGGATTACAGGCACGCACAACCATGCCCAGCTAATTTTTTGTATTTTTAGTAGAGACGGGGTTTCACCATGTTGACCAGGATGGTCTTGATCTCTTGACCTCGTGATCCACCCGCCTCGGCCTCCCAGAGTGTTGGGATTACAGGCTTGCGCCACCGTGCCCGGTCTACCTGTTGATTCTTAAAAGTACCCCTAACACTTGAGACTTCACCCTGTAAAAGCCCTTCAACATAAATTAGCACACTGAAAGCTACAGGAGTACTTCCTAAACAGTGAGTTATGACTTCCAACTGTGTAATAAAATCAATTTAATAAAATGTGATTAGCAAATTAAAAAAATTAAAAATACAATTTAAAAATAGAGTTATATCACAAGTAGTAAGGGGAGGTATTGGTTTCATAAAGCTTAAATTACATCTATAGATGTGCAGTGGGATGCAAAGTAAGATGCATTTCTTACTCTGCTTTATTTTTTAAAAAACATTTATCATTCCTTTATTTTACATATTTGTTTGACTGCTTGTTTCCTTCTAGATTTGCCAATGAACTGCTTGCTTTGGGCAGGAACTTTGTTGGTCTTGTTTGCTACTACAGCAGTGCTCCTTTATCTGAGGGGAGTATGTTTCACCCCCAGTGGATGCCTGAAACCACAAATAGTACCAAACCCTATATAAATTATACAGAAATTTTTGTTTTTTGTTCACAATTTTATGGATGGAAGACTCCTTCTTACATATACCTTAGCAGGCTAAGTATATGATTTTTTTTTCTTTCCTTATTAAGTTGGGAACTTGCACTTTTTCAATTAAAGGAAGCAGTTTAAGGCTTCTTTTCAGCATATCTGAATGGCCAAAATCACTATTATTGTGCTTTGAGGCCATTCTGAGTAGAATAAGGATTATCTGAACACAAGGACTGTGATACTGTGACAGTCAATCTGATAAGCAAGGTGGCTGCTAAAGTGACTAATGGGCAGGCAGTGTATACAGCACGGATCTACTGGGATGATTTACATCCCATTCGGGATAGAAGGAGATGGTGAGAGATTTCATTGTGCTAGCCAGAATGGTGCACAGTTTAAGACTTATGAATTGTTTATTTCTGGATTTTTCTATTTAATATTTTCAGTCTGTAGTTGACTACAGGTAACTGAAACCATAGAGAGCAAAACCGTGGATGAGTAAGGACACTGCACATCTTCAATGCCTAGAAGAATATCTGGCAAACAGTGAGCATTCAAAAAATATTTGCTGAATAAATGAAAGCAAGAATTTAAATCTTATACACATGAAGACAAGGATGGGCTACAACGGCACAAAAATGAAATTGAGAGGGAAATAAGGGTCATTACATCACTTTAGGCCATTCATTTATTCACTCATTTAAACCAATTGTATAATTGATGCTAAGCACTGACTTAGGTTTTGGGGATACAGTGGTAAAAAAGGCACAAATACTTTTTCTGATATAGTTTATGATCTGGTGGGAAAGACAGCTATTAACTATCTAATAATACAATTATCAAGGGATAAACACCATGAAAAAGTATACAGGGCTCCATAAGATTAACAACAGACTGGACCTAGCCTTTGCTATAGGGGTTGAAGAGAACATTGGTATTAAAATTATAGTTCTGCAAACAAGTCATAGTTGAGCTAAGATCTGAATTGTGAGCAGAAATAAAGCAGGCAAAGAAAGGAATGGAAGCCGGGTGTGGTGGCTCATGCCTGTAATCCCAGCACTTTGGGAGGCTCAGGTGGCTGGATCACTTGAGGTCACTTGAGGTTCAAGACCAGCCTGATCAACATGGTGAAATCCCATCCCTATTAAAAATATAAAAACGAGCTGGGTGTGGTGGCATATGCCAGTAATTCCAGCTATCGAGAGGCTGAGATGGGAGGACTGCTTGAACCCCAAAGGCAGAAGTCGCAGTGACCTAAGATTGCACCACTCCACTCCAATCTGGGTGACAGAGCAACACTCTATCTCAAAAAAGAAAAAAGAAATGTTAAAGATATTTTTAGAAGGGGGAATGAAGAAGGGTTCATCTAGATAAGACACCAAAATGGCTAGAGTACAGACAGCTCGCTCAGCGAGAGAAACAGTTGGTGAGGCAAAGTGCACCTACAGATCAATGTCATTTAACTCAGCTTTGTACCTTTCTAACCACTTCGGTTGGTGACTTAAATTGTCTTCATTATTGCGTACACCACAAACCAGGAATCTAGCTGGTAGTTTTAACCCTGATAAATACATTAAAATAGTAGTTCATTGTCTTCTAAAAAGGGCAGAATAGTTAATACAACTTCCCATGCAAGACTTCAAAGGATTATGTGGTAAGATAAAAGCAGACATTCCATGGACACAAAACACAACCAAGGTTCATACATAAGTAAGAAAATAAAATATTTGGCAAAAGAGCACCTTGTTTCTAAACTAGATTTTCTTTTCACTGCCTATGAGAGTTCCGGTTTGAACACCTTGCTTTGCTGATTCCCTATGAACAATAATCTCTAAAATGACATCATCTACCTACCGACTCCAGTATGGTCTTCTCAAAGACATCTAGTCTTCGTGTCTCCAGAGCGATGCCAATAGCCTGTTTATACTTGTGATCATCTAGACATCGCTGAAACATTTTATTCACAATGCCTTCCAATCTCTGGTCAATTGGTTTTTTTTCTCCTTCAGGCAAATCTGCATTTTCCACACATTGTTTGGTGTAGTGATCAATGCATTTTGCTGTTGAAGAAATGAAACAACTGATTATCTTGTAAGTTGGGCTAAACTATTAGAAAGGACAAGGTCTACATTTATAATTATATATACTTATGGGATGATGATAAAGCAATAGGCAAATTTTGAAATGTTAGAACTTATACATTTGAATATTGTACTCCTCATAATATTTACACTGGAGAACTATACACTAATTCCAATCCAGCTGACATTAGTCAAAACGTTTCTATCTGCCAGGTATGGTGGTGCTCACCCACAGTCTCAGCTACCTGGGAGGCTGAGGCAAGAGGATCACATGAGCCCAGGAGTTCGAGGCCAGACTAAGCAACACAATGGGACCTTGTTTCTTATTTATTTATTTATTTTTAAAATTTCTACCTGTTACTTCATTTTGATCAAAATTCTGTTACTCTACCCGATTAAACCGCTTATTCAAAATAGTTGGCTACAAATAGCTGCTGTTTCACTTTCAAAAAACAAACATTTGTCATTGTTAAAGATATTTTAAAAGGCCTATTATAGCAATTATCATACAGTAGTATATCAGACATCTTCCCACGAATGAAACTATTAGCAACCTGAGAGTAAGAACTATGTCTGAATTGTCTCTGTAGAGTAATAGTGAAATGACCTGAAATGTACCACAGGTTTAAAAGGCAATTCAAGATTTCCAAAAACTTTTCCAGCAATTGCAGCAGATCAAAACACTCCTGTGTCGCTTAACGACAATAATACATTCCGGAAAATACATCTTTAGGTGATTTCATCATTGCGCAGACATCATGGAGTGAACTCACACAAACCTAGATGGTATATAACCTACTACATGCCTAGGCTATGTAGGTATGGCCTATTGCTTCTAGGCCGTAAACCTGTATAGCATTTTGCTGTACTGAACACTACAGGCAATAGTATTTGTGTCTAAGCACAGAAAAGGTACAGTGAAAAATATGGTATTGTACTATTATGGGATATCTGTTGTCCATGTAGTCTGTTATTATGTGGTTCCTGACTCTATTTATTGTCTCAATGTGAGGTAAGTGAAACCTATTTCTCCTAAGAAGGTATCTGAAAATTCATGTAAAAGTGTGTACAATTTAGCTTCCATATTTCATGATTTGGGTGCATGGAGGGGAGGGTGTGACCTACTGAAGGATATCAATAGTACACCTGATGAGAAACATTTGTTTGCAATTTAGTTATATTTCTTTGCAATCACACCTTAAACTTTCTAGGTATAACCAAAAGAAGGACATTTCCCTAAGTCTTTCACCTTCATAAGGAAGACAAAATAGTCACCGAAGAGGAATGACATATACATTAGTTATCCTATCCATAATTCATCGGCTTTTCTCTTTCAAATAGAAGTAAGGGAATGAGGGCAAGATTTATTAGTTACAAACTACAGCCCCAAGAAATAAAAATAATTTGAACTAGCATAAATGATTGTTGGCCTACTAGATGACCCAGGTTAAATGTCTATGTTTTGAAGGAAGCAGAGGACTTTCATAAATTGCAATATACTACATTCAAGATTCAGGAAGAACTATGAAGGTTCAGTATAGTTAGTAAGAACACAGTGGGCTGGGTTGGTGGCTCATCCCTGTAATCCCGGCACCTTGGGAAGCCAAGGCAGTTGGATCACTTGAGGCCAGGAGTTCAAGACCGGCCTGGTCAACATGGCAAAACCCCATCTCTACTAAAAATACAACAATTAGCTGGCTGTGGTGGAGTGCACCTGTCATCCCAGTTACTTGGGAGGCTGAGGCATAAGAATTGCTTGAACCAGGGAGGTGGAGGTTACAGCGAGCTGAGATCATGCCACTGTACTCCAGCCTGGAAAACAGAGAAAAATTCTACCAGAAATAAAACAAAACAAAACAAAACAAAAACCCACAGTGGAAGTTATAGTACAAAACAGACCTTAAACAATTTCAGTTGTACAAAATGTCCATCAGGCCCTAATGTGAGCTTTTTGAACCAATTGTAGTTAAGAGAGGAAATATTAGCCCTAATTTGGAGAGGAACCTCAAAATTAGAACATTTGGAGAATTTTCCTTAGATTATATAACTGAGGGGAAAAGAATGTACATCCCAGGTTTCAAATGCGATTCATGTTCTCATTCACCAGGTTTGCATTTATGTCACAAACATATCCCAGGTTTATGTTATAACTAAAACTCAGTCTCATTTCCTGCTAAAGTCTTGTCATAACCTGAAGATTTACAGGTCCTGGATTTTCTGGAGGTACTGTTTATGATATTCATTAAGATCCTAGGAAGCCTTTTCCAAATTCTGTTTTGTATACCCGCTCACAAATCTCACTGACATCTTTAAAAATGTGCCCTACAAAACTAGGGGAAGGATGAACCTCATTTTAAATAAACAAATGCAGACAAAACTGGTCTACTGATCAAAAATCACCTTCCAAAGGTAAAATGAAATAGTGTTTAGAAACAGGGAAGGCATCTACCATGCCATAGCACTTCACACCAACAGTCCAGTTTAAAATCACTATTTGTACAACGGTGGCACTGTAAGCATTTGTAAAGCACTGTTGTAAAAAGTATAAACTTTCATTAACAAAAATGAAAAAAAAAGGATGGGCATGGTGGCTTGCGCCTGCAATTCCAACACTTTGGGAGGCTAAGGCAGGAGGACTGCTTGAGGCCAGGAGTTTAGACTGCCCTGGTTAACACAGTGAGATCCTGCCTCTATTAAAAAAAAAAAAATCCATCAAATAAAAAAGATAAGTGTATTATACCCCCCATTTCCAGCTTAAAGTGAAGAAAGTACTCTAGTTTCAAATAATACTGTCTATCCTTTTAAGCCACCAGTTCTTCCCACTGGATTCACAGATGATGACAGCCCAGTTCAATGAGCCTCTAACAAGAATACAGTAACTTGCAAAATGTTCATATCATCACAGCAAAAACTTTAAAAACATGAACACAGAATCCCAGGAACAGTTGAAGGTACCTCTATTAACTCTCTTGTACACCATTTCCCAATTTCTGAAACAGAATACCAACTTCCTCCTTGTAAGTGTTCAAGTGAATAATATAGATCTTCTATCGATCAGCTATGTGAATATCTACACTGTACATTCCTGACAAAACATGCCCTTCAGCACTCTGTACTACGAATCCAAGTTTGATAAAGACAGTCTGAGGGTATGCAGTCCCTTCTTTCATTTACTATATCAGTTTTCAAGCATTTTTTTTTACACTACAAAATCTTTGTATAAAATCTTACATAATTACTTAAATTTAAAACTCTGATTGAAATATGTGTCAGAGAATTCAAAGCCTTGCCTGTGTTACCCTCTCCCTTCAAAAATAAGAAAACAAAGGTTACAAGTAGCTAGTATGGGTTTTGGAGTGAGTAAACCCAGGTTTTCAATTTTAACCTCCTATTTAATAACCATGTCTCTGTCATCTCAAAACCCAAGTTGTCTCATTTGCAAAATGGCTAGCACCTTCCTTATGGGGTAGCTGGGGAATAAACCATGGTATGCAGAGTGACTAGCATGGTTCCTAGCACAATGCAGATACTCAATAATGGTTTCTTGTATTCGAAAAAACTACATAAACTGGTACCATTTGTTACTCATAATAATCTGATTTAATCTCTTCATCTAACAGTCTGTTCATTGGACTGGTGATAATCATAACCGCTGAGAACCAGCACTCAGTTGGAGGGCAGATCTAAAAATTCAGCCTGCATAAAATTATCATAGAAAGATTATGAACTTCAAATTAAAATGAAATTTGGCAACATCGAATTCTGGAAAAAAACTGCTGTGTGCACTACAGCGAGAAAGAAGCCGACAAGATAAAGCCTTACCAGACAGCTGATAATTACCTATAATAGTCTCCACATATTCAGAGTTATCATTGACATTGAAGAGGTCCCCTGCTCCAAGAGCATAATTCAGAGACTCCTCAAAAGCCCCCAGGTGATAAAATACTTTAGATGCCACTAAGGCTGCAAACTGTCGACTCCGGAAACCTTCATCTTCGTATAAAACCTCTCTGAAAGAAATTAGGAGGTACAGGTCTAGTTCAAACTGTGGTTTTCCCTAAAAATCCCAACTCTAAATATTCAAGCCACAATTCAGTTAGCAGCAAATTTCTAAATCAATCAATAAGCCACAAGACCCACATTCACAATTACATTTGATCCACCTTATTTTGATTTATAAAAATAATTTCTTACATTTTGTCTACAGATTCGGAAATTTCTGCCCAGAAGTCATTAACAACTGCATTCAATTTGTGTAGTGCAAATTCCTGTAAAAGATAAAACCAAAATCCCATTTTAAGATAGAATTATTACACTTCCTTAAAAATGTTTTTCAACAAATCAATGGTCGAATCCTCAGTAATATTTACTCAAATTTTCACTCTATAACAAATACAAAAATTTACCAACTTATACTTTTTCTTGAGTTTACACATTTCCTTTCTGTTTTAAATCATCAAACATTTTTCTTCTTTGAATATAAAAATTAACTACCAGTTGCTGGTTTAGATGTAAAGGAATCAAGTATCTAAAGCCACTACAAGTACATTCCAAATAAAAAAACTTTAAATATGTGAACAGAAGAAACAACTTTTTGTGCTTTCTGTTGATAAAGAAACTGGAGCAGAGGGAGGGGCAGGTGTGGTGGCTCAAATCCATAATCCCAGTACTTTGGGAGGTCAAGGTGATGGGATTGCTTGAACCCAGGAGCAGCAGTTTGAGATCAGCGTGGACAACATAGTGAGATGTCATCACAACAAAAATTGAAAAGTTAGCTCAGTGTGGTGGTGCATGCCTATGGTCCTAGCTACTTGGGAGGCTAAGGTGGGAGGATTGTTTTGAGTCCAGGAGGTTAAGGCTGCAATGAACTGTGATCATACCACTGCACTCCAGCCTGGGTGACCAAGTGAGACTCTGTCTCAAAAAAAGAAAAAAGAGCCTGGTGTGGTGGCTCATGCCTGTAATCCTAGCACTTTGGGAGGTATAGGTGAGCCGACTACCTGAGGTCAGGAGTTTGAGACTAGCTGGCCAACATGAAAAAACCCTGTCTCTACTAAAAAAAAAAAAACATAAAAATTAGCCAGGTGTGGTGGTGCGTGCCTAGAGTCCCAGATACTTGGGAGGCTGAGGCAGGAGAATTGCTTGAACCCGGAAGGTGGAGGCTGCAGTGAGTCGAGATCACATCACTGCACTCCAGCCTGGGTGACAGAGCAAGACTCTGTCTTAAATAAATAAATAAGGAAATAAATAAAGGAAAGAAATTAGGGGATTATTCAAGTGCTGTAATGAGGTTTATTTGTCTTAGTTTTGTTAAACTCAAGGAAAAGCAACTGCTGTTGCCAAAATACCATCCTCTGTGTCTAGGTCACAATAACTGGGTACAAGCCAGGTAGGATAGTGACTTTAAATGATGGAAGATTTACAGATACCACTAAATTCAAAAGGCTTCACAGTATTCACACTAAGCCTAGTTACTTTTTCTTTAATTCATACCTTAAGCTGTGGTTCATCTTCATCCAGAAGAGAAATAATTCCAGCTATGAGAGAAGAGATGTAACATGATTATGAAACATTCTCACTAAGGTAGAAATTTTAACACTTGGTCAAAAATATATGATAGTTGAAAAAAAAATGTTTTTGAGGGGTAACTTCTCTAGGAGAATAATTATTTTTCTTTGAAAGTGTAAAGGTTTATATTTCAAGTTTAAGACTTATTATCAAACCCTCATGGCACCACATATATCACATCATTTGCCTAATTCAATGGTTTTCAAAGTGTGGTCCCTGGGCTAACAGCATTAGCACTGCCTGGGAACCTATTAGACATAAAATTTCTTGGCCCCACTCCAGATCTACTGAATCAGAAATTAAGGGGATGGGGCCCAGTACTGTGATTCTTTTGCTCAATATAGATTGAGAACCATTGGCCTAATTTACTGATTAAAATGGGAAACCTTTCTGTACAATTTTAGAATAAAATTATTCATACAAAATACATCAACAGTTATAAGATTATTTACAAAACTGGGAGCATTTAGTCATCAACTCAACAGGGTAAAATACTTCAATTATTTCAAGGTGTGTATATTATGGCACCTCTTTCCCATCACAAGTAACCTGGGTTTTATTAAATGATGAACAAGTATACTCATGCTGAATTCAATTACCCAAGTACAGCATTCCCCATGTGCCTTCTCTTAGCCTCACGGTATTACTACTAACATAGGAGAGTAAAAGAAATAATTGTCCACTCCAAAAGAACACACCTTCAAATACAGGTCAAAGGGATTACTGGAAAAATGATATGGGAAATTATTGTGTTTAGACCACCAAGGAAACCACACTGTCTCTCAAATGTTTTCCATGTGGGTTTTAAAATCACTCCAGAACACTGAGTTGAAACTGTGATTTGATTAAAAAGTGTCAAGGCAACTTAGTTGAATGTGGCCATTTCTGACAAGTATAGGTTTGCCAAATAGCTTAAGCGGTCTTTAGGGAGCCATACAGGAAAAGATACAAAATTTATCAAGCAAAACTAAAGTATACTCCTATTCCAAAAGCATAAAAGCAAACACAAAGAACCTCTTGGTACTCTAGGTTGGTAGGACAAGTCCAGAACTGAGATTCTGAATTGAAAGCATACAGAACAGATAAATTTCAAAATTCATTCAGTGAAAAAGAAAAAATTGCAAACTAGTGATATGGAGTAAGATGACAGGTCAGAATGCTTTAAATGTAGCACAGATCTTACATAACAGAACACTTATTACTAAAACTGCTACCTACCTATCCTCAATCAATGTTGTATTTGAATGGCTTTTACCAAAAAAGAAGATGCCTTTTTATATTCTCTGGTTTGGTTTCACTTATAACTAACTAGTTACATGGGTGTCCTGGCTTAGAAACTCAGCCTCTGGCCAAGGACCAGAACTAAATAAAATAATTTATACTCCATACATTAATATTTCCCATCTTAAAAACAAAACAGAACTCTCTTCTGGAGAGGCAAGAGGATGGGAAAGGCCTGAGGATGCTAAAAGCCATTATAGGAACGGAGCAGCTACTCATCTAAAACTGTTGAATCAATTGACAGATATATTTGGATGTTATTTATAAATATGGACGTATGTTCCTAGGAAGACACAGCTTAAAAGTTGGGAACAGTTGCCTCTGGGGATCAGGATAGGGAGCATGAGGTAGGGGACTATTGTTTTAAAGCTTTTTAGCACAACTTTCCTTTATGTGTCAGTATTTAAAAAACAAAAACAAAAACAAAAAAACCTCACTCAATTTCACATCTCCCGCCAGTAAGCCCTGATCTCTATCTCTCCACTCCCTTGCATAGTCAAACCTCTTGAATAGAACATGTTGACCTCTTACTCACCACTGTATGCTAGTGCCTAGCAAGTGCCTTGTCAATAAATGAATGAACAAACTGCCTAATCCATACCAGAACCAAGACACTGGCCTGTTTAGCACCTGGGACAAATTCTAAATCAACATGAGCCACAGAAGAGAAAACAAAGTGACAAAAGACTTGGAGCAGAAGTTGACAAGTAATCCAATAAACTTAAATTTGTCATAAATATACACTATACGATCATCACAGAATCCAGGATACGACCTCAAAAATTATTAGTTTTGCCATCCTAAAGAGGCTTAGTCTACTGTATTGTCACCAAGTGCTTTTTCAACCTCTACATAAAAAACTCAAGGGACTGATTAACCGCTGATTGGCTGACTGAGCTCTTCAGTCAAGACATACTTTTGAATTTCTGCCATGTTCTCAGCAGTGTTCTAAGAATTGTGAAAACAAACTTGCTGTTCAAAATTCTACCAGGAAGAGAAAGAGAGTAATCAGGCAAATAAACAAACAAGGCAATTACAGAGCTGTGATGGAGCTCTGTATTTTAATAGAGAGCAGCTTATTTTAATAGAGTGATCAGGGAAGAATAACATTTGAGTTGATACTAAAGATTGAGACGCTAAGGGAAAACCTGAGGAAGAGAAGACTAGAAAGGAACAGAATGTGCCAGGATCCCGAGATAGGACAGAAACTGACATAACGAAGGAACAAAAAGGCCAGTGTGATTAGGACGTATTGAGGGAAGAAGACAGTACTACAAGACAAGGCAGGAATCAGATCTTGGGGGTCCTTGGTGAAGAATCTGGATTTTACTCTATGCCAGGGGTGTCCAACCTTTTGGCTTCCCTGGGCCACAATGGAAGAATTGTCTTGGGCCACACATAAAATACACTGACACTAATGATAGCTAATGAGCTAAGAAAAAAGAAAAAGGTTTGTGTATAATTTTCATATACACCACCACAGATAAGAAGAAAAGTCCTCGAACTCAAAGGGTCGGACACGGCTGCTCTAAACACAATGGAAGCACTGGTGGATTTTAAGCAAAGAAGTATTACGTGATTAAAGTTTTTAAAAGCACATTCCACAAGAAAAACGGACCGTATGAAGGTTAATTGCCGAAAAACAAAGCCTTAAGGCTGACACAGTAACCCAGACAAGAGATGAATGAAGGTGGTTTGGGCCAAGTTAGAAGAAACGGTGGTAACAGATGGATGTGAAACAGAATGAGGCCTAGAGGTGGCAAGAAACTGAGAGTTTATTTGATCTTTACAAAGCTCTGACTGGAAAAACTTCCCAATACTTAACTAAAATTCATCTCGCGATCACTTGTTTCCCTTGGGGACAAAAAGTCTTATTCCAGGTACAAATCACATGTTTGAAATAACTACTATGTTATTTCAAAGGTTTGAAAATAACTACTATGTCTCCCACTAATTTCCTTAACCAATCCCCATAAAAACAAAGTTTTGATCACCTTATCACACAGATACGGTCTTCTGCTCACCAGTTTGTTTACAACAAAAAGCTTTTTTTGTGGGTTAAGCAGAGCAAGAAAATAAGATAAAAGGGTATGTAAGCCAGGCAAGGGAAAAAAGCTCTGGACAGCTACATGCAAGTCCACCTTACGTCTCCAAATGAAACTTGATCTCCGTAACTGACTCCATTGCAAATGTCACTACGAGAATCCACCTATGCAAGGGTTTGCGTCTACGAAACCTGCTCCGCAGACCCATCCGTTCCTTCCTGAATGTAAAATCAATCAACTGAGCACATCACCTCGAAAGGGTAAGGAGGCTGGCAGTCTAAAGGTATCCCTAAGACATCGTCAGGGTCTTCATCGAACACAAGAGTTCTCTGGGTGCTTTGAATGAATACCCTTGGATCAGATCCAGAGATGACCCACCTCAAAGCCAATTTCAGGTTTCGTTCTAAGGAGAATGGAGCTCGGCCACGTCCAGAGGCACTGACGCAGCAGTGAGGCTGCCCAGCCCGGGGGCTGTCCTGCTGTTCAACGGCACAGGGCCCCATCCCACCCCGACCCCCTACGGGGAATGACTAGGGCCGGACAACCTCACATGGCCCAGGATGGGAGGCAGAGAAAAAAGGGAAACCCTTTTGGGGTCGGGGGAAGGGCCAGGAACCCCTGGGGTCCCGGCACGGGGGTGCGGTTGGGGAAGGATGCCGAGGCGGTCGACTTGGCTCATGCCCTCAAGCCAGAGGAGCACGCCATGGCCTGACCAGACTCCCAGCCCCTGGCCCGGGGATGGGCCTCGGCCAGTGAGGAGCTGCACAGGCCGGCGCTCCGCCGGGAGGCGCCCAGTCACCGGCCCTGACTCAGCTAAAAGCCGGCGCGGCGGCGGCTCCTCCCTCCTGGCGCTTGCTCGGGGCCGCACTCACCGGCCGAGGTGATCATGGCTGCGCCCCTCACTCGCCGGTCGGCTCGCCTGCAGTTCCAGCCGCGCCGTGTATCTGTCAGCTCAGGGCCCACTCACTCCGCCGCGCCTCCTCGCTCCCCGGGTGCGCTGCTCAGTCAGTCGCCTCCTCAGGCCGCCGGCTCGCTTCTCGTCAGGACCCCGCCCGCCCCGGGGCTGCCCGCCACCCCGCCTGCCGCCCGGCGCGAATTCTCCCCTGGCTTGCGTCTTCTGAACCGCGGTCTCCTCCCGAGTCCTCGCGGAAGGGTACACGGAGAACATCGTTGTTTTCTTCAACCCTCCTAGAGGTCGGGGCTCTCGCGCGGTGGGAACACTGGTCTGCACCTGAGGTCAGGCATTAGAATAGCCACCCCTATAAAGAGAGGGCCCTACCATCACCCGCCATTGCTGAGAGAAAGGGTGTTGAGGGGAGGTGCGAGCAGTGCGCGCAGTGTCACCTGCT
Source organism: Saimiri boliviensis (assembly GCF_048565385.1). Taxonomy (NCBI): domain Eukaryota; kingdom Metazoa; phylum Chordata; class Mammalia; order Primates; family Cebidae; genus Saimiri; species Saimiri boliviensis. The sequence continues at coordinate 10,509,981 of NC_133453.1, forward strand.
GGTGGGAGGTCTCGCTGCAGCACATCTCTCACCAGCCAATACCTGTGGAATTGGGGCTGCCACAAACTGCGTTTTCTTAGAAAGGTGGTTTTCAATTGTTTTCTAAAGCAATGCCTAACTTCAAAAAAATTTTAAAACCTCATAGAAGTGCTTTATTATTATAATAAATTCCCAAGTAATCATTTGTTTGTTATAAAGCTGAACAATGAAAGTTTTTAATTACTTTTGGAATAATGTCCAGTGTTATCAAGGTACTAAAATGTGCAGTAGTTACATGGTGAAAGCCTTTCCAAGGGAGAAAAAATGTCTTCCATGCTCATTTTTTCCTTCCATCTGCCCGGGCCCTCTTTCCCCTGATGGCAGTGGGTTCTTCATTTATAATACATCTTCAGAAATTTGAAAGGGCAGTTGCAATGGCCATTTGCAGTTTTTTTTTTTTTTTTTTTTTTTGGTGAGACGGAGTTTCGCTCTTGTTACCCAGGCTGGAGTGCAATGGCGCGATCTCGGCTCACCGCAACCTCCGCCTCCTGGGCTCAGGCAATTCTGCTGCCTCAGCCTCCTGAGTAGCTGGGATTACAGGCATGTGCCACCACGCCCAGCTAATTTTTTGTATTTTTAGTAGAGACGGGGTTTCACCATGTTGACCAGGATGGTCTCGATCTCTTGACCTCGTGATCCACCCGCCTCAGCCTCCCAAAGTGCTGGGATTACAGGCTTGAGCCACCGCGCCCGGCTCCATTTGCAGTCTTATAATAGCTTCAGTGGCCAATTTATTTCAAGAGTCAGTACTGACAAAGTCTTGACAAAGAATAGTGGCAAACGGTAGCATTTGTTAAAGCCACTGGCCTTGCACTATCAAGCTAAACTCTTCAACTGGACAGCCATGGCAAGTTCATTTCTATGGCCTTCTACCTAACCTAGGGGCACAATTAATGCCTTGTGGTTGCCAGTGAATTAAATGTGCTTGATAACATATTTCGTTTTATGTGTGAGTTTTTTTGAAAATTAGAATTCTTGGCTGGGTGTGGGGAGGCCGAGGCAGGCAGATCACCGGGTCAGGAGTTTGAGACTAGTCTGGCCAACATAGTGAAACCCCATCTCTACTAAAAATTCAAAAAATTAGCCAGGTGTGGTGGTGTGCACCTGTAATCCCAGGAGAATCGTGTGAACTTGGGAGGGGGGAGGTTGCAGTGAGCTGAGATTGTGCCACTGCACTCCAGCCTGGGTGACATTGCGAGACTCCAACTCAAAAAAAAAAAAAAAAAAAAAAGAAAAGAAAAGAAAGAAGGAAAAATAAAATTATTGAACTGTGGTTGTTTAAAATATGCAAAATACAATGACTGAAGAGCCCGTGGTTCAGATTGAAGGGCAAGGCTCGAGTAGATGTGCATGAAAATAAGCAGATGGTTTTGGGGTGTCGTTCTCTGGGGCGCTTGTGTGCCCGCACCCTAGAGGAGTCACAAACAAACGCCAGCAGGTAATGAAAATGAGGAAAGCAGGCCCAGCGAAAGAAAATACCAACTCCGTGGGATGGTGAAAGACAACTAACAGCGTCAAGGAGGCACTGGGGGTGGTGGGGACTGTGATAAAGAGGGAGTGCCCCATCCAAAGAGAGCAATGCCACTCACTTCCTGCCAAGAATGCAGGGTGACCGTTGGAAGACCTGGGCTTTTTCTGAGAGAAGCCAGGAATCAGAATTCCATGCAATATCTCCAGAATTTTAAATGTTGGCTACTAATTCGACGTGTTTGAAAACAGAGGTGGACAGTGTGCCACCTCTGCTCTTCAAGGAGAAGGCGTTCTGTGAAGAGAGGACAGTCCTCTCTTCCACTTGGATGTGTGTGTCATTGCCACAGCCCCGTGTGAGCCTCGCGTGAACCTGTGAGATGGGCAAAAGGTAAGTAGCGTGGACACAGACACCAGGCTCCTCCCCGTGGGGGACTCTTGTCTTCCCTCCTGGGTGACTGTCCCATGCCTGTGACTTCTCCCTCTCCAGTCCATTCTGCATTCTTTTGCCAGAGCAATCTTTTCGAAACTCAACTCTGATCACTTCTGCTCCTTAAAACCTTCGATCCCCATCTTGGACTCTATTTTTATGCTTCTTTCTTCTGTGTTTCTGTCCATAGCCTTCTTCTCACTCCCCGGGCCCCCTGTAAGAGTGAAATGCCATTGGCTTATATGCACAAGGTGGTGGCAGATAACACATGTCTCTGCTACCTGTCCTCTCTCCTGAGCACAGACTCACACACCTCCCGGGCATCTTTGTTTGGTGGATTCACAGGCTTCTTCAACTCAGTGACCTGCACGTTGCGCACACCGTTGTGGCCCCACGGTTGAAGTGTGCTTCCTTCCTCGATCTCAGTGTGGGCGAAGGGCATCCATCAGCCACTGCAGCAGAAACCTGAGTCTGCTCTTCCCCAGCAGCAGTCAGCACCAGATCTCTCATCTCTCACACTGGCCATCTCTCATCCTCACTCTGTTACACAACAGCTGTATCCCCCTCTTCTTTCTAGGCTACGACAGCCTCCCACAGGCTTGGCTTCCTGCTTAGGGTCCCAGAAGCCTCCGGTCCACTCTTCACAGCCAGCCAGAAGCATGATCAGAACCAACAGGAGCATGGCTTTCTCCTCCAGGATGGTGGGACCGTCTTTGTGTGGCTCGCATGTGGCTCTGGCGTGCCACACTCCAGCCATCCTGAACCCCTGAAGGTCCCAGAGTGGCCACGTGGCCATGTACCTTGTGGCTGACCTTTGTACCTGCTCATGCCTCTGCCGCCAAGGCCCTCTCCCCACGCTCCAGGCTGACATCACCTGTTTTGAGTCTCAGTCAAGTGGCACCTCCTCCAGGAAGCCTTTCCTGGACCAGCCCACCAGGTGCTCCCTTAAAGCCTTTACCCGACACAGCTGTCATCACATCTTGCCCGAGTCCCAACTGGAGCAAGACCACATCTTGGGTAGTTCACCTCACTGTCCCCTCGAGTAATTAGCACAGTATTGGACACATAATAGGTGCTCAATAAATGTTTCTTGGATGATCAGTTGAACTGATCAGTTAGTTATTGGCACAGGGCTAGAACTCCGACCGACGGCTCCGAAACCCCTGGCCTGTCCAAGACTCTCAAATGAGCTCTATTTTTTAGGACATAGTGAGATCACGGAGAAAATTCTCAGGATGTGCTCGGTTTAGAAACGACCTCCCTCCAAAGTTGAGTGATGCAAAACTTCTCGAAGCCCAACGGAGATCAGCTGGGGCCTCACCCAGGTACCGGCTGGGCCGGGGGCGCCTCGTCAGGGCGGAGGAAGGAAACCGCGGCGGTGCCTGGCCCTGGGTTAGGCGCCCTCTTGGTTTCCAGCTGCCCGGCGCCTGTGTCCGCGGCGCCCGCTAGGGGGCGCCATGCCGCCTGGGTGAAGCCGTGACCGCCCGTAGCGCCCCGCGCAGCCTGCGGACCTTCAAATCCCCGGGTTTTAGACCGGCTCGGTTCTCCCCTCCAGAATCGAGCGCCACTGCCTTTTGAGCTGCACGGAGATAAGGTGGAAAGGGCTGGCCCGTGAAGCCCGGGACGTCGGGAATCAAATCCCTGCTCTGCCCCTTCGCAGCGCCGCGCTGTGGCCGCGGGCGTCCCCGGAGCCCGGCCTCTCCCGCAGAAGGAAAAGGGCTGCTGGGCCCACGTGCCTGGCAGGGCCGCCGCGCCGCGCTCAGTGCCCACGGATCTCGCGGCCACTCAGCACAAGGCTGGCGGCTGTTTCACGTACGACGCCCGCCACATGTTTTGAGAGTAAAAGCATATGTTCATGGGAGCAGAGATGCGAAACGCAGCCAGGTGACACTGGCCTCCCATGGGTGGGTGCTTGGTCAGAGGGAAACGCCTCACCAAGGCTGGCATTGGTCTGGGTGCACTGAGTCACGAGAGGATCGGTGAAGCTATCAGAGGAACTGGGTTCTCTTTCAAGGATGGTGTCCAGGAGGGCGCATATTTTGGGCAATTGGAAGGCTGCCTGCACTGCACAAGCCGACTGCTGGAAGCTGCTGTCCTGCCTTGCCCATAGGTCAGGATGACCAGCCAGCTCTGGGTGACAGGGGAGGCAACCGCCGCAGAAATCACAATGAACCCCCGAGACAGGCCGTTTTTCTTTTCTTTTCTTTCCAGCTGGAGTCTCTCTCTGTTGCCCAGGCTGGAGTGCAGTGGCGTGATCCCTGTTCACTGCAACCTCTGCCTCCCAGGTTCAAGCGATTCTCCTGCCTCAGCCTCCCGAGTAGCTGGGGCTACAGGTGCGTGGCACCACAGCCCGCTGATTTTTGTATTTTCAGTAGGGGTGGGGTTGCAGCATGTTGGTCAGGATGGTCTCCATCTCCTGACCTCGTGATCTGCCTGCCTCGGCCTCCCAAAGTGCTGGGATTACAGGCTGAGCCACTGCGCCCGCCTGTTTCCCCTGTTCCTGAGGGGTGCTGTCCAATACGGTAGCCACCAGCCATAGGTGCCATTGAGCAGCTGAAATGTGGGTACTGCAACTGAGGAAGTGCATTCTTGATTAATGAAAATTTAAAAATAGATATTAATTCCATAACTGTAAAACCTTTGAGTACATCTGAAACAATTTGAGGATGTGAATGTTTATGACTGTACATATAATGAAATCTAAATACAGATCAAGTTTTTCTGATGAAAATGTACTGTCTGAATTGGGCTATAAGTGTAAACTTCTCATAGGATTCAAAGAGAATTTGCAAAACAGACTGCAAAATGTTTCGATGTGCCGGGCGCGGTGGCTCACACCTGTAATCCTAGCACTTTGGGAGGCTGAGGCGGGCAGATCATGAGGCCAGGAGATCGAGACCAGCTTGGCCAACATGGTGAAACCCCGTCTCTATGAAAAATACAAAAAAAATAGCCAGGCATGGTGGTACATGTCTGTAGTCCGAGCTACTCAGGAGGCTGAGGCAGGAGAATCACTTGAACCCAGGAGACAGGGGTTGCAGTGAGCTGAGATTGTGCCACTGCACTCTAGCCTGGGCGACAAGAGCAGGACGCCATCTCAAAAAAAAAAAAGTCTTGATAATTTACAGTCGAAATAATATTTTAGATATTTTGGGCTAAACGAAATGTATTATTAAAATTAATTTTACCTGCCTATGTGCTTGTGTTAGATTCCTCTTAGACAGGGCTGGCTTAGACCCTCTCCTGGGCCTTCATCCCTCTAACCTCCCATTCCGGCCTGGCCCTTTGGTCTTGCTTCAGGGTCTTGTCTGCTCTTTGGAGCTGCCATGTGCTGGGTCAGACCACAGCCAGGGGCAGAGGCTAAAGGTGAGACCCACTCCCTTCCAGGAGCAAGGGGCTGGGGGCAGGGGCTACCCTGGCAGCCAGAGTTCTGGAGCCAGTGACATACCTGGCACTGTGGTGGTTAGGGTGAGCTTAGGCTGGGCTTGGGGTAATGATTCAAGATAATACCCTGCTGTGAGATACTGTTAACTGGTGAGGAAGAGGAGGAACTCAGGGCTACAAGACAGAGCAAGTTTCTGCAACCAAGACTTCAAAGTCGGCATCGTCACAGGACTAAACAAGACACTTAATTACTCTAAGTGCGGACTCGGACAGCAACAAGCTTTCCTTGAGGGTGTGTGAATTTCACCGGTCAAGGGGCAGGCAGTCCTCCGCCTGCATTTGTGGCAGGAGCCCCAGCTGGCGTTGGGGAGCCCAGGGAGGGCACCAGAGAGGTTTCTCACCCTTGCCAAAGCCACCAGCCCCACAGTGGCCTCAGCGCCCAGCCCTGCTTTGGACCTGAGCTACCCCACATCCCCTACTACGGTGCAAACCATGGTATGGCCCAGTAGGGCCGTCTCTGCCTCCAGTCCCAATCAGGCTGCCCCAAATATAAGGGACCCAGAGGGCTCTGGCTCAGGCCAAAGGCATCTGAAGGGTCCCTGCGGGATCCTGGCTCTCCACCCTGCTCTGTACCCCATTTCTTCCTGAGCTCCAGGGTTACACAGTGGCAGACTGCCCAGGCCAACTTCCACGTCTGTCCCAATCCTCGATCCACTCACACATGAAACCAGCTCAGAAGCAGTTATGCAGCCCTTGGATAGAAAGAGCCAGCCTCCTCCACTCACCCCTGGGCTGGCTGTGTTTGCCATACAAACAGGACAAAGTCCAGACCTCCTAACCCCAGGGAGTAAATCCTGCAGCTTCGCTCTGCCACACTTTAAAGTACAGGCTGCTTTGAAGTTAACTCGGCAGTCGTTCACCTTCTCCAGCAAGGCCGAATCCACGGTTCTCTGCCAGGGTGAGGGGCGCTCATTCAGATCAAAGGTTTGCGGCCTCAGCTCCTGGCCCCTTTGCAGGCTTGTCTCAGGTTTTTGATTTGACAACTAAGGGACTCTTGTGCACTAAGTTTTGGAGACAAACACTTTGAGAGGAGAAAAAATGTGACCTAAATAGTACAAAGCATTCTCTGAGACTCAGCTGAGGTTGTTTTAGCTCCGGTTAAACATGCATGTGTGTGCTCACACGCTCACACACACACCGTCGTATACTAAGCTGAATGCTATCTTTGTAAAAATCCGGCCAGGTACAGTGGCTCACGTCTGTCATCTCAGCACTTCCGGAGGCTGAGGTGGGAAGGTCACTTGAACCCAGGGGTTTGAAACCAGCCTGGGAAACGTAGTGAGATGCTGTCTCCATAAAAATTTAAAAACCCTTTTAAAGATATATACTTAAGCTTTCCAGCTACATGTTTTCCAATCCCAGCTGGTAGGGCAGGGGAGATGTCACTCGGGACAGAGGCTGGGAGGCTTTCAGGCCACAGACTTCCATCTGCTAAGTGTCCCTACTCTCAAGGGCCCTGGCAAGAAGCCCTTTGTGAGAATAAAGAAGATCCGTTCTGTTTGCAATAAGATATCAGTGAGGTAGTTCTTGGTTTTATTAGACATGGGAATCATCAATTCAAGTCAGAAGCGGCACACCCATTGCCATATTAGAAAGATTAGCACCCAAGAGCCCAGACTGTCTCCCGGCTGGAAGCCTCTCGCCGATGGTTCCCAGGGACCACTGACCTAATCCAGGGCCTCCTCCTTCACACACCACCCCCACCCCAACCGTTACACCTTCTTAAAGTCCCTCAAGGAAGGGACCCACCATCAAGATTGTCCTTTCTGGCACTAACTCTTCTGTCTGCTAGAAGACAGCAATGAGACTGTCCCTGCAATGATGGTGCATATGGTGACCACATCTCGCGGAAGCTGAGATGGATCTCAGCTCTCTACTGTCACTTGGGAGGCAGAACCCCAAATCTTAATAAACAAAGACTTTCTCTCTTGAACCATTCACAGGAATACTGAAGGTAATGAAAAAAATAATGTGTAAGCCATCCTTTGGGGCAGAGGCTACAAACTCACATGCCTGCCTGGACCAGCACCGGGCAGGTGTCTTTTATGAGTGAAGGGCAGTGGGGGATGGGAAGGGTTGGGGAGGGGATGAAGGTGTTGGTGGTGAGCTGCAGCAGACTTGGGGGTGAGCCGCAGCCGACTCGAGATGATGGCATGCACCATCCTCCACCCTGAAAACTAGGTATTTTTATATGCAATGTCCCAAGTTTTTTTTTTTTTTTTTTTTTGAGACAAAACTTTGCTCTTTTACTGCCCAAGCTGGAGTGCAATGGCGCGATCTCGGTTCACTGCAACCTCTGCCTCCCAGGTTCAAGCAAATCTCCTCCTTCAGCCTCCTGAGTAGCTGGGATTACAGGCGTGCGCCACTGCACCTGGTTAATTTTTGTATATATATATATATATATATATATATATATACACATATATATATATATATTTTTTTTTTTTTTTTTTTTAGAGACAGAGTTTCGCCTTGTTAGCCATGCTGGTCTTGAACTCCTGACCTCAGGCGATCTGCCTGCCTCGGCCTCCCAAAGTGCTGGGATTATAGGCATGAGCCACCTCGCTCAGCCTATGTCCCAAGTTTTATATTGGCAACAAATACAAAAAGTTTTGGTCTTATAACTTCTGCCCTAGACAAATTCCAAACTTTAAACAAGCTCCCTCTCCCACCAAATAAGAAAACTTGAACCGGAGGATTACGAAGAAATTAATAAAGAAATAGAAAATTATAGCAGCTTCAAAAATACCAATCTCCCTGTTTTAAAACAAAATCGATAAAATCAGTGAATCACAATTCATTGAGCTCATTCTTGACTCTAAGGAAGCAGCTGGGTGGCTCCAAGGGCAGGCAGCCTGCAGGACTAAAATGAGGCCTGCCGCCAAAAGCCCCAAATAAGATGCTGTCCTGCTCGTCCTCACACCATCCTCATCAGGCAGGGAAGGAATAGGGTTAAATTCCTTATTATGGAGAATTGATTGAGGCACAGAGCAGGGAGGGCCCCTCCTTAGTATCATAGAGCCCTCAGTCAAAACAAGTTTCCCATTGCACCGTTTGGCATCATTGTGGAGAGAGCTGAAATGACGCATCAGTTAGGCAGCACCTTTCAGGGCACTGAGCAAATGGCAGGCACAGCTGCGTGTCCACTGCGTAAACTGTGCAGCATGAAAGAAGGGAGCTGTTCCTTCAGCTAGCGCCTCCCCTCCGGGGAAATCCAGGAGCTGCCTTTGCCATTCTGAAGACTCTGGAATTCTCCAAGGGCAGGCAAAAAAGACGAGGGAGGTGAGGGTGAGTTCCCTCTGTGAGTAAACACACGGCTTCCCTGGCTCTATGGGAACATCATCGATTGCGTCAGCCTCACATTCACGGAGGAAGGGATTCTAGAACCTCTGGGCTGTGTTTGCATTGAGCTTGGGCTAGGACCTGAGAGCTAGAGCGAGTCCTATACCCAAGAGTCCAAGCCCCAAGAGTCCTAGCTTTCCTTCTGCTTGGTACCTACAGGAATTCCCTAAGCATCCTTATGCCCAAAGGACTTGGCACAGAGGGTCAATGTCAACATGGGAAGAAAGACGCTCTTTCTTCTCACAGGCATGCGTGGCTATTTCTGTCCTGGGCCTGCAGCATGCAGACCGTCTTGGCCTTGGCCAGACAAGCCCCCCAGGCAACGGTGTAGTCTTTATTCTGGCTTGCTCTGGGAGCCAAGGTCCGGGGAAGCCTGACCCTCTCTGCTCTGGGGAGCTCTGACAGAAGGGATTGGCTCAGCCAGAATATCTCAAAGGTTCTACGATTGGCATTGAATGGACCAATTAATTCTTTGCTATTGGAGACTGTTCTGCACATTGTGAGATGCCCACTAGATGCCAGAGGTGCCCCCACAGTCACTGTGACCCCCTCAACACACACACACATTTCCAATGCTGCCTGGAGGGACCACCTGGCCCTGGCTGAAAGCCACTGGGCTGCTGGCCCCCTCATGCATTGTGAAACAGAAGCTCCTGAGATTGAGTGACATGTGGAAGGTCACACCTCAGCTCTGATGACTTCTACTCCAAAGTTCTTCCCAGCTGCACTCTCAATGATGGGTGCCCATGCATGTGCCCGGAACACTGCAAACGCCCCGTGGGATGCCACAGCACTGCAGAGCCTCAAAGCAGAGAGCCATCTGTCCCAGTGGCTCAGAAAAACCGAGCCAGAGAGACAAAATCACCTCCCTGTGATCAGACTCAGCAAATGCTGGGTAGGTAGTAGCTTTCCAGGGAGACACTGTTTTAGGTCCTGCTTGTCTTAGTGAGCCCCACTGTCTAGCCGGTAACTGTGAGTGTGGCTGGCAGGCCTCCGGCAGGCGGGGGCTTCCGAGTGTCCACGAAGACCTGGGGGCCAGTGAGAAGGAGCCAGGCCCCAGTCTGTAGGTTAAAGCCAGGGACAGCGCAAGGGGCCAGACTTCATCTCGAGTCTCCACTGGGCTCAGCAGGAGTGTGGACAACTCCATCACAGGCTTTTGACCCCCTTCCAAGGTCTTCACAGTCTCCATTGGGAAACATGGCTGTTAGTGCCAGCTGCTCCTCAGGTTCCTGGAAGTTATCTGGAATAAGAGGAGAAGAAATCACCGAATCAGAAGAGAAAGGTTGAGTGAGTTATCCACGAATGAAAAACAGAAAGTTGGCCCCAGTAAATATTTACTTGAAAAAAAACAAAAACAAAAACAAAAAAAAAAATACACATCAAAAACCTTAACAATGTACGTACCTTTGACCCACAAATTTCATTTCTAGGATTTTATCCTAAGAAAATAATCCCAGCTACTTGGGAGGCTGAGACAGGAGAATTGCTTGAACCCAGGAGGTGGAGGTTGCGGTGAGCCGAGAATGTACCATTGCACTCCAGCCTGGGCAACGAGCGAAACTCCGTCTCAAAAAAAAAAAAAAAAGAAAAGAAAAGAAAATAATAATAATAATAATTAGGAATAATTAGTGGAACTGCTGGACCTGTCTTGCTACCAGCCTAGGCATGAAACTAACACTGAAAAAGGCCCAACAGCGGGAGCAAGCCTGGGTGCTTGGTGGGACCTCTGAGCCCCTGAATCAACCAACTCTGAAGCCAACTCCACCTCTGGACTGTCTTTTAGGTGAGATCATGATTTCTCTTACTGCTTGTGCTAGTGTGAGTCATGGTATCTTTACTTGCAGTTGAAAGTGTCCTGATTCAATGTCGAACAATGGGACTGGTTGAGTAAACCATGGCTCACACGTGTAATGAAATTCAGGCATTAAAGATGATATGTAAAAATTACATACACATACACACACACGCACATACACACACAGAGTAAAAATTACATACACATACACACATGCACACACACACAGAGTAAAAATTACATACACATACACACACGCACACACACACAGAGTAGAAGTAAAATTGGGGAAATCTGAATTAAGATCTGTGGGTTACATCAATGTCAATATCCTGTTTGTGTTTTACAAAATGTTACCATTGGGGGAAACTGGGTAAAGGGTACACAGGAGCTCTCTGGATGTTCTCCTTTTTTGTGTTTTGAGACATAGAGTCTCACTGTGTCACTCAGGCTGGTCTCAAACTCCTGAGCTCAAGCTATCCTCCTGCCTCGGCCTCCCAAAGTGCTGGGATTTCTGTATGATTTCTTACCACTGCATGTTCATCTAGAATTACCTCAAAAAAGAAAAAAGAAAAAATGTTGTTAACATATAATTATTGCTGTGGAAGGCAGTCAGAGTATGTTATTGATGAAGAGAGCGGATTCCAACAGTACGTAGAGTCATGTGCAACATAACATTTTGGTCATTTACAAACCTTAATAAGACAGTGGTTGCATAAGACTGAGACACAGCTAAAAAATTCCTGTTACCTAGCAACCTTGTCTGGATGTTGCAGCGCAATGCATTACTCACGTTTGCGGCAATGCTGGGGGAAACAAACCTACCCGCTGTCAGTCATACGAAAGTCTAGTACATATAATTATATACAGCAGACAATATTTGATACTAATAAGAATGACTGGGTTATATTTTTTGAGATGGAGTCTCGCTCTGTTGCCCAGGCTACAGTACACTGGCACAATCTTGGCTCACTGCAACCTCTGCCTCCCGAGTTCAAGTGATTCTCCTGCCTCAGCCTCCTGAGTAGCTGAGATTACAGGTGTGTCCACCATGCTTGGCTAATTTTGTATTTTTAGTAGAGATGGGGTTTCACCATGTTCACCAGGCTAGTCTCGAACTCCTGACTTCAGGTGATCCGCCAGCCTCAGCCTACTGTATGTTTTAACATTTTTTAGAGTATACTCGCTCTACTTACATATGTATACACACATATATGTATCTGTATACACACACACACACACACACACACATATATATATAAAGTGTGTGTGTGTATATATATAAAGTTAATATAAAACAGCCACAGGTAGGTCCTTAAAGAGGTGTCCAGAAGAAGGCCTTGTTTATCATAGGAGGTGACGACTCCATGTGTGTTACTGTCCCTGAAGACCTTCCAGTGGGACAAGACCTGGAGGTGGAAGACAGTGATACTGATGACCTTGTGTAGCTGTAGGTTAAGGTGAATATTGACGTCTTAGTTTTTAGCAAAAAATAAAAAAAATAAAGATTATAGAATAAGGATATAAAGAAAGAAAATATTTTTGTACATCTCTACAATGTTTTGTGTTTTAAGCCAAGTGTTATTCCAAAAGAGTCAAAAAGTTTTTAAAAATTTAAAAAGGTTTTTTTTTTTTTTTTTTTGAGACGGAATCTCACTACGTTGTGCAGGCTGCAGTGCAATGGCAGGATTGCAGATCACTGCAGCCTTGAACTCTTGGGCCCAAGCGATCCTCCTGCCTCAGCCTCCAGAGTAGCTGGGACTACAGGCGTGCACCATCACGCCCGGCTAAAAAAATCAAAAGGTTCATAAAGTAAAAAAATTACAGTAGGCAAAGGCTGATTTATTAATGAAGAAAGAAATATTTTAAATAAAGGTAGTGTCGCCTAAGCGCAATGTGCTTATGAAGTCTAGAGTAGTGAGTACTCACACACTGCCTCAGCCAGAGCACCTTCCAGCCTTGAAAGCTTCATTCACGGTGAGTGCCCTATGCAGATGTATCATTTTTAACCGTTTATAATGTATTTTTTTTTTTACTGCACCTCTACTATGTTTAGATATATTGAGACAGACAGCTACTCACCACTGTGTTACAGTTGCCCATAATATTCAGTACAGTAACCTGCTGTACAGGTTTGTAAGTCTAGGAGCAATAGGCTATGCCATATCGCCTGGGGGTGTAAGTAGGTTACACTATCCAGGTTTGTGTAAGTACCCCCTATCACGTTCACACAACAAAATCACCTACAGCTGTATTTTTCAGACTGCATCCCTGTCATTAAGCAACTCATGATTATATAAATGCATGTAATTACGATATCCTGTATTTATTACTTACGCTATCAATGTGTGTATTTTGCATTTTAATACATTCACTTCTACATGAGATTTGTATGTACCATAGAGAGAGAAATTATGTAAGAGATTTATGTAAAATGGTTAATGATTCTGTTGCTTTATTTTTTCTCCTTTAGTTTTCAAGTATATCCAAACTAATGGCAGAGAGGTTGAAGTCAGCATTTTTGCAATTAAACATTTCAAATATCTGCTGCATTTTGAAGATGATATAGATGTGAGTTTATTAAATTTTAAATAGCACAAGGAGAGATGGGTACACAGAACGGTGTACCCCAAAATATGACTGTACTTATCTCGGAATGATGGAATTAACTGAATGATATTTCACATTTGTTTTCCTTTTTCTTTTGTATTTTTTTGAGCTTTCAAACATGAGAGGCAGAATTCTAAGGCAGCCCCCAAGATTCCGGCCCCTTATAAAGCCCTTCCTTGAGTCTGGATGGGTTCTGTGAATGTGACAGCTTAGTCACCTGGGGACTAGGGTGCCTCTCTGACAAAGGCAATGGCTAGTGACTCCCTCGATCTCCTTAGGTTATGTGGACTCCCTCCTAGCAGACTGGAGGGGGGCTCTCCTGCTGGTTGATTAAGGATCTCTTGTGAGAGCAACCAACAGTGGGAGCCTCTTGAAGCTGAGAGCAGCCCCAGGCGACAGGCAGCAAGAAGTCAGGGACCTAATCAATGCCTTTGAAGCTGCTAAGCTTCCGATCATTTCTTTTTTTTCTTTTTTCTTTTTTCTTTTTTTTTTTTTTTTTTGAGAGAGAGTCTTGCTCTGTCTCCCAGGTTGCAGTGCAACAGTGCAATCTTGGCTCACTGCAACCTTTTCCCTGGTTCAAGCGATTCTCCTGCTTCAGCCTCCCGAGTAGCTGGAATTACAGGCACCTGCCTCTGTGCCCAGCTAATTTTTGTATTTTTTAGTAGAGCTGGGGTTTCACCATATTGGCCAGGCTGGTCTGGAACTCTTGACCTCAGGTGATCCACCTGCCTCAGCCTCCCAAAGTGCTGGGATTGCAGACGTGAGCCACCACGCCCGGCCACCTGCAATCATTTCTTATGCAGCAATGAAGACTGATACATCAACTAATGGTTTTCTTTCTTAAATAGAAGACAATACAAGTTTATTTTGAACCACCGTCCACTGTTTCTGTAACAAAGCGATAATTCTCAGTGCACTTTGGGATGGGGACATGTCTATTCAGCAGCTACACCCTGCTCCTGAGTACCGTAGCCACCCCCATCCATGGGGTCACTATCTACAGTTTCAGTTACCTGTGGTACAGTACAATAAGATATTTTCAGAGAGGGAAAGAGAGAGAGAGAGAGAGAGAGAGAGAGAGAGAGAGAGAGAGAGAAGAGACCGCATTCACTTAACTTTTATTATATATTGTTAAATGTCTTAACTGTGCCTAGTTTAGAAATTAAACTTTATCATACGTATGCATGTAGAGGAAAAACACAGTGTATACATAGGGCTTGGTGCTACCCATGGTTTTGGGGATCCATGGGTGTCTTAAAGCATCTCACGTGGATAAGGGGGGATCAGTGTACTTCCTATCTCCCTAACATCAGTATAGACATCTGGGGGTGTCTTCCCCTACTCCCTAGCTTCCATTTAGTGGCCTGATGATTCCACCTAGAAGTGGCTCCCAGGTGAGTTCTCCCAGGTGAGTTCTCTCCCCTCCTTTCCCACTGCCCAGGTTGGGCCCAGGCGGCCTGTTATCCCTCCTGGGACAATGCAGCCCACCCCAGCTGGGTGTCTCCCTCTCCTAGGGTCCACTCTCTACGCACACCCCAGTCTCTCTGCTCCAAAATCGCTTGTGGCACACTACTCCTGAAGGGTGCACGTCTGGGACCCTGATTTGGTCCAAACTCTTCCCTTCAGCCTTGGCCCTCATTGGTTTCCTTCTGTACCTCACTCCCGGGCCTCTCGATGGTGGCCCCTTTTCTGAGCATGACATCGTCCTGTCACTCCTTAGCTCAGTGCTCCTTTTCCAAACCTCCCCATTTCTGTCTATGAAAATCCCTCCATCCCCAGCTCAAATGTGACTTGCTCCAGGATACTCCCTGGATCCTCAGGGAGACTCACTGTGTTTGGTCCCATGCACCCCACCATGCACCTGGCGAAACCTTCATTACAGCCCTCCCCACGCCCCCTTCATTAGGTGGAGACTCCTGGGGAAAGAGCCCAGCCTGACTGAGCCCATGTGCCCACTGCCTGGCATACGGGCCCCTCACATTGCTCACCCCCACAACTGGCACATGGCAAGTGCTCTATAGACATTGGTCCACTCTGTCCATAAGGTCCCAAGTCCTTGTGACCACTCCCATAATTCCACGCACCTGGTCCTCAGGGTGCAGGAGGTCGGGGTGCACTCACCCTGAGCTGGGCTTCTGCAGGCAGTGACACCCTGGTCCTTCCTCCGGCTCCAGGGACCCCAGGAAAAGCAGGCCAGCAGTCCTGGGAGGCCTGGCCTCTCCCAGGCTCCATCCACTAGAAAGAACACAAAACCCGAGTCAGAGGGTCACATGGTTCTCACTTCACAAGACTGAGAGATTTTGTTTAGCAAACCGAGAGCCGCAACTCTCAACTGCCCTCATTTCAACTGTCTGATTAAAAACACAAAGATTCTGATTTGCAAAAGTGGGTAAGTTTTTGTACTTTAAAAAAGAACTTAAAAAATGATTGCTTTACTTTATCTCTGTTATCTCATTTAATTCTCACAAAAACCCTGTGATGTAGGTACCAGGCTGGGGAAACTAAAGCAATGAAAATGACATGAAATTAATTAAGATTACATAGTACCAAAGAAAATACTCAAAGAGAGGCACATTCCCTCTGATTTTAGTTCAAACTATTTCTTGGCAGGAATAGATATATTTGTTTACAATCCATAAAGTCAACAGGAACTAGATTACTTATTTTATTTTTAAATTTTTAAAAAAGACTTCAGGCAGTCAAAACAAGGAAAATCCTTGTTTATAATCTTTATTCAGGACGTATTTACTCTTAACTTGTACCCAAATGTAATGAGATTGTATCCTTAGTTTTTCAACCCAAAGGCAGCCGGATTAGGTACTACAAACTGGGTAAAAGGGCACTGCCAAAAGGCGAGCAACCTAGAATAAGAATTATCATCAGACAGTGAGGAAAGACATTGGAAAACTTAAAAAGCAAAACAACAACAACAACAACAACAACAACAACAACAACAAACAAATGCAAGCACTAGTGAAATCTTAGTGACATGAATCTATTTGGTGTGAGGATAACAGTGCTGCCTACTGCAAAAAAAATCAGTGGGCTCTAAGTTATAATTATACTCATGACCTTTAGTCATTTGTGAGCAGTTTAATTTTGTGCAGTATGGTTTTTTTTTTAAAATAAAAGTAGAAAAGAGCTGAACATAGTAGAGAATAATTCCTGTGCAAAGTGTTAAAATCTCAGAAGTGTTAGTGTTTGTTTAAAAAGAAGCAAGGATTTATTCACTGTTTCTGTATGCCAGGCAGGGTAACAGGAAATAAGACGGATGGTGTTTAAACCCACGAACAAAATCATATTCACAAGGGAGCCAAATCATGTGATAAGAGCTCAGAGAGCAAAGGGATAAAGGGTTCTGGAATTTCGCCAGTCAACTTGCAAATGGGAGCAGGGAAGATCAAGGAAGTCTTCCTGGAGGAGGAAGTCCAGTTCTGAATGCACAAATGGGATTGGCCAGGTGAGAAGAAGGGAGGAGAAAAGGCTCTTTAGGCTAAGGCAACAGCAAGGTGTCTATAAAAAGCTTAGGATGGACCAGGTGTAGTTCATGCCTGTAATCCCAGCACTTTGGGAGGTCAAAGTGGGTGAATCACTTGAGGTTAGGAGTTTGAGACTAGCCTGGTCAACATGGTGAAACCCCACCTCTACTAAAAACACAAAAATTGACCAGGCTTGGTGGCAGGTACCTGTAGTCCCAGCTACTTGGAAGGCTGAGATGGGATAATAGCTTAAACAGGAGGTGGAGGTTGCAGTGAGCCCAGATCAAGCCATTGCCACTCATAGGCGACAAAGCTAGACTCTGTCTCAAAAAAAAAAAAAAAAAAAAAAAGACTCACTATAGAAAATGTGTGTGAATTCTCTTCTTTTCCCTAGGAGGCCAGGTCAGCAAAGGGGTTGAAACAGCAATCACAACAATCACAACAATCCCTAAAAAAAGGGATTGCGCCCTGAAGGAGGAGGGTTAGGGTAGGCGCACTTGCCCAGGCAGGTCAGGCTGGCAGGTGAATGTGACATTGGTAGCTTCACAGGTACCAGGTCTCCTTGCTGGGACCCCTCCCCTGGGCGCCCCACCAACGCCAATACCCCAGGAGACACAACACAGCCACTCTCTTCATTATCTACTTAAGAGGAAGGGGCTGGAGGGCTTGAAGAGTTGCCGAGCTGGGCAGGGAGAGGGCATAGAGAAAGCTGGGAGCTGGAGAGTGCCAGTATCTCCCGGGTTTGCCGGAAGCAGCTACTCTTAATGTGCCTATTTTCATCCTAGAACACTGGAGAGTTCCCGTAAAGCCTTGCGTTCCAGGAGGAAGGAGATCCTGACCCCTTTGCTGCTAGCAGCAGTCACGGGGATTAGGAAAAGACCCTTAAACCCCATCCACATTTTAGGAGAATGTGGAGGGCAAAGGTGGCTTCAGCAGATCTGGGCGAGGCAGAAAGACACAGCAGTTGGGTGCACAGCCTTGGTGGATGGCCAGGAATCACTGGAAAACATTGCGCTCTCAGTCCCTGTCACCTCCCCCACACTCCAAATCCCGAGCACCCATTCCTTGCCTTCTTCCTATAACCAAGCAGGGCTCCCAGGGCGAGCCTCAACCACGCTGGAGATGCCCCTCCGCCCCTCCGAAAGCTCCCGACGCATCTCTAGCTGCGCAGCGCCCTAGAATCTAGCTCCTGGCACCGCCAATAATCTCCTTAGTCCTCATCCAGCCCCTTGAAACTTTCTCATCCCAACGCTTTCCGATTTCCTTCCCCACCCCTCTCACCTCTCCCGGCCCCCACTCACCCCCCAACTCGTAGATCTCTGCCTTGCCCGATTCATCCTTTCGCTGTACCCGCTCCCGCTGCCTCCTGCTCGGTCCCTCAGCTTTCCCAAGCCCCCTAGGCACCTCCCGTGCACTCCGGACCCTCCCGGGACTGACTCGACCTCCTGCCCAGGGCCCGCTCTCCGCTAGCTGGGAGGCCTGGCTCTAGGCACCTCCCTGCTCTGAGCCTCAGTTTACCTCTGTGCTCAATGAGGAAGGCCGGCCTAAAGGGGTCCAACTTGGGGGACTTGCCCAAGCCTCCGCCCGCCTGCGCCCCGCGGAGCCCCGCGCAGCCTCACCTGGTCGCTCGGCTCCGGCGGCTTGCAGGGCCCGGCAGGCGGCCGCCTGGACTGCCAGACAGGAGGCCGGGCGGCTGGGGCAGTAGGCAGCCGCCTGCACCGGGCCCCCAGCCTGGCGGCCGAACACTGCGCGCAGCAGCGCCTCCAGCAGTCGTAGCCCCAGCGCCACCGCGTCCTCGGGCCCAGCCTCGGCCACCAGCACCCCCACCAGCGCCGCCCCGGCCCGCCGCCGGCCGCGCACGTCCCGCAGCATCTCCCGCAGGCGGCGCCGAGGCTCCCGGGCTGCCAGCGACGACGCGCGGCAAAGCACGAAGACCAGCGGCGAGCGGATAGCGCGCGCCCCCGCCGCCCTCTGCGCCCCGCGCGCTCCCACGGGTCCCGCGCCCTCCGCCGCCGCCGCGCCGCTCGGCTTGTCCGCTCCGCTCGGCTTGTCCGCGCCTGGCTCGGGCGGGAACACTGCCCGGGCGAAGTCCAGCAGCAGAGCGCGGCTCTGTTCGCGCTCCCACAGCTCGCCCACCAGCAGCACCTGCCCGCGGCCCCCAGCCGCCTCCACCAGCGCCTGGAAGGGAGGCTCCGCCGGGAGCGTGGGCCGGGTCGCCAGCGCTTCCAGCTCGCGCTCCATGCTGGCCGCCACCACCCCTCTGCGGCCGCTACCGCGGCCTGGACGCACCCGCTGCCCGCCTCTCCCGGCTGCGGCGCCCGGGCCCGCAGGACACGCCCCCGAGGGCCGAGCCCGGCCAGACCCCCGGGCGGGGGCTTTGTGTGCACTCTCCCCTG
The DNA here is from genome assembly GCF_048565385.1 of Saimiri boliviensis. Classification (NCBI taxonomy): domain Eukaryota; kingdom Metazoa; phylum Chordata; class Mammalia; order Primates; family Cebidae; genus Saimiri; species Saimiri boliviensis. The sequence continues at coordinate 10,528,983 of NC_133453.1, forward strand.
GGCGAACCCCGTACCTCGGGCTCGGGTGGGAGAAGGGGGCTTTCTCCCCAGCCCTCCAAGGGTGGCTCCTCCCGAAGTCCCTGTGCAGACGTGGGGAAACCGAGAGTCATTCATTCATCCATCCCACACATACTTACTGAGCACCTATTAGGTGTAGGCGCTGGGCAGCCGAGGGTGGGAAGACAGAAAATTATCTCCTCACTAGGTAAGATTGTTTGGAGACTTGGAGCAGAGTCCAGTGCCCTTTGGGGTTTTGCGGAGGTGGGGTGGGAGGTAGGGGGTAGGAGCGGAGGGCGCAGGTAAGTAGGTAGGCAGGTGAGATAAAAGAGAACCCGCATCCGGGCGCAGTGGCTTACGCCTGTAGATCCCAGCACTCTGGGAGGCCGAGGCAGGCGGATCACGAGGTCAGGAGATCGAGACCATCCTGGCCAACATGGTGAAAACCTATCTCTACTAAGAATACAAAAAATAGCTGGGCGTGGTGACGTGCGCGGGAGACTGAGGCAGGAGAATCACTTGAGCCCCAGAGACGGCAGCGCAGGGGTTACTTCTGCCACCCAACTTTCCTTTTGGACTTCAACATTTAGCAAAAACGGACCGAGGGCCCATTATTTCCACAAATACTTATTGTATTGCCCTAGGCGCTGTGGGGTGAAACCCAGACTGTTCCCGTAAAGCAGAAAGTCTAGGGGGCCAGATGCAGGACACGGATGGTGCTCTGATCTGCGTGGAGGGGGCGGGGGCGGGGAAGGGGCCAGGACAGAAGCAGGAACGCATTTCCCTTCCTTCCAAGGGTCTAGGTCAGCCTTGTCCAATAGAACATCCTGTGATGATGGAAATGTTTTCTTTTTTTTCCCCCCGATGATGCAGTAGAAGAAATGTTTTCTATTATTTGCACTATATGTCACTATTATTGAGTACTTGAAATCTGGCGACTGCAACCGAAGAACTGAGTTTTATATTACACGTAATTTTTAATGAAAAGTAAGATTAAAGCAGAAAGTGACAAGATGATAATGTACTTAAAGGGCTGACCTCTTCCTCTGAATAGTACCCTAATGATGCCGCAGAAGCAAGAGGGGAGTTGGTAAGGACTCCGAGAAACCAGTGTAAACCCCGGGGAGGCCCCTTCCTTCCGCCCCTCAGTGCCGTGGGAGGGGGATAGGCTGCGTGAACTCCGGACGCTTGTGCTTGTTTCTTTGCCCGCATTGGCCTCGGAACATTATTTCTCAACCCCATCTCCACCCCCGACCGCTGCCATGGCGCTGAACAGCAGAAAACAGCTCTGCTAGTCAGGGATGGCGATATCAGGCTGGGGCTGGCAGCACAGAGCAGGCAGACCTAGCAGCCTCTTCTTCCCACTTCATGGGTCTGGAATTCCAACCACAAGACCCAGCTCATGAAAAGGGCATTGGCCAGGGGAGAGTGTCCAGAAGTTCCCTGAGCGGGGTGTCTGCTGTCTCTGAGGGTGGCACATGGGGAGTGGCCACATTCATATTTGATGCCAGAGGCAAGTCCTCTCACAACCGCATTCCTTAAGCTCCCAGGTGGGATATAGGGAGAGTTTAGGTTTTAGTCTCTTCCAGGTGTACCCATTGCCAGCCAAGGTAGCTGATATCTAGGGAAACATGAATTCACTGGGAAAAAAATAATTAGACTTCTGGGGCTGGGTGCAATGGCTCATCCCTGTGATCCCAGCACTTTGGGAGGCCGAGGCAGATGGATCACCTGAGGTCGGGAGTTCAAGACCAGCCTGACCAATATGGAGAAACCTCGTCTCTACTAAAAATACAAAATTAGTCGGGCATGGTGGCACATGCCTATAGTCCTAGCTACTTCGGAGGCTGAGGCTGGAGAATCGCTTGAACCCGGGAGGCAGAGGTTGTGGTGAGCCGAGATCGTGCCATTGCCCTCCAGCCTGGGCAATAAGAGCAAAACTCCATCTCTGGAAATATATATACTTCTGGAAAGTATAAAATAAAGCAGATTTAATGGCTATACGAACTAAGATTCATTTCTTAATAAAAGACTCCACTAATAACAATAAAAATTTCTTTTTCTCTCTTGTAGAAGTTTGGAGATGCACAGCTTATGGCTGAAATAATATAATAGTTCTGCTTTACTAGGTCTTTGAGGACTCAGATTTCATACCAGGTCACTATTGCTCTCTGACATCTTCATAATCCAAGTTGGCAGCTAAAGCTCCGGCCATCACATCTGTATTCCCAGCAGCTGGATAGTAGAAGGATAGAGGAAGGAAGAACAATCAGGTTGACTTCAGATTTCTTCCCAGCAACATTGGGTTTAAGAAAAAATGGAAACATTGGTTTAAAGTATCAAAGAAAATTAACTTTAACCCTAGATTTGGATTTCTAGCTAAATTATCAGGTATATAAAGAATCAGAAGGTATATCACATATAGCCCCTCTTTGAAAACGCTATTGGAGGAAGAAGTGCCCCATCAAAAAGGAAACTAAATCTGGCTGGGTACAGTGTCGTTCATGCCTGTAATCCCAGCACTTTGGGAGGCCGAGGAGGGCAGATCACCTGAAGTCAGGAGTTCGAGACCAGCCTGGACAAAATAGCAAAACCTTGTCTCCACTAAAAATACAAAAATTAGCCTGGTGTGGTGGTGCATGCCTGTAATCCCAGCTACTTGGGAGACTGAGGCAGGAGAATTGCTTGAACCTGGGGGGCAGAGATTGCAGTGAGCTGAGATCACACCACTGCACTCCAGCCTGGGCAAGAGAGTGAGACTGTCTCAAAAAAAAAAAAAAAAAAAAAAAAAAGAGGGAACTAGAGTGCTCAATAATAGCAAGTAAGAGGGATTAAATTACTTGTCTAAATAACAGTGAAGGATCAGGCCAGCAAAGTGCAGCCTAAGTGAGTATAATGAACTGGGAGGGTGGGTGGCAGAGCCCGGGTGAGATCTACTAGATGACCAGAAAGGGAATTGACCCCATCTAGGTCATCTCTGAGGAGGAGAGAAAGACAAGTTCTAGAGAAGAACTATCAGATGTACTGGGATTTTTAGTACATTCTTAAAAGGCTCGTCTGAAACCAATATGCTCTGCCTCCTGAGCTATTTTTTCTCAGCTTCTAAATCTCCACAACAAATTACAAATTTCTATGGGTGGGATGGGGGATGGATCAGAGCGGGGTGGAATGTTAAACAAAGGTTGGAGTCCAGGGCCAGTAAAATTTATCTTTATCTGTGTTATTTACACAGCAAAGAATCTGGTATTAAATTAACAGGAAACTGCAAGGATCTTTTTTTTTTTTTTAAAAAGGCAAGATACCAAGAATATTTCTTCTTCCTCTCCCCCCACACCCTAGGAAACATCATAAAATTAATGGGCTTCTTTTTCTTTCTCTGGTGTTCAGTGAAAACATACAGTAAACTGGGATTTCTCAAATACTTTACCCCCTTCATGTTCACTCAAACAGAATTTGGTGGGAATCCAGTGATGAGAAGCTGGTGTGGTGGCTCATACCTGTAATCCTAGTACTTTGGAAAACTGAGGTGGGAGGATTGCTTGAGCCCACGAGTTTCAGACCAGCCTGGACTTCATAGCAAGACCCCATCCCTAAACAAACAAACAAACAAACAAACAAAAATAAAAAAATTAGCTAGGTGTTGTGGTGTGTACCTAGTCCCAGCTATTCCTTGGGGGGTTGGGGTGGGTGGATGGCTTGAGCCCAGGAGGTCGAGGCTGCAGTGAGCCGTGATTGCGCCACCGCACTCCAGCCCAGGGGAGAGATCAAGAACTTGTCTCTAAATAAATAAATAAAGTGACCAGAAAGTGCTGGTCACTTAGCGCTTACACTTAGAGCTTCAGTGTAAGTATCTCAAGGTCCCCTCCCGGGAGAATGGCCCCAGCCAAAAGTGGCCAGGAAGAAACCATGGTCTCTAAGAACTGAATGGGGACTTGGTTGGCCTTTCCCTCCCCCAGGACAGGGCTGTGCCCACCACACCCACCCAAGCTGGCACCTCCACTGTCAGGCCCCTTGAAGTTAAAGTGGAGCAAAGGGGAATTATCACTGGAGGGAACCTTATTCCTGCCCCAAGTCTCAGAGCAGGTGCCCTTTTATAAACTATCAGATACAATGTTAGCTGTGTCTGTGGGGTGGGCATGAGGGCCGGTGCCCATCACAGACGCTCTGCCCCTGTACCTATATGTATCATTCTCTTCACTTTCTGCAGCCCCTCAGTCCCTGGCTGATGAAAAAATAGGAAGTACGCCAGTGTTGGGGCAATGGGCAGTGGGTGACTTCATGATCATTATTCACGAGGTGCCTGCTATAGAGCAAGGCGACCATTAAAACAGTCTTACGATAACTTTAGTTGCCCAAGCCAGCTCCTCGCCAGCACCTCTCTTTCCCAGAGGGCTGCATCAAGGACCCAGTCGGGAAAATGGGCTCAGCGAGTACATGGAAACATGACGTGCCTCTGCACCAGATCTCGTCGGATCTCTGCCTGACCCTGACGTGACTCTGCAGGACAGAAAGCTTCTGTGATCACTGGCTTAGAGGATGTTCAGCTTCCCAATTTCAGGTTGCACTGGACAAAGATGGTGGCAGTGTTGCTAATGACGTTATGGTGGCATGGCATTGAGGGGACAGTGGAACTCTCACCTCACCACTCTAAAGAAGCCTCTTATCAGTGGTAGTGGCAGATGGATAGGCAGTGGTTGTCAACAGAGCTTTCCTCAATGAAAAAAATGTTCTGAATCTGTGCTATGCAGTACAGTAGCCATTAGGCACATGAGGCAATTGAACACTTGAGATGTGGCTTGTGTGACTGAGGAACTGTATTTAAGGTTTTATTTAATTTTAAGTAATATAAAGTTAAGTTTAAACGGCATGTGTGGCCATTAAAACATACCGCCCAGCACAGGTCTAGAAGGTGTGCTGGCATCATTCTCTTCCAAGGATAATTTATTTCCAGGGCCTGATTAACAATTTAGCTTAGATTGGGTTTCAGCTTTAGACAGTGACAGGCCAAGGGTATTGGCTATGTCAGACCCTGTTGGTTTTCTGCTCATTGGCCACTCATGCTTACTGAACCCCGATTTTGGTATAAAAGCAACAGACCCAGCCTCAGGGGTTGAAGCATGAGTAGATGAAACCAACTGTTTTTCTTTGCCAGGACTGGTCTTGAGGTGGGCTTGCTGCTCAATTCTAGCCAGTCCAAGACAAGGATAGATTTCCAGGAAAGATTTCCTTCCCTGACTAGGGAAGTTGACAGGCCCTTTTGGGGCCATCATTTTTGCTTCACAGAATGTTGTGTGAAGACTTGATATTGGGCGTACGGCAGCCATCTTGCCATCAGGAGGGAAAGGCCAAAAGAATCAGTATCTTTCTATGAATTGTTAACGATAGTTGGAAAAGTTCCGTAAACATCTTAATTCTTTGGTGGTGTCGGTTTTCCACTGCTTTGAGATTAATTCTGCCCTTCAAATTGTATATCCCATCTTCCTTAAATTGTTTGATATTCAGATAGAACATACATTATTAAATAAAATATTTAAAATAGCTAAAATAATAGATTGCCTTTAGAAGGAAATCCAAGATACTAGTAACATGATGGCTTCTGACGAAGGGAACTGACAGGTAAGATTTATGGGTGGGAGGAACATTTAACACTGCACACCCATTTGTTTCTTTTGGATTTTGTCCCACAGGAATGAACTGTCTACTCCAAAATAGGTTTATTAAAGTTAAGTCCAGGCACAGTGGCTCACACCTATAATCACAGCACTTTGGGAGGCTGAGGCAGGCACATCACTTGAGGTCAGAAATTTGAGACCAGCCTGGCCAACGTGGTGAAATCCCATCTCTAGCCTGTAATCCCAGCTACTTGGGAGGCTGAGGCAGGAGGATCACTTGAACCCAGGAGGCAGAGGTTGCAGTGAGCTGAGATCATGCCACTGCACTCCAGCCTGGGTGACAGAGCAAGACCCTGTCTCAAAAATAAAAAAAATAATAAAATAAATAAAGTTAAAGTAGTACATGAGGATCTCATTTTGCTACAGGGAAGTAACCACCCAAAACCCAAACATGGCTTGTTCAAAGTATGTGTTGTTTACATAGGTGTGTTTACTTAGTAAAAATGTATTGAGCTAGTCACTTATGATTACGTCCTTCTCAATATAATAACAAGTTTACATTAGAAAACTGGTTGCTTTTTTGGAGTGGAGCTCAGAGTTGGAAGGAAAAACAGGAGGCGGCTTTGTTTCCATTTAAAAAAAAAACTATGCATATTATTACATACTTTGATTAGAAAATATATTAAAGAAAGTAGAAAAGAAAAAAGCTAAACATCTTGCAGCTATTTGGGATTGCTATCTTTTAAGAGCCCAGCCTTGTCCAATCTATTTGTATAAAACACTGAGTAATTAATCTACCCATTCACTTCCTTCCTATTGGAAGCCGTAAGGAGGCCGTTGGTGAATGTAAGTAACTTCGGGAGCATCTGAGGCACCTCACCAAGTCCTAGGCCTGATACCGTCAGTGCAGTGGACCAGCACGATGTCCTGCAGGACGGTGAGGTGGCGAAGGTCCATCCAGCACAGAGCCCACGAGCAAGATGCAGACAGGGGGCTGCCGTCCACGCCCTCCAGGACCCACTGTTCTGCACTGGACAGAAGACCGGAGAGTTATGTAGGGCTGTGAGGGGACCCACCCACTGCCTCCACATGCGCACACACACACACACACACACACACACACGCATACATGCACATGCATACACTCACACATACACACACGAACACACACACACGCACATGCACACCTTTTGACTCATTCACAGCAACACCAACATGATTTCGGCTCACTGCAACCTCCACCCCATGAGTTCAAATGATTCTCGTGCCTCAATCTCCCAAGTAACTGGGATTACAGGTGCACTCTACCACGCCCAGCTAATTTTTGTAATTTTAGTAGAGACGGGGTTTTGCCACATTGGGTAGGCTGGTCTTGAACTCCTGACCTCAAGGGATCCACCTGCCTTGGCCTCCCAAAGTGCTGTGATTACAGGCATGAGGCACTGCACCTGGCCTGTTTGGGGTTTTTATGGAGGCTTTGGTTATGTAGACATGATTGGTTAAATCCTTGGTCATTAGTGATTACCTCAATCTGTAGCCCCTCTCCACTCTGGAGGTGGGGGTGAATAGTGAAGTAGCCAGTAGGGAGTGGGGCTTACGGGAATAGGGGAATGGGGGAATGGAGGAGCTGAAAGTTTCAGCCCTTTAAACACATGGTTATTTCCTCTGGCCATCAGCCCCCACCTCCAAGAGTCAGTTTTTTAGCATAAACTCAGGTTTGGTTGAAGATAGCTTAAGATGAGTAACAGAAAATGCTCGTCTCACTCCTGTCACTCAGAAATCCCAAGGGTTTTAGGAACTTTGTGCCGGGAACCTGGGATGAAGACTAAATACATATTTCTTATTGTATCATAATATCATGGGCAGTCACACATTCATTCATACACGAGAGTGCCCCATTCCTCATTAGCATTTATTTTTGGATTGAATATGGTGGCTTGGACCACCCCAGGCTTTCCACCCTGGTAGGATTGCTTTATTTATACTCACATGGGGTCCTGTGTTGAATTAAATAAGGGAGGTTATCAGTCCTTGTTCTCATTGTTTTGTTTACCGGAAAGATGGTTTTAGGGCCTTGTTTACTACGTGACACAGGCCCTTCGGATAGAAACACCTGGAAGAAATTCTTTTCTGGTCTTGGAATTTGTGTTCTTCCGAGCACCGGATTTGTTTTTATCTAATGGACATACAGCTGGTCTTGTTTTTTCTTTGCATGGGCTGCAGGGAAGCTGAGTCACATTTTGATCCATATCTAGCAAGTGTAAGGACTTTCAAGGCAAACATTTTGTGTATTAATCTTATCCCTGGATTCACTTTCTTTCTTTGGACCTAATTTTCTTTCCCTTCTTCTTAATGTCCTCCATGTCTTTTTTTTTTAAAGTATTTTGTGAGTTAACCTATTTTTCCTTTAATTTTTAGTCAGTGCAAAATAAAAAGAAAGGTACACACAAATATTTAAAATCTCATATTTTCTCCTGGACTTTTATACTGCCCTCTGTGCCATTCTCTGATCTGGGAAGCTCAGGGATTGTATTGGATTTAAAATTTTCATTTTAGTCTCGGTAGAAAGAATTGTCATCGGCCAAGCTTGGTGGCTCACTCCTATAATCCCAGCACTTTGGAAGGCTGAGGCGGGGGGTGGATCACCCGAGGTTAAGAGTTCAAGACCAGCCTGGCCAGCATGGCGAAACCCCCCGTCTACTAAAAATACAAAAAATTAGCCGGATGTGGTGGTATGCCTGTAATCCCAGCTGCTTGGGAGGCTGAGGCAGGAGAATCACTTGAACCCCAAAAGTGGAGGTTGCAGTGAGCCAAGATCATGCCACTGCACTCCAGCCTGGTGACAGAGCAAGACTCCATCTCAAAAAAAAAAAAAAAAAAAGAAAGAAAGAAAGAAAAAGAAAAACAAATACTAAAAAGGGTCATGTGTTGATGAGCTTCTCAGCATTCTATGACTCTGGGATGCAGAAAATCTCTCCTTCCCCTGCTGAAGGTTTGAGTCTTTAAGTCTGCTGAGATAAATGGGCAATAGAGAAATAGGAGAAAAGGCACACAAATATATTAACATGAACATATGCATAGGGGCCACACAAAACATGAGACTAAAAGAAGTCCAAAGGGCTGAAGTTTCTATACCATATGGAAAGGAAGAGAGCTTGGCACATCTCAGGGGAGGTGGTGATAGGTTATGGGAAGGAAAGGGGCGGAGCTGCATGGTGAGCTAAGGCTGTCTTATTATGCAGTTGAAGGCTCACAAGCAACAGCCTGCAGAAAGAGTAGATGTCTGGCGTGTTGGCAACCTTCAGTCTTTCTTCCTGCAATATGAGTTCAGAAGGCAGCTTGTGGTCAAATTTCTCTGTCATGCCAGGTGCGGTGGCTCATGCCTGTAGTCCTAGCACTTTGGGAGGCTGAGGCAGGTGGATCACCTGAGGTCAGGAGTTCGAGATCAGCCTGACCAACATGTCGAAATTTTACTAAAAATACAAACATCAGCTGTATGTGATGTTATACTCCTGTAATCCCAGCTACTTGGGAGGCTGAAACAGGGGAATGGCTTGAACCCGGAAGGTGGAGGTTGCAGTGAGCTGAGATCACATCACTGCATTCCAGGCTCGGTGACAGAGTGAGACTCTGACTCAAAAAAAAAAAAAAGTTTCCCTGTCAGACCTTTAAAAGTGTCAAGCTTTTTAGTTTCCTTCTCCTGAGAGATCTGGATAAGGCAGATAAAGGGGTCTCAGAGGAAGCCTCTTTGCATCCACCATTTACTTCACTAATGTAGATTTCCACTACAGATGCAAATCTCCCCACAAGAACACAGCTTTCCAGAGCTATTTCTGTGTCTGTAGCCCCTCTGAACAGCCATCCGAAAATAGGCCAAAGAAGAATATTTTGGGGTGGCATATTTTGGTTTCCCATACTTCTTTACTAAAATAACATACTTTTCATTCGGATATTCTGCCTTCTCTCACACAGCCTACTCACTTCAAGGGAAGGTAATCCCAACCCAATTCACAGGTGGCCCCTAGATGGCCCCCAGATAGTCTCAGCCAGTCAACACGTTCCAGTTCTCCGAGGCCCATCATTGCTGGGCATGTGGCCTGAGGTTGGTCCAATCAGAATGAATTGTAGGACTCTCGCTTGGCATGCTGGGAAATTTGTAGGCTTGTGGGCACTCTCCCGGGATGTGGACAAAGTCCCATTGTACCTGTGGGTGCTTTTGGCTCTGTTCCAGGCTCTACCATCTTATAACCAAAGGGGAGGGAAGCTGATACCACAGAAGGCAGAGGAGGGCAGTGGGAAAGAAAAGAGAATGTCAGATTAAGCTCTCCCCAAAGCCTGTACCGCCTTTAGACTTTACAGGTACATAAACCATTGAGTTCCCTTATCGTCTAAGCTGGATGGAGCTAGTTCTCCTGTTGTCTAAACTGGATCCCCGCTCCCTGTAAATGGGTCTAACTAATATCGAAGCCAGGATTCTTTGGGCAGTCGTAGGCACTGTGGTAAGCTCTGTAGAATCTCATTTGATCAATTACGAAAAAAAGTCATATGATGAAATGCCACGCATCCGTTTAAAAATGGGATATGACATGGAAAGCTTCCTTGAGAAGTGGGGGGGAAAAAAGAAGATAACAAGTATGTGGTATACAGTCCTGTATTATCAGGGTGGGAAAATGGACATTTTAACCGAGTGATGTCTTGGCGGTGAATGGGGAAGATATTGAGAGGAGAGGAGTCTGCTGTTTTCCTCAGTTATCTCAGCTTGAATCCTGTCTGATGCCTGAGAGGAGAGAGGAGAGGGTGCCCCGTGCTTTTCACCGCAGTGGGGATCTGCTCCTCTGGGGAGAGCTGAACCCAGAACCTCCTGGTTCTACGGGGTGAAGAGAACAGGCAGGTCCAGGGTCCCTGGAATGGGGAAGGAGTTAACTCATTTGGAGGCTTGTCCAGCTCACTCCATTTGAGCTTCTGGGGGGAACAGCTCTGTCTTGTGAGTCCCCAGTCACTCAGGGCCTCGGTCACTCCTAAGCTAGCGCTGAATGAAGGAATGGAGGAGGCAAAGCCAAGGTGGGGGTGGGGCACAGACCGGGAGCGCGGGTGCTTCACACCTGCACGGCCCCAGAAGGTGAGGCTCCTACCTTCTATTTTCAAGCCGGACTTCACAGCTGGAAGTTCTGCTTCTTTGAAATGCAAATGTTATTCTTAAAGAGCCTGCTGCTCAGGGAACCCTTGGTCTGCTTCACAGCTCCATGGGAACGTGCCACTGTAAGTGTTTGAAAAGAAGAATCCACTTCTGAGACATTTGCATGTTCAGAAAGCGTTCAGTGGAAGGCCGAGCCTTGGAGCTTGTGAATAAGGCCTTTCTGTGTGTGCGGCTCCTTACTAATAGAACAGGGGAAAGGAGAGAAAGGAGGCACTTTTCATTCCCCCGGCAGCTGCAGGCCAAGGGTGCCTAGAGCCCGGAGGGTTCGGTGTGTGTGTGTTGAGTCTCTTCTCCCCTGGAGGTTTCCAGGGAGCTGCTTTGCATGAGATAAACACTCGGCCTGATTCCCAATTCCACAGGCCTCTCCTCGGGCTTTGTTGCCTCCTCTTACCTCCAGGATACGGCCTTGTGGGTCTCTCCTGCAAGGGAGGACACTGGCCAGGGCAGAAGGATGGAGCCCGGCTGTTTGGTGTTCACACGGGGCTCAGCCCCGCACTCAGGTGAGCCCCCATTCTCTCCATCCTTCACACTTCGGTTGGGGCTCCCTGTAGGGCATGCTGGTGCTCCCTCTCTCCTCAGCTGGGAATCCCTGTAGGATGTGCTGGCGCTCCTTTTGGCCTATCCCTAGATCATCTTTGCTCTGAAGAGGCCAAGAGAGCCTTGAGAAGGAAGGGCACTTTAACATTTGACCCGTAAAAGGCTTTGACCCCATTATAGGAGCCCACTGAAGGTCCTTGGCTCACCCAGGTCACTGAGAGATCACAGTGAGAAAGATGGAAGTGTCTGTCTAACATCTCTCTCCTATTCTCACCCCCTACCAACACACAGTCTTCCCAGTCCTCCCCCCGTAGCCTGTGGTCAGCCTTTTGGGGGTGTCCTCTTGGAAGGATGGAGACCAGCAGAGTGTCAGAGGAGCCCCGGGACGCTACCAGGTCACTGTCCCAAACTTGCACCTGGGATCGCAGAACTGAAGGGTCCAGATGTGCAGCTTCCATCCGCCAGGATGCCCTTCAAAGCCGGGAACACACATAGTGTTACTGGAAAAAGGAGTCTTATCCCAGACCCCAAGAGTGAGTTATTGAATCTCACTTGGGAAAGAGGCGAGTCGCAATGCAAAGCAAAGTGAAAGCAGTTTATTAGAAACTATTACAGGGCGTCCTCAGAAAGCAGCAGGAGGAATTTCCCCAACTTAAACATAACACTTGCTTACATGAGATATTAAAACTAAGAATAGTAGACTTTATTAACAAAAACTTGTGATCAGCTTGTGACAGGCTGTTAGCATTGTTATTTTCCTACGTAACTATTTTTTTTTTTTTGAGATGGAGTTTCGCTCTTGTTACCCAGGCTGGAGTGCAATGGCGCGATCTCGGCTCACTGCAACCTCCGCCTCCTGGGTTCAGGCAATTCTCCTGCCTCAGCCTCCTGAGTAGCTGGGATTACAGGCGCATGCCACCATGCCCAGCTAATTTTTATTGTATTTTTAGTAGAGACGGGGTTTCACCATGTTGAGCAGGATGGTCTCGATCTCTTGACCTTGTGATCCACCTGCCTCGGCCTCCCAAAGTGCTGGGATTACAGGCGTGAGCCATCGCGCCTGGCCCTCCTATGTAACTATTGATTTCAGCAAGAATTTATGAAGGCATTATTACCTTTAAAGTGAAACCTATTCACAAACAAAGGACTCTGTTTTTTAAATATTGGGACATTTTCATAAGTTCTCTATTTAATTAGCATCATCAACTGATGAGGTTGATTCATCAGTGCATTAAAAGCACTTCCTACCATACTCACAGAATGGAGCCCCATTAGAAGAAAAACAGCTAAACTCTAATGTCATCCTGCAGCAGACTGCAATCCACATACCAGTGTCCAGGGTGTAATCAGATTCCCCAGAACATGGTATACACGGTCCATGCTTGACTGCTGGCAGTGGCAGGCAACAGAAGGGCAGAACAGAGGAGGAGAAAGGTTCAAAGGAGAATGCAGTCCGGAGGGGTCAGCTTCTTCCTGGAGCTGGTCAGCCTAGACCAGGCGTCCCCAAACTTTTTACACAGGGGGCCAGTTCACTGTCCCTCAGACTGTTGGAGGGCTGCCACATACTGTGCTCCTCTCACTGACCACCAGTGAAAGAGGTGCCCCTTCCTGAAATGCAGCGGGGGCCAGATAAATGGCCTCAGGGGGCCTCGTGTGGTCTGCGGGCCGTAGTTTGGGGACACCTGGCCTAGACGCTTCATCCTGTGGGAAACAAGTGGGCTTGTCCACTCATCTCTCTGATGTACTCCTTAAGTGAGGTTAGTTGCCCCCAAGACCTAAACAGAACTCTTCTTTCGTAACTCTCAACCTCCAGGCTCCTCCTGGATGAGTCTGAACCCAGATCTCTCGCTCAGCCCTGCTGCTGGGACCAACATGGCTCTCTGCCTTGGACACTTTTCTCCTTGCAGCTGGGATTGGCACTTCCTTTCCTCTGCACTCCCAGCAAGGAGGCGCCTCCAGCTCCTCTGTCCTCTCATTCTCTAGCTCACGGCTCAGCTCCTCCTGGCTTGGGTCAGGAATGCATCTTGGGACATTGGCAAGGGCACTTTTCCAGTTCAAATCCCTGCTCCAAACCCCTGTGACTGGCTGAGGTGTGATAAGTACATGCGGTGCCTGCACCTGCAGGGGGGGAGTTGCCTGGGGACAGAGGGGCTTCCTGAGTCTCCCAGCGAAGCCAGAGAGCCTGTACCAGCAGCCTGAAGAGCTGTCCTCCCTCTGATGCGTCACTGGTGGCTGATTGACTTCAACATGGCCCTGAGCCTGGGGCCTTGGCAGGACAGGCTGTACGGCAGGTGTCCCCTGAATCTCATGGCTGCCTTTATCTGGCAGTTTGGTTCCCTGGATCCTGGTTATTTATTTACTCTGTGACTGAGCGATAGCCTGGGTACCTGGCTTCATGGCCAGTGGGAGGGTGGCTGTCCTCCAAGGGTGGGGTGGGGAGGATAGAGAGAGACCAGGTTGTATCTGAAAAGTCAAGGATCTCTCACCTGATCCTGTGTCCCTGGCACAGTGGGCTGGAGGACCAGACAGGCAGCTGCAGGAGGATGGGGTTTCCTGGACTTGCTTCTGCCCTTGGATGGATCGCTGTACTGAAGCCAACCCGACTGTCTCAAGAATAACCAATTGGGTTGAGCACAGTGGCTCATGCCTGTAATCCCAGCACTTAGGGAGGCTGAGGTGGGTGGATCACTTGAAGTCAGGAGTTCGAGATCAGCCTGGCCAACATGGCGAAACCCTGTCTCTACTAAAAATACAAAAATTAGCCAACTGTGGTGGTACATGCTTGTAATCCCAGCTACTTGGGAGGCTAAGGCAAGAGAATTGCTTGAACTTGGGAGGTGGAAATTGCAGTGAGCCGAGATTCAGCCTGGGCAACACAGCAAGATTCTGTCTCAGAAAATAAATAAGTAAATAACAAATAACTAATTGATTGATTTTTTTTTTTTTTGAGACCAGGTCTCCTTTTGTCACCCAGGCTGGATTGCAGTGGCACGATCTCAGCTTACTGTAGCCTTGACCTCCCAGGCTCAAGTGATCCTCCTGCCTCAGACAGGTGCACGCCACTATGCCTGGCTAATTTTTGGATTTTTTTTTTTTGTGGAAAAACACACGAAATACAGGTTCTTGCCATGCCGCCCAGGCTGATCTCCAATTCCTGGCCTCAAGTCATCTGCCCACCTTGGCTTCCCAAAATGCTGGGATTCAGGTGAGCCACCACACCTGGCCAATTGATGGTCTCTAGACGATGTTCAGAGTCAGGGTCTGAGCGTAGCATGGTGAAGATGCTAGACTCTGCTGGAGCTTAGACAACGAAATCCCACAATGAAGGCCTCAGATGGGAAAGTTTTCCTCTGTGTTCTCCCACTCTACTATCTCTCAGTCCCATCTCCCCCAAGGCTAGCCATACAAACTCAATTCTTCCCCAAGGTGGGGCATAGAATCCAGAACCCTTTCTCCCCAAAGCTAGTTAGAAAATCTAAAAGTATTACTTGAATTTTCCCCCGGCCTTGTGTAAGAACTGGCTGTAACAGAATGATCTGACCTACCTTGTTTGCGGTAGGTCATAAGACCCACATTCCAGAGAAGGTCTTACCCCATACCCCAGAGGAGGGAATGTTGCTCAGACAGGCCTTGCTGGGTCCCCACACAGTCAATCAGCATTAGATCTGACCCTTTTGTCCAGACCTATTGTCCTTTTGTCCAGCATAAAGGCAGCCCATCTTTGTTTTTTTTTGTTTTTGAGGCGGAGTTTCGCTCTTGTTACCCAGGCTGGAGTGCAATGACGCGATCTCGGCTCACCGCAATCTCCGCCTCCTGGGTTCAGGCAATTCTCCTGCCTCAGCCTCCTGAGTAGCTGGGATTATAGGCACGCGCCACCATGCCCAGGTAATTTTTTGTATTTTTAGTAGAGACGGGGTTTCACCATGTTGACCAGGATGGTCTCGATCTCTCGACCTTGTGATCCACCCGCCTCGGCCTCCCAAAGTGCTGGGATTACAGGCTTGAGCCACCGCGCCTGGCCATCTTTGTTGAAACTAAGCATGAAGACAATTTCCTCTGTACCTCTGGGTCTTCATTCTGAAGGCTCCCATGTATACACTTTCATGTGTATGCCTTTTCTCCTATTAATCAATCTGCCTCAGGTGAATTTTCAGCAAATCTTTAGGGGACCAAGGATCTTGGCCCCTGCAACTGGCAGGCCTGGCCTTAGCCAGACTGTCCCCAAACTCACAGCCAGCAGCCTTGGTTACTGCACAGTGAAAGGAAATAAACCTGGTCACTCTTCCTTCTAGCTCTAAACTTCCCTCTCAAAAGCACTGGCTGGGAGCGGTGGCTCACGCGTGTAATCCTGGCACTTTGGGAGACCGAGGTGGGTGGATCACGAGGTCAAGAGATCGAGACCACCCTGACCAACGTGATGAAACCCGGTCTTTACTAAAAAAAAAAAAAATACAAACATTAGCTGGATCTGGTGACTCACACTTGTAGTCACAGCTACTCGGGATGCTGAGACAGGAGAATTGCTTGAACCCGAGCGGCGGAGGTTGCAGTAAGCTGAGATCATGCCACTGCACTCCAGCCTGGTGACAAAGTGAGACTCCATCTCAAAACAAAAAACAAAAACAAAAACAAAAACAAAACAAAACCCCACCTATCAGGGGCTGTTGCTTGAAATTGGCTGCACTTAAAATAGTCCTATCCAGTGATCACATTTATAAACCACTCTGAATACAGTGGCCTAAGCCAAATCTTTATGTATCCCAAAATGCTCCTGATGGCAACAGGTCTACTCATTCATGAGAGTCTGGAACATGCTGGGAAGGATTTGAGAGAAAAACCTGGTCCCTGTCTCCACGACCTAACCACAGAGACGTGGATGTGTCAACAGAACTGCCCCTGGCGGTATGAAAATGGGGACTCCAGTATGTGGCCATTTAGCATGTGCAGTTTTCACTCTTCAAGAGGGATCCCTATGGCCCATGATGGGCAATGTGAGCCCCAATGCAAGGCCAGTGTGGCCAAGCATCCATAGACCCACAGATGAGCCCAGGTGAAAGTGACTATCCATGAGGATGCTCTTTGCATTTTGGGTGGGATGGTTCTTTATCGTGTGGTCTGTCTTGTGCATCGCCTTCTTGGCTTTCACTATTAACAGATCACAGCATCCCCAGTCACTGTGACAATGAGCAGCACCCCATGCATTTCGCTGGGAGCAGGAGGCTAGTTTGACCCCTGGTCACCAATGTCTGGGCGATCCAAGTGCCAAGATCTGCCGGAAGTCTGCAGCTTGAGGCAGCTGAGAGTCCTCTCTGCTGGCCACTCGAGCATTTATTCTGGTGAGGAGGTGGTGGTGGAGGGGAAAGGAGAGAAGCAGAGGGTGAGCACGGTCCTGATTGCAGACTCATAGCCAATTGGAGTGGGTGCGTGCTGTTTTTAGCTGCCTGGTGTCCATTCCCATTTCTTTCTTTCTTTTTTTTTTTTTTTTTTTTGTGATAGTCTCCCTCTGTCACCAGGTTGGAGTGCAGTGATGCAATCTCAACGCACTGCAACCTACGACTCCTGGGTTCAAGCAATTATCCTGCCTCAGCCTCCCGAGTAGCTGGGACTACAAGTGCGTGCCACTACACTCAGCTAATTTTTATATTTTTAGTAGAGACAGGGTTTCACCATGTGGGCCACGATGGTCTCGATCTCTTGACCTCGTGATCTGCCTGCTCTGGCCTCCCAAAGTGCTGGGCTTACAGGTGTGAGCCACCACACCCGGCCCCATTCCTATTTCTTTTGGAAACAGGTTACCCACATTGCAGTTGGAGAACCATTTTCTTCCTTGCTCAGCACTCACTGTTTCCATGGAGTTAATCCTCATGTTCCAAAGGAGGCTGTGCAGCTCCAGCTTGGCCAATCAGATCCCGGAATTTTCCTGGGCACAGTGATGGATCCCAGGAGGGAGACAGAACCCAGTCAGAGCTGTGATGCCTTTAGCTGCAGAGAGGCCGACTCACCTTCTCTGCTAGCCTTGACCTCTGAAGGCTGGGAGGCTGTTGCTGCTGAAGCTAGAATGGACCTGACTCTGCTGCAGAGAGAGAAATGGCCCAGGCCCCTGGAGCAAGCCACATCTGAGTCAGAACTCACGCTTGACTTTTACAGGAGCTAATACATTCTCATTTTGCTGGAGCCTACTTTGGGTTAGGTTGTCCAATATTTACAAAAGGGGACCTCAATACACCAGAAAAAGGAAGTGTCTTCAGTCCAGAAGCTGCAGCCATAGAGTGCCCAGACCCTTCCACCATGCCTATATGTCCTTTCATTGTGACCCGCAGGATAGGACCACAACATAACCTCTCCCCACTCCCACCTGTTTTGGAAAGGAAATCCTGGGACTGGGGGGTGCTGAACGGGCTCCAGCCTGGCCCATTCTGCCCAATCCCACCTGTGCTGCTGCGGGTAAACCAGCTCCCTGCCTCCTCAAGGGCTGCCCCACTGGGTCCCAACTTAACTGATTCTTAGAGGTATAGCAGTTCACCTGGGCATGGGTTTGTGGATGCCCTCAATGGCCACTGCATTAGGAGTTGCCAGTACTGGCTCTCTTCCCTTCCCTAGTGGTTTTTTACTTTTTTTATTTTTGAGACAGGGTCTTGCTGTGTCATCCAGGCTGAGTGCAGCAGCACGATCATAGCTCACTCCAGCCTCCTGGGCTTAAGCCATCCTCCTGCCTTGGCCTCCCAAAGTTTTGGGATTACAGGCATGAGCCACCACGCCCAGCCTCTTCCCTCACTGACACTCCTCTCCCCTACTGGTGTTTGCTGGGATCACCTTGAACTAAGATTTTGAATCGGCTGCTCTGGAGCTAGATGGAAAATCCCTCAGACACTGGCTGTGTGTTGCCAAGTCACTAGGACTAACCACAAGGCTGCAGGGCAGGCCGCTCACCATCAGAGGTGACTCTGAAGCCAGTTCTAGAGACAGTATTCCTGGGCACAGGGCCTCTGTCCTCTGGGGTGCAGGCTTGGAGGCAGACCAGCACAGCTTTCTTATTCCCACTAACTGGGATTGCCCCAGGACGGAAGTGCAGATGACTGACTATGTTAGCTATTGAGCTAAGCTTTATAATTCCTTTCTTTGGAGTGGGAAAATCCAAAGCAAACATGGCATTCTATGAGTGTGTGCAGAGAAAACTGCTCCACCTGGGGTCTGTGGCCCAGAACGGGAATGACAGGCACCAACTCTGCTTGACCTATAGCCTGAAAAGTTACTGGGGTCCCCACACTTCCCTTCTTAGCCATTTACCAAGTCCAACTCTTATGTCTCTAAGTAAAACACACTAAAGAAGCAGAATTCTTTTTTTTTTTTCTTTTTTTAAGTTTTGGTGACAAGAGAGATCCTTGGATGGGAACTGGATCTGTAAGAAAAACAAGGACAGAGCTGTCAGCTTAGACAATGCCCCCGCGTGGCCTGGAATCCTGGTGCCTTCTAGTTTCACATCCGTGGAGAAGTAAATGATTTAGGATGCAAATTTCTCCCATTCCTTGCGTCCGCTCTTCCTTTTAGCTGCACGCCTTGGGCTGTAATGCCTTTTGCCAGGCACCCGGCCACGCTTGGCTCCTGCTCAGCTCATGGGTGCCAGCTCCTTCCCTGGGGGCCCCTGCAGCTTCAATGGAGTTTCACTCCCCAAAAGCTAGACTACAGTTTTTTGACCACGTTCAGCGCCCAACATGAGTGGTAAAGAAGTCCTTTGTTTTAGGGCCTCATCCTCAGCTGAGGAAGATGCCAAAGGAGAGGTTCACCAAAGTTTAGGAAAGAAAATTCTAGAAGCACCTTTCCTCATAGAGGAAAGATCCCACTGTCGTCAGATGGCTCTTCACTTTCTGGGCAGAGAAGGATATCAAACTGCCTGTTAAGAGATGAGCCTATAAGCTCAACATGACTCAGTGTACCCCCATGATGCACCCCCACGATGCACCCCCATTGCCCTCTGCCACAGTGACTCTCATACAGGGTCCTGGGCAGTTTTCATTGGCTAAAGTTCTTCCCTGGTCAGTTAAAAAGTAAGCTATTGTTTTTTTTCTTGAAATAGATCTTGTGAATTCTGTCATCCAGGCTAGAGTGCAGGGGTGCAATTATGGCTCATTGCAACCTCCAGCAGCTGAGCTCATGCAATCCTTCTAACTTAGCCTCCCAAATAGTTGGGATTACAGGTGTGTACCACCATGCCTGGCTAATTTTTTAATCTTTTTCTTCTTCTTCTTTTTCTTCATCATTTTTTTTTTTTTTTTTTTTTTTTTGGACAAGGTCTTGCTATGTTGCCCAGGCTGGTCTCAAACTCCTGGATCCAAGTGATCCTCCTGCCTGGGTCTCCCAAAGGTCTAGAATTACAGGTTTGAGCCACCATTCCCAGGCAAAAAATAAGCTAATTTAAGAAAAATAAGTGATTTTACAGGTATCAAAAGTCAGTAAAATTGGAGAACGCTGATTTAACAAATGGTAATGATGATCATGATGACGATAACGGTGATGATGGTAACTACTTCCAAGGGCAATGGTTGTGAGGATTAACTGAGGGGATGTGCAGAATTGCCAGGTGTGGGGCCTGGTGACAGGGGTGGGTGGTGGTGATGATGGTCATGATGATGATGATGGTGATGGTGATGATATGATGGTGATGATGATGGTGACAGTGATGATGGTGATGGTGATGATAATGATGGTGATAGTGCTGGTGGTGGTGATGATGATGGTAATGGTGATAGTGGTGGTGATGATGATGGTGATGAAGGTGATAGTGATGATGGTGATGGCAATGATGGTGATGGTGATGATGGTGATGATAGTGATATGGTGATAGTGCTGGTGGTGGTGATGGTGATGGTAATGGTGATAGTGGTGGTGATGATGATGGTAATGGTGATAGTGGTGGTGATGATGATGGTAATGGTGATAGTGGTGGTGATGATGATGGTGATGACAATGATGGTGATGGTGATGATGGTGATGATAGTGATATGGTGATAGTGCTGGTGGTGGTGATGGTGATGGTAATGGTGATAGTGGTGGTGATGATGATGGTGATAAAGGTGATGGTGATGATGGTGATGGCAACAATGGTGATGGTGATGTTGATGATGATGATGGTGATGATGGTGATGGTGATGACGGTGGTGGTGATGATGATGGTAATGGGGATGATGGTGGTGATGATAATGGTCAGGATGATGTGACGGTGATGATGGTGGTGGTGATGATGATGGTGATAGTGATGGTGGTGATGATGATGGTAATGGGGATGATGGTGGTGATGATAATAGTGATGGTGATGGTGGTGGTGATGAGGATGGTGATAGTGACGACGATGATGGTGATAATGGTGATAGTGCTGACAGTGTTGGTAGTGGTGGTTTGTTGCTATGTTGAGTGCTTACCCTGTGCCAGGAACTGTGCTAAGTGTTTTATATACGTTTTTCCTGCTCAATCCCCCTGGCAATCCAATGAGAGCTGTGTTATTATCTCCATTTAATGAAAAGAAAATTAGGGAACTTGCCCCAGGCCTCAGAATACTGGGTGTTGAAGAGGCCTCTGACCCCCATCTGCCTGCCTCCAGACCTCAAGCTCACAATCAGTAGGCTCTGCTGCAAGGAATTTTGAAGATAAAATGCTTTAACTCAGGTGCATTCTTTATGGTGCCAGTGGACAGCATCCACCCACCTCTGTCACCAGGCCCTGCATTTCTGCACATCCCCTCTATTAATCCTCAAAACCATTCGCCATGGAGGTAGTTATTATTCTGCCCACTAGACATGACAGTGTCAGAGAAATTAAGAAACGTCCCTAACACTCAGCTATCAGGCATCAGGGTCAAGAAAGGAGCCGGCAGCTCTAACTCCAAAGCTTGCATCCTTCCCACCACCTCCATGTTGACAACAGCAACGGGCCCCACCAGCAGCAAGCTCTGTCCTCTAACACCTATCTCACCTCTCCCAACAAGCTCAAGAGGAAGGTACTATAATTTTCCCTATTTACAGATGAGGAAACAGGTTCTCAGCTGCTCAGAAAATACCTCAGGAAATAGCATGGCAGCTAAGGAAATACCATGTCCCCTGCCACAGACATGGGACATGGCATCACAGAGGGTGCAAGGGGATGGTGAGCTCTTACTGGAGTTTACCTTCTGGGCTTGGCTTTCGAGATATTCTGAACATCTCCCAGGCCCATGCTTTATGGAGCCCCCCTCGCCTATCAACTCCTGGGCTGGTGGAGGTCTGGACGTGGGGTGAAATGCTTCTCGTTACCCCTATGCTATCATCCCCATCATCATTTGCTAAGTGTGGACATGGCAAAGGGATCATCCTGGAAGTTCCCGGCGCCCCACCCAGACCATCACACCTCACACTCAATGTCTTCTTCAAGCCTCACAACAACCCTACAAGGTAGGTTCATTTCGCTCCATTGAGAGAGAGGAACCTTGGGAAATAATATATTACACCCACTGCAAAGGCAAGGCAAACAGACAATCATCCCGTTTCTGGGCTGGTGCATCTACTGCCCAGCTCCCGCTAGCTGTGAATGTGCTGCTAACAGCTCAGAGCTGCCCCCTTCTCTAGAGGACAGCCCTCAGCCCAAAGGGAGCTGCTCTTTCCACAAAGACATGCAGTCCCTACCCAACCCTTAGGGCCAAGCACGGACAAGGAGGAGCACCAGAGGGCAAGCCTCTCGCCTCTGCAGAGCCCAACTCTGTGTGTGTTGTCATTCTTGTTCCGGGCTCCTCCTTCTCAGCTCCTTCCCCTGCCTCCTCTTGTCTCCTTCACTCCCTCACTCCCTGCAAGCACCTCCTCAATAAACCCTGTTCATCCAACCCCAGTCTTAGGTTCTGCTTCCAGGGGCGAGGAAGATGGACGTGTTAGCCCTGCCCCTGGCCCTCAGGGAGCTTGCAGGACAGCTAGGAGACAGGCCACAGGCATACAACGGATCATCCACAACAGGAGGCGCAGGTGAAGAGGACGGGGCTGAGAAGATGGAAGACATCACTGGGGTTGGGAAGTTGGAGAAAGGTTTCGTGGAAGAAGGGGACTCTCTGGGTGAAAAAGAGGCAGGACTGGGTAGGAGACAAGCTTTCAAGGCAGGGAGAAAGTTCCGAGGAAAGGCTCTAGATGGGTAGAAACCTCTGCCCCCACCCCTCCCATTTCCTCCTGTCCAGGGTCTGTGACCAGGGAAACCATCTCAAGGCAGAAGAGGTGGGGGCTCTGCTCAGAGAATCCTGATAATGAGTCTTAGCATCATCTGAGAGCATCAGGTCTGCCCTAGAGGGCCATGCTGGCTGACCCTGAGGCCAGGAAGGAGTCACTCCATTGTCAAGCTTCCCTTGAGAGGCCAGGGGCTTGGCACACCTGGAAAGGCCACCTCCATTTGAAGGGACCAAGTGTGCCACATACCTGCCGGACCGCGGGCCTAGGGGCTTGTTCACAAGGATTCAATGATGTAGTAGGCAGCTCCTAGAGCCCCCAGAGCCACAGCCACAGTTCCGAGGGCTTGGAGGACACGCGTTACGATGACTGGAGGGTTTCCTTGAAGATCTTCTGTAGAGCAAAGCAGAAAGTGGGGGTGGTGGGAAGCTGGGCTTCATGGTGTCTACCAGCAGGAGAAAGTGGAAATTATATGGCCCCCTCAGGTTTGCAGGAATGCCCATCTTGCCCCTCTCCAAATTCCTCTGAAGAGAACACTTAACTCTTCCCACCCTTCCAACAAGTCCCTACCGAAAGACCCCCGACGATCGGAGTGTGAGCTGGCCTGGGATGCCAGCTGCCCTGAACACCCAGAGGGGGACCAGGTTAGGAAGGTGGTCAAGTTCACTGTGAGCCAGGCCTTGTGCTAAATACCTCACACCCAGTGTCTTCTTCAAGCCTCACCACAACCCTATGAGGTAGGTTCTATCACTTCACTCCATTGAGAGGAAGGAACCTTGGGACATAATATATTAGATCCATGCAAAAGCAAGGGAAACAAATGATGACGCCAATCATGGTGAGGAGGGCATTCAAAAAATGCAACACGCATTTTGATAAAAATCCTACCAAAGTAGGGATTCTTGTTTAATGTGAATATGGCTAGAAAGCCAAGAGCCAACATTACACTCCATTGAGAAAAGCATGCGGGTGCTACAATTGGAACAGACATGTCTTGCGCTGGCCGGACAGGGTCCCCGCCCCTCCCCGCTCACTCTCCTGATTTGGAGCCTCGAGTTTGCCTTTTCCTGCACCCAGACTGCTTCCGCTTTTCATCTGAAGCCAGAGAGAGCTTCAAGATCCTTTTGGACCTGGCTCACATGCTGTTGACCAGGCGTCCCCAAACTTTTTACATAGGGGGCCAGTTCACTGTCCCTCAGACCGTTGGAGGGCCGCCACATACTGTGCTCCTCTCACTGACCACCCATGAAAGAGGTGCCCCTTCCTGAAGTGCGGCGGGGGGCCAGGTAAATGGCCTCAGGGGGCCGTAGTTTGGGGACGCCTGCTGTTGACACTGCAATGCCCAGCTGGATGCCAGCTCAGAAGCAAGCACACTCTCGTTCTGAAACTCATGGAGCCTCTCTTCGAGGACACACGGCACTTTCCATCTTGCACATTGGTTTCCAAATATATAGGTCTTAGCCCTCCATTCAGACTAGAACAGTTTTAGGGGTAAAGTTCCCTGTTCTTGTTTCCCTCCCCGTGCCCCATGTCCTCTGCATAGTAATTTTCCTCAATAACACTTGTTGGTTTTAAAACGATACAAACCCATGGCATAATTTGGCCACGGATGGATGGAAATACTAAGTGTGTGGGTGGGATGTGGCTAACGGTGGCAGGCAGGACTTTCCTTGATGGAGCTACTGGGTGGTAGAGTATTTTTGGCTCCGAGCATGTTCTCCCTATAAGCCCCGGTATCTACTTGCTTCTTTCTATATGTAGGAGAGATGGAGTTTTTCAGCCCCAGAAAGGAGAGGGGATTGGGTGGGGGGGAGGCTGGAAGAGGAACAGGATGAGGATGAGGGGTGGGGGTCTCTGCTCCTGGGGTAGGGGTATGAAGTCTCCAAGTGAAAGGGCCTCTTCCATTGAGATCTGTGAGGCCCTCAGGTGGGAGGGAGGAGACCCCTCTCCCAGCCCATGCATGTAACCTAGCAGCACCAAACACGGGAACACCTTCAGTGTGTCCCCTACATGGATGGTGTCTTCCTATGAGGGCAGTGGCAGCCACGACACTGCTGCTGGTGGCTTTGTGAGAA
Source organism: Saimiri boliviensis (assembly GCF_048565385.1). Taxonomy (NCBI): domain Eukaryota; kingdom Metazoa; phylum Chordata; class Mammalia; order Primates; family Cebidae; genus Saimiri; species Saimiri boliviensis. The sequence goes on from NC_133453.1 coordinate 10,553,575, forward strand.
GAGGAAGGACAGACAGATATTATGGGTGATGTCATGGGGGCTGCCAGCAACAGACCAGCCTGGGGTCACATGTCCCCTGTGGGGACCCCCAGAAAGAGCCCGGCACACTCTGAAGGGGGCTGAGGTCTTGCTGTTGTGTGGAGGGGGCATATGAGTTACAAGCAGGTTTTTATCATTTGACTCTAGGGACATTCATAGGCAGATCAGGAACCTAAGGCCCCTGCCTATGGAACAGGCCACTGAGGGGCCACGGAGGCATGTGGCCAGTGTTTAATCACAAAGCTCCTGAGCAACTTGGAATCTATGAGGGCTGGGAGGGAGAGTGTTTCAAGGATGGAGAAAAGAAAAAGGAAGCCCCTAGGAGGCAAATCCCAGTAAGAAAGAAAACTGGCCCCTCTCTGTGCAGGTGGGATGGGTACCCCAGGGGGTGGGGCCAGTCAGAAGGGATCCTGCCTGCCAACGTGCAGGAAGTGGTCAAAGGAAAGACAGAAAGGCTTTCCTTTGGCCTCGGATTCCCAAGAGGAAGTGATAGACGATTGCTAATAAGGTCTGGGGGCAGAGTCTGGCTCTGGGAACTGTGCACCCCGAGACTCCAGCCCCCCACGCTTGGAACCTGTAGAAGGTGAGCAGGTTGGGGAGTCCTCTCCCTGGTGCCATCTGCCAGTCCCGAGGCAGAAGGACGTCGAAGATGCGGCTATGGCACAGTCCCAGACGACGCCAGCAAGCAGAGCTGCAGGGGCAAGTGGCATAGGAGCAGGAATGCGGGGCGGCATGCGTCAGAGGCCCTGCGGGGACAGAAGGCGGGAGGTGAGGGAGGCACCTGCCCCGGGAGGCTGGCGGGGAGCCTGGAACACAGTCTGAGAAGGCACCCCCAGCAGCAGCAGCTGCAGGATGACAAGGGCGAATCTTGGATTTTTTCAAGGCAGCAGGATTTGGGACTGAACTACCCAAGGAAGGCAGTTCTCCCACAGAATGTTCTCTAACCAAACAGAAGACTGACTGCATGGGAAAATGGTTGTTTTATACCGGTGCTACCTAGGAATAGCAACAATACGATGACGATGATGACGACGACGACGACAATGATGATGATGGAGGTGGTGCTGATGGGGCAATAGCAGGATGCTCTGTACTTAGGCCCATCTCATTTAATTTCACAATAATCCTGTAAAGGGGATACTTCTGGTCTTGTTTTACAAATAAGGGAACTGAGGTTCAGATAGTTTAAGGGATATTCCCTTATGGGGAATAGATTGCAGAAGTCAGCTGCAACTCAGGCTTTCTCACCTTTAATTCAGTGAAAATGGAATTTGCAGGTGACTGCTCACCCTAGGAGAGGCTGCATGGGGATTCCTGGAATTGGAGCTGCCAAGTGCCATTAATCTCGAACATACTGATCCACCCAGGCAGTGACTGCGGCTCTAGTTTCCAGTCCCGAGCTTATCTTCCATTTCTGTCCTCCTCTGGTATGGATACCAGCAGAATGTAGATGATGCCCTCTCTGGTTTGGCAAGAGGATTTCTGGCTGGATCATTCCCTCTGTTTCCTGTTTGCAGCTCTGTGGCTTCCTCACAGAGCTCCAGATTTTTCTGACCCTAAGCTGGATGAAACCAGTAGTCAACCTGGCAGACTCAGGATACTTTCTGCTTAGACCCACCCATGACATGTACTTTCCCTGAATTGGGGAGAGGGGATTCTAAAGGCAAGACTTGTCTTTTCTCTTTCGTTAGTTACAAAAAAAATTTTTTTAAATTGAGATATAATTCCCAGGCAATAAAATTCACCCTTTTAGAGTGTTCGGTGGCTTTTAGCACATTCGCAAAGTTTTGTGGCCATCACCACTAATTTCAGAACATCTTCGTTTCCCCAAAAAAGAAACCCCATCTCCATGAGCAATTACTCCCCATTCTCCCAGTTCCCCCAGTCCCTGGAAACACATTTGCCTATTCTGAACATTTCATGTAAATAGAATCATTCATGTGTGGGTTTTTGGGAAACTGGATTCTTTCACTTAGCCAAATGTTTGTAAGGTTCATCAATGTCGTAGCATGTATCAGGATATCACCTTTTCATTGCCAAATAGTATTTCACTGTATTCATTGTATTGTGGTATTTCATACCACATTTTGTTTATCCATTCATCAGTTGATGGACATTTGGGTTGTTCCCAGTTTTTGGTTATTATAAATGCTACTGCTTCGAGCACTTGTATACAAGTTTTAGTGTGAATATATGCTTCTAATTCTCTTGGATGTTTACTGAGAAGTGGAATTGCTGGGTAATATGGTAACTTCATGTTCCTTTGAGGAAACACCAGACTGTTTCCATAGCAGCTGCACCATTTTACATTCCCACCTACTGTGTATGAGGATTCCAGCTTCTCTACATCCTCGCCAACACTTGTTATTGTCCATCCTTCTGATTGTAGAATAGTATTCCTGGGGGAATACTTGCATTTTCTTGAGCCACAATATTTCTGCACACAAAAAGTCTCAGATTTTAGAAAATGGCACGCTTTATTTACAGTTCTCACCCCGCATCTCTAACATTCCTTTCAACTGCAGAGAATTCCTTTGGAAGAAGTCTAGGGTGTTCACTGTAACCTCTGGCGAGCCTCGTTTCTTGCTTTCTTGCTTTGCCTCTTCAATAGGCCAAACTCCTCTCCAGGTATGAGTCACATGCATTCATTGAAAGACTTGGGAATGGAAAATTTTGCTTTCTACGGATACCAGTTCTAAAGACTAGAACCTAGAAATGTTTCTCTCAGTGGCAGATAATCACAATCACAATCTATACGACATATAGTATGCCACTCAAAACCATTTTCATATGTCAAGAAGGGATTGCTTCCTGGCCATGGAAGGATTGTTGGCATGGTGATACCTTGGATTTAGCACTTCCGTTTCCATCTCTTATTTATTTTGTGCCCACACAATCCCAGGGGAATAAACTGTGGCCCAGGGAGTGTGGCCTGTTCAAGGCCATGAAGCCATGGGCGCTGGCTCACGGCAGACCCAGGAGATGCTCAGAGAAAGATGCTCTTCCTCTTGTGGAGACTCCTAGGCCTCTTGGAATGGAAAGGTCAGTGCTGTGGTTTAGAGCGAGGGTTCTTGAATCAGAATAGAGCATGTTTCCCTTCTCAGTGCTACCAGCGTCTGCTCCAGAGCAACTCGTTTGATTCCTATGAGCCTCAGTTTCCCTATCTATAAAATGGAGATGATAATAGAAGACCTTTTATAGGATTGTCACATGTGAAAATTAAGACAGCTGCCGGGCACGGTGGCTCAAGCCTGTAATCCCAGCACTTTGGGAGGCTGAGGCGGGTGGATCACGAGGTCAGGAGATCGAGACCATCCTGGTCAACACGGTGAAACCCCGTCTCTACTAAAAATACAAAAAATTAGCTGGGCATGGTGGCGTGTGCCTGTAATCCCAGCTACTCAGGAGGCTGAGGCAGGAGAATTGCCTGAACCCAGGAGGCAGAGGTTGCGGTGAACCGAGATCGCGCCATTGCACTCCAGCCTGGGTAACAAGAGCGAAACTCTGTCTCAAAAAAAAAAAAGAAAAAGAAAATTAAGACAGCTGAGCTGAATGCTGGGTACACAGTAAACGCTTAGTGATAATGTTAGTTCACTATCACCATTATTGTTAGTAGTATACACCAGCCCACCTCCTAAACTCTGCTTGAATTCCGTCTACATAATCCAATGCTGATTCAGACACTGTTTGGCTCCCAAGAAGATGAGGAACCACTTTTCCTGACAGCTGCTACATTTTTGGACAGAGCTAATCGCTGGGAAGTCTTTTATGTTGAGCTGAAGTCTGTCTGTCTCTAGTGTGTTCCATGGGTAAAGTTGCTAGTTTAGAAAATAAAAATATGGATGCCCATGCAATATTTGGGACACACATACTAAAAATTATTTGTTGTTTGCTAAAATTAAAATTTAACTGAGAGCCTTATATTTTGTCTGTCTATCCTATCCATGAGCCTGTATTCATCCATTTTCACACTGCTGATAAAGATACCTGAGACTGGGCAATTTACAAAAGAAAGAGGTGTATTGAACTTACAGTTCCATGTGGCTGGGGAGGCCTCACAATCATGGTGGAAGGTGAAAGTCACATCTCACATGGTGGCAGACAAGAGAAGAGAGCTTGTGCAGGGAAACTCCCTTTTTTAAAACCATCAGATCTCATGAGACTTATTCACTATGACCAGAAGAACTGCCCCCATGATTCAATCACCTCCCACTGGGTCCCTCCCACAACACCTGGGAATTCAAGATGAAATTTGGGTGGGGACACGGCCAAACCATCTCAGACCCTTAGTCAGACCTCTGAGGACAATAAGGAAGAAGTCTATTCACATTTTCCACCTGACAGACAGACATCCTCCAATTCCTTCAATCAACTGTCATACACTAACTGGCCTCCCAACCCCTCTCACCCTCCATCAACCTGGACTATCTTCCTTGGGCTAGTTTGTCAGGCATCTTTTACAGCCCCAAAAAATAGCTTGATGAGGACAGAATAAAGCAGTATCATCATTTCCCTTATTCTAAACCATATACTTCTATTAATGCATCCTTGGTTTTAATTTTTTAGCAGTTGCATGGCACTGCTGATTCCTAATGAGCCAGTATTACTATGGAACCAAGTTAAATGTTAATATGTATGTGTGGCTGTGTCAATGAGACTCAGGATGATGAGAAATGACAAAACCCAGGAATCCTTGTCTCTTGGGTAGAAACAAAAACAAAAACCTTCGCACTCTACATCCAGCTCCAGAATACACGGTAACCAGGCATCACTATCCTACAAGAACCAACATCTGGGATTTCTTGGAACTCCATCAGCAGGAAGCCTAGAACTGCTGAAGCTAGAAGACTGCCCACCTGCTTTCCTGGGTTGAGGGGATGCCTTCACATTAGCATCTGGAGGTAACAGGCACCGAGAGGAGCGGCGGACTTCAGGTGCCGGAAGGGCTTGGGATGCTGGCTGCCCGGAGGTGGTTTCCAGGCTAGACTGCTGTGGTGTGGACTCAGGGCTAGGCTGCTGTGGGGTGGACTCAGGGCTAGGCTGCTGTGGGGTGGACTCAGGGCTAGACTGCTGTGGTGTGGATTCAGGGCTAGGCTGCTGTGGGGTGGATTCAGGGCTAGACTGCCGTGGCGTAGATTCAGGGGTAGGCTGCTGAGAGGTAGAGTTGGAGCTAGGATGCTGGCCAGTAGACTCTCGGTGGCGTCTGGCCTCTGACCTTTTCTTCTTGACCTTTTTCATGGTGGATCCTCTTAACCTAAACGTGGACCTACATGGAGCTGCCTAATTTCCTGGCTCCCTCCTGGAGGGGCCGTTTGCCCTCTGCCCTAGGGACCTGGCTCTGGTCTCCAACTGCACCCAGGCCCCACAGAGAACAGTGATCCACACTTCCTGTGAGGTCATAAAAGCCAGGGTGGTTCCCATGGCAGGGCTGCAGGGACAGTCTTCTCCACAGACACCAGCCTGACATTCTCCCTTGTCCCAGGCTGCCAGGATAGGCAGGGGGCAGCAGCTGCCCTGGTCCTCACAGCCCTGGTGAGGCCTGGCTCTGTGGGCCCATGACAGCCAGATCCCCAGTATTCTGCAACCAGAGCGCCACCTTCAGGCACCTCTCTGCCGGTGTGCTCCTGGGTCCACGTGAGCTACCTGTTTTGCTCTTAAGATACCTTGGATGTGATGCTCAGCTCTGTCACTGGTTTCCACATACCCCCTAGTCGTACACCTCAAAAATCCATGGTTACCACACATTTTGTGAGTTTTAGGTCACCTTCCTGAATATTTGGAGCTTCTTTGAAAGCTTTAACTCCCATGGCCCAGAGCTTGCTGGCATTTCAGAGTAGCTTCCCCTTCCCCAAAAGCCTACCCTCCCCCATGGGAGGGCAGTTTGGGGGCTGACCTTTTTTTCTTTTTTTTTGAGATGGAGTTTTGCTCTTGTCGCCCAGGCTGGAGTGCAATGGCTCGATCTTGGCTCACTGCAACCTCTGCCTCCCAGGTTCAAGTGATTCTCCTCTCTCAGCCTCCTCAGTAGCTGGCATTACAGACGCATGTCACCATGCCCAGCTAATTTTTGTATTTTTAGTAGAGATGGGTTTCATCATATTGGTCAGGCTGGTCTTGAACTCCTGACCTCAGGTGATCTGCCCGCCTCGGCCTCCCGAAGTGCTGGGATTACAGACATGAGCCACTGTGCCTGGCTTATGGCAGCTACAGTTCTTTTTTTTTTTTTTTTTTGAGCTATTAGAACATTTATTTATTTATTTATTTATTTTCAGTATTAATTTTTTTTATTGCATTTCAGGTTTTGGAGTACACGTGAAGAACATGCCAGATTGTTGCATAGGTACACACATGGCAGTGTGATTTGCTGCCTTCCTCCCCTTCACCTATATCTGGCATTTCTCCCATGGCTATCTCTCCCCAACTCCCCATCCCCCACTGTCCCTCCCTATTTCCCCCCAACAGACCCCAGTGTGTGTTGCTCCCCTCCCTGTGTCCATGTGTTCTCATTGTTCAACACCCTCCTATGAGTGAGGTGTTTGATTTTCTGTTCTTGTGTCAGTTTGCTGAGGATGATGGTTTCCAGGTTGATCCATGTCCCTACAAAGGACAAAAATTCATTGTTTTTGATGGCTGTATAGTGTTCCATGGTGTATGTGTACCACATTTTCCCTGTCCAGTCTATCATCGCTGGGCATTTGGGTTGGTTCCAGGTCTTTGCTATTGTAAACAGTGCTGCAATGAACATTCGTGTGCATGTGTCCTTATAGTAGAATGATTTATAATCCTTTGGATATATACCCAGTAATGGGATTGCTGGGTCAAATGGAATTTCTATTTCTAGGTCCTTGAGGAATCGCCACACTGTCTTCCACAATGACTGAACTAATTTACACTTCCACAAACAGTGTAAAGGTGTTCCTATTTCTCCACATCCTCTCCAGCGTCTGTTGTCTACAGATTTTTTTAATGATCGTCATTCTAACTGGAGTGAGATGGTATCTCAATGTGGTTTTGATTTGCATTTCTCTAATGACCAGTGATGAGGAGCATTTCTTCATATGTTTGTTGGCCTCGTGTATGTCTTCTTTTGTAAAGTGTCTGTTCATATCTTTTGCCCACTTTTGAGTGGGCTTGTTTTTTCTTGTAAATCTGTTTTAGTTCTTTGTAAATTCTGCATATCAGCCCTTTGTCAGATGGATAGAGTGCAAAAATTTTTTTCCCATTCTGTTGGTTGTCAATTCACTCTAATGACTGTTTCTTTTGCTGTACAGAAGCTGTGGAGTTTGATTAGGTCCCATTTGTCTATTTTGGCTTTTGTTGCCAATGCTTTTGGTGTTTTGGTCATGAAGTCCTTGCCTACGCCTATGTCCTGAATGGTTTTGCCTAGATTTTTTTCTAGGGTTTTTATGGTGTTAGGTCTTATGTTTTAGTCTTTAATCCACCTGGAGTTAAATTTGGTGTAAGGTGTCAGGAAGGGGTCCAGTTTCTGCTTTCTGCACATGGCTAGCCAGTTTTCTCAACACCATTTATTAAACAGGGAATCCTTTCCCCATTGCTTGTTTTTGTCAGGTTTGTCAAAGATCAGATGATTGTAGATAAGTTGTGTTGCCTCCGAGGCCTCTGTTCTGTTCCATGGGTCTATATCTCTGTTTTGGTACCAGTACCATGCTGTTTTGATTATTGTAGACTTGTAGTATAGTTTGAAGTCCGGTAGTGTAATACCTCCCACTTTGTTCTTTTTGCTTAGAATTGACTTGGCTATGCGGGCTCTCTTTTTGTTCCATATGAAGTTTAAGGTGTTTTTTTCCAGTTCTGTGAAGAAGATCATTGGTAGCTTGATGAGGATAGCATTGATTCTGTAAATTACTTTGGGCAGTATGGCCATTTCACGATATTGATTCTTCCTAACTATGAACATAGAATGTTTCTCCATCTGTTCGTGTCCTCTCTGATTTCCTTGAGCAGTGGTTTGTAGTTCTCCTTGAAGAGGTCCTTTATGTTGTTAGTTGTATTCTTAGGTATTTTATTCTCTTTGCAGCAATTGTGAATGGCAGTTCATTCTTGATTTGGCTCTCTTTAAGTCTGTTATTGGTGTATAGGAATGCTTGTGATTTTTGCACATTGATTTTGTATCCTGAGACTTTGCTCAAGTTGCTTATCAGTTTCAGGAGATTTTGGGCTGAGGCGATGGGGTCTTCTGGATATACAATCATGTCGTCTGCAAATAGAGACAATTTTACTTCCTCCTTTCCTATTTGAATACCTTTTATTTCTTTTTCTTGCCTGATTGCTCTGGCTAGAACTTCCAGTACTATATTTAATAGGAGTGGTGAGAGAGGGCATCCTTGTCTAGTGCCAGATTTCAAAGGGAATGCTTCCAGTTTTTGCCCATTCAGTATAATATTGGCTGTTGGTTTGTTGTAAATAGCTTTTTATTATTTTGAGATACCTTCAGTCAATACCTAGTTTATTGAGGGTTTTCAGCACAAAGTGCTGTTGAATTTTATTGAAGGCCTTCTCTGCATCAATTGAGATAATCATGTGATTTTTGTCTTTGGTTCTGTTTATGTGGTGAATTAAGTTTATAGACTTTCGTATGTTGAACCAGCCTTGCATCCCCGTGATGAATCCTACTTGATCATGGTGGATAAGCTTTTTGATGTGCTGTTGCAATCGGCTTGCCAGTATTTTATTGAAGATTTTTGCATCTGTGTTCTTCGTGGATATTGGCCTGAAGTTTTCTTTTCTTGCTGAGCCTCTGCCGGGTTTTGTTATCAGGATGATGTTGGTCTCATAAAATGAATTGGGAAGGATGTCCTCTTTTTGGATTATTTGGAATAGTTTCAGAAGGAATGGTACCAGCTTCTCTTTGTGTATCTGGTAGAATTCAGCTGTGAACCCATCTGGACCTGGGCTTTTTTTGGGTGGTAGGCTCTTAATTGCTGCCTCAACTTCAGACCTTGTTATTGGTCTATTTAGGGTTTCGACTTCTTCCTGGTTTAGGCTTGGGAGGATGCAAGTGTCCAGGAATTTATCCATTTCTTCCAGGTTTACTAGTTTATGTGCATAGAGTTGTTTGTAATAATCTCTCATGATAGTTTGAATTTCTGTGGAATCTGTGGTGATATCCCCTTTATCGTTTTTTATTGCATCTATTTGATTATTCTCAGTTCGAATTTCTGTGGAATCTGTGGTGATATCCCCTTTATCGTTTTTTATTGCATCTATTTGATTATTCTCAGTTCGAATTTCTGTGGAATCTGTGGTGATATCCCCTTTATCGTTTTTTATTGCATCTATTTGATTATTCTCTCTTTTCTTTTTTATTAATCCAGCTAGTGGTCTATTTTGTTGATCTTTTTGAAAAACCAGCTCCTGGATTTATTGATTTTTTGAAGGGTTTTTTGAGTCTCTATCTCCTTCAGTTCTGCTCTGATCTTAGTTATTTCTTGTCTTCTGTTAGGTTTTGAGGTTTTTTGATCTTGCTCCTCTGGCTCTTTCAATTTTGATGATAGGGTGTCAATTTTAGATCTCTCCTTCCTTCCCATGTGGGCAATTTGTTGCTATATATTTTCCTCTAGGGACTGCTTTAAATGTGTCGGCAGCTACAGTTCTTAAGAAATTACTTAAATAATACGACTTGAATACTTGAATAATACAACCTGACTTTTATAAGAAACCCTATTATTTTGGCAAATAATTTTCCCTGAGAGCATAACAGCTGTTCAGAAAACTAAAAATTTTCTCAAGCTCATTACAGTGGCAACCACAGACTATCTCCCAAACCCCAACTGCTTGGGTTAAGCAGGTGACTGAATCTTTCCCTAAATTAATTAATTTAATGGGTTCATTAAATGTGATTTTTATTTTAGGACGGAAGAGGGTAAAGCATTTTTAAAAATGTTTTATGTTTTCAGACAGAGTCTGCTCTGTTGCTCAGGCTGGAGTGCAGTGGCATGATCTCGGCTCATTGCAATCTCTGCCTCCTGGGTTCAAGTGATTCTTCTGCCTCAGTTTCACAAGTAGCTGGGATTACAGGCATCCACCACCATGCCTGGCTAACTTTTGTGTTTTTAGTAGAGACGGGGTTTCACGATGTTGGCCAGGACGGTCTCCATCTCTTGACCTCGTGATCTCCCCGCCTCGGCCTCCCAAAGTGCTGGGATTACAGGTGTAAGCCACCGCAACTGGCTGGGAAAATTATTTTTAAAAGAAAATCTAAAGCTCACTCTGTGACTGCAACATAAAACATGGTCACCTTAGGCGACTACTTCCATTGCGAGTGCGTCAGGGTGGGTGAGTGTGGGACTGCCAAGTACATGAACTTGGCAGTCCCAAGTTCATGGTTGAGGCGTAGAGCAGACCAGGTAGATAAAAAGAGCTCTGGGCCACACGAAGCCAGACCCAACATGAACTGTGAAATGACAGGATAGCGTTTCGGGCTTATAGAGCCTAAGAAGACCTTAACGATGACCTTTTCTCAGAACACCGACGTTTAGCGAAGTGAAATTACTTTCCCAGAGTCACACAGCTGGCTGGGGGCATCAGCAGGACTAAATTCCAGTTTGGAGTTCTTTCTTTTCATGACCCAGAAAGCAATAGCAAGTCAGATAATTATACAGGCTTTACAAATATAGTGAATTAAAAGGACCCTGAGTGCAGGGAGGATCAGAAGTGAAGGCAAGCTCAGCTCTAGAGTGTTGGGTTGCGTTTGGTTGAGCTTGGCCTAAGGCGACTCTGGAGCAGGTGAATCTACAAGAAGGCGGTAACTTTCTGAAGCCAAGAGCAGTGCAACCCTTGAGGGGGCTCCATTTAGAATCAGAGAGACTGGAAACCCAGGGCAGGAACGCTGCTGCAATCTAGCAGACAGATAGGAACTCCTAAGCCGTTCATCTCTTCAAAGTTGGATTTTCAGGTACCAATGGGCTTTGGTTAAGGGCCTCAATCTGGTTTAAACAAGGGTTTTTCAACCTCAGTCCTGTTGACATTTTTGGGCTGGGTAATTCTTTGTTGTGGGGGGTCATTCTGTGTACTGTAGGAAGTTTACCAGATTCCTGGTCTTTACCCACTAACACTCCCTGCTACCCCAGGACAACCTGAAATGTCCCCAGATATTGCTAAATGTCCCCTAGAGAGATGCTGTGTGTGTGTGTGTGTGTGTGTGTGTAAAAATTGCCCCTGGTTGTGCAACATTGGTGTAAATGAACCAGATAGGAGCAGACACATACAGGTAGAACTTCCTGGTAGTAATGAAAGAAATATTCCATTTTACCACAAGGAGCCAAACAAGGCACAGAGGATGGGTCTCTGTCTTCCAGTAGAATGATGGAGGAAACGCAGGGCAGGCTTAGGGAGGAGTGGGAATTTCTCTACGGCAGCAGTGAAAATATGTGAGGATTTTTTAGTGAGTGGTCCCAAGAAGCACAGAGAGGGCACCTGTGGAAAAAGGGTGTCCCAGAAGAATGAGGAAGAATGATCCCTCAATGGTTCTTTGCTAGAATGTCTTTCCTGTGCCCTCTTTTTTTTTTTTTTTTTTTTTTTTTTTTTTTTTTTTTAAAGACAGAGTCTCACTCAGTTACCAGGAGTGCAGTGGCCCAATTTTGGCTCACTGCAACCTCTACCTCCCAGGTTCAACTGATTCTCCTGCCTCAGCCTCCTGAGTAGCTGGGATTACAGGCATGCGCCACCACATCTGGTTAATTTTTATAGTTTTAGTAGAGATGGGATTTTGCTATGTTGGCCAGGCTGGTCTCGAACTTCTGACCTCAAGTGATCTGCCTGCCTTGGCCTCCCTAAGTGCTGGGATTACAGGCATGAGCCACTGTGCCTGGCTCCACTGCCTTCTGCTTGAGCACATGTTCCTAGTCCAGAAGCCTAGTCAAGATGGCCATGCCACATCTCAAGTGGATCCATCTCTTCATAAAGCCTTTCTTAGCTGAGTGCAGTGGCTCACGCCTGTAATCTCAGCACTTTGAGAGGCTGAGGTGGGTAGATCACCTGAGGTCAGGAGTTTGAGACAGGCCTGGCCAACATGGCGAAACACTGTCTCTACTAAAAATGCAAAAAAATTAGACGTGGTGGCACACGCCTGTAGTCCCGGCTACTCAGGAGGCTGAGGCTGGAGAATCATTTGAACCAGGGAGGCGGAGGTTGCAGTGAGCTGAGATTGCACTACTGTACTCCAGCTTGAGCAAAAGAGTGAGATTCCATCTCAAAAAAAAAAAAAAAAAAAGGCTTTCCCAAACTGGAAGCCATCCTTCCCTCGCTAAGCTCCAGGGCATCTGTTTGTATGAGACTGGTCACATTCTGAAGGGCATTAGAATTATTTCTGTCTTTGTCTTCTCCCCAGATGGTGGAAACCACAGAAGACCACAGTCCAGAGTAGGGGCTCAATGCAAGCTGCTCCAACTGAATGAAGGTAAAGAGAGGAGGATGGAGACAGCAGGACACTGAGAGCCGCAGGTGGGCGTGTGGTGGGGGATCAGGCCCCTCCAAGGCTTCATCACCAAGGGGTTGCTTTCAAAACTGGATTGGGACTTCCTTGGCAGTGGCTGAGGATCACAGTTGAGCTAGTCCACGGGCAAGGGGGTTTCCTAATCAGGCATGCCAGTCATGCGAAAATGCAGTCGACTAGGTAGGGAAGGGAATTTGAAATTACACAGTCAGGATAAGGTCATGAGGCTGTGAACATTTCCTCCCAGAAGGTCTCTGATGGTTCTGGTGTCCTGGACACCCAGAATAAGTGTGTCACCATTTGTCCTGAAGCTGATGTCTCTGAGCTGGATGGCACTCTGGACATCAACTGGCCCTTCCCCTTCACATGCCACACAGGAGGGACATTGGTCTACAGAGAGGATGCCTGCTTTGGTCACCAGCTGGAGGATGGCAGACCTTGGGTACCTGAGCTTTGAATTTCGCCACACAGAGCACTTCCTCAGTCCCTCCTGCTGCCCCTGGCAGGTGGAGCTGGCAGGTAGGTACAGGACTGCCCAGGGACCTGAGACTCACAAACTCACCCCGGGGGCCAGAGGTCTGGATTTGGTAACAGGAAGGGTCTCAAGGGCTGGAAAGAAGAGTCCTGCAGTCAGCCAGCTAGTCTAGTCAAGTTTCACCTGAGAGGGTTGCTAGGAGGATCCAGGTGAAAAGCCCTTAGAACAGTGCCTGGCTCACAGGAGGCTGCTTTTTTTTTTTTTTTTTTTTTTTTTTTTTTTTTTTTTTTTTTTTTTTTTTTTTGAGACGGAGTTTCGCTCTTGTTACCCAGGCTGGAGTGCAATGGCGCGATCTCGGCTCACTGCAACCCTCACCTCCTGGGTTCAGGCAATTCTCCTGCCTCAGCCTCCTGAGTAGCTGGGATTACAGGCACGCGCCACCATGCCCAGCTAATTTTTTGTATTTTTAGTAGAGACGGGGTTTCACCATGTTAACCAGGATGGTCTCGATCTCTTGACCTCGTGATCCACCCGCCTCGGCCTCCCAAAGTGCTGAGATTACAGGCTTGAGCCACCGCGCCCGGCAGGAGGCTGCTTTTAGTGTTACTATTCCTCCCTGGAGAAGACTAAAGGAGCGAGCAAGGGAGAGGGGGATGTGGAGAGGAGGGAGTGGGGCCCCGTTCAGACAAAATCCCAGATACCTTGCAAAAGCTCGAGATCCCAAGTCTTGGGAACCGGTGCCCCAAGTTGTGGGTGGGGCGAGTGAGTAGGGGTCGTGGCCCTCCAAATTAATTCGAACACTTCTGAGGCTGAGATTGCCCCAGTGAGCACAGCGGGAGGAACTCTTGCTCCTCTCCACCCTAACAGTACCCAAACAGGCTCCAGGAGAGCTGCTGTGACTCTGGGGCTTTGTCTTCTACCCCGCGGGGCGGCAGAGTAGGGGGTCCACGGCCACCTGTTGGAGCGTTCTCCGCCACGGGGCGCCCCCCTCCCCGCGCAGACCCCTCACCATCCGTCTGCGTCTCCCGATCCACCAGGGAGACCCTGTGCGCTTGGCTGGCTGCGCGCTGGACGTCCAGGGTGCCCTCGGGGCGGTCGGGGCAGAACACGGCCGTGTGCACCTCGACGGCGGGGCTGTGCGGCGCGAGGACGCGGCTGAGCAGGGTCTCCATGCGGCGGCGCGCCTCGGCCTCCTCGTCCCGCCGCGGCTGCACCACGATCCCCACGAGCGCGGCGGGCGGGCGGCGGTCCCTGGAGCGCAGCTGTTGCAGGAGCAGCTGCAGCCGCGGCAGCTGCGTGAGGAGCGCGGCCGCGCGGCACAGGACCAGGAGCAGCTGCGCGCCCCGCTCGGGTGGTTGCTGCGGGGCCCCGCGTCCAGACGCCGTGTCCTCCACTGCGGAGTCGGGGGTCCCAGGCGGAGCCCCAGGCGCCTCGCGCGGGTCCTCGGCCTTGGGCCCGGAGCGCCGCGGCTTCTCGGTGAGGCGCTTGGACTTCGTGGCCGGGCCGTCGTCGCGGTTCACGGAGCTGTCGCCTGAGCGCTTGGGCCGCCGTGCGGTGCAGTTGTCGGAGCTGGTGTGGCCGCTCATGACGCGGGGGGAGGAGGGCCCGGGGAGCTGGTCGGCCGCGGCGTCCCCGGGAAAGCTCTGCAGGCTCAGGCCGTCCTCGTCCTCCTTCCAGAGCTCGCTGATCAGCAGCACCCGGCCGTGGCCCTCGACAGACTGGGCCGGAGCCGGTGACTGCGCCTCGGCCTTCCTCTCCTGCGGGTTCCTGCAGGGCTGGGCCCCGGGCCGCGGCTCCATGTCCGGTCCGGCTCCCTTGCCCCTCTGGGCCCGGGCCTCCACTGGGAGGGAAAAGCTGCCCTTACCCAGAGCATGTCACAATACCCCGGCACCCTACCTTTTCCCGTCATGGCCAAGCGCCTCCGCCCCGCTATTCCTTGGAAATCTACATACAGGAAGTTGCTGTTGGACGCTGGTACAATGCCGGCTGTGTTCAGTTTCTCCATTTTGTACTTACGTGGTTTCAAAAGGTGCATCCTTTTATACCATGGATGAATCTTCGTGCCCAAGGCTTTAAGTAAGATGAATTTTTATGCACCCGGGGCATTTAAAAAGTGGACCAGGCTGGACGCGGTGGCTCACGCCTGTAATCCCAGTACTTTGGGATGCTGAGGCGGGCGGATCACGAGGTCGCAAGTTCAACACCAGCCTGACCAACATGGTGGAACCCTGTCTCTACTAAAAATGCACAAATTAGCCAGGTGTGGTGGCACGTGCCTGTAATCCCAGCTAGTCAGGAGGCTGAGGCAAAATTGCTTGAACCCGATAGGCAGAGGTTGCAGTGAGCCAAGATCATGCCACTGCACTCCAGCCTGGGCGGCAGAGTGAGACTCTATAAAAAAAAAAAAAAGAAAAAGAAAAAGGCAGTGGACCAGATCTCACTGCACCCAGAACTCTTGAGACTCAGCAAAGAAGAGTGGCGGCCTGGGTGGCTGCGGCCCCAGCTCAGCCACTCTGCTCTCTGGGTAATTTGGGTGGTGTTGCAGGAGATGATTTTGGGTCCCCTGAGTGCCAGGCTCTGTGGATGCCAGTGGCCTCTCAAAATGCCAGAAAAGATCCTCAGGAAAACAAGACAAAAAGCATAAAACCTTTGGTGACCAGCACACGGCGTGAACAAAGTGGTATGGGGAGGCGGCACAGAGCCACCTGGGACAATCACAGAGACTGGAAACCCAATAACAGCGAAAGTTGTTCCCTTGGTTATTTTTCTTAAAATGAGCTTTACCAAGTTATTCTAATTTTTTTCTTTTAAGATATAAGCATAAAAGCCTCTGAAAAGCAGGGTGTCAAACAGAAAACTCTGAGCTAGAATCTTGCTAAAAACTGCAGAATCTTCGGGCACGGTGGCTCACACCTACAGTCGCAGCACTTTGGGAGGCGGCGGTGGGAGGATCACTTGAGGCCAGGAGTTGAAGACCAGCCTAAGCAACATAGTGAGACCACCCTGTCTCTACTAAAAATACAAAAATTAATCGGGTGTGGTGGCATGTGCCTGTAGTCCTAGCTATTCTGGAGGATAAGGCAGGCGAAATGCTTGAACTGGGGAGGCAGAGGTTGCAGTGAGATGAGATCATGCCATTGCACTCCAGCCTGGGCAACAGAATGAGACTCTATTTCAAAAATAAAACAAAACTCCCAAAATTAGCAAGTCCTGGTGGGACATCCCTGTAGCCCCAGCTCTTCAGGTGGCTGAGGCTTTAGGAGAATTGCTTTAGCCTGGGAGGTTGAGGCTGCAGTGAGCTATGACGGTGCCACTGCACTCCAGCCTATCTCAAAACACAAAACAAAACAGGAAACAAACAAACAAAAGTCTCCAGGAGTCCCAGACCATGGAGGTTCAGGATGACCAGGTACAGGCAGAATGCCCAACAGCAGAATGGGCAGTGGTAGGTGCCGCTTTCTTCCCCCTCCTGATTTCTCAGCCTTGGCCCTCAAGACTCAATTCAACCTCCATCTGGACAGTGTTGGTGAGAACACTTCCAGCCCCTTCCCCTTTACTCAGCCACAGAATTCACTGGGTGGCCTTTCTCTATGGCCACTGTATTGAAAAATGGATGCTAGGCTGGGGACAGCGGCTCACACCTATAATCCCAGCACTTTGGGAGGCCAAGATGGGTGGATTTCTTGAGATCAGGAGTTCGAGACCATCCTGGCCAACATGGCAAAACCCTGTCTCTACTAAAAATACAAAAATTAGCTGGGCTAATGGCAGTCATCTGCAGTCCTAGCTACTTGGGAGGCTGAGGCAGGAGGATCACTTGAACCTGGGAGGTGGAGCTTACAGTGGGTTGAGATTGTGCCACTGCACTCCAGCCTGGGCAGACATGGTCCAAAAAAAAAAAAAAAAAAAAGAAAGAAAAGAAAAGAAAAAGAAAAATAGATGCTAGACTTTCATCCAAGATAACTCAGACCTGCCAACTTCACCATACAGGAATTGGCCTTTCCACAAGTACACCTGAGTGTGGGAGTCTCAAGACTGAGATCACTGTGGGTGGTAGGAGGCCCAACCTGGGCCTGGGGCTTGCCCTTTGCCTTCTGGAAACCAACTTTTATCAAAATGTTCTAAACTGGGGCGTACCAGGAAGGAATAGAGGTTCCAGACTCCCAAAACGTAGATTTGGGCTACTCTGTCCCTCCTGACTGGGGTAAACAAGCAGCCCCAAAGTGCTATCTTGTTCATTGTCAGTTCAACCTGCAGTTAGACAGAGTCATTGGAGAACCCTTGTACTAACTGTCCGACACGCTGGACCACCCTTCATCAGCCCCTGGCACACTGAAGCCTCAGAATAAGAGAGAAGCAGAGAGAGGTGGTGGGGCTACCAGCCTCAGTGGGACCTCAGGGAGGGGATGATCAGGCTGGAGTTAAGCCATCCCTGGGATTCTTTGGGTCCAGCTTTTGTAGCAGCTTTTTTTGGTGTGTGATGGGGTGGGGTGGAGGGAGACTAAAGGTAAGAAGTGGCACTAAAGGTAGAAACTCTGTCAGCTGGTGTTCAGAGTGAATGCCAAGACTCCTGGGTGGACACTTGAAATGCCATGGTTATATCTAAGATGATGTAACAAAGAGATCCAGCGATACGCTGGCTTAGGAATGATATTTATTTCTTCAGATGTCATGGTCCTGGGGTGTCAGGGAGGCTCTGCCATCCTCAATATGTGGCTTCCTTTCCTTTCTCCAGGGCAGCTGATCCAGGATCCACTTCCCAGTCAGCAGGAGGATGAAGAAGCAGAAGGGATGGGAGACAACCTCCTTTGCAGGGCATGACTTGGAAGTTGGGGACATCATTTCCATCTGCATTCCATGGACCAGAACTGGCTCCGTGACCAACTCTGGCTGCCAGAGAGTCTAAGAAATATAGCCTCTGCTCGGGCGATCAGGCAGGCAGTTAATTTTGGGGAACACCTCTCACTCCCTGGGAACACCTGGGCAGAAACTGAAAGACATTTAACTGATTCTCTTTTGTGTCTACAGCCCTCATCAGCGGGGGCTCTCCTACGTGCTGGGTACATACATCATTTTCACACAACCCAGCAGTGGAGCACACCATTCCCAGGCTGCAGATGCAGGAACTGAGAGTTGAGTGACGGGTCCGGATTCAGTCAGTTAGTAGATGGCAGGGCTGGGACTGAGACCCAGGCCTGGTTGGTCCTGCCAGGACACAGTACTACAGCTTTGATTGGGGGCTTCTTTCAGTTTACATGGATTTTTTTTTATGGTCAATGTACATTCTTTTGAAATACACGGAAAAGGGAAAGAAGATGGAGTCCTGCCTTGCGCAGGAGGGATAAGTTAGAGGTGTGCAAGGGGATAAATCTCCCTCCCACCCTGGCCCTGGTTCTGGCCCTGGTTCTGGCCCTTGCCCTGGGCGGCGATTCCCGGCACTGGCTGAGCGTCGCCGGCCACCAGGGGGCGTTGCAGGGCTGCCGGTCCGGTCTGCCCGGGATCGCAGCCTCAAGGGGCAGGAAACGAGCAAGTGTCTCCTCTCGGATCCAAGTGGCATCGAGGAATCTCCGGGTGACAGGACGGGTGCTGAGCCGGGTGCAAAGGTGAAATTCTATTCCCAAAGCACATCTCGCGCCCCTTTCCTCTGCAAAGTCCCGGAACTGCGTTGACTCCGGATGAGTCCGAGGGGCTGGAACTGAGGGTTCAGTCCCCTGCGCCTCCGTGTGTCCTGGTCCCTTTTCTCCAAGTAGACAGGAGGCAACTCCTCCTCTGCTGAGTTCACATTCCTCCAGGGGCTCACAGGGACCCCTGTCCTGGGACACCAAGTCAGGGCCGACTCCAGGAGAGAGGAGGGAAGATGATTCCTGCGCTCGGGTAGGGAGGGGCTCGCCTCCAGGAAGAGGGAAATGAGGGGTGTACAACAGGAGAGTGAAAATGCTCAGAACCAGTCAATGGCCTGGGCAGCTGAGCTTCGTCCACGCCCTGGCACAGTGTGTGCTGCACAACAGAGGTGTTCAGTGAGTGTTTTTCATTCAATCAGCAAACACCCCGAGCGCCTCCGTGTGCAGGTTCTGGTCTAGGAGCTTGCGTTCTGGTAGGATAGAAAGAGTAAAGAAGGCAAGTCACTACTCTAACCTCACATGGTGCTGAGCTCTAAAGGAAATTAAAGCAAGATAAGGGCTCCCAATCCAGGGCTTACACTCCCCCCGACCCCCACCCCCGGTCCAGCCCAGCAGTGACGCAGTGGGAAGGGGAAGGGGTGGAGGGTGGAGAGGGCAGGGAAGCCACCCCCATCCTCTGCGCACAACCAACAATGCTCAATTTTATACAGGAGAGGCTTCTTGGGGAAAATGTCATTCCAGGAGCTCTCAAAGTGTTGGGATCCACTGACTGAAAGGAGAAAAAGGTCCGGGAAGGAGGAATTCAAGTCCCCAAGGGCTCTTTGGGTAGCACAGGGGAGGGAAGAGCCTCAGGATCCCGCAGCCTGGAAGATGGAGGCTGAAGAGGAGGAGATGGAGAGCCAGACTCAGAGAACCCAGAGGGCCCTGGAGGGGGCAGGGGCGGGGAAGAGGGGCATAATTTTATGCATCAATTTGGCTGGGCCATGGTACTCAGCTATTTGATCAGCCATTATTCTAGATGTTTCTGTGAAAGTAGTTTTTGATAAAAGTAACATCTGAGTCAGTGGATGAGTGCTGAGTAAAGCAGATTGCCTCACCAGGCGGGTGGGCCTCACTCGCTCTGTTGAAGACCTGAAGACAAAGACTGACCCCCTCACCCTTCATCTCCCTGCCTCTCCCCCACCCTGGAAAAGAAAAACATCCTGAGAGGGGAGATTTGTCAGCAGATGGCTTTGGGATGGGACTGCAGCATCAGCTCTTCCTGGGTGCCCAGCTCCTTGGCTCACCCTGCAGATGTGGGCTTGCTGGCCTCCACAGTCGGTGAGCTGGTTCCTTAAAATCAACCTCTATCACAGGGCACGGTGACTCACGCCTATAATCCCAGCACTTTGGGAGGCTGAGGTGGGCGGATCACCTGAGGTCAGGAGTTCGACACCAGCCTGACCAACATGCAGAAACCCTGTCTCTATTAAAAATACAAAAATCAACCAGGCATGGTGGTGCATGCCTGTAGTCCCAGCTACTCGGGAGGTTGAGGCAGGAGAATTGCTTGAACCTGGGAGGCAGAGGTTGCAATGAGCTGAGATAGCACCATTGCACTCCAGCCTGGATGACAAGAACAAAACTCTGTCTAAAAAAAAAAAAAAAAAAAAAAAAAAGAAACAAAATCTGCCGGGCTCGGTGGCTCACGCCTATAATCCCACCACTTTGGGAGGCCAAGGCGGGTGGATCATGAGGTCAAGAGATCGAGACCATCCTGGTCAACATGGTGAAACCCCGTCTCTACTAAAAATACAAAAAATTAGTTGGGCATGGTGGCGCGTGCCTGTAATCCCAGCTACTCAGGAAGCTGAGGCAGGAGAATTGCCTGAACCCAGGAGTCGGAGGTTGCAGTGAGCCGAGATCGCGCCATTGCACTCCAGCCTGGGTAACGAGCAAAACTCCATCTCAAAAAGAAAAAGAAAAGAAAAGAAAAGAAAATCAATCTCTCTCTCCCTCTCTCTCTCTCTCTCTCTCCCCATAACCTGAGAAACCTGACTAATACGGGGACCCACAGGGCCCTGGCTGAGATTGGCAGGCCTGAGGATCCCCTGAGACATTCAGCGCTGAATGAGCACCTGCTGGGTGTGGAGCTGTGTCCGGCACTGGCCACAGGACTCAGCTCCGGAATCCAGTGGGGGCCCACGCAGTGTGGGCCTTTGTCTCTCCCTGTCATGGTTTTGGACAGACATGTGGCCCAGAGGGGACAACGGACCTGGGTGGCGAGGTGGGAAAGCTCACCCCAGAAGTCATCTTGGTGAGAGCATTCTCTTAAGGGGTCATCTGAGACGTGTGACCCACAGGTGTGGACATCTCCCCTGCCTTTCCCCCAGTGACTTTATCCAGCGCCTGCCCTCCCCGGCCTTGCACGGGCTACCCTGTGCCCCATTCATGGGGAGATGGGGTTTCCTTCTGTCCCCAGGGGACTTGTTCTCAGGGCAGCTCATCCAAGAGAATAACATACAGTAGATTGCCACACACATGTCTGGGGCTTAGGAAAGCCACTTATGAAATCCAGAAGTGAAGAAAGAAAAGATTGAACTGTCTTTAACGAATCCATTTCCCTCCTCCCTCCCGTCATCTCCAAACTAAGCCTGTCCCAGGACCAGGGAGCCTCTACCTGCAAGGCTAGGTCACAAGTGGATTTTTGCTTTTAGCTTCAAGGTCCTGGTTTCTGGGGGTTTATAGGCGATCTTCGAGGGTGATTTTGACTAGAGGCATGTTAGCTTCTCGTACTCTTGAAATGCCTACTCTCCCTGTAAGAATCTGGGACTTTGCAGAACCGGTCCAAGGTGAGTGCAAGATTAACTGGCAAATGAGTTTTCTCAGAAGCCTGGGGTCCGAAGTGCAGTGGACAGCCAGCAAACGCGGATGAGGGCTTGAACCAGCAAAATCAAGGCCCAAGGTCATAGGACCCAAAGGAGAGTGAGGCAGCTGGAGCCTGGGATGAGCAGCAGGGGCCTCAGAGCAGGGAGCTTGGAAATAGGCCCTAAGGGGGGTCGCTTGCGTGGCTAGGACGGGGTTGGGGCCCACTAGCATTTCCCAGAATACCTTCTATTTTCTTCAGCAGTGAGAGCCCGAGGGAGGGATGGGTTTCTCAGCGCAGTTCCAGTATGAGTGGCCTCACCACAGGTCGCCATTGGCAAGTCAGAAAGAAACCAAGCTTAACCACTGCCTCCTTCTCCATGGCCTGTGAAAGTCTCATACTGTATCGCGCTGAATAGCAGGCCCCCCAAAAGATACGACCACGTTATAATTCCTGGGACCCAGAAGTGTGACATTATTTGGGAAAAAGGTCTTTGTAAATATGATTTACATCATTGGATGAGCACCAGCTGCATGTGGAGCTCTTTAGGTCACCCAGGGTGGTCTTAATTATCATACGCACGTGTGTGTGTGTGTGTGTGTGTGTGTGTGTGTGTGAGAGAGAGAGAGAGAGAGATAGGGTCTCACTGTGTCATCCAGGCTGGAGGGCAGTGGCACAATCACAGCTCACTGTAGCCTCAACGTCCCAGGCTCAAGCGATCCTCTGGCCTCAGCCTCCCGAGTAGCTGGGACTAGGGTCACACACCACCACTCCTGGTTAATTTTTTTTGTGTGTTTTTTTTGTAGAGATGAGGTCTCCCTATGTTGCCCAGGCTGGTGTTGAACTCCTTAGCTCAAGTGATCCGCCTGCCTCGGCCTCTTGAAATGCTGGGATTACAGGCAGGAGCCACTGTGCCCGGCTCAAGTTAAAGATGTTGAGATGAAATGATTCGTGGGATCATTATTTGGCTGGGTTGTAAATCCCAAGAGGAATGCACTTGTATGAGATTTGCAGAGGAGAGACACAGAGACAGAAGAGGAGAAGGCCACGCGAAGGTAGAGGTCGTGACTGGAAAGTGGCAGCCACAAGCTGGGCTGGCCTGGAGGAGGCAGGAGCAGACGCTCAGCAGAGCCTCCAGAGGAGGGTGGCCCTGCTGATGCCTTGACCCTGGACGTCTGGCCCCTCGGTGCTGGGAGAGAATAAGTTTCCACTGTTTGAGATAAACTGCTGCAGGAACCCCAGGAACAAATACGCCTCCCAACCCCATTTTCAATTCCCGAGGGTTTGCACCTCTGGGATACTTCTTCCACACATGCCCTGCTGTGCCCCGTTTTGCCCTGTCTCCATCTGGAAGTGGGAATCCCTCCTGTTGATGCATTCAACATAAAATATACTTATACTCAAAATTCCTTGTTTTCAGGAGACTGTGTTTGATGGGAGTTGGGGGAAGGGCTCCATTTCCCCGTGCAAATACAGCCATCCCTCAGCATCCTAAAGGGATTGGGTCCAGGACCCTGCAGATAATCAAATTCAAGGATGCCCAAGTCTCTGATATAAAATGGTGCGGCATTTGTAAATAACCTATGCACATCCTTCTGTGTTCTTCACATCATCTCTAGATTATTTATAATACCTAATACAATGTAAGTGCTGTGGAAAGTTATTGTGGTGTATCAGTTTTAATATTTATGTTATTTTTTATTGCTGTGATTGAAAAAAAATTTAGAGCCGAGGTCTCAGTCTGTTGCCTAGGTGGCGTGCGGTGGCGTGATTATGGCTCACTGCAGCCTCGAACTCCTGGATTCAAGCTATCCTGCCACCTCAGCCTCCTGAGCAGATGGGGCGGCAGATTCGTGCCACCCCACCTCGCTAATGTTTTGTTTTTTGTTTTATATGGAGAAGTGGTCTCATTACGTGTTGCCCACGCTGGTCTCCAACTTCTGGCATCAAGTGATCTTCCCAGCAAAGGGCTGAGAATGCAAGTGTGAGCCACTGTGTCTGGCCTGCTGTTACTTTTTCATTGATTTTTTTTTTCCCAAATATGTTTGATCCATGGTTGATTGGAAATTTACAGGCCCCTGCTACATATAACTTCCATGACCAGCAATCCCCCTCTTGGAGGTGGAACCAGGGGGTAACTAAGGACCAATAGTGCGGGGCTCTCCCTTCACCAAATGTGGGCAAACAAAATCATCTCTAACCTTTACAAAGGTTAGCTAATCAGACACCTCGAAGGCAGCAAATCCTAAAAGAAAAAAACCATGCATATGAGTGCGTGTGTGTGCATGCGTGCACCTGGGTCACCAAGCTGTTCCTTCCCCCACCCCCAGCGCTTTGCTTTTGGAGGCAAAGGAAAGGCACCCTCCCGGCTAGCAGGCCAGAGGAGACTTGTCACCTGGGGATAGGATGCAGCCCAGATCTGCTCCTGAGCAGAGATGAGCAAAATCAAAGGAAAAGGTACGGGACTGAAGACCTTCTGTGTGGTCTTCCTGGGAGTGGCAGAAGTTACTGGTGGAGCAGCAAAACAGGCCTCTGCTACACATAACTTCCGTGATCAGCAATCCACAGACGATTCACCCACCCACAGCACATCCCAGGCCTCTCCTGTGCGTGCCTAACTTGCGGTCCCGGGGCCTGCATGGGTGTGGGTCACCGCCTTCTCCACTGCAGGCCTCTTCCAGGATGTCCTGGTGAAGGCTACCGCTGTCTATTCAGTTATACTGGGACTGTCCCTTGATACTCCTTCTCATCATCCCCCAAACCCAGCCCGTCCCCAAAGCCTGCTGATTGTATTTCCTGCTTGTCACACAAATGTCACCAGCTTCGACGGGCACCTTGTTCCTCCCCCTTGTGGTACTTGTCACAGTTGCAATTTGCCCGTGAGCTCCGTGAAAGATAGACACCGCGGCTGCTTGTTCCCTGTAGAGTCCCTGGAGCCCAAAAAAGCCACTCGGTGCATCACCAGTGCTCAAGAAATACTTGCCAAATCCTTGAAGAAATAAGCAAATGAATGAAGGAATGCGGTTTTGAGTGAGGATGGCGTCGAAGAGGAATAAAGGCTTCCCCAGCAGTGCCTGAGGTCCATGTAAGAATGTCCCAGATGATAAGACAGGAGACGCACTGGCATGGGAGGTGGGCTGTCCCCACCCCTCCTGTAAGAGTGCAAAGCTGGGACAAGCCAGAGGCTTCACAGGCCTGGTGACTGGTGGGTAGGGTTTGGGGACAGCCCTACGTAGGGCTGGGGGCTTGCTTTCTTTCTATCTTTCTTTTTTCTTTCTTTCTTTCTTTCTTTCTCTTTCTTTCTTTCTTTCTTTCTTTCTTTCTTTCTTTCTTTCTTTCTTTCTTTCTTTCTTTTTCTTTCTTTCTCTCTCTCTTTCTTTCTCTTCTTTCCATCCTTCCTTCTTTCTTTCTCTCTCTCTCCTTCCTTCCTTCCTTTTTTCTTTCTTTCTTTTTTTCTCTCTCTTTTCTTTTTTTTTTTTTTTGAGACAGAGTCTTGCTGTGTCACCCAGGCCGGAGTGCAGTGGCACGATTGAGGCTCACTACAATCTCCACCTCCCAGGTTCAACTGATTCTTGTGTCGCAGCCTCCTGAGAAGCTGGGATTACAGGCATGAGGCACTGCACCGACCCTAGGAAGACTTCAAAAGGAAGATGAGTCTACTGTAATTTAGAGAGCCATTTAAAACTCCCCGTGTCAGTGGCAAATGCTTTGGGTCTGGCAGCTAGCTCTGTCCCAACCTTCTCTATCCGCTCTGCAATTCCCTCCCCTAGCCCTGACATTTTATTTTGAAATTTCCAAACAGTCTGAAAAGTTCAAAGAAGAGTACAATGAACTTACCCTAGATTCTCCAACTGTTAACATTTTGCTGCAATGGCTTTGTCTCTCTTGGTCTCTCTCTCTTTGTATATTTCCACATACTTTTATTTTGCTGAGCAATTTGAAAGCAAGTTGCTGACATCTTGACACTTCACTTCAAGATATCTCAGCATCTCCTAATAAGGATATTCTCCCACAAAACCACAACACCATGATCACAATCATAGCAGCACCCAGTATACTAGCTGTATTCAAATCTCTACAGCTGTCCTTGGAAGAGCTTTCAGAGCTGGATTTTTTCCCCAGGATCCAATTAAGATCATGTATAATATTTTGTTATGTCTCTTCAGTCTCTTTTCATCTAAAATAGTCTTTCGCCTTTTTATTGTTGTTGTCATTCTTTGTTTATGTGAAATTAGCTTTTTATAAAGAGTTCAGGCCAATTGTCTCGTAGAGTGTCCCATATGTGGGTTAATCTGGTTGCTTACCCAAGATTAGATGCAGGTTGAATATTTTTGGCCAGAGTTCTGTGACTGCACAAGTGCCATTGTAGACTTCTCTGTCAGCTATGACATCTGGAGTAAATAATATCAGGTGTCACATCTGGAATAAATGATGTCAGCTATCACATCTGGAATAAATGATGTCAGCTATCATATCTGGAGTAAATGATGTCAGGTATCACATCTGGAGTAAATGATGTCAGCTATCACATCTGGAGTACATGTCAGCTATCACATCTGGAATAAATATTGTCAGGTGTCACACCTGGAGTAAACAATGTCAGCTATCACATCTGGAGTAAATATTGTCAGCTATCACATCTGGAGTAAATAATGTCAGCTGTCACATCTGGAATAAATGTTGTCAGGTGTCACACCTGGAGTAAAGAATGTCAGCTCTCACATCTGCAGTAAATAATGTCAGCTACTGTTGGTGATGCTCAGTTTGCTCACTAATCCTCACTCTGCTTCCCCTTTTGCAAGTAATTTGTAGAATCATCACATGGTCACAGGATTAACTGAATATCCAAGTCACCAAATAGTTTTGGCAACCATTGGTGATGCTTACCCAAAGGAAGTATTATACTGGGGGCTGCAAAATGGTAGTTTTTCATTCTTTTATTACTGCTACATTTACCAGATGGCTTTTTTTTTTCTGTAAGAATTTCCAAATCCCAGTATATTAAAAACAGGAGTCACTGTGGGTTCATGGAGTTTTAAAAATGTTATAATTAAAGCTATAGTTGTTCCCTTTGACGTTCAAATCGTCCCACATTTGAGCAGTAGGAGCCCTCAGGTCAGCTCCTGAACCCTTTTCCATGATCCCATTTATCTTCCAAAACTTTTTTGCTTCCTGGTGATTCCATGCTCACATTGTACATTTTCAACACCAGACTAGAATTAACCGTTTCTCCGCTGAGCTCTGGTGCCTTTAGTGGTGAGTGGTGTAGAGAAAACAAGAACCTAGTGTTATATGTGCTCATTGCGACTGAGCTGCCATTCAGCCGACAGGAGTAGAAAATTTATTTAAAAAAAAATTATGAGTTCAAACTGATATTTCCAACTTAAATTTAACATTACAGAGTTTTTCTTTCACTTCTTTACTTATTACTAGTATCTTTTTCCCCTTCAGTAAAATATATATTTGCTTTCCTCTGTACATGCATAAAAGGGTTTCAGAATTACAAGATCAATACTACTACTAACAGTAAACCTACTAAATATAAGTTTTTCTGTAGTTCTTCTGTTCTTAGAGCCTTCTCTACAATCAGAGTGCTTGCTCTGTGTGGTTGTGGTATCAGTTTGCCGCATTTTCAGTTTGATTTGCTTATTTTGCATTCTATTTTAGGGTTTTCTTTATTTCATTCTTTTAACATTTAGTTTTATTTTTTAAATACATAAAACATTTTTATGGTTAGTCAAAATGGGTCAAGAATAGTGGCTCACACCTGTAATCGCAGAACTTTGGGAGGCCAAGGTGGGAGGATTGCTTGAGCCCAGGAGTTGGAGAGCAGCCTGGGCAACATAGGGAGACCTCATCTCTACAAAAATAAAAATAAAAAATTAGCTGGGTGTGGTAGTGTGTGCCACTGGGAGGTTGAAGCAGGAAGATTGCTTGAACCCAGGTAGTTGAGGCTGCAGTGAGCCACTGCACTCCAATCTGCGTCAGAGTGAGACTCTGTCTCTGAAAAAAAATAAATAAATAAAAAGTGACAATGATATAAGATATACAAGAGAAGCTTCACTTTCATCCAGCTCCCTTCTGCTCTGTTCCTTCCCACCTCCATGGTTAATGCCTTCCATTAGTTTCTATTTAATACTGTATTTCTTTTCACAAAAATAATGCATACACAGTCATTTTCTCTTCTTTCCATATGAAAGACAATATAATAGACATCTGCCTTTGCATCTTATCCCCAAACTCATTATTTGCTCACACAGATCCCTCGTGCTCACACTCATTCCTTCCCATTTCAAAACATTCTGCTCTCACCTAGAACCCATTCAGAGTTGTTTTTGTCTAATCTATATTAATGCTAGTTATTTCAGAAGTCCATGTGATACCCATGAAAACTTCCCCCTTGGCTCTCAGAAAGTTTGCACAAAAAGGTGGGATAGTTGGAGAAAAGGCATATGAATTTATTTTAACGTGTCAAGCATGGGGTAATTGGAGAGTGATTACCCAATAACCCAACAGGGCACATAAGCTTACATATCCTTCTGAGGGGAAAGGGAGATGGGGAAGTGTGGATGATTTTGGTGTGATTTTTAGGGAAATTCAATGAGCTTGAAGAACATGCAACAGCCTGGGACAAAGTCTTTTGTGCCCGCAGAGTATGTAATGGTTTGTGACAAAAGTCTGCCTGGCTGTGTTGACAGATTCCAGCCTTTCTCCCTGGATATGAGTTCAGTTAATGAAAATTTAGGAAGGGACAGGAGTAATTGTTTTCTTCTTTGGTGGATCTGGGCTTTAGGCAGACAAGGGAACTTCAGAGAACAACCTCTTTCTGTGCTTAGGAAGAGACAAAAGACTGAAACAGAGGTGGGGGTGGGGTGTGGGGGAGGTCAGAGAAATCTTGTGGCTTCTTCAGTTCAGCATGTCACAGAGCCATATTTGGGGGTATTGGTTTCTGAGCCCCAGTATCCATAATATCAGCTCTTTTTGGACTGGCATGACCTCTGGATTCTGAAAGTGTGAGAAGGCAGTAGGTCAAAGGTCCAAATGAGGGCGAAAGTCATAATGCAGGCTGACCCTCCCCTCTGGCCTCTAGTGTTCTTGTGTCTCTTGGGACATGGCTGAATTGGGAGATGGGTTTGGGGGGAGGGGCTTTGACACTGGAGGATTACGGAATGTTGCCAGGACAGAAGTGGCTTCTGTGCCAATCAAAGGGTATACTTTAAAAAAATTGAGGTAAATTTTGTATAGCGTGAAATCAACCACTTTAACCATTTTAAAGTGTCCATCCAGGGGCTTTGTACATTCACTGTCTTGTTCAACCATAACATTTTTATCACCCTCAAAGGAAACCTCATACCTGTGAAGGAGCCATGTCCCTTTTTCCCCCTCCCCCCTGCCTTGGCAACCACCAATCTACTTTCCGTCTCGAATGGATTTGCCTGTTCTGGATATTTCATGTATGTGGAATCATACAATATGTGTCCTTTTGTGTCTGGCGCCTTTCACTCAGGTTCATACAAGCTGCAGCCTGTATTGGTAGTGCCTTCTTTTTATGATGAAACATTCCATTTGATGAGTGTGCTACAGTCCAGTTTATCCATACACAGTTGACGGACAGCTGAGCTGCTTTTACATTTTGGTCACCCTTTTAACCTCTGTTTCAATTCTTCTGGGTACATACTAGAAATGGAACTTTTGAGTCTTATGGCAACTCTATGTTTAATTTTTTTTTTTTTTTTTTTTTTGATACAGAGTTTCACTCTTGTTGCCCAGGCTGGAATGCAATGGAGCGATCTCGGCTCACTGCAACCTCTGCCTCTGGGGTTCAAGCAATTCTCTTGCCTTAGCGTCCTGAGCAGCTGGGATTACAGGGGCCTGCCAACACATCCAGCTAATTTTTTGTATTTTTAGTAGAGACAGGGTTTCATCATGTTGGCCAGGCTGGTCTTGAACTCCTGACCTCAGGTGATCCACCCACCTTGGCCTCCCAAAGTGCTGGGATTACAGGGGTGAGCCAGTGCACCCAGCCCCATGTTTAAATTTTTGATGAACAAAAAACTGTTTTCCACATCCGCTGCACCATTTTGCAGTCCCACCAGCAAAGTAGGAGGGTTCCAGTTTTTCCACATCCTTGCCAATGGTTATTTTCAATTTAAAAAATTACAGCCATCCTTGTGAGTGTGAAGCGGTCAACTGTTAATACCCTTTTTGACACAAGCTTCAGGTGTAAAAGGATATGCTCTAATGTTGCCCTTTGGTTTCATGAGGCTACTTAAAGCTTCCAATTTCTTGTAAATAAGATTAGACTTTGTTACTGTCACATTAACTTGGTGACCCAAGGGATTCATGGCTGTAGCAGGGGAATCCTGTTGTATTCTAAGTGGTGTGATTTGAATGTGTCCCCCAAAGTTCATGTGTTGGAAACGTAATCACCAATGTAGCAATGTTGAGAAGTGGCACCTTTAAGTGGTGATTAGGTCATGGGAACACAGCTCTCATGAGTGGATTCAGGCCATTAATAGGGGACTGGGTTAGCTATCAGAGCAATGACTTAGACATACAATCAGGGAATTCTGCCCCCTTTTCTTTCTCCCACATGTGTTCTCACCATATGATGCCTTCTGCCATGGGATGACCCTCACTAGATGACAGCATCATGTTCTTGGACTTCCCAGCTCCAGAACCATGAGCCAAATAAACTTCTGTGCTTTGTAAATTACACTATCTGTGGTACTTCGACACAGCAGCAGAAAATTGAACTAAGACACTAAGCACGATGTTACCCTGAAAACGTTTGCAAAAAACCCCCAGCTTTTTACATCACATAGCCACAATCAAAATGCATTATGGGAATACAGAAAAACAGAGGTTGGGGAGGTGACATTAACTGAGGTGAGGGGTGTGAAATAATCATTGGGACCAGTGACCTTTGGGGCTCTTTTAAAGTGATTTGTGTGATCAAAATAACTGGCCCAAGCTTGAGGAATCCAGGCATCCTGACAAAACCACATGAATGAATAGCACTTTTCACGACCAGCGCCCCGGGGGAATTTTCCAGACAGGCATCTTACTGTGTTGCTCAGGTCGGCTGGCTACCGCTAGTGAGCCCAGACCCAGAGGCTGGGACACCTCAGTGAGTCAGAGCCCAGATCAGGGTGGGTGAGAATTACCACTTCCTGTCTATGAAAAACACTTAGATGAATGCTTGTTCCCACCACGGCTAAGAATCAAATCTTATTCTTTCTCCGTGCCTCAGCCTCAAGTTCCTGACAAACTCTTGAAAAACCCAAGGCACTACGCAAAGTAGTTTACATGGGGAGGTCTGAGGTGGTTTCCCTATGGCCGGTTGATGATTTTAATTACAGTATTTTTCAGGATTGGCAGCCAAGCAGATGTTATTCACATTAACCAACGAATCCAGGTCTTATCATGTCATCCTCACGGCAAGTAAAGCACCAGAGCAGTTTGGAAGTGGGGAAACGCCACAGGGTGGATCAGGAAGGACTGGATGGAGGAGGCGCCATTTGTGTAGGACCTACCTGAAAGGATAGATAGAAGGAGACAGTGGGAGGGAAGGGGAGGACGGAGGGAGGGAGGTAAAGGTGCCACCTCCACACGAGCATCGAGGAATGCCAAGCATCCCAGCATAGAATGGCCTTCTGGATACACCCATAAATCCAAAATTTATCCCAAAATTATTGTGACAATGTGATTAAAAGAAAATTTTGTGGCCAAAATGTTAACGTTTGACATTACAGAACAGGAGTAATTATATCTGTTCTTTTAAGAATAATTCCACCCAAAAGTGGAATTCCTGGATCATATGGTAATTCCATTTTTAGTTTTTAGAGAAAATGCCATTCTGTTTCCAATAGTGGTTGTACCACTTTACATTCCTGTCAGTACAAGGATTCCAATTCTCTGACATCCTTTCTTTCTTATGATAGCCATTCTAGAAGGTAAGAAGTGGCGTCTCATTGTGGTTTTGGTATGAATTTCTCTAATGATTAGTGTTGTGTTGAAGTGCATGCCGCCATCATAGCTCACTGCAGCCTCAAACTCTTGGCCTCAAGGGATCCTCCTGCCTAGTCTCCTGAGCAGCTGGAAGTACAGGCGTGTGCCACCACACCTGGGTATTTTTTATTTTATTTTATTTTTAAGTTGTTTATAGAGATGGGGTTTCACCATGTTGTTCAGGCTGGTCTCGAACTCCTCGCTGCAAGTGATCCACCCACCTTGGCCTCTCAAAGTGCTAGGATTAGGCTTACAGAAGTGAGCCACCATGCCTGGCTAGCCATTCTTCTCTAGAGAAATGTCTATTCAAGTTTCTTGTTTAATTTTGTATTGTGTTGTTTGTTTTTGTTGTTGCTTTTGAGTTTTAGGAGTTCTCTATATATTCTGGCTATTAATTCCTTATCAGATGTAATCATGGATTTTTAAAACATGATTTTGAAACTTTTTTTCCTCATAAAATTTTGAGATATATAGGATTCCCAGGCTGGGCATGGTGGCTCATGCCTGCAATCCCAACATTTTGGGAGGCCAAGATGGGAAGATCTCTTGAGCCCAGGAGTTTACAACCAGCCTGGGCAGCGCAGTGAGATCTCAGCTCTACAGAAAATTTTGAAATTAGCCAGGCATGGTCATGTGCGCCTGTAGTCCCAGCTACTCAGGAGGCTGAGGCAGGAGGATTGCTTGAGCCCAGGAAGTCAAGGCTGCAGTAAGCTGTGATCACACCATTGCACTCAGCTTGGGTGACAGAGCAAGACCTTGTCTCAAACAACAGCAACAACAACAACAACAACAACAACAACAACAAAACAACAAAAACGCAAGAATTCCCAAATTGGGCTCTTACTGGAATGACTTATGAACCAAATGTATAACTAAATTGTATGACTAAGAATTAAATAGCCATCCTAAAGTTTATTTAGCTTAATATTACAAGTGAAGTACACCAAATAATTTTTATGAGGATTAGATGTCATAAAGTCTAATGTCTATCATTCTGCTTAACAGTCTCATTTAAATTTTCTTTTCTTTTCTTTTTTTGAGATGGAGTTTCGCTCTTGTTACCCGAGTGCAATGGCACGATCTCGGCTCACCGCAACCTCCGCCTCCTGGGTTCAGGCAATTCTCCTGCCTCAGCCTCCTGAGTAGCTGGGATTACAGGCACGCGCCACCATGCCCAGATAATTTTTGTATTTTTTTTTTTTAGTAGAGAAGGGGTTTCACCATGTTGACCAGGATGGTCTCGATCTCTTGACCTCGTGATCCCCCCGCCTCGGCCTCCCAAAGTGCTGGGATTACAGGCTTGAGCCACCGTGCCCGGCCTCATTTAAATTTTCATATTGTGTTGCATCGTAGAAGATACATACATTGTTCTTCTTATTTTTTTTTTGAGACAGGGTCTTACTCTGTCACTCAGGAGGGAGTGCAGTGGCACGATCTTGGCTCACTGCACCCTCGACTTCCTGGGCTCAAGCAATCCTCCCACCTCAGCCTCCTGAGTAGCTAGGACTAGAGGTGTTATTGTTCGTAAAGTTATCTAGTTAACGTATTATCTTAACCATCAATCTACTTCCTTATTTATCTGTTGAGACACTCTTAATAATTGTTTTGGTACATGAAATAAATACCTTTCCCAATCATCACTAATTATTCCCGCATTTTACTCCAGCAATAGTAATGGTGCATTTATATTTCAATGGACTGATAGAACTTCAAAACCTAAAGCATATAATATTTTCTCACTCCTTGTTACATCTTGCATGCTCAACTATAATTGAAGGTGAAATGCAGCCTTATCACTGACTCAGAACAGCCTGCCTTGCTAGGGTAACTCCTGATGACATGCAGCCTCCATATCATGATCATTTATGTGGCCACCTAGTCCCTGATGGGCTTCAAGGCACTTGAAGCTGCTACCGGTGGAGGGTGTCCAGGTTCTTGGCATTTTGAACAAATGATTTGGCAAAACGCACAAAGCAAGGAAAGAATGAATCAACAAACGCAGAGATTTATTGAAAACGGAAGTACACTCCACAGGGTGGGAGTGGCCCGAGCATAGAGTCTTAAGGGCCCAGTTGCAGAATCGTTTGGAATCCAAATATCCCCTAGAGGTTTCCCATTGGCCACATGGTGTTCACCCCATGCAAATGAAGTAGTAGCTGGAAATCAGTCTGATTGGTTGTGGAAAGCAACTAATCGGAGGCTAAAGTGAAGTTACGAAGTGACACTCCTATGCAAACATCTGATTGGTTGCGGAAAGTAACCAGTCAGAGGTACTTTCCGTTTTCCAGCAGAAAAGGCGGGTGGTTCGCAAAGGGAATAGCCTCTGGTCCTTTTGTTACTCAGGTATGAAAGTTGGGGTTTTCCTTTCTATTTAGTTCTAGGAAATCAGCGTGAATCAGCCTTAGATTTCCTGCCTCCAGACCCTATTCTCCTGCCTCTAAGTGGCCAGTCAGTCTTGGGCCTTCCCAAGGCAGAAGGTGGAGCTGAAAAGCGGACTTCCTTGAATACTGAGGTTGAGTTGAATATTGGTATAGGCGTTGTGCAGCCTACGTGAAGAACAGAGGAAGGGAGCACCGGAAAGCTGCTTGGGAGCGGATCTCAGGATGCCGGGCAGAGGCTTTGAGCTTTACCCCTTGGGTAGTAAAGCATGGACCACTGCTGGCTCTCCAGGTTGGGGGTAGGCGTGGGTGGGCCCACAGGCCTATTTTACTTAGTCTCTGTCCCCAAAACCACGGGAGCCATCTTCTCCCTCTTGTGACTCCCTGTCTCATAAACCAGAGATGAGTTAGTGCTTATGAAAAGCACTCCTGTGCTGACAGGTGCCCTAAGACCACCACCATCATCTGTAAGGATTTCACTTTTTGTCTGAGTGCAGCAGCAGCTGTAGCCTCATTCAGGGTCTGGCCTCTGTCCCCAGATTGCAGAGGAGAAAAGAGCCAATAGAGGCCGGGCACAGTGGCTCATGCCTGTAATTCCAATACTTTGGGAGGCTGAGGCGGGCAGATCACTTGAGTCCATGTATCTGTGACCAGCCTGGGCAACTCAGTGAGATCCCATCTCTTAAAAAAAAAAAAAAAAAAAAAAAAAAAAAAAAAAAAAAAAGCCAGGACGGATGGCAGGTGCCTGTAGTCTCAGCTACTTGGGAGGCTGAGGTGGGAGTATTGCTTGAGACTGGGAGCTACAGTGAGCCATGATTGCACCACTGCACTCCAGCCTGGGAGACTGAGACCCCGTCTCAAAAAAGAAGAAGAAGAAAAAGACCAAATCCTCCCAAAACAAACAAAAGAACCACCACA
Organism: Saimiri boliviensis; assembly: GCF_048565385.1. Classification (NCBI taxonomy): domain Eukaryota; kingdom Metazoa; phylum Chordata; class Mammalia; order Primates; family Cebidae; genus Saimiri; species Saimiri boliviensis. Next base: position 10,588,313 of record NC_133453.1, read on the forward strand.
GACCCCACAGTACAATATCCAAAAGACATGAAAAATGTATACCCTTCAAAGTAGGTGCCCCTCCCATTCTGTTGTCAGGGTTCCCGTTTTCTTTTTCCCTGAAGGCAACCAGGTTTCCAGCTTCTTATGGGTCTTTGCAAGATATTTTTCTAGAAATTGTCTCCACAGTACTCTACAACGAAATAAGGATAAATAAGGGCCTGGGCATGGTGGCTGTAATCCCAGCACTTTGGGAGGCCAAGGCTGGTGGATCACCTGAGGTCAGGAGTTCGAGACCAGACTGGCCAACATGATTTCTGTCATCAGACTTTTTATAGTTATTTTCATGTGGATCCTATACATACTTTGGCAGATCCACACCTAAACATTTAATTTTTTTGATGCTGAAGTAAATAGTATGGTATTTTAAATGTCAAAACCCCGTCTCTACTAAAAATACAAAGATTAGCCAGGTGTAGTGGCAGGTGCCTGTAATTCCAGCTGCTCAGGAGGCTGAGGCAGGAGAATTGCTTGAAACCAGCAGGCAGAGGTTGCAGTGAACTGAGATCATGCCACTGCACTCCAGCATGGGCAACAGACTCCATCTCAGAAAAAAAAAAAAAAAAAAAAAAAAAAAAAGACCTGATTTTAAAAAACAGTTTTAATTCTATGGGAAAATTGAGCAGATAATACAGAGAGTTCTGGTATACTGTCCTCCCCCTCCCACATAGATTCCCCTATTATTAACATTTTGTACTTCTGTGGTACATTTGTTACAATTAATGAACAAATAATAGTATTATTATTATTAACTAAAGATGATTTAGTTTACTTTCTAAAGTCCATAGTTTATATTAAAATTAATTCTGTGTTGTACAGGTCCGTGAGTTTGGACAAAAGCATAATGTCATGTATCCACCATTAAGGTATTATACAGAATAATTTCACTGTGTTAAAAATCCCCTGTGCTCTCCCTAGTTTCTCTCAGTCTGTGGCTTGTCTTTTCATGATTTTTTTTTCACAAGACTGCCAGGTTTGTATGCCGGCAACAGACCAATACACTGAGACAGCAAGGTTTGCAGCAGAAAAAGAATTTAGTAACTGCAAGGTCACCCAACAAAGAAACTGGAGGAATTCTCAAGCCTCAAATCTCTTTTCTCAAGGAGTTCTGGGCAAGGGGTTTTAGGGCGATGGTGGAAGGTGAGTGGCTGGAAAATAGGGATTGCCAATTGGTCAGGGAATGGAATGAAGTCATCAGGATGTGAAAACTGCATTCTTCTATGAGTCAGCTTCTCACCAGGTCCTTCAGACCAGCCGGTGTCAGTAATTCTGCTGGCATGCAGAACCTAGAGGAGTAAACAGACAGGGAGCTTATTACCTCACATTGCCTTAGGTTTATCTATAGAACAAAGAGTGTCGTGACAAGGGCCATGTTATCCTGGATAGTGAGCAGTGACCAGCTATGAGGAGGTGGGCAAAAGGGTAGTGGCTTAATGATGACTGTTGATTGTCCTGCAAGCCTAGTTGAATTTTACTTTTTTCCCTTAACCTTTTTACAAAATTTTTTTGGGGACAGTTTCAATTGTAACAATGTTTTTCATAGAGCAGAAGTTTTTAATTTTAATAAAGTCCAACTTATCATTTTTTTCTTTCATGGGTTATAATTTTGGTATAACCTAAAAATGTTAACAAACCCAAGGTCACTTAAGTTTTCTCCCATGTTACCCTCTAGAATTTGTGTTTTATATGTAGTTTTAATTTTTGTGAAAGGTATAAAGTCTTTGTCTGGATTCTTTTTTTGTTTTTTTTGTTTGTTTGTTTTTGTTCTGCATATGGATGTCCAATTGGTCCTGTACCATTGCTGAATGACTAATTCAATTCTCCATTGAATTGCCTTTTCTTTTTTGATGAAGATCAATCAGTTGACTATATTTGTGTTGGTCCATTTCTGGGCCCTTTAATGGGTTTCATTGATCTATTTGTCTTTTTTTTTTAAATATATATCTTTATCTTAAGTTCAATAGTGTCAGTCCTCTAACTTTGTTCTTTTTTCTCAGTATTGTGTTGGTTATTTTGAGTCTTTTGCCTTTCCGTATAAACTTTATACATCAAATAACCTGCTAGGATCACATTGATTCTATAGATCAAGTTGAGAGGAATTGACATCTTAAACAATATGGAGTCTTTCTATCCACGAACAGGATATAGCTCTCCTTTTATTTAGATATTCTTTGGTTTCTTTCATCAGACTTTTTATAGTTATTTTCATGTGGATCCTATACATACTTTGAGGCATCACCATGCCCAGCTAATTTTATTTTTTATATTTTAGTAGAGATGGGGTTTCACTATGTTGGCCAGGATGGTCTGAATGTCTTGACCTATACATGCTTTGGGAGATTCACACCTAAACATTTACATTATTTTTGGTGCTGAAGTAAATAGTATTGTAATTTAAATGTCAAATTCCAATCATTCATTGCTGGTGTATAGGAAAGCAATACCTTTGTATATTAACCTTGTAGTCTGCAACAATTGTTACAGTTACTTACTAGTTTCAGGAGTTTCTTTGTTGATTCTTTGGGATTTTCTACATAGACAATTAATTGTGTCATCTGCAAACAACAGTAATTTTTATTTCTTCCTCCTCTATTTGCATATCTTTTGTTTCCTTAGTGTATTAGCTAGGAATTCCAGTATGATACAGAAAGGACTGGTGAGAGAGAACATCCTTGACTTGTTCATGATTTTAGGATAAAACATCTAGTTTCTGATGTTAAATGTAGGGCATTTTTGTAGCTGTTCCTCATTAGGTTGAGGGAGTTCCTCTCTATTCCTAGTTTGCTGAGGATTTGGGGTTGTATTTTTATCATGAATGGGAATGAATTTCGTCAAATGCTTTTTCTGCATTTACTGATGTGATCATATGAGTTTTCTTTTTAAGCCTGTTCATGTGATGGATTACAGAAACTGATTTTACAATGTGAGCCAGACTTGAATACTTGAAATAAATCTCAGTGTTGGACAAATATTATTGAATGATTTGTAAATATTTCATTGAGGATTTTTGCATTTATGCTCATGAATAATACTAGTTTGTAGTTTTCTTTTCTTGCAATGTCTTTATCTAGTTTTGGCATTAGGGTAATGCTAGCTTCATAGAATGAGTTAGTGAGTGTTTCCTGGACTTCTGTTTTCTGGAAGCAATTTTAGAGAACTGGTATCTTTCTGTTTCCTTAAATGTTGCTAGAATTGACCAGTGAAACCACCTCGTCCTGGCTACTTTCTATTTTGAAAGGTTGTAATAGATATAGGCCTATTTAGATTACTTATTTCTTCTTGTGTAAGTTTTGGTAGACTGTATATTTCAAGGAACTGGTTCATTTCACCTAAGTTATCAAATTCGTGGGCGTAGATTGCTTAAAATAGTCCTTTATTGTCCTCTTACTGTCCATAGTATCAGTAGTGATTGTCCCTCTTTCTTTTCTGATGTTAGTAATTCGTACCCTCTCTCTTTAGTTAGCCTACTTAGAGGTTTGTCAATTTTATTGTTTTTTTTTTTTTTAAACAGCTTTTGGTTTTGTTGATTTTCTCTACTAATTTTCTACTTTCAAGTTCATTGATTTCTGTTCTAATGTTTACTATTTCTTTTCTTCTGCTTGCCTTGGGTTTATGTTAACTGTTTTTCTAGTTTCTTCAGGTGGAATCTTGGATTATTAATTTTAGGTTTCTAATATGCTAATTCAAGGCTATAAACTTCCCTCTATGCACTGCCTTTGCCACATTTTACAAATTTTGGTAAGTTGTATTCATTTAGTTCAAACTTTTAAAAATTTCTATTGAGACTTCTTTGACCCATGTATTATTTAGAAGTGTGTTGTGTAATCTCCAAATATTTTGGAATTTTTCAGTTATCTTTGTTTATTTTTTTTATTTTTATTTTTTCTTGAGAGAGTATTACTCTGTCGCCAGGTGCCAGGTTGGATTCCAGTGGTGCGATCTCGGCTCACTGCAACCTCCGCCTCCCGGGTTCAAGCAATTCTCCTGTCTCAGCCTCCCCAGTAGCTGGGACTACAGACACGCATCACCATGCCCAGCTAATTTTATTTTTTTCTATTTTAGTAGAGATGGGGTTTCACTATGTTAGCCAGGATGGTCTCAATTTCTTGACCTCATGATCCGCCCACCTTGGCCTCCCAAAGTGCTGCGATCACAGGTGTGAGTCACTGTGCCCAGCCTTCCTTATTAATTTCTAGTTTAATTCCATTGTGGTCTTGAGAACATACTTCTTATGATTTCAATTCTTTTAAACTTGTTTATCTTTCATATATGGCACAGAATGTGGTCTATCATGGCGAGTATTTCTGGTAAGCATGAGAAGAATGTGTATTCTACTGTTGGATGAATTACTTTATAAATGTCTATTATATCCTGTTGATTGATGCTGCTGTTCAGTTCAGCTATATCCTTACTGGATTTGTCAGCTACTGATATAAGGATGTTGAGGTCTCCAACTATAAGAATGAGTATTTTAATTTGCCTTGCAATTCTACTAGTTTTTGTCTTACATATTTTGACATTGTTATATACATATATGTCAAATATTATTCTATTTTCTTGAAGAATTGATCCCTTTATCCCTATATATGTTCCTCTTTCTCCCTTGTAATTTTCCTTGTTCTCAAGTCTGCTTTACCTGTAATTTAAAAAGTTGCTCCACCTTTCTTCGATTAGAGTTTGTATGGTATGCTGCATCCCATTACTTCTCTCATTTCTTTACTTTTAAAAAGTAAAACATTTTTATTGTAGTGAAATATAAATAACGTAAAAATTACCATCCTAACTATTTTTAAGTGTATAGTTCAGTGGCATTCATATTGTTGTGCAACCATCACCACCATCCATGGTGAGTTCATTTTGGAGACCAATCCATATTAGAGTTCTTCAGAACTCTTCCATCTTGTAAAACTGAAATTCTATACCCATGAAACAAAAACCAATTATACTTTCTGTCTCTATGAATTTGACTACTCTAGGACACCTTAGAAGTGAAATAATACAGTATTTGTCTTTGTGTGACTGGCGTAATAATGAAACTATCACAAAAGACTGTCAAAACCCGAACTTTGCACAAAATCCATCATAACCTTACACAAAAAATACTTCTGCAAGGAAATCTGCTCAGTAAAATTGCCTGTTGAAGCTTGTACTGGCATCACCTTTGTTATTAACCCTTGTAGCCAAAGACAATCATTTCAAAACAATCTTATAATCTTATAATCTTATAATTTTGAAGAATCCTCATTCTTCCTCCTTAAATATACAGTTTACTATGGCACACACGTTCTCATTGCAATGCTGTATTCCTGAATAAATATCTTTTTCTTTTAGAGAGCCTCTCTCTGTTATTTAGGTTGACAGTTTTTAACTGCTTTTCAGCATGCCTTGTAATTTTTGGTTGAAAGCTGGACATGATGTATATGATAACAGGACCTGAGGTAACTGGATTTATAGTGAGAGGTTTTATGTTAATCTGACTAGGAGCTGGGCTATGTTTAATGTTTCTCATAGCTGTGGGTACCAGAAACTTTAGTTTCCTCTAATTTCAAGTTTTTTTTTTTTCTCTCTATTGTTTTGGGTTTCCCTAAGAACTCTTTTTTTTTTTTTTTTTGAGATGGAGTTTTGCTCTTGTTGCCCAGACTGGAGTGCAGTGGCACCATCTTGGCTCATGGCAATCTCTGCCTCCCAGGGTCAAGCAATTCTCCTGCTTCAGTTTCCTGAGTAGCTGGGATTACAGGTGTCCACAACCACACCTGGCTAACTTTTGTATTTTTAGTAGAGACAGGGTTTCACCATGTTGGCCAGACTGGTCTTAAACACCTGCCCTCAGGCGATCCACCTGCCTTGGCCTCCCAAAGTGTTTCGATTATAGGTGTGAGCCACTGTGCCTGGCTAATAACTCTATTTTATATAGCTATTTCAGTTATAGTCTACTTTTATTACATTGGAGCTTGTTGATGTAGGTGGGTGTACCCCCCCAAATTCCTGTTCATCTGGAAACTCAGAATATGAGTTTATTTGGAAGTAGGGTCTTTGCAGATGAAAGTATTTAAATTAAGATGAGGTCTTGCTGGATTAGAGAAGACCTTAAATCCAATGACATGGCCTTATAAAAAGAGGAGAGGATACACAGAGACAAAGACACAGAGGTGAAGGAATTCAGAACATTTCACCCCAAAATGTGTCACTCTGGCACAAGGATTATTTTGCACTAAGCACTTAAATAGCAGGTGGAAGAAGGTTACTCCGGCCCTCCCCCTTTTTTTCCCCTAAAAGCAGGAGATAGAACCCTCTTGGAAGGCAAAACCCCCCTAGAAGTTAAAATCCTCCTGGAAGGAAGATAAAACCTTCCATATGGAAGATGGAAGACGTCTTCCCTATACCAGGAGGAAAGTAACGTTCTTATCATCAAGGACAAAAAGCTGAAGCTGAGAGAAAAATGCGCAAACTTTGTTAGCCTGACCCTTGTCTTCCTTGTCACTGTTCTACCCAATCAGCCACCCTAGCACAAGCCCCTTTGCCTTATCACATTTTCACAGTTTTACTATTCTTTGCCCAACTCAGTACATAAATGTTTAACTACTATATTTTTTTTGGGTCTTCACGTCTACTGCCCCCCAAAACTCATATATTGGAAATGTAATTCCCAGTGCAACAGCGTTGGGAGGTGTTTAGGTCATGAGAACACCACTCTCATGAATGAATTAGTGATGCTATAGAAAGGATTCACCTACTCTGCTTTTCTACCACGAGGACACAACGTTTATCCACTCGGGAGGACTCACCATTCAAAGCACCTTCTTGAAATCAGAGTCTGGACTCTTACCAGACAATGAACCCGCTGGTACCTTGATCTTGAACTTCTCAGGCTCCAGAACTGTGAGAAATAAATTTCTGTTCTTTAGAAATTACCTAGTCTGTGGTAATCTGTTCTAACAGCACATTTTGGACTAAGACAATTTTCTTCTGAAGACTCCCGTGTCACCTAAAGCTTGTATTAAATACATCTGTACACTTCAAAGTTCTGTTCCTCTGTCTATGTCTGTTTAATTCTCAGGCCCCATTGAAAACCCTGATAAGGTAGAGGTCAAATTTTGGCTCCCCTCTAGAGAGAAGGTCATGTGATGGTAGAGGCAGAGGTTGGAATGAGGCAGCTCCAAGCCAAAGAATGTGAGAATTGCCGGCAACCACCAGAAACTAGGAGGAGGCAAGGAAGGCTCCTTCCCAGCGCCTTCAGAGAGGGCGGAGCCTGGACAGCACCTGGCTTTCGAACTTCTAGGCTCCAGAACTGTGAGATACCAGCTCTGCTGGTTCAGCCATCCAGTGTATGGTATTTTACAGCAGCTCTAGAAAACTAATACCAGAAGGTACTAGGGAGGAGAACAGTGTGTAAATCTTACAGTTAAATCCCTGAGCTGTGGCCTTTCTGTTTTTCTCCCCTGATGGAGACTAAAAGGCTCATTGCCCTTCCCCTCGGGCTGATAAGATGCTGATAAGGCAGTATCCTTTGATGGGAACACTTAAGGAGAACAGAATGCTCCAGGCTTTCAAAATGGTTACTTTTCCTACTTTTCCACTGGGCATGATTTTAAATGGTTACTTTTCCTCTCCTTTAGCCTGAAGCCTGGAGATTTTTCACCTGTCCTCGCAGTGACAAACTGGTGCCCTTCCTGGAGGTAACCCCAGGAAAATGTGGGGCTTCCCTGCCACAAGGACCCCAGGAGTCTGCAACACTTAAGCTCGTCCAAACACTCAGCCTCCAGCAACTCATCAGCTGTCATGTAAGGGCCCCTCCAAGTTGCTGGCTCATGGGTGGCTTCCGCTTCTGGAAGGTAAGTTGTGGTTCTTATATTCCTCTGTCTTCTGTTTTCAGGGTGGGCGCTTTGGCTTGTGACCGCCATTTTCTGCAGAATCTAAGAAAAGTTGTCGCTTTTCAGTTCGTTCAACTGTTTTGCTTGTAAAGATGGAAGTAATGACTTCCAGGATCTTTACTGTCGGATCCGTCTTATGGTGATTTTGTTGTTGTTGTTGTCATTCAGAAGTATTTGTGGTTTTATGCTGGGATTCTATCTCCTCACTAGTTCTTTTTTTTTCTTCTCAAAGCATTTTCTTTGCTAAAGACTATAGGGAAACATTTAAGTAACAAAAGTAAGACACAGCAAAATTACAGAGGGCCAGCATCATAAAAACTCAAAGTAATGGCTTTCTGGTCTGTGATTCTGACTTCCCTGTTAGAAATTTCTGGAAACCCCAGTAACTTCTGTATCTTACCTTCCTGGCTGATGGTCAATCCTCCTGTACTGGCACTGCACATTTCTTATCTTGTCAGTCTCAAAAGTTGTTTCCCGTATGTTTCCTTGTCTTGAGCTTACTTTGTGCAATTTGAGGTCCAAGGCTCAGGCTTCTCTGACCTTGACAGCTGCCTGGAGTCTTATATAAAGCCAGTTTGTGACTAAGGCGCTGGGACAATGTGCCATCAGTTGAATTATATTCTTTCCTCCAGTGGTTTGGTGTAGAATAAGTCATATATATTGCTAGATTGCCTCTTGTCAGCACCTAAGCACAGCCATGTGCTGATGGGTCTACCCTATGATCCAGGCTTTGATAGGGACAGGCAACCCCCACGGAGAGCTTTTCTGAGTCTGACATTTATGTCAGATATATACCCAAACCTCGATTTCTCTTTAAAAACACTTTATATATCTGTCTCACACAAACAATGCATATGCATTGTAGGTAACTTGGGAAATACATGTTAAGTGTATAAAGACAAAAATGAAAATGATCCATAAAACCAGTCACTATATTGATGCAATTCTTCTGGCCTTTTCACTATGCATTGCTAATACTTAGAGAGAAGGATGAAGGGTTGTTTAGCAATCAACAAAAATCAAGGATTACTATTGCTGCAATTGTTATCTGTGCATACAAAAAACAAAACAAGGCCGGGCGAGGTGGCTCAAGCCTGTAATCCCAGCACTTTGGGAGGCTGAGGCGGGTGGATCACGAGGTCAAGAGATCGAGACCATCCTGGTCAACATGGTGAAACCCCGTCTCTACAAAAATACAAAAAAATTAGCTGGGCGTGGTGGCGCGTGCCTGTAATCCCAGCTACTCAGGAGGCTGAGGCAGGAGAATTGCCTGAACCCAGGAGGCGGAGGTTGCGTTGAGCCGAGATTGCACCATTGCACTCCAGCCTGGGTAACAAGAGCGAAACTCTGTCTCAAAAAAACAAAACAAAACAAAACAAAACAAAACAAAACAAAACAAAACAAAACAAAACAAAACAAAACAATGCTTTAGGAATGTGCCTGGGCGGGAACATGACTTCCGAAGTCAAATGCATCTGAGTTCAAATCCCAGGTCGTCACTCAGTGGATGAACTTGGACAAGCTGCTTCTCTGTGCTGCAATTTCCTCATCTGAAAAACAGGCCTGCTATCTCCTACCTCAGGATTGTTGGGAATAACTAAATGATTTTATGTCTAAAAAGCAACTTTAGTTTTCTTTTTTCTGAGATAGGGTTTCACTCTGTTGTCCAGGCTGGAGTACAGTGGCACAATCACTGCAGCCTTGACTCCCCTGGGCTCAAGTCTCAGCTTCCTGAGTAGCTGGGACTACAGGCGTGCACCACCATGCCTAGGTAAATTTTAAATTTTTTTTCTAGAGACAGGGTTTCACCATGTTGCCCAGGCTGGTCTCCAAGTGATCCGCCCACTTGGCCTCCCGAAGTGCTGGGATTACAGGCATGAGCCAGGTGCCTGGCCTGCTGAAAGCCATTAAGCCACAACACTGGCAGCAAAGTATTCGATAAATGGAACAGTTGGAGGAGAAAAAGCATGAGGAGGAGGAAGAAAAGTGGAGACAAAAACTATGTCAATTTCCATTTTTGGAACTGCAGTGACCTTGCCCTGCACATTGTGCTTCCTATTGTATTTCCAGTTGGAGAGTTCCTGCTGCTTGAAATGCAATTTATTGCAGTTATAAACCAAGATTTCAGCTTGCCTTCCCAGAAGAAAGCCAGCTAATAAAGCTAGAAGGAATGATAGAATTAGATCATCACTATTTTGTAAAGACCTTCATTATAACTAATTCGGTCAGCATTATCAATGGATGCTAAGACCATAGGATGAGAGGTCCTTGAGTATGTGGTATTTACACAGAACCAAACTATCATTTTGCAGATTATGTATCAATTACAGTGGAGAGATATTTGGACATCACCTGAACTAAATGATCAAAATTAGGTTTACATTAAGTGATATAAAAGACAAACATCTCATGTTATCAAGTATTTGTAGGATCTAAAAATCAAAACAATTGAACTCATGGGAGATACACAGTAGAATGGTTGTGAGAGTTTGGGAAGGGTAGTGGTGGTGGTTGCAAGGGGTGGGGGGTGCTCTCAGAGAGAGTTAGGGATGGTTAATGGGTACAAAAAAATAGAAAGAATGAATAAGACCTACTATTTGATAGCACAACAGGTTGACTATAAACTTCATTGTGCATTTTAAATTAACTAAAAGAGTATAAATGTTTGTAACACAAAGGGTAAATGCTTGAGGGGATGGATACCCCATTCTCCATGGTGTTATGATTGCATGTCTGTATCAAAACATCTCATATATCCTGTAAATACATATGCCTACTTTGTACCCACAGAATTTTTAAACATATTTTAAAAATTAGGTTTACAAATAATGAGACTAACGTTATGTGCCTTCTGAAGTGATAACAGTGGTATCCTCTTACCTGTGGTTTCACTGTCCTCAGTTTTAATTACTGCCATCAGCCATAGCCTGAAAATGCCAAATTTAAAATTCCACAAATAAATAATTCATAAGTTTTATTTATTTATTTATTTATTTATTTTACAACTTAAACTTTATTTACTTGATTGAGAGCTTATTGTACATAAAATGTTTTATGTGGTTGATCTTAGCTTTGTTCACACCTACTTCAGGAGGTTTGGTTTTCTATGCCCAAGATTGTTCAATTTTTTTCAAGTCAAGGTGGGAACTTTCATATAATGTTTTTCACTCCTTCTCTGGCAATTCTTTGCTTTGCATAATTATACCTGCAATGAAACCAGCATCCCAACATCACCAAGATAAATCCTCCTCCTCCAACATCACATGATCTTCTACTAGTTAACAACAAAAAAACTTCATAGCCAGCCACAACAGATTCTAATGAACCATACAATATTGAATCCCGGGCACAGGGGATATATTCAACACCTAAAATTCCTAGGAACTTAAAGAGCTTCCCCTACGGCGGCCATGGGGAGACTCCGCGCCTCCACGTGCCCTGTACCACCCAGGCCATGGCAGCGGAAACCCAGCCAGTGCGCCCCTCCCCATCCCACAACAAGTCACAAATTTTAAATCACTCGCTGTTCTGAGCGGCGCAGTGACGTCTCTCGCTGTCCCACTCCATCCTGCTCAGGATGTGAATCACCCTTTTGTCCGGCGTATCCATGCTGGAGCCACCACCGGCCGTTAGTCACTAGCCCACTAGCCGTCTAGCTAATCAGATCGGCTGTCCTGGTATTGCAGTGCCAGCGTTCAAAGAACCCTTATTTTACTAAATAATGGCCCCAAAGCACAAGCGTAGTGATGCCAGCATTTTGGATATGCCGAAGAGAGCCCGAAAGTGCCTCCTTGAAGCGAAAAGGCAAAAGTTCGAACTTAAGAAACAAAACCATTTGCTGAGATTGCCAAAATCTATGGTAAGAATAAAATTTCTTATTTGTGAAATTGTGAAGAAGGAAAAAGAATTTGTGCTGGTTTTACTGTTGTACTTTTTTGTACTGCCAAAGTTATGACCGCAGTGCGTGATAAGAGCTTAGCTAAGATGAAAAAGACATTACATTCGTGGGTGGAAGACCTGAACAGAAACTTGTTCTGATTGGCGGCAGTCAGGCTTGTACTCTCTGCAGTTTCAGGCATCCACAGGGGGATCTTAGAACTAAAAAAAAAAAAAAAAAAAAAAAGGTTAATCTGAATTACATCATGAGGCAGTAATTATGCAAATAGAGATTGCAGAAAAGTCCATTAGGTTCTCCAAAAATGTCAATGTCGTGAAAGATGAAAAGAGGTGTGGAGACAGCTCTAGATGAAAATGTGTTCAACAGTCAAATACAAATACAAAATACAACATACAAATAAATATTATCATTAATTTAGCGGTCTCATTGTGGGAGGCAACATAAATACCTAGAAATTTGGAGGAATTAAGTCATTGTGACCTTAGTGTTTTTAAACAGATGAACAAATTTAAATAAAAATTTCATTAGATGCAAGATAAAGATTTTTTTAAAAAAATAGTGATTATTAGATAATATTATTGTATCCGTATTAAATGCTAAATTTCTTCATTGTGATGATGGTATTGGGTTATATAAGAGAATGTTCTTCTTTTAGGAGACACAGGTGAAGTATTTAAGGGTGAAATGACTCTATGTCTGCAACTTACTCCAAATGCTTCAGCAAAAATGTATCTGCATATAATTGGTGAAGGGTAAATGGGTGTTTAAACTGATTTTCTATTTTTCTGCAAGTTTGATATTAAAAAAAATTAAAAGTTGGCTAGGAGTGGTGGCTCACACCTATAATCTCAACACTTTGGGAGGCCGAGATGGGCTGATCAGTTGAGATCAGGAGTTCGAGACCAGCCTGGCCAACATGGTGAAACTTCCGTCTCTACTAAAAATACAAAAATGTAGCTGGGTGTGGTGGTGCACGTCTGCAGTCCCAGCTACAAGGGAGGCTGAGCAGGAAAATCACCTGAACCCAGGAAGCGGAGGTCGAAGTGAGCTGAGATTGCACCACTGCACTCCAGCCTGGGCAACAGAGTGAGACTCCATCTCAAAGTAATAATAATAAAGTAAATAAAATAAATTTGGGAATAAAATCCTGCTTTCAGGTAAATGTTAGAACAAGACCTCTCACTGTCCTAGCTATTGGGATTCCCTCCTATGGAGAATTAGGAATCCTCTAGTTTGAAATCACTAGTGTAGTTGAGCATGGTGGCTCATGCCTGTAATATAATCCCAGCACTTTGGGAGGCTGAAGAGGGAGGATCACTTGAGGCCAGGAGCTTGAAACCAACCTGGGCAACATAGTGAGACCCTGACTCTATAAAAAAAAATTAAAATTATTCAGATGTGGTGGCACATGCCTGTAGTTCCAGCTACTCAGGAGGCTGAGGTAGGAGGATTGCTTGAGCCCAAGAGGTCAAGGCTGTAGTGAGCTGTGATCACACCATTGCAGGCACACTCCAGCCTGGGTGATGGAACAAGACCCGGTCTAAAAACAAAACAAAACAAAGCAAACAAACAGACACTGGCATAATCTTTTCTGGCTGCATTTTCCCGTATGAGTCTCCTTTACGGTCTGCCATGGTTAAGCGTAATCATTCTCTACACTTGAATTGTATTTGGTTTTGCTTCACTATTCTAAGAAGATTCCATTGAGCTAATGTTTGATAGGCCCTTGAGTAGTGATACTGCTAATGTGCTACTAAATTTAGTCACTGGAACTGTCTTAACAGGCTGAAGAGAATGTGCAGTGAGAAAAGCCGGTGTTTGGGTCCTGAGAATTATGTACAGTTGTGTAAGGTGAGAAGGAATCTCTGTGAAAGCCACTTTCTTTCTTAAGAACGTCTGATCCCCTGTCACGTGTGGCCATGACAAGGACTCAGATATGCTGTCACATCAAGGAGACATGGAAAATAGGAAGTCAAGACCTTTCTACTGGGTAAAGATTAGGAGAAATTTCCTTAAGGAAATAACACACGAAAATGTTAACAACATTTGTTGTTTGTATTATCTGACAAAATTTCAACAGTTGATTGTGAATTATTCTTTTCTTTACCACTCAAAGCAGATGGAGATGATAATTTCACAAATGGTGTATGAGTTGGGGTACTAGCTCTTGGTGACAGAGATTACTGTCACATAGTAAAGGGATAAAAATAGTGGGAGGAATTCAAAAGATGAATTTGTTTCTAACTGTAATTGCATCAAGGGATGACGCGTTAGTTTCTTTTCACTTGCCAATTCCAACTGTTGGATGAGGACTGCTTAGAAGTCTACAGAAAGGATTTGTGGGGCACTCCAGCTCAGGGAGAAAGAGTACAGTAATTGATTAGTGATGTCTGTTATGATTTTTTTTTGAAAGAGTGCAAATGGCATGGAAGCCATATTTGCTAACATTAAATTCTAAACACAAACTAAATTGAATGCTTAAAAAACACTAACACCTTCAAGAAGGCATTTATTAAAGTAAGGATCACTGGGCATGGCTAGTGCATACAAAAAAACAGAAAGAATGAATAAGACCTAGCATTTGATAGCACAACAGGGTAACTATAGTCAATAATAATTTAATTGTACATTCAAAAATAACTAAAAGAGTATAATTGAATTTTTTGGAACACAAAGGATGAATGCTTTAGTTGATGGATACCACATTTACCCTGATGCGATCATTACACATCATATGCCTATATCAAAATCTCATGTATCCCACCAATGTACACATCTACTATTACCTACAAAAATTAAAAATAAAAAGTTTAAGGCCAGTGGCATGGAAAGGAAGGAGCTAAGACTGAGATCTGAAAGCCAAGCTTTAAATCCAACGGGAAGTGGACTAGAAGAGAGTTAAGCCAAGTCCCCTTCAGGACACAGATTGACTGCTGGGCCAGGGCAGGGGCTTGGCTCTGCCATTGTGGAAACAGAGAAAGTTCTGGCATGGACGGGTACTGGCAGTGCCATCTACACGGTGTCAGGGGAGGGGACAAGGAGACCAGGTGCAAGGATGAATGCGGCCCACCTGATGCCAGGGGCAGCTGTTGGGGGGAAGATTACTGGGCTGTGTAGCCTGGGCTGTGAAACCTTGGCATCTTGGAACTTGCTCAGAAGCCCTCTGTTATGATTTGGCTTCCTGGGTCTCTTGGCTTCGCTGGTCTCGCTTGAGCAAGACAAGCGGGAAGCCAGTGATCAGAAGCCAGTGGGAAGCTATGGTTTCCAGAATGAGCTTAGCTAACATGAGCTGGCTCCACAGGCTTGCTCATCAGAACTTGCAGCTTCTCTGGCTGAGGACTCACCTTGGGAATCCCCCCCAGGAAGGTGGTTCCAGGAGACCAGGGTGGTATGGGGGACTGCCAGCCTTCTCCTGGCCGTGTGCAGACACACACCTACTCCTGCTCCTGGTTTTTAAGAAGATCCGTGCTGGACAGATGTGTATCCTGGATGCGTCCAGCCTCTCCAGCTTCCTAGGAGATCCTGCTATTTAGCGCCTTCGTTACAGTCAGCTGAGGAGCACAGGATGTGCGGGGTTTTACCAGGTGCTTGTCCGCTGATAGTGTGTGGGAAGCTGTGTTTGTTTCTCCTTCCTGCTGTAACACATTGCCATATATTAAGTGTCTTGAAATAACACAAATTTATTACCTTAGAGTTCTCTAGGTTAGAAGTCCAACACAAGTCTCACTGGGCCAAAATCAGGGTGCTGGCAGGACTGTGTTCCTGCTGGAGGCTCTAGGGGAGAACCGGTTTCTTTGCCTTTTCAGCTTCCGGAGACGGTTCTGCCTGCAGCCTTTGGCTCCTGGCCCCTTCTTCTGTCTTCAAACCCAGTAACAGTGGATTGAGTCCCTCTTACATCCTATCCCTCTGTCTCTTCTGCCCTACTCTCTACCTTCAAGACCTCTTGTGATTACATTGGGTCTACCAGGATAATCCAGGTTAATTGGCAGCCTTCATTCTGTTGCCAGCCTTAATTTGCCATGTAACTTAACATACTCACTGGTTCTTGGGATTTGCACCTGGATACATTGAGATAGGGGGAGATTATTCTGCCTACCTCGGAAGTCCTGAACGATGTTGCTCCAGGCTCCACACAACCCCCACCCCTGGTTGCTGCTGGTCACTTTAGCCAGCCACCTCTCTTTCCTTTCTTCTGGCTCCCTGGGAACTGGCTTTTCTGGGGCGCACATTCTTCCTGAGCCACTGCACCCGAGGGTGGACCCACGGCATCGCTCTAACTCCCTAAGGCCCAGCTGAAACAGGGGAAAACATGATCATTGTGACAACTGGCAGCAGAGGTCCTCATAGCGGGGGAAACGCCTCGGCAACTGTTAGGGCAGATGGCGGAGCAGAGGACGTGGACATCAGCAGGCACCTGGGCCACCACGCAGAGGCTTCAGCTGCTGTGAGGGAGGAAAGAGGAAGGGGAGAGAGAAGGGCCAGGAAGGCAGGGACTGAGAGGAGCCTGCCTGCAAGGGGCTGGTTCCCGCGGGGGCAGGCCTGAGTATGTTCCCCCGGGACAGGGCAGCCATGGGCCATTCCAGCTGTGCAGATGCCCGACGGAAGCCTGGGTTTCTGTGATGTGAAATCTCCCCGTCTCTCTGCAGTCCCCGAGCTTCAGAAATGCCCATGATTCCTTGTGGGCAAGGGGTCTCGTTAGGACTCTGGGAAGAGGGGACAACTGACAAGTGGCATCATGGGAAAAGCAGAGGCCGGGGAGGTGTCAGGAGCCCTACCCTGGGAATGTGCAGAAAACGGGAGGGCATTGGCCATCCCCAGACCACACAACAGGATGCCCCACGGAGGGCTGTGGGCTTCCTTAGGCCTCTGGGCTCATGATGAGCCAACATCACGTAGAGTTCGAGGCACACCCAAGCTGCCGCTGACTTCTGGAGCACACCTGCTAAGACCGGGCAGTACCTTTTAATCCAATATTATTACCAAAGGCTTGGGCATGAGAAGGGAGCACTTTAGTACAGAAGGAGCATTCGTAGTGCCCACCAGGATGACGGCTGCCAGCACACAGGCTGCCCCGCCTTAGGCTTTCCCGCTCCCTGTCGGCCTTCGCCTGCTGCCTGGAGGAGGGTTTGCCCGCAGGTCCTGACGAGAGTTCAGGTGACAGTATCCTCTCTGTCTCTAAAATCCAGTAACCCCCTCCCTCTCCAAATGGACCTTCTCTTGCTGGGCGAGGTAGCTCACACCTGTAATCCCAGGACTTGGGAGGTCAAGACAGGAGGATAGTTTGAGCTCAAGAGTTTGAGACCAGCCCTGGCAACATAGCAAGACCCTCACCTCTACAAAAAATAAAAAACGTTGGCCGGGCTTGGTGGCTCAGGCCTGTAATCCCAGCTTTTTGGGAAGCCGAAGCGGGAGGATCACAAGGTCAGGAGATCGAAACCATTCTGGCCAACATGGTGAAACCCTGTCTCTACTAAAAATACACAAAATTACCTGGGCATGGTGGCACGCACCTGTGGTCCCAGCTACTCAGGAGGCTGAGGCAGGAGAATCGCTTGAACTTGGGAGGCGGAGGTTGCAATGAGCTGAGATCACGCCACAGCACTCCAGCCTGGGCAACAGAGTGAGACTTCATCTCAAAAAAAAAAAAAAAAAAAAAAAAAAAAAAAAAAAAAAAAAAAAAATTAGCTGGGCGTGGTGGTGTGTACCTGTAGTCCCAGCTGCTAGGGAGGCTTAGGTAAGAGGATTGCTTGAGCCCAGGGGGTCAAGGTTGCAGTGAGCCATGATTGCGCCATTGCCCTCCAGCCTGGGAAACAGAGCAGGATCGTGTTTCATACACACACAAAACCAAACAACAAAAACAACAATAAACCCACAAATGTACCTTCTGTGGGCCTATTGAAAGGGGAAAAAAATCCCTGCCTACTCTCAGTTCTCAAGATCCCAGGCAACTTCAAGTTGTGAATTGTACGAAGCGGAGCTGTCAGCCTCCTGTGCGCCTCTGGGCCAAAGGGTAGGCTATTTTGAATGTACCTGGTGTGTGTTGCCAAGTTGCCTTCTAGAAACCACATGAGGCTGTCCTCCTCCCTAGACATCTGCCAGCACTAAGCATTGCCGTCTAATACATCTCTGCCAAGTTGGTATGAAAAAAATCTCATTTTCATTTTGAGTTTTTTTGATTACATGTGCAGATGTATTTTTAAAATATGCATATTGGGCCGGGTGTGGTGGCTCACTCCTGTAATCCCAGCACTTTGGGAGGCAAAGGTGGGTGGATCATGAGGTCAAGAGATCGAGACCATCCTGGCCAACAGAGTGAAACCCTGTCTCTACTAAAAATACAAAAATTAGCTGGGTGTGGTGGCGGGCGCTTGCAATTCCAGCTACTAGGGAGGCTGAGGCAGGAGAATCGCTTGAACCCAGGAGGCAGAGGTTGCAGTGAGCTGAGATCGTGCCACTGCACTCCAGCCTGGGGACAGAGCGAGACTCCGTCTCAAAAAAAAAAAAAAAAAGTATATTGTTTCAGGTAAAAACTCTCAAACCATGTTTTTCCTCAGTTCCCACATCACAACAACAATCATCAACACAGAAGGAGGCTTCTGGGACCAGATGTGTAGGGTGTTGTCCCACCAAGCAGCGGACAGCAGCAGGGTGTCCTTCAGTCCAATTCCGACACTCCTGGAGATAGTCTTACAGGCCACAGGTTGAGGGTTCAGTCTCAAGTCTATCCCTGACCCAGATACAAGTCTGGCCCTTTGGAACTTCTGACCCACCAGCTTCAAGTTGGGGGTTCCCACGACCCCCTCTTTGGGTTTGAT
This sequence comes from Saimiri boliviensis, assembly GCF_048565385.1. Classification (NCBI taxonomy): domain Eukaryota; kingdom Metazoa; phylum Chordata; class Mammalia; order Primates; family Cebidae; genus Saimiri; species Saimiri boliviensis. The sequence continues at coordinate 10,606,936 of NC_133453.1, forward strand.
CAATTTGCTGGAGCGGCTCACAGAACTCTGGAAACACTTACATTCACCAGTTGATTCTACAGGATATTACAAAGGATACAGATGAAGTGATGTGCAGGGCAAGGTGTAGGGGAAGGGGCGTGGAGCTTCCATACCCTCCCTGGGTGCACACCATCCAGGAACCTCCGTGTGCTCAGAAGCTGTCTGACCCCTGTCCTCTTGGGGTTTTTATGGAAGCTTTGTGATGTCAGCATTCCTTCTCTCAGGGCATAGGACAGAACTGTCTCTGCCGAGAGTCTTAAGACCCACAATCAGAAAGGCAGAGGAAGATTCGAGCCCTGCCTTGTGGCAGGTGAAAGCGGGTAGGAGAAGGCCAGAAAGATTGTTTCCTAAGGGCTACCACAGCCACTGTCTTCACACGAGACTGTAACAAGTGGGATGGGAGTTCTGAGCTGGGAACTGTGGCCAAAAGCCAGCACGTGTGTACTTATCATAACACCACACGTCACTTCTTGTGAATGATGTTAGTAATAATGAAAAACCTATTTCAAATGTCACGAATCTATTTAGATGTGAGAAAAAATTTTTGATTTATATGAAGCAGAGAAGGTTTCCTTATCTGTGCAGCTCTTGTTATGAGGGCTGAGGCCAGAGCAGGGGCTAGAAGAGCAAAACGAGACAAACAGAAAAGAGGGGAAAGAGAAGATGAGAAGAAAATGAAAGTCGGAAGAAGAGATAAAAAGACAAAAAAGTCAATTGCTCTGCGTCTTGTCCTGGGTGCCGTGCCTGGGAGACAGGCAGGTGGGCGATGGGTTGAACACGGCCCACTGAGCCTACCCTGAATTCTACCAGGTCACGTGCAAGCCAGTGGTTCCCAAACCATGTGGCTTCAGGACCCCTTTGCAGTCTTAAAAATTGTTAAGGATCTCAAAAAGCTCTTATCTATGTAGATATCTATCAGTGCTTCCTATGTTAAAAATTAAAAGAAAGAAACTCTATTATTTACATAAATAACATTTTAATGAAAGGTGATATTTTTCAAAGGAAAATAAATTTAGTGAGAAGAGAGGCATTATTTTTACACTTCACAAATCTCTGAGATGCCGGGCTTCATGAAAGCTGGTTGGCCTCTCCTGTCTCTGCTCAGCCTGTGGTGGTATCACACGGTGTGTAGCCTCCGGAAAACTCCACTGTCCACTCGTGAAAGGAAGAGAGTGAAAAAGAAAACACTAACAATATTTTAGTATCATGATGAAATAGTTTAACCTTGTGGATCTCCAGAAAGTGTCCCAAGACCACCCTTCCCTGCAGAGTGCCTGAGCCACACTTTGAGAACCACTGATCTAGGCTGAGGAATTGATGAAATCCACCTCGTTCTTCCCAGGAAGGCAATCTTACAATAGCTATCAAGGCCACAAAGCATTAGGGCCTGTTGCCGTAGTGATTTCCCTTCAGGGATGATATTTTATATTTATTTATTTTCTTTTTTGAGACGGGGTCTCAGTCTGTCACCCAGGCTGGAGTGCGGTGGCACCATCCCAGCTCACTGCAGCCTTGACCTCCCTGGATCACATGATCCTCCCACCTCCTGAGTAGCTGGGACTACGGGCACACACCACCAAACCAGGCTATTTTTTTTGTAAAGAATGGATTTCCTTATGTTGTCCAGGCTGGTCTGAAACTCCTGAACTCAAACAATCCTCCTGCTACTGCCTCCCAAAGTGCTGGATTACAGCAGTAAGCCACCTCACCCAACATTCAGGGAATATATTTTAAAACAGTAATTCCCAAAGGAAGGACAAATGGCCTAACTGATCTATAATTGGGGAATGGTTAAATAAATGCCAGCATATACATTTAATAGAATATTATGTGGTTTAAAGGATAACGATGAAGACTCTGCACTGGGATGGAAGGACTATCTACAACTCTAAGTGAAAAACTCTGAATTATGTAACTGATGCTTCACCACGCCTGCCAGTTTCACGGTCGCTCTGCCTGGAGACAAAGCCTCAAAGGCAACGTGGGAAAGTAGCTTCTATTCCACATATAGGGTAGGGACTATGGGAGAATTTTCCCTATTTTCATTTATTTAATTATTTTGCAATTATGAAAACAAAAATCAGGAATCAGAGGTTGGGAGAGGGGAGGGAAGAAGGAGTGGGGGAGGCTCTGAGTGGGGAAGTCAGGCCTGGAGGGGCTGATAGCTCAGCTGGTTCTAAGTTCCCTTTCAGTGCTGACTGAGAAAGCTCTGCTAAGCAGCCGTTGTCAGAGGCCTGTGGGAGACACAGAAGACCAAGCATACGGGCTGTGCTTTGCCTCACCAAGGGAGGAAGCTGGGGGCGTAGTGGGGGCGGGGGTAGGGGAGGCAGTTGGGGTGGGGAGAGTGTTGAGGGGACGGGTGTCGGTCACAACTGCAGCACTCAAGATCTCTTGGAGAGAACTGAAATCAGGGGCCACACCCATGTCACAAAGGAGTTGGGCTGGCACTGCAGGCTTCATCCACTGATGGGAGCTTGACAGACACCAAAGCCACCGGGGCTTGGTCAGGCGGGATGCGGAATTTCTGCTTAGGTGGGACCAGGCCAGATCTGTATTTTAGGAAGCCTCGCTGTAGCTGGGTGCAGGGTTCAGAGTTGGAGGTGGGGAACCAGTTGAAGTTGAGCACAATGGTCCTTAAAAAAAGTAGCACTAAAAGGCTGGGTGTGTGGCTGATACCTGTAATCCCAGCACTTTGGGAGGCTGAGGTGAGAGGATTGCTTGAGCCTAGGAGTTCAAGACCAGCCTGGGCAACATAGTAAGACCTAATCTCTACAAAAGTTAAAGATTAGCCTGGCATGGTGGGGCACCCTGGGTGGTCCCAGCTACTTGGGAGGCTGAGGCAGGAGGATTGTTTGAGCCTGGGAGGTCGAGGCTGCAGTAAGCTATGAATGGGCTACTTACTGCACTCTAACCTGAGAGACAGGGTGAGATCCTGTTTCAATAAAAGAAAAAAGGTCATAAAGTTGACCAACAGATACAGTTCTATTGGGAAAAGGGTAGGGAGTATGGGATGGGCTTTATTCCCCTGCACTAAAAATGTAACCAGGATCCCAACTTCACCTTGCTACTTAGATGCAGTCTTCTAGGACTGCAAATGTGCCCTTTCATCGTGCTCTTGCGCTTTGCAAAGTCCAAGGTGCAGCTGGCAGGCTCTGGCTTTGCTGCTGCAGCACAGCTAACCAACCTCAGTAAGATCGCCCACAACCAGCAAAACGCCGGTGGTGCTGGCCAGGCGGGGACTGACACACAAGCTGGGCTGTTGGCAGCCAGGCAGGTTTCCCCAGGCCATCATGGAAAGGGGCGATCTGCCAGCTAATGGCTCTTTCTGGCATGGGCATGAGGAAGGGATGGAGGCTGTGGGTCTGTTGGTGTGGCCAATGTGACAGGGCTGTCAGAAAGTTGAGTACACTCCAGTCGAACATAGGAAATGGGCAGTAGGGTTAGCTCAGCATGAACCTATCTGAATTCTTACTTACTTTTTGTGGTTCACTAAAATATGATGTGATTAAGATGTTCTGCTTTCTGGTTCGGGGTGTGTCTCAAAGAACCCCAGCAGAGTCCTGAAGAGCTACATGAGCACCCCAGACACAGCTGCCTGGCTCTGGCCCCTGCCCCCAGTAAGCCCTGGAGGTCCCCAAAGGGTCTGATGGTCTAGGCCTGCTTTCTTGCAGCTCTGCCAGAGCAGAAACTAGGGCCCAGCTCTAGCCTGGTCCAGGTGCGGACTGCAGTGAGAACTTGTCCCACGCTACTAGGACACCCAGCTCAGCGTCCACAGCCATCAGCTTCAGCCAGTCTCATTTCATTGATCTCTACCCTACACCTACTTACACAGACCTCATGGCATCTTGGCCTGATATTACAGGGAGCATCTCTCCTGATGAGGACACTTTTTTCTCCACACGCCCTTCCCCAGCTTTATTAAGGTACAGATGACAAAAATTGGATATGTTGATGTACAGTGACATTTTGATATATATATACATTGGGAAATGATTAAATCGAGCTAACGAACATGTCCATCAACCGCATAGTTACCTCTTTGCGTGTGTGGTGAGAACTTTTCAAATCCATTCTTGTAGCAATTTCTAAGTTTACAATACAGAACTATTAACTACGGTTACCATGCTATTATATACAATAGATCTCAGAACATATTCTTCCTAACTGAAACACCTTTGACCAACATCTCACCGTTCCACACCCTCCCCAGCCATCCAGCCCCTGGTAACCCCCATCCTATTCCCTGTTTCTATGAGTTTGACATTTTTTTTTTTTTTGGACAGAGTCTTGCTCTGTTGCCAGGCTGGAGTGCAGTGGCTCGATCAGCTCACTGCAACCTCTGCCTCCCAGGTCAAGCAATTCCCCTGTCTCAGCCTCTCAAGTAGCTGGGATTACAGGCACCCACCACCACACCTGGCTAATTTTTGTGTTTTTAGTAGAGACGAGGTTTAACCATCTTGGCCAGGCTGGTCTTGAACTCCTGACCTCATGATCCACCCACCTTGGCCTCCCAAAGTGCTGGGATTTCAGGCATCAGCCACAACACCTGGACTGATTTCCTTCTTTTTTAATGGCTAAGTAATATTTTATTGTGTATATGTTTTAATCTATTCATCCACTGCTGGACACTTAGGTTGATTCCCTATCTTGGCTATTGTGAATAAAAATGACACTTTTTAATGCAGCTACTATGCTATCATCTTAGCTAACGCAATTAAAAGTTAGTCTGTAATATCATCTACCATGAAATCCATATTCAGATTCCCCCATTGTGTCAAAACTCTCATTTTACGGCAGATTTGTTCAAATCAGGGCTCAAATGATGGTGAGGGTTGCATTCTTTGAGAGTCACCCCTTTTTTTCTCCTTTCCGTTTCATGTCATTGATTTGTGGGAGAAACTGGGTCATTGTCTGGGAGCGAATTCTCAATGCACAGCAAATAGTTGAAATCCTCTGCTCAGCTCTTTGCCCTTGGAAAGTCCTCCATGCAGGAGGCAGCTGCCTCCCAGAACTCCATCCTCTCTCAGTCTCTTTCCACCTCAAATCCCAACCACACACGTGCCACCCACGTCCCTGCTTCATTCTTTGAATTTGCCTTTTCTGTCCCCCACCACCATCTTTTTGCACAGATCACCTTTGCCTGTGTATCTTCTGTAGTCTTCTATCTGCTTGGTCCATGACCAAGATTTGTTACTACCAAGGAGGGCCAGCAGGCACACTTCTTCCCCTAGGGGCTGGTGGGAGGAAGGCAGGCAGCTCTCAGCCCCGCGATGAGATGGCTCCTCTGCTTCATGTAGCTTGGTGTGCAGGAACCTCACCTGATTCTTCCCTGGGCAGTGAGAGCCTCCTCATCTCATCTGCAGGGCCTAATGCGGTGCCTGGCATTTGGAGGGCATCAGGAATGATTCCTGGACGGCTGAACAGCCAGCGTGAGGGCAGGCAATGGGACTTCCTTGTTGTCTATGGTACAGAGGCCAGGACTGAAGAATCAGGACGAACAAGCAGAATGTAAATTTGTTCCTTTCATTTTTAATTTTTCTGGTACATAGTACGTGTCTGTATTCATGGGGCACGTGAGATCAAGGTAAATTTGTGACGAAGCATTCAGCTATGTTCTTTCCACTCCTGAAAGATTGTCTTCATTTGCAGTCAAAGCAAAGCATGCTGTAGGATGTCACTGTTGAGTCATTCCCTGCGGGGGGTGGAGGCTCCCACAGACACGCCATTCTCGTTTTCACTCTGAGAATCAAATCTTGTGCCGGGCGTCACAGTCATCTCTGCTGTGGACATTTCCCTCTGAACTACCGTGAGGCGGTTACTGGAATCCAGGGCTCCTCCAGCTCCCCTCCACAGGTTTCCTCCCCTTCCCTTCCGTACTTCTGGGGCTTGCCGGGGGATCCGAGTCTCTACACTGGTGAAGCTGGCACAGCGGTCCGGTCACAGACTCACGTGTGCAGGACCACAGCTCCTAGATCATTAAGCGCATGGAAGCCCGGAGGACAATCCTGTGGGCACCTGTGTGAGGGATGTGGATTTGCCCCTTTCCACACCACAGCTTTGCCCCATCCGATGCCCAGTGGCGGGGAATTTCCATCGCTGACATAGGAAGTCTCCTTGAGGTCCTCTCTGGGACCCAGCACCTGGTACCAGGATGCTGCTGTGTGCCTAGTGAATGGCAGAATGCATCTTCATGGACAGGCTTCTCACCTGACTCCTCTTGCTGGTCCTCCTCCTGGGCTAGGGCGAGGGAGAAGAGGGACAGCCCAAGGGCCTTCCTAAGACAGCCCCCTCCTAAGACAGACCCGATGTTAGGCCATTCTTTTTTTTTTTGAGACAGAGTTTTGCTCTTGTTGCTCAGGTTGGAGTGCAATAGCGTAATCTCAGCTCACTGCAACCTCCGCTTCCCAGGTTCAAGGAATTCTCCTGCCTCAGTCTCCTGAGTAGCTGGGATTACAGGCACTCGCCACCACACCCAGCTAATTTTTCTATTTTTAGTAGAGACGGGGTTTCGTCCTATTGGTCAGGCTGGTCTTGAACTCCTGACCTCGAGTGATCCACTTGCCTCGGCCTCCCAAAGTGCTGGGATTACAGGTGTGAGCCACCATGTAGGCCATTCTTATGTTGCTCTAAAAAAATACCTGAGGCTGGATAATTGATAAAGAAAAGAGGTTTAATTGGCTCGCAGTTCCGTAGACTTTACATGAAGTGTGGTGCTGGCATCCGCCCTGCTTCCGATGAGACCTTGCTTGCAATTTTGGCAAAAGGCAAAGAGGGAGCTGGCATCTCATGTGGCCAGAGTGGGAGCAGGGGTTGGGGTGCAGGGAGGTGCCACACACTGAAACAGCCAGATCTCGAGAGAAGGAACTCACTACTGCGAGGACAGCACCAAGGGGAAAGCCCAAGACCATTCATGAGAAATCCACTCCCATGATCCAAGCCCCTCCACCAGGCCCTGCCTCCAGCACTGGGATGAGATTTAGTGGGGATGACACCCAAACTCTAGCAGACCCCTGCCAGGGGCTGGCTCTTAGCTCTCCAGGCTCTTACTCTGTGACCAGCTCTGCCACTGTTGCCTCTCTTGCTTGGCCCCTGGCTGGGGATGCCCGGAGACAAACATGGGCACCACTGCTCCTGCCAGGAAATTCCTGAGCCCAGACGTCTCTTAGCACCCGTGCCCAGGGCTGGCTGGGCTTCTTGGGCCTCCATGGAGGGGCTAGTGGGATTGGGGAGGAGGTGCACGGGAAGGAGGGGCTGCTCTGGAAGGCAACAGCCAGCCAAGCTCTCGGTTGGTCGGGCAGTCTCTGGGCAGGGAGCCAGCCAGGATACTGTCGCGCTAACACGGGCTGGCTCTGGGGGTGGATAGGACTTGCCCTGGGCTCTAACCGAAGCACTGCCTGGGAGGACCTCTGCCCGGGCCTGTTTCACATCTCTACAGCGGGCACGGGTGTAGAGATGCTCTCTACAGACAGCGTGCTCTCTCTCGCCTCTCTCTCTAATCCTCTACATGTGTGAGGTCACGAGGAGAAATCCTAAGGGAACAGAAGCAGGACTCTGACTTCAGACCCCCCGGGGCGTGCTCTCACTCCGTTCATTGGCAACGATGAAGGAAAAACGGGTCTGCTTTCACCTGGCTGCCCCCAGCCTGCCCTTCTCCTGCCCCTCCCATGCCTTTTCCCGCTTTCCTGCTACCCTCCACTCCTGCCTTCTTGTGGATGGGGTTGGAGGGGGGTGAGAAGTGGGGGGTTCCTCCCTCCGGGTCTGGTGCCCCGCCAACAGGCCCTTCTCCCCCAGCCAAGCTCCCATCTCTCACTGGCTGCCCCTGGCCTTTAGAGCCTGCCACCCTGCAGCCCCCTGACGTCCCTGCCCCCATCCTCCCTCTGCCCTCTCTGCTCTTCACTCTGCCCTTGATCTCCCTTCTGGCCTTTCTCCGGCCTCCAGCCACCGGGGCGGACACTCTACTGCTCCCTCCGACTCTCCCACATCTGCCTCCTCCACCTGCCTTCCCTTGGCCCTTCCTGCAAACCATCCTGGGGGCCTGAGTGGGGAGAGAGTACAGGCTGGAGTGCAGCGGCTGGGTCCCTTGTGGGGTTGGTCTGGGTCTCCTGTCCCTGAGGTCTAAGGAATTCTCTCAGCTGTTGTGCTGGGGGCACTCCCTAAGGGAGGCAGGGCCAGGAGGCCAGGCTAAGGCAGGAGAATGAGGCAGGAGAAGGAGGGAGACCCTTGCCTCTGTCCTGGGTCCCCTTTCTGTGATCTGCTGGCATTCTCAGGCCTGCCCGGCCCTGGAGTGTAAGTGTGTGTGGGGGGGTGTGGCCCCTCTGAGCGGAGTCTTCCTGTTCTGTTGGTTCTGACTGTGTCCTTCCTGCCTCTTTTGGTCTGTGTCATGTCACATTCACTTGGATCTCAAAGTGTTTTCTGAAATTGCTCAGAAAAGAAAAGGCCTAGTGTAGCCCCCATCGCAGGGAGGGTAGCTCAGAGGGGGGCACTCCCCCGGGCCTCAGGCTCCCCTGTGCTCTGGATCCCAGAATGTCCAGGACCCCTGGGCTGGGGAACAAAGGGCCATCTCTCAATGGTCAGTCAATAACTCATCAAGTATTTATAAAACAGAGCAGACAGGATCCCTTAGAGCGTACAATGTAAGGTGCAAATAGGTATCAAGCAAATACTCAAAATGTTTAAATGTTGAAGATATTTAAAAAGTGGAGAGAGATCCCAGATGGCTGATCACTAGCAGCTCGGGATTGTAGCTCCCAGTGAAAGCGCGGAGAATGAGAGGAAGCCACACTTTCAGACGAATTTTTGTTGCCATGGACCAGGAGATTCCCAGCAGAGGAGCCCCATGGGTCACCAGCACGACTCTTGTGGCCAGCGCGGCAGTTCTGCCAGTGCCTCAGAGTGGCGGTTCTTGGTGCAAAGTAAACGGGACTGGGTCCCCTTTTGGCCGCCGTTTGGAACTCCGGGAAGGCAGAGTCACCCATTCAAGAAGGAAGCCAGACCGGAGATTCCCGGGCAGAAAAGCACCATCAATCTTAACGCAGCTGTTTTAGCCGGCACAGTGGGTTGCTCAGATTCCGGCACTGGGAATCAACAGGTTGGACGTCCACTCAGAAACCTAACTAGAAAGTCAGTAATTACAAAGATGACAGATGGAAGAAACCAGCCTAAAAAGGCTGAGAATATCCAAAATCAGAATACCTCTCCCTCTACAGGGGATTACAGTTCCTCATCAGCAACGGAACAAGGCCTGATGGAGAGCGAGTGTGTTCCATTAACAGAAGCAGGCCTCAAAAGGTGGATGATAAGAAACTTCTGTGAGTTAAAAGAACTTGTTCTAACCCAATGCAAAGAAACTAAGAACTTTGAAAAAAGGTTTGATGAAATGCTAACGAGAATAGACAACTTAGAGAGGAATATAAGTGAATTAATGGAGCTGAAAAACACAACACGAGAACATTATGAAGCATGCACAAGTTTTAACAGCCAAATTGATCAAGCAGAAGAAAGGATATCAGAGGTCAAAGACCAATTTAATGAAATAAAATGAGAAGACAAGATTAGAGAAAAAAGGATAAAAAGGAACGAGCAAAGTCTCTAAGAAATATGGGACTATGTGAAAAGACCTAATCTACGCTTGATAGGTGTACCTGAATGTGATGAAGAGAATGAATCCAAGCTGGAAAATACTCTTCAGGATATTATTCAGGAAAGCTTTCCCAACCTAGCAAGGCAGGACAATATTCAACTCCAGGTAATAGAACACCACAAAGATATACCTCAAGAAGACTAATCTCAAGGCACATAATCGTCAGATTCCCCAGGGTTAAAATGAAGGAGAAAATACTAAGGGCAGCGAGAGAGATAGGTCGGGTTACCCACAAAGGGAAGCCCATCAGACTCACAGCAGATCTCTCAGCAGAAACCCTACAGGCCAGAAGAGAGTGGGGGCCAATATTCAACATCCTTAAAGAAAAGAACTTTGAACCCTGAATTTCACATCCAGCCAAACTAAGCTTCACAAGCGAAGGAAAAATAAAATCTTTTGTGAACAAGCAAGTACTCAGAGATTTCATTACCACCAGTCCTGCCTTACAAGAGCTTCTGAAAGAGGCACTACACATAGAAAGGAACAACCAGTATCAGCCTTTCCAAAAATATACCAAAAAGTAAAGAGCATCAACATAATGAAGAATTTACATCAACTAACGGGCAAATCAGCCAGCTAACATCAAATGGCAGTATTAAACTCACATATATTATTATTAATCCTAAATTTATTTATTTATTTATTTATTTATTTATTTTTTGAGAAAAAGAATAATAAGAAAAAGAACAAAGAAGAGGAAGAAAGAGAAAAAGGAAGAGGGAGAGAGAATGGGGGTATTGCTTTGCTGCCCGGGCTAGAATGCAGTCCAAATATGGGTATGCCTACAATTGTCCCCAATAATGGAGACATGAAAGAAAATGAGGGAAGAGAATAACAAACAAGGAGCCAACCAACATTTCGTTTAAACTTCCAAGTTGATATGATGTGGTACTGATAAGAGTGTATATTCTGTGTTAAGTGGAGAGTTCTATAAATATTAATTACGTTTACTTGTTCCAGATCTGAGTTCAAGTCCTCGATATCGTTATTAATTTTCTGTCTCATTGATCTGTCTAATATTAATGTTGAAGTCTCCCACTATTATTGTGTGGGAGTCTAAGTCTCTTTATAAGTCTTGTATGTCTGGGTATTCCTGTATTGGGTGCGTGTATATTTAGGACCTTTAACTCTTCTTGTTGTTGCATTGATTCTTTTATCATTATATAATGTCCTTCTTTGCTTCTTTTGATCTTTGTTGCTTTAAATACTATTTTATCAGAGGCAAAAATTGTAACTTCTGCTTTTTATTTATTTATTTTTGCTCTCTAGTTGGTTGGTAAGTCTCTCTCCATCCTTTGTTTTGAGTCTTTGTGTATCCTTGAATGTGAGATGGGTCTGGATGCAGCATACAGTTTTAGTTTTTTGTCCAAATTGCCTGTCTTTGAATTGAGGAATTCAGTCAATTTAAATTTAGAATTAATAATGATATGTGTGAGTTTAATACTGTCATTTAATGTTAGCTGGCTATTTTGCCCATTAGTTGATGTAAATTCTTCATTATATTGATGTTTTTTACTTTTTGGTATTTTTTAGAAAGGCTGATACTGTTTGTTCCTTTCTATGTGTAGTGGTTCTTTCAGAAGCTCTTGTAAAGCAGGCCTGGTGGTGATGAATTCTCTGAGTGCTTGCTTGTTCACAAAAAACTTTATTTTTCCTTCACTTAGGAAGCTTAGTTTGGCTGGATGTGAAATTCTTGGTTGAAAGTTCTTTTCTTTAAGGATGTTGAATATTGGTCCCCACTCTCTTCTGGCTTGTAGGGTTTCTGCTGAGAGATCTGCTGTGAGTCTGATAGGCTTCCCTTTGTGGGTAACCTGACCTTTCTCTCTGGCTGCCCTTAGTATTTTCTCCTTCATTTCAACCCTGGTGAATCTGACGATTATGTGCCTTGGAGTTGCTCTTCTTGAGGAATATCTTTGTGGTGTTCTCTGTATTACCTGGAGCTGAATATTATCCTGCCTTACTAAGTTGGGAAAATTTTCCTGAATAACATCCTGAAGCATATTTTCCAGCTTGGATTCATTCTCTTCGTCACATTCGGGTACACCTATCAAGCGTAGATTAGGTCTTTTCACATAGTCCCATATTTCTTGGAGACTTTGCTCATTCCTTTTTATCCTTTTTTCTCTAATCTTGTCTTCTAGTTTTATTTCATTGAGTTGGTCTTTGACCTCTGATATCCTTTCTTCTGCTTGATCAATTCGGCTGTTAAAACTTGTGCATACTTCACGTAGTTCTCGTATTGTGTTTTTCAGTTCCATCAATTCACTTATTTTCCTCTCTAAATTTTGTATTCTTGTTGACATTTCGTCAAACCTTTTTTCAAAGTTCTTAGTTTCTTTAGATTGTGTTAGAACAAGTTCTTTTAATTCACAGAAGTTTCTTATTATCCACGTTTTGAAGCCTGCTTCTGTAATTGGAACCCACTCGTTCTCCATCAAGCCTTGTTTCATGGCTGATGAGGAACTGGGATCCCCCGCTGAGGGAGAGGCGTTCTGATCTTGGGTATTCTCAGCCTTTTTTGGCTGTTTTCTTCCCTTCGTTGTAGATTTATCCATTTGTGGTCTTTATAATTACCGTCTTTGTAATTGGGTTTCTGAGTGGACGTCCAACTTATTGATTCTCAGCGCCGAAATCTGAGCAACCCACTGCACCGACCAAATCAGCGGCGTTAAGATTGATGGTGCTTTTCTGACTCTGCACCAAGAACCGACGCTCCGAGGCGCCGGCAAAACCGCCTCGCCGGTCACAGGAGTCGCGCTGGCGACCCGTGGGGCTCCTCTGCTGGGAATCTCCTGGTACGTGAGCAACCAGAATTCATGTGAAGGTGTGGCGTCCTCTCGTTCTTTGCGTTTTCAGTAGGAGCTACAATCCCGAGCTGCTAGTGATCAGCCATCTTGGATCTCTCTCCTATTAATCCTAAATTTAAATAGACTAAGTCCCCCAATCAAAAGACACAGCCAAAACCCATCGGTATGCTGCATCCAGACCCATCTCACATGCAAGGATACACAAAGACTCAAAACAAAGGGATGGAGAAAGATTTACCAACCAAATGGAGAGCAAAAATAAATAAATAAATAAAAAGCAGGAGTTGAATTCTTGCCTCTGATAAAATAGACTTTAAAGCAACAAAGATCAAAAGAGGCAAAGAAGGACATTACATAATGGTAAAAGGATCAATGCAACAAGAAGAGCTAATGATCCTAAATATATACGCACCCAATACAAGAACACCCAGATACATAAGACTTATGAGACTTAGACTCCCACACAATAATAGTGGGAGACTTCAACACCAATGTTAGACAGATCAACGAGACAGAAAATTAAAAAGGATATCCAGGACTTGAACTCAGATCGGGAACAAGTAAACTTAATAAACATTTATAAGACTCTCCACTTTAAATACACAAAATATACACTCTTATCAGTACCACATCACACCTATTCACAGGTTTGAATGAAATATGGTTGGCTGCTTGTTTGTTATTTTCTTCCCTCATTTTTTCCTGTCTCCATTATTAAGCACAATTATTGGCATAAGAGAGGTTTTCAGTACCCATTTTTAGGCTGCATTCTAGCCTGGGCAATAAACCAACACTCCCGTTCTCTCTCCCTCTTCCTCTTTCTCTTTCTTCCTCTCCTTCATTCTTTTTTTTTCTTTCTTTCTCTCTTTCTTTTCTTTCTTTCTTTTTTTTTTAAAAGATATTTAAAAAGCACAACTTTTGGAGGAAAATGAAGGCATGACATGAGTTGATAAAGGAAGGCCAGGGAAGGCCTTCCCGGGAGAGTGACATTCAACCTGAGACCTGAAGGACATGGAGGCACCAGGCATGTGACCCGGAGCCGGAGATGAGACGGAACCTCATTTGTCCCTGAGCTTCCTCCAGCCACAGTCCAGCTCTGCTTGGTGAGAGCATCGCAAATAGGAAACTCACGAGGGGTGAGGTGCTGGTCACAGGGAGGGAAGACCAGGAGGCCGAGTGTGGAAAGAGGTGGGTATACAGCTCACCCTGACGGAGAGGCAGAAACACACGTGGCTATGGGAGAGCCCAGGCAGAGCGTCCTGGGTCTGGGAGAGAGGGCAGGCCCCCGGAATACCACCCTGCGTTCAGATTCAAATGCTATGCTCAGTCTGGGGCACTCCTGGCACGCGTCCTTCTTCCTGCAAAGGGCCCCGCTCACTGTGGACTCTGCACACTCAGAGGGCAGCTGAAATATTTAAGATATTTAAAAGAAACAGGTTTCGGAGTAAGATGAAGGCATGCCATGAGTTGATAAGGGGACCCTGAGACGTTCTGGAATCTTCATCTCATCTGTATAACAGCAGTGTACCCCAAAGCATTGCCAGTGTGTGTCACCAACCAACCAATCAGCAACCAGTCCCAGGCCAGTCCCAAGTCAGTCCTTTGTGAAATAATAGATGGCATAATTGAATTCAGACAGTTAATAGATACTTACAACTGGCGTATGCATGTGTGGTTAGGATCAATGTTTTGCCATTTATTGTGCCTAAAACCGTAACCGTCACCATGAACGACCGTGCACCTTGGTACTTATTTAGCGGGTGGTGATTAATTGTGAGGACTACTCAGATTGTCCGTTCTTCCCTTTAGAGATGAGGTGGTTCCACTGAAATAGAACCTGGTATCTGTGTTTAGTTCTTCTAAAATGGGACCCTCACATAGTAAAGATTATTGAACGGGGACCCTATCTGCAGCAGCCAGCCAGGTCAGGCCCACACTCCGCCAGCCTCCCTAGGTGCGGCTGTGGGCTCCTGTGGGGCACGGGACAGAGTCTCTGGAGGGGCCTCTCTGAACCTGGAGGCACCCAGGCCTCAGACCCTCCTTCCCCGCAGGCCTCAGCGCAGCCAGGGATACTCCAGTTTCCCACCCAGGGCAGGCGAGGAGAGGCTGGACTGGCCAGAAACACAGGCAGCCACTTTCATACTCTTCGACCTGCCCAGCTGGGGGGAGGCGGCCACCTAGCAGCTGCGTGGACCCCCAGGGAGGCAGTGCTTTGAGTCCTGGCCCAGTGACCCCCAGGGGGTTAAACAGGGCACGGGCACTGCCCCCTCCAAGGGGGCACAGCGTGGACTGACTCCTCCCTGAGCACAGCCTGGTGTGTGTTAGGGTCCAGAATGATGCTGGCTTTGGCCCCTGAAGACTTCTCAGTCTTGATAAGTGCCTTCCAGCAGGACGAGCTCATGCTCTGGAGACACCTGTCACTGTCTTCAGGGGCTGCTTCAGAATTCCCAGCAGTTTTGGGCCCAGGGAGCCTGGACCCCTCCCACTGATGGCCTGGAGTCTGCAGATGATTATGAAGAGAATGTAGCCCATCAGGAAACCCCAACCTTCAGCTCTGAATTGTAATGGCAAGGGTGGGTGCCAGGAGGGAGGTGGCAGTGTAAGCGTCGTCCCGCACTGAGACCCAACGAGCAGTTAGCCCCTTCCTCAATTCCCCCATCTGGCTGCTGGGCCCTGGGCCGGGCACTGGCTGAAGGGCCTTCTGCCTGCTTCTGGGAGGCTGCAGCTGCCCCAGGCCATGTGCCTCTGCCCCTCAGGTCCCAGCATCACGGGATTCCAGGGGGCCATGCAGCTCAGGGGTAGGAGGACTGGCTCTTTCTGGTGCCTGGCAGGACACTTTGGGCCTATTGGGGGTGGGAGTGGCAGGCCAGGGAGTTGCCTGGGGTGGGGTGAGTAGCTGTCCGCCACCCAACACACCCCTGTCCCCCAGGACATGATGTCGCTTCAGCCTGTGGCTGCCTCTCACTGCCACAGCCTGCTTGCCCCTGGGTGGGGAGGGATGGTGGCACTGGCCCTCCTCCCGAAACAAGGACTTTCTCTGCCCATCGTGCCCAGGGATGCTGACTGGCCGTTCAGCTTCCACTGTCTTGTCACGCGGCTGTACCCGGGCTCCTTGTTCCCAGTGAGCCACTGTGCTTGGCCTAGAATATACTTTTACTTATTGTTTCAAGTCCTACAACCCAACTGAAAATCAGAATCATTTTATTCAAGGAAACCTATCGTGTTTTAAAGTTTATTAACAAACTTAGGAGAGTAGGGAGGTAGGAGGAAGACTAGGAAAACAGTATTTGGCACGGGAAATCTGGCTCAGGTTCGATCAAGAGTCCTGACTTCTATTCCTTTGTATACAAGCATAAGAAGAAGAATCATAAATATAAATTACTTTCCCCTTAGCCTCCAAGCAAACAACTCAGTCAGCTTTTGATAACTTGAGTAATAACTCAAGAAGGATTCTAGTAATTCATGTTTGTGTTATGACAACTGTCACCAGACTTCTCTCTGGAAATCATCCTGGCCTCAAGGGTTTTTATAGACAACTACTTTTCATGAGCTGAAATCCACATATTGGATGCTCTCCTTGGCCCGCTTTGAGCCACTCCTGCAGGCATAACCTCCATGGGCATTGCTGCTATTCAACCAGGATGTTTCTATTAGTCCATTCTCAGCTGCCAGCAAGCACATACCCAAGACTGGGTAATTTACAAAGAAAAGAGGTCTAATTGACTCACAGTTCTGCATGGCTGGGGAGGCCTCAGGAAACTTATAATCAGGTGGAAGGGGAAGCAAACACGTCCTTCTTCACATAGCGTCAGAGGAGAAGTACTGAGCAACGTGGGAAAAGCCCCTTATAAAACCATCAGATCTTGTGAGAACTCACTCACTGTCACGAGAACAGCATGAGGATAACAGCCCCCGTGATTCAATTACCTCCCACCATATCCCTCCCATGACATGTGGGGATTATGGGAACTACAATTCCAGATGAGATTTGGGTGTGGACACAGCCAAACCATATCAACATTCTTGGTTTCCTCTGCCAAGATTCAGTACTGGCCACTGGCTTACCTTCAAGGCTCCTTCACATACTGGCCAGCCTTTGGAATCTTCCTTTGGCTTTTGCAGTTCTCCTACCTCTGACCAACTCCTTTCCACCTTCATGCGTTCCAGCCTCTCTGCCAACCTCTTTAATATTATCTTTCCCAGAGTTCACTCTTTATTTTCTCACACTGCATGTTCTTTCCTACAAACTCACAAGCTTCCGTCATCATCCTGATACTGATGACTCCCCAGTCTATACAAGCTGGGCATCCCAAATTTAAAAATCCAAAATTCAAAATGCTCCAAATCTGAACCTTTTTGTGCACCAATGTAACACTTGAGGAAAATGCTCATAGGAGCACTTAAGATTTTGGCTTTAGGATGCTCAGCCAGTAGGTCTAATACAAATATTCCAAATTCTCAAAAAATCCGAAATCTAAAACACTTCTGGTTCCAAGCATTTCTGACAAGGGATACTCCCCAGGGAAGGCAGTTCAGCCCGTTGGCACTGGAAAGGAGGGTTTAAAAGGTGGACAAAGAAAGCAGGTGACAATCGAGTCAAGGAGAGGGGGACAGGAAGTGACCACAGCCTGACCCAGCACTTCAGGGCTGGGGTCACCACTGGAACTTTGGGGTGACTGCAGATATGACCTCAGAAACTGAAGTCTTTTTTTTTTTTTTTCTGAGATGGAGTCTGGCTCTGTTTCCCAGGCTGGAGTGCAGTGGCGCAATCTCAGCTTACTGCCATCTCTGCCTCCCGGGTTCAAGTGATTCTCCTGCCTCAGCCTCCCAAGTAGCTGGGAATACAGGCGTGCACCACCATGTCCTGCTAATTTTTGTATTTTTTTTCAGTAGAGATGAGGTTTCATCATGTTGACCAGGATGATCTCGATCTCCTGATCTCGTGATCCGCCTGCCTCAGACTCCCAAAGTGCTGGGATGACAAGTCAAGGACTTCTGAGGCTGAGCACTGGGGGAAGACCTGGTAATGCTTCTCCTGGTGGCCGCAGCCCCTGCATCCTGCATCTGCACGCCCCCACAGCAGGGCTTCGCCCCCCACTGCTGACAGGCCCCCACCCAGGCAACCTTTGCCCTGCCAAGGGAGCCCCAGCCCTGCCTCCTGGAAGCGCTGGCTTTCTGGAGTGGGGAATGCTGCCCTCGAGGGAGCCAGTGCTCCTGGTTGAGGGGCAAGCCCTGTCAGGAGAGAGGCTCTGAGTGCCCTGAGTCCAGCGGCCACCTTCATGCCACTCTGAAAGCCTGAGGGGCCTGAGGGTGGACACAAAAGGAGGTTGCTCTAGTTTCTTTGGCCTCTGGACCAACGTGAAGAGGGACAGACACTCACTGCCACAGGCCAGTCCCCGGGTGGCTGAGAGCTCCCTTGGAGATTGAGCTTCCTGGAGGGCCTGACAGCTGCATGCCCTGGGCCATCCCCTGTGTTCGGCGGGTTCCTGACTTCCCCTGGCCCCGGGGGACAGTTCGCAGGAAGGGCCAAGGGAGGGCAGGTGGAGGAGGCCATGAAGGGATGGGAGGGAGGGGGCAGTGGAGCGGTCTGCCTAGGTGGCTGGAGGCCAGAGAAAGGCCAGAAGGGAGGTCAAGAGCACAGGGAGAGTGAAGAACAGAGAGAGAGGCTAGGCGGAAAGGTGGAGGGGTGGGCTGGGTGGGGGAGGGGACTTCAGGGGGCTGCAAGGTGGCTGGCCTTGCAGGTTCCAAAAGCCAGCAGGCAGCCAGAGAGAGATGGGAGCTTGGCTGGGCCTGCAGGAGGGGACTGGGCACAGGACCAGAAGGCAGGGGAAGAGGCAGGGAAGGGGCAGGGAAAGGAGTGGGCTGGGGCAGCTGGGTGAAAGCAGACCTGTTTTTCCTTCATCGTTGCCAACGATCAGAGGAGAGTATGACCCTGGGGCTCTGAAGTCAGAGTTCTGTCCTGCTTCTGTTCCATTAGGATTTCTCCTTGTGACTTCACATGTGGAGAATTAGAGACAGCGAGAGCAAGAGCAAGAGCAGTGAGAGAGAGAGAGAGAGAGAGAGAGAGAGAGAGAGAGAGCACAGAAGTCCTGCCTGTAGCACAACTGTGCCCATTGTAGGGATGTGGAAACTGAGGCCCTGAGAGAGACAGATCCAGGCAGAGCTTGGGCTAGAACAGGGTGTGCTTTGTCATGGGGGCCAGGAGGTGGTGCGAGAGTCGGGGAGAGGGCTGGTTTAGGATGATGGCTAGATGTGAAGCAAGAGACTGGGCCTCATGCAGATGCAACTGGGCAGCTGGAAGAGGCAGGACCTGTCAGTTTCGAGCCCCACGTGGAGACTGTCCCTGTAATGAACATGTCCTTCTGTCCAGAGCTTTAATCAAGCAGCTGTGTACCTTTATCATATAAACATTCACACCCAGGCTCTCTTCATTTAGAAGAGGTGTAGATCCAACTATTTTAATGAACACTGAAGACTTTCCTTCCGCAGTAGGGACATGTTATGTGCGTTATATAGCAGAATGTAATATACCTTTACAGAAATCTCTGTAGTTTTTTTTTTTTTTTTTTTTTTTTGAGATGGAGTTTTGCTCTTGTTGCCCAGGCTGGAGTGCGATATTGCGATCTCGGCTCACCGCAACCTCCGACTCCCGGGTTCAAGTAATTCTCCTGCCTCAGCCTCTCGAGTAGCTGGGATTATAGGCATGCGCCACCATGCCCAGCTAATTTGTATTTTTAGTAGAGATGGGGTTTCTCCATGTTGGTCAGGCTGGTCTTGAACTCCCAACCTCAGGTGATCTGCTTGCCTGGGCCCCTCACAGAGCTGGGATTACAGGCGTGAGCCACTGCGCCTGGCAAAATCTCTAATTTAAAAATGATGTAATACATAAATTAAGACATCTGGTCACCTTAGATGATAAAAACAGTATGCATCCAGCTGGTGGTAATTGTCTACCTTCAGGACCAATTATACAGTGAATGAGTTTTTCATCTTGTGATGCCTCTAACATGTTTGCTGCCCCCACAAACAGCAATGACCACCTGATGGGGCAGGTGCCCAGAGGAGGTTGGTGGGCTGGTGGCAGGGAGGTACGTTTCTCTAAGCAGTGGAGACGCCTTTGCCAGTTGAGTGGGTGCAGACCAAGGCTGGTTTGTAGGACAAAGGGCCAGAGCTTCATGCCTCAGAACGCAGATTTTTTCTGTGCGGTTGGAGGCCAGGCTGTCTGTGGATGGTGAGGAGCTGGAGGAGGGGCCTTGAGGTGTGGAGTGGCCTTGATGAGACTGGGGCTGGGATGGGGCTGCCCTAGCACCAGGGAAGGGGTGAGGGGTGCTGGTGCCCTGAGACCACCATTTGGATGGTTCCCTTTGGCTCCTGGAGCATCGTCTGTGGGCTCAGGAGCCTAGGGTGGAGTGGGGAAGCAGGTGAATGGAGTGAGGCACGACCCAGGGTGTGGAAGGAAGGAGAGCAGAGGGATCCTGCCATGTGTTCGTGGGGGTGGGGCTAATGGGCAGGGTGAGCGCAGCAGAAGTTCCTACCGTGAGGCCGGACTGTGAGACGCGGCCCTCGTGGGTGCAGTGGTCGGGGCCTGTGGCGGCAGCAGGTGCACTGTGTTCCTGCTCAGCTTCTTTCTTTTCTTTTTCTTTCTTTTGAGACATAGCTTCGCTCTTGTTGCCCAGGCTGGAGTGCAGTTGCGCAATCTTGGCTCACTGCAACCTCTGCCTCCCAGGCTCAAGCAATTCTCCTACCTCAGCCTCCCGAGTAGCTGGGATTACAGGTGTCCTCCACCAAACCTGGCTAATTTTTTTTTTTTTTTTTTTTTGTATTTTTGGTAGAGATGGGGTTTCACCCTGTTGGTCAGGCTGGTCTCAAACTCCTAACCTTAGGTGATCTGCCCACCTTGGCCTCCCAAAGTGCTGAGATTACAGGCATGAGTCACTGTGCCCAGCCTCCCTGCTCAGCTTCCTAACAAGGAGGCTTCTTGGGCAAGCCGCTGAACCTCTCATCGCCTCCATTTCTACCCTGTAAAGTGGGGGTGCCTGTGCGTCCTGCCTCACGGGGTTGGTGAGAGTGCAGCAAGGTAGGGCAGGTAGAAATCGGCCTCTCTGGGCACCATCTCCCAGGCCCAGCCCCAGTTCTGCATCCAGCTTGTGGTACACATTTGGGCACAGGGCTCCAGCCCTCTGTGCCTCAGTTTCTTCCTCTGTCAACAAGGCTGTTGATCGTTTGCACCTCCCAGGGTGTTTGGAGAACGAATGAACTTTATTTGTAAAATGTACTGCCTTCTGCGTGGTCCTCAGGACAGGTAGGGTCAGTGGTGGAGGGAGCTGTCACCATCGGTAATGACGTCTCCTTGAAGGGTCAGGGTGACTTGGGGTGGAAATGAAGACTGAGCCAGGTGCTGGCTCGTGGTGTGCCCAGGAAGATATTTATGGCATTAAAGAGCAGAGGTGGGGCCAAGCGAGGTGGCTCATGCCTGTAATCCCAGCACTCTGGGAAGCCGAGGTGGGAGGATCATCTGAGGTCAGGAGTTCGAGACCAGCCTGGGCAACATGGTGAAACCCCGTCTCTACTACAAATACAAAATTAGCTGGGTGTGGTGGTGGGCACCTGTAATCCCAGCTTACTCAGGGGTCTGAGACAGGAGAATCGCTTGAACTCGGGAGGTGGAGGTTTCAGTGAGCCGAGATCACACCATTGTACTCCAGCCTGGGTAAAAAGAGTGAAACTCCATCTCAAAACAAACAAAAACAAACAAACAAACAAACAAACAAAAACAGAAAAGCAGAGGTGGTGGCTCTACATGTGAGGTAAGGCTCTTGGTACAAATGGTTTTGCTGGAGAATACGGTATGAGTGTTGGCATACTTCCTGGGGCAGTGGCAGAATAAGTAGGGCAGGTCGTGACCTCCCCATAGCCTTCACCTGTCAGCCCCTCAGTATTGGAGAAGAATTTGTACCGTCCACCCCAATATATATTTTTAAAAAATCAGAATTAAATAAAAGACTTTCAGAAAGGAAACGAATGTCCTAGTTACTCAAGCTATGGAAAGGCGAAGATAGGTTCATTATTAAAACGCTGTGAGACAATTCATGGAGATGAAGGACACAATGAACGATTTCCATGCAGCAAAACAAAGATAAAAGTGGGCAGGCGTGATGGCTCACGCCTGTAATGCCAGCACTTTGGGAGGCTGAGGCAGGTGGATTGCTGGAGCTCTGGACTTGGAGACCAGCCTGGGCAACACGGCAAAACCTCTCAACGCCTTCGTATTTTGTACCAAAACTACAAAAATTAGCCAGTAGTGGTGGTGGGTGCCTGTAATCCCAGCTACTTGGGAGGCTGAAGCGGGAGAATCACTTTAGCCTGGGAAATGAAGATTGCCGTGAGCTGAGATCGTGCTTCTGCGTCCCAGCCTGAGTGAGACTCTGTCTCAAAAGAAGAAAGAAAAGAAATGAAAAAGAAAACCAAGAACCCAAAGATAAAAATGCCTGTGTGTAGGGGAGGGGCGGGAAGGCAGGAAGGAAGGAGAAACACTCCACGAGGAAGAAGGATCAGAATTCAACAGCTAAAGCGTAAACAGAGTATTAGGCTCCTGACCGGCATGTGGGCAAAGGAAATAGCACACTTTATGCAACAGGAGACATAAGAGAAAATAAATATTTCAAAAGTGTCCACCATCTGCTCACATGCCCATCCCCGTATCCCTAGGAAATAAACAAGTGTAGCTCAGTAGCTGTGACCTGGTGGCCTCAACGGGGAGTGGCTGGGAGGCCAGAAGGGATGCTCAGAGGGGAGAAGAAACCCCCCCATTCCTTGATTCCTGGCCTTATCGCCCATGAGGGAGGAGAGCTGGGGGCCTTGGATGTCCGGCGGTAGTGGAGGAAATGCTGGGAAGCTGCCACCAGGATTCAGCCCGGGACTCTGCTCCTGTGAGCACAAACCTCAGGGGGGCCTCGGGAGGACACGGATGAGACGGAGCCAGAGGTGTCCACTTGGAAGGATTTGTTTAACGTTCACAAGACAGTCAGTGGCTCCATGCATGTGGGGAGCCGTGGAACAGGATGGGGTTCCAGAATTCTCTCCTCCCCTGCATTTGGCAGCAGGGGAAACTTGAGACTGTCTATCTGTTCCAGAAACTGTGATCTTTGTAACCTTCATAATAAAGGGCCTCCTTTGGATGCTGTGGGCTTTTTTTTCCTTCTTTTGAGACGGAGTTTCACTCGTTGCCCAAGCTGGAGTGCAATGGTGCAATCTTGGCTCACTGCAGCCTCTGCCTCCCAGGTTCAAGCAATCCTCCTGCCTCAGCCTCCTGAGTAGCTGGGATTACAGGCATGTGCCACCACACCCAGCTAGTTTTTTGTATTTTTAGTAGAGATGGGGTTTCACCATGTTGGCCAGGCTGGTCTGGAACTCCTGACCTCAGGTGATCCACCCACCTTGGCTTCCCAAAGTGCTAGGATTACAGGTGTGAGCCACTGCACCCGGACAGCTGTAGGCTTTTGGTGCTAAGATAACCATTGCATTTGAAGACCACCTTTGTTCAACTTCTGCATATTCTGGGGGCTCCAAGCCCCATCAGGGCCATCAGCAACCATGGGCAGGATGACTGAAGGGAGAAGCCTGGAGGCTCCGAAAGAATTGGCTGGCTCACAACAAGGACAGAAGGCAAGCCCACACACAGATATCTGAGCATCTGCAACCTTCTCCTGTAACATCGCTGTTACATTTCCAGCGAGGGACAGATGCACGTGTCGGGGGCATGGGGAAGGCTGCCTTCTAGACAGTCTTTGCCCCCTTGCGTGTTTTACTCCCTCCTGTCTTGACATCAAACGTCACTGACCTCGGCCACCATGGACCCACTTTCAAGGAGCCCAGATATCTTCAATTGCTATGGGTGATTATTAGAGCCCAGCTGTCTTTGTGGGCACCTAGGGGGCAGGGTGTCAGTCCTCAGTGAAGGCTCCAGGAACGGGCTTCATGTGGTGTGTGCTCCCAGCTGATGGTGCAGGGGAGTCATCCAGGCTTAATGTATAAGTGGGGCTTGATGGCTGGACGTGGTGTCTCACACCTGTAATACTAGCACTTTGGGAGCCTGGGTGTGGGGCATCACTTGAGTCCAGGAGTTTGATACCAGCCTGGGCAACATGGCGAAACCCCATCTCTCTTTTTTTTTTTTTTTTTTTGAGGTGGAGTTTCACTCTTGTTGCCCAGACTGGAGTGCAATGGTGTGGTCTCAGCTCACTGCAACCTCCGCCTCCCAGGTTCAAGTGATTCTTCTGCCTCAGCCTCGCGAGTAGGTGGGATTACAGGCATGCGCCACCACACCCAGCCAATTTTGTATATTTAGTAGAGACAGGGTTTCTCCATGTTGGTCATGAGGGCTCACGCCTGTAATGCCCTCACTTTGGGAGGCCGAGGCAGGTTCACGAGGTCACGAGTTTGAGACCAGCCTGACCAACAGGTGAAATCCCAACCCCAGGTGATCTACCCACCTTAGCCTCCCAAAGCGCTGGGATTACAGGCATGAGCCACCGCGCCTGGCCTCCCATCTCTATTTTCACAAAAATTAAAATAAATAAGTGGGACTTGGGAACAGAAGTGTTCCTGAGAGAATGGGAGGGGAGAAGCCAGATGGGGAGCCGTAGGGTGGGGCCTGGGGCAAGTCCCTGCCTAGCCCAGCTCTTGGAGTTCAGCGCTTTGAGTCTGTCTCCAGGCCGCACCTGAAGGATTGGAGCAGAGAGTCGGGGCGGCGGCTGCTCGGAGGGTGCTCAACTCGTCTTCCTGTCTTTGTCTCTCCTTCCTTCTTTTCTCTGTTGGGGCTTCCTCTGAGGGTCCCATTATCAATGTAACTCCTTTTCTTTTTTCTTCAAATAGACCCAGTAGAGGAGACAAAGGCAGGCATGAAATCAACGAGGACTGGGGGCCTCAGTCACCGCTTGAGTACCAGGCACTTCCTGGGTGCGCTTAGCCCTGTTACCATGCCAACTCCTAAAACACCGTTTTCTGAGACAGCCACTGTCGTCTGTCTTCACCACCACTGCCTGGTCCCTAGGAGATTATCCACAGACATTTTTTGATTGAATGGATGTGTAACTCCGATTTGCGGCTAGGGAAATGGGCTCAGAGAGGTTAGGCAACCAGCCGAAGGTGACAGAGCTGCTTTGCGGGGGAGTGGAAGGCAGAGACCTGCTGAGGGTGTCTTCAAAGTCCGGCTGCCTCGGATGCCCTGGACCCTTCTTTCAGACACCCTGACGCCCTCCTCCGGCCCTCATTCCTTTTGCTGCTGCTGGTGCCCTCATCCCAACCCAACCCCTTCCGCCCCAGTGGGTCTGTCACATGCTGCTCCTATGCCAAGCCTGTGCTCCCTGGGACCCCAGGGCAGCCCCTGCCCCTGGTTCCTGCCTAGCCAGCTTCCAGACTCAGCTCCTGCCATTCCCCTCTTACCCTGATGCAGAGGGTGCCTGGGCTGTCGCCAATACCATGCCCCTCCTGCCAGCCTGCACCTGGGGTGCCCTCCTCAAGCCTCCTCCTCCCTCCCCGTGCCCCTTGGGGCTCACCTCCTGTCCCTGCTCCTGTTCTCTGACCAGCCCTCCAGGGCAGTCTTAGGGACAGTTTCTGCACAGTCCTGGCCCAGCTGGTCACCCTGCAACGTCCCTGGTGGGTGGGTTTCCCCACTGGAAGGAAGGAATGCCCCAGGAAGGCAGGGCCGGGCCTCTGGTTGCTGAAGGAGTGAATTTCAGCAGCGTCAGGGGAGGATGTGGTGAGTGCCCAGCTATCATGGACCCGCTCTTTGGTTAACATAGATTCACTTGTTCCTTGCCCTAGAAGAAGCTCCGGAGGAAGCTCCTGGAAGAAGCTTTCTGAAGAAGCTCCTGAAGCTCTGAAGCTGCCCCACATCCGAAGTTGGAGGTGTGTGCCCCCAAACCCCCCTCGACTCGGGGCTCCCGGTCTAGAAGGCAGGCGGGGAGCCGCTCAGGCTCCCAAAGTCTCCAGTTTATTCTAGAGGGTGAGATAGAAGGCAGGACTAAGGTGAGAGGTTTCAGGAGGCTTAAGGGAAATTATCTGAGAAAGTCCTTCCTATGTATGACTTCCCAGAGCTGTGGCAAGGGGAGGGGAAAGCCGGATGGACAGGCCTGAGCCGCAGGGTGGGGCCTGGGGGGAGTCCCTGCCTAGCCTCCCTCTTAGGAGCTCAAACCTTTGAGTCTCTCTGAACATGTACCTTGGCAAGGGATCCCCCATCACGCCTTTGGCGGGGGTGGTTAGCAAAGCTCTTCAGGAGAGGGAGGTGGACGATGCCTTGGACTGCTGAGCAGCTCACGTTGTGCCCTGGCTTTTGTGTCAAAAGAGAGAGAAGAGCTCATAGGTGCACAGGTGGGCACAGAAACTCTGAAAGCAACTTAACAGCAGTGCCCTGAGGGGTAGGTGAGAGCTGGATTTGGGAGTGGGACAGATATGTTCCCATATGTTTTTACGTATGTATTTGAATCAAGCGCATGCTTTCAAAAGTTTAAACAATGAGCAACAGCAATAATGTGGAAATATTCATTTCTTAAAAAAAGGTAGCCAGGGCCGGGCGTGGTGGCTCACGCCTGTAATGCCCTCACTTTGGGAGGCCGAGGCAGGTTCACGAGGTCATGAGTTTGAGACCAGCCTGACCAACAGGTGAAACGGTTCTGTAGAAATGGTGAAACCCTATCTCTACTAAAAATCCAAAAATAATTAGCCGGGCCTGGTGGCTTGTGCCTGTAGTCCCAGCTACTCTGGAGGCTGAGGCAGGAGAATTGCTTGAACCTGGGAGGCGGAGGTTGCAGTGAGCTGAGATGGTGCCACTGCACTCCAGTCTGGGTGACACAGTGAGACTCTGTTTCAAAAAACGGTAGCCAGAAAGGGAAGTAAATGAGGCTTTCTTTGAGGAAGGGCTGAGCAGAGACACTGCTCCCTGCAGGCCACTCAGTGTGGACCCTTCCTGGGCCCTCACGTTGCAGGCTCTGGGTATCAAGGTGGGTGCCAGACACTGGTGTGTTCCCTCTCTGCTGCTGTCCAGACAGGCTCCTGGCCTCCTCCTGCACCCAGGGTGCCTGGCCTGGCTGCTCTGCCTTGCCCAGTAGCCAGTCTTTGGCTTAGATTGGACTGAGGCCCTCCAGGGGGGTCCTTGCTTGGGGCAGGACTGCTCAGCACCCTGTCTTGCCACCCAGGCCAGATTGGGGTTCCGTGGCCTAGAGCAGGGAGTGGACTTGGCATGACCCATCGCACAAGCCCAGGTGAGAGTTTAAAAGGCTGTCACAGTTCCGTCAATCGCTTCACCAGACAGCGGGAATACCTGGCTCTGGGGGCCAGGTGGTTCCTCTGCAGTCACTTACAGGCTGTTAGTTACAGAGGGGACGCATGTGCTGGATGAATCATCCAGAGAACCCAGGAGTAGTTTCTATTCCTGTAGACACCTGAAAGTCCCAGCATGCATGGCTTTGAAAAATTGCTTGTGGTTGGTCAGACTCAGTGGCTCACGCCTGTAATCCCAGCACTTCGGGAGGCTGAAGCAGGTGGATCACCTGAGTTCAGGAGTTCGAGACCAGACTAGCCAGCCTGGCCAACATGGTCAAACCTCGTCTCTACTAAAAATAAAAATTTAAAAAAAAAAAAAATAGCTGGGCATGGTGGCAGCTACTCCGGAGGCTGAGGCATGGGAATTGCTTGAACCTGGGAGGCGGAGGTTGCAGTGAGCCAAGCTTGCACCACTGCACTCCAGCCTGGGCAACAAGAGTGAATCTCTGGCTCCAAAAAAACCACACACACACAAAAAGAAAAATTGCTTGTGCTCTGGTCCTCCGACAGGGCCTCCCAGCAGCTCCAGGCACGGGAGCTGCCTCTGCCAGGGGAGGTTTCGGCCCAGACTTTCCTGACGGGCTGGAATCTATGAGGGCTCTCAGCTAAGAGCCACCCAGGCCCACGGCGAGTCTCAGCCCTCCCAGCCCTGACAGTGGGCGATGACACGGAAATCTCTGCTTGCAGCACTCTCGGAGGCCACAGGCCTGAGACTGCCCCAAATCTCTGTGCAGGCCTGGGACAGAGAAGCCGAGGCTGAGGGAGCTTCGGGGCTCCACTGACCATTCTTGCAGAAACACATGTGGAGGCTGAGGTCTCCTCTGAGGCTGGGCATGCAAGTCCTAAACTGGAAGGCGTGCAGTACCACCCTCCTTTCCTTTCTGTGGGCAGCAGTTTCAGATCCTAAACCCCCGCAGTGCTGGAAGCCACCACGGCCTTTGTCGGGTGCTGAGAACTGCTGCTTCTGCGTGGTGGCCCTGTTAGAGCGTCTGAGGTGCAGGAGAGGCTGCCTTCTCTTCCAGAGGCTGCCCAGGCTTTGACACATGCAGTGTGATTTTTGGCTTTTTGGTTTTTTGGTTTGTGGCAGCTGGGGAAGCAGGGCGTGCAGATCTTCCAAGAGAGCACAAGAGTGTAGACCCCCCTCGTAGAAACTGCTCCCCATCTCCACACCCTAGTTCCACTCAGCACCTCTGCAGACCCCAGAGCCAGAGCCCCTGGGCCAGACAGGGTGACACTAAAGCCGCTCAAAGAGCATCTGGTCCCTCCCCTTCATTTCACTCACAAGGAAGTCAAGACCCAGAGAGGGGAAGTGACTCCCCAGAGCAGGCTGGCAGCCAGGCCTGGAGGAGAAATGACATCTCTCAGCCTTCTCAGCTGCACTGGACCACGTACAGGTAACAGCCTCTGGGCCGTTTAGAGAAACTGAGGCACAGCACCTCTAACCTGACCTTGCTCTTGTGGACTGCAGGTAATTCTCCTAAGATCAGCGGGGCTTGTGTGGGCAGGAGCTCTGTGCACACCTGCCCCGGCTCAGCGAGTGGTCCCAGGTGGCAGGGCAGAGGCAGGCTCGGGGTAGCCTCCGTGACAGCAGCGGCGGCAGGCAGACCTGGTTTGTCCCTGATTACGAGTGACATTTTTCTACGAACCCTCAACTTCCTCCTGATCTGAGTCAGGGTTGCAGCATCATGTCGGGTGGGGAAACCTCCCCGTAGGTAGGCTGGGAACCTTTCCCAGGGCTGGGAGCTCGCGTGCCACCGCCCTCCACCGAGCCCGTCGCCCATTCTCCGAATCCTGTTGGGAAACCACCAGGTGCCCGAGATGACACACTCTCAGGGATCATCCTGCAGCTCTGAGCAAGTGCTTGTTGGGGACCAGAAAGACCTAGGAGCCCAGGCTCACCCACTCACCAGCTGTGTCATTTCTCTAGCCTCCGTTTCCCTCTCTGGGGAATGAGGCAATACATGGTTTCTTCCTCACGGGGCGCTCGAGGGCAGCAAATGAGGGGGAGCGCCCTTGTCACTATCATACATTAGAGCTGCATTGTTCTCAAACCCCAGCCAAGTGTCTCTTGGAGAGGCTGGGAGGGAAGACACAGCAGCGCTTAGAACCCTGAAAATTCTAGATTCTTCCCTGCAAGGGAGAACCCAAGGTCAGGACATGTCTGGCTGGCCTGGCCTCACCTGGGCTTCGTGCTACCCGAGGTGCTGGGGATGAGGGGACCGGGCCGGGCAAAGCGCCGTCCGTAGCTCCGTGGAAGTCAGGGTTTGCCTTCGGTTCTGAGCGGCTGTCCCAGTTCCAGAGGGAGTACCGGTCACTATGGAGCTGCAGCAGACCAGGCCACACGTTCAGCCATTTCTTCACTCGCTGTCTCATGCAATAACCTTCCCAAGCGCAAACTGTATGTGAGGCTCAAGGATGAAGGTGAAGGGGATGAGGTCCTGGTCCTGGGCTGCTGCAGGACAGCAGGGACACGCTCCCCTTGGGGGACACAGAGGACTCTTCAAGACACTCACTTGGAACTGCACTGGGAAGACCACATTGGATGATGCAGGTGTAGCTGGGAAATGGGCATTCGAAGGAAGGGGTGGGATTTTTAGCAGTGGAGGGGTGTGTCCAAGGGGACAGAGGAGCATTAACTTGCAAAGACGTGAGGAGGGGGCTTGGCAGCTGCTGGTGGGGGCCAGTGTGAGGGAGGAGGAGAGACTGAGAACATGAGTTCCAGCTGGTCCCTCACAGCCTGGTTCGACCTTGGGTAGAATCTTTAGAGTCTCTGTGCCTCACTGTCCTTATCTGTGAAATGGGCATAATTAAGGCAACCTCCCAGAAGTGTCCTGAGTTCCCGCCACACAGCACTGAGCACATAGCTGGCCACCTCTCATGTTCCCAAGCCAGCCCCTCCACTCTCCCAGCCCCACTCCAACCCCACACGAGCCCTAGCGACATGCAGGCATTGGGAGATTGTGGCTATGTCCCCTGTCCCCTCTGTGTCCTGTTCCTTCTTGCCCTCGTGGCGCCCAGAAGCCCAGCTCAGGCACAGGCGGATGACTTTATTCACACTCTATTGTTCGTGGTGGATATGCTGTGTATTCTAACTGTGGAATTTTGGGAGAACTCCAGGAATCCATCCCTGTGGCTGTGCCAATGCTGCTTTTGTAAGCTCTGGCCCTACCATCTCTGAGGTGGCTTGCACGGCAATGCTCTGTGCAGACGACAGCCCCACAGCTGCAGGAAGGACCACCTTCTCAGCCACAAACCTCTGTTGGGTTGTGATCTCCCTGTTGCTTCTGTTCTCTGGAAAATCCAGGCCGCCGAGGGAAGGAAGGTAGATCTGGTGTGGAGCTACATAGGTGGGTTTCAAGGTCTCAGCTGTGCAGGCACAACCTCAGGGCTGCCACAGGTGGGATGCTGGGTCCTCAAAGGTGTGAGCAGATGAGGGTACCACGGGGCACTGGCAGCTGCGGCAATCCCAGCTGCAGAATGTGTAGAGTCAGCAGTTAAGAGCCAGCACGGGCCGGGCGCTCGGGCTCACTCCTGTAATCCCAGCAGTTTGGGAGGCAGAGGCAGGAGAATTGCTTGACCCCAGAAGTTTGAGACCAGCCTGGCCAACATAGTGAGACCTCGTCACTACAAAACATAAAAAATTAGACCAGGCATGGTGGCTCACACCTGTAATCTCAGCACTTTGGGAGGCCAAGGTGGGTGAATCACCTGAGGTAGGGAGTTCAAGACCACCCTGACCAATATGGAGAAACTCTGTCTCTACTTAAAATACAAAATTAGCCAGACGTAGTGGCACACGCCTGTAATCCCAGCTACTCTCGAGGCTGAGGCAGGAGAATTGCTTCTTGAACCCGGGAGGCGGAGGTTGTGGTGAGCCGAGATCATGCCATTGCCTTCCAGCCTGGGCAACAAGAGTGAAACTCCATTTCAACATAAATAAATAAATAAAATTTTAAAATAAAAAATGAGTTGGATGTGGTGGTGCATGCCTGTGGTCCCAGCTACTCGAAGGGCTGAGTGGGAGGATTGCTTGAACCTGGGAAGTTGAGGCTGCAGTGAGACTTGATTGTGCCACTGCACTCCAGCCTGGGTGACAAAGCAAGACCCTAGCTACAAAAAAAGAAAAAAAAAAAAAGAACCAGCACAGTGAGGCCAGGACTCTGGGCTTAGGGCTGAACAGGGCCTTAGGGATGGAAGAACTGAGACGGAGCCCCACAAGCAGAGGGAGCAGGAGGAGAAGCAAGGCCTCTGCGCGCCACCCAGTCCCTTCACACGTGAGGTGCTTTCTCTCCTTTCCACCAAAGCCTGGAAAACAGCATTATATTGAAGGAAGATTCTACTTCAGGGTTAAAAACAACCAAAAACACCCATCAGTAAGACACAGCGGTGTGTGAATTCCCTCTACAGCATTCTGGATAAGCGCATCTCCTTGCCTTTGCTTGCATACCTCTGGTGACAGAGAGCTCACCACATGACGAGTCTGCTTTGCTTTGTCAGCTCTCGGACACTCTGGCTGCTTTCTGCGGCACCTGGAACCCGTTCCTCTTCTGACCCCATAAAGTCCTAGGGTGAAACACGTCACGAGCGCTGGGGGAAGGAGGCCCTTGTGTCTTTCCTTCAAGGACTTAGGAATGTCTCTAGGCCTTTCTGCGTGCTCTTCCACGCTGTGGTTGCCTAGCCCCTCGGAGTTCAGCCCCGCAGACAGACAGCCTCGGGTCCCAGGGTGATCAGAGCTGTGCACTGGCCACGGCCGTTCCCTCTCCACTTCCAGGATCACTGAGTGTAGCCTTGGTTCACCTTATATCTCTCTTTCCTGTTTAAAAGAACACTTAGGAATTCCCACTTTCATTTAAGAGGTGACTGCATTTGTGTTTTGTGTATAAATGTTGTTTCTTTAAGCAATGTACATCTGATTTTGTCTCTTGACTCACATGTTAAGAGGCTACGTAAGAGAATGCATAGAAATGTCTATTAAGTATTATTAATATCACGGCACTGCAGCTAAGAGGTCAGGACCAACAAACAGCTATTTTCTTTGCGGTCTGAGAATGAGGAGTGTAATATCGCCCTTGCTGTTGGGGACTTGCCTGGGCTCGGGAATGGGATCAATTTTGTAAAAGACCTTCTGGTCTTCTAAAGAGAGCATAGTGCCTTGATTTACGACGGTCTTCTTCCTGATCTGCTAGTCCACCTTGTTAATTGGGTTGCGCAGAACTCTAATATTCTCTATTTGGTCATGGATGTTCTATAAGAGGGGCACTAAAAGCTCCAGCTACACTGTATTTCTGTTTCTCCTTGTTTCTGTTGCATTTCTGACGTGGTCACATCATGTACTTGTTTGCTATGATAATTGGAACAGAAATAGAATGTTTTATGTTTTCATTCTTTATTGCAACTTTTACTCCTGTGGAGTCCCCATGTTACTTTCTCAATGCTTTTTACTAAAAAAAAAAAAAAAAAAAAAAAAAAAAAAAAAATTACTTTGTTCTATTCCCTTCCTTTCTAGCACAAAATGTGCCTGATAAACCAAAGCTTATGCTGTCATTTTACTCTGTGTCTTTTCCTTTTCTTGATGCTTTTCATTGACAAAAGATGATCGAATTTTTTAAAATTGCTGGTTGGTTTTAATAGATTAACATAGGGAGTATTAACCATTGTTTATAATATTTGCATAAACCTCTGTGGGGTCACTCCTCCGCTTTCTATGTTGAGATATCACGGTTTTTTGATTTTTGGTTTCTACTGCGAATTCTCTCTTCCTTTTGTCCCGTTAAAATAGAGAAAGTAATTTAACCTAAGTATTCAATTTGGAAAATATTTACATTTTAACTTCTTGTTTCTATTGATAGCTTGCCAAGCTTTGGGGAAATTATGTTTGAAATCTCTTTTCTCCCCTTCACCCACTCTTCATTGTGAAGCTGGCATTTTGTCTCTTTTGTATTGTCCTTTACTGCTTATGTAACACACGTTTTTATGATGTGATGGCTGACCTGTGAGCAGAGGAAACTTGTTTATTTTTCAATTATTTTTAAAATCATGAATCGGGTTCTTGTTGCTGCTCTCTCATCATTTGGGTGGGACTTGCTGTCCCACTTGACATCTCCACATCTCTCTCTCACCTCATGCTTTGCTCCCAAGTCCCATCTTGAAATGCTCATCTCTGGCCCTGCAAGGTCACACCTCATCAGCTGAGCTTCAGTGAATTCAGTGCGTGCCTTTAAATTTTGTGTTAACCTTCTACCTGCCGTGCCTCAAAAACAAACCCAGACCACAAGCTGTTTCTATGATGTAAAAGGAAAAAATTGAAAGGTATCCTTACTGGTCTCCTTTTCCCCCGCCAAGCATTATATATATAGGTATGTATATGTATATATATATATAATCTCAAGTTTTCATATGATCATTAATTAATTAGAAAAACACACCAAAAAAAAAAAAAAGAGAGAGATACAAAGATAAAAGACTTTTAAATCAGCCACCATCCAACTGCTAGAATGCAACCACTGGTTGGCATGTAGAAATCTTTTTTTAGGGGTTTCTTTTCCCCCTCTCTGCGTGAGCTTTAAAAATTTTAATCGCAATTGAAATCATTCTGAATGTCTAATTCTGTAGTTTGTGGGTTTGTTACTTAACATAGTCAGCATAAACATAACAGTCAGACAGAAAAATTTTCTATTGAGTAAGTTTACCATAGTGAAATTAACCTCTTGTTGGCATGTAAATGTGTGTATGTATTTTTTACTATTAGAAAAAATGTGATGTGGTAATACATTGAGGCAAAGAAGACGAAGAAGAAATGCCAAGGTGGACATATTTTTGTATGCAACTTTTCTTCTTCTTTTTTTTTTTTTTTTTTTTTTTTTGAGACGGAGTTTCGCTCTTCTTGCCCAGGCTGGAGTGCAATGGTGCGATCTCGGCTCACCGCAACCTCCGCCTCCTGGGTTCAGGCAATTCTCCTGCCTCAGCCTCCTGAGTAGCTGGGATTACAGGCATGTGCCACCATGCCCAGCTAATTTTTTTGTATTTTTAGTAGAGACGGGGTTTCACCTTGTTGATCAGGATGGTCTCGATCTCTTGACCTCGTGATCCACCCGCCTCGGCCTCCCAAAGTGCTGGGATTACAGGCTTGAGCCACCGCGCCCGGCCCACAACTTTTCTTCTTTCGTGTGATTTACTTAAGGCGAATTCTCAGAATCACTGGATGGAAGGCCTATGGTTTTCATGGCTTGTAATAGAAGTTATCAAATCCCTAAAGTTGTGTGCTAATTTGTACGCTTACCAGCATATTGGTGACTGATTTCACAGAACCCTTGACAAATTCTGTGTTAAATTTGATAAGCAAAGATGTTATCTCTTTATAAATCCTCTTCTGGGAACTGCCTATGTCACTGCTCGTTGTTCTGTTGTTGGTCTTGATATTATTCATTTTTATATACTCTTCATAGAGAAAGAACATCATTTGTCCAACACTGGTTGTGTTTTGTTTCTTCAAGTATATTATTTGATGTTAAGATTTTTTAGCAGGAAGAATTGTTTTTAAATTTCTGTGCCACCAGACCAGTCCAGTTTATTTTCTGTTTTTTTGCTTTTCAGTTTTACTACGTTGACAAAGAGCTTTTCCCTTTAGAGATTTTTTTATAAGTTATTTATTAAATTTTTGTTGAGTTTTTCTATGGTTTGATTGTTTTGAGATTTAATTCCTTAATGAATTTGGAATTTATTTTGAGATGCTGTGTAGGATGAGACTCTAAGTTGGTTTTTACTCCCAAATTGTTAACTGACAGTCTCAACATAACTTCTTAACTAAGCTTTCCTTTTGTATTATTGATTTCTTGGAAATGGCTCATTTATTCTTGTTCATGTTAAATGTGTTAGGGCATTGTCTGAGATTTCTGGATGTTAGTAAATGTCTGAGTTCAATAAGAAAGTTCTTATTATTTTACCATTAAATACAAAGTGGCCATTTGTGTGAGTGAGCAATTTACTCTTTGTAAAAAGTACTTTCCTATTCCATTAGTTAGATAACTCTGAAAACCCGTTGATGCAATTGGATGACTTTTTAGTTTTGCTTTAATGATGTGACACACAATATGAATTGATTTCCTAACACTGAAACTATCTTAAATTTCTATAGTAAATCTGATTTGTCATGATGATTTATAATGATAATGTACCGAATTCTACCTGGTAATATTTTAATTAAGATGTTTACATATGTATTCATGATTGTATTTGAGCAACTTTGTCTCTTTTGTGCTGAGTTTTGATATTTGGATAAGTTAGTTTAATAGAAATTCATTAATATTATGTTCTGAAGTACTTTATAGGGGCCGGGGATTATCTGTTGCTTGAAAATTTGAAATAAGCTAGAGCCTATTTTAAGAGTAATATTTGATAATATTCTGAGTTTCTTTTATGGTTATTAGTCTAGTCAATACTTTTATTTCTTCTTGTGTCAAACGTTGTATAGATTGTGGTAAATTAGGTTTTTGCCCCCAAATCAACAACTACATTAAGGTTTTTAAACAGATCGGTACACAAGTAATGCAGTTTCTTTCTATTTTTCCCCTCTCTCTAACTAAGCTTAATGTCTTCTTTCTTATTTCTAGTTATGACTATCTGAGTCTTCTTGATCATAGTTGTTAGAAACAGATGTATTGCTTTGTTTATTGTTTCTTCTCTGAAGGAATCACCTATTAAATTTGTTGATTCTGATATTTTCTCTTTTCTAATTCCTTTATTTCTGCTTTTATCTTTATACTTTTTCCCTCGTTTTCCCTGACTTTATTTTTTTCCTAAATGCTCAAGTTAAGTGCCTAATTCATTTATTTCGTTCCCTTAAAGAAAATTAAAGCAGTTAGGGCAACGTATTTATCTCTGAGAATAGATTTTGGCTGTATCCTGTCAACTTATTATTTTTTTAAACAACCAATCCAAAAAGTTGTTGCTATTCTTGATTACATCTTGTGTATTTGGTTTTGTAGTTCTCACTTGATTTTTAAATAGTCATTGTTATTATTATTATTTTGAGACAGGGTTTATATAAGGAGGGTGTCACTTTGTTGCCCAGGCTAGAGTGCAGTGGCATGAACACAGCCCACTGCAGCCTCGACTTCCTGGGTTCAAGCCATCCTCCTGCCTTAACGCCTGCCTCTGGGTAGCTGGGACTATAGGCACAAGCCACCACACCCAGCTAATTTAAAAAAGAAAATATATATATATATTTTTTAGAGATGGAGGTTTCACTATGTTATGAGGTTGATCTTGAACTCCTGGGCTCAAGCGATCCTACCTCCTTTGCCTCCCAAAGTGCTGAGATTATAGGCATGAGCCACTGCACCTGGCCAGGCTATATTTTTTTTTCTAGGTTTGTGTGTGTGTGGTCAGAGTGTAGCCAACATCATTTCTGCATTGTTTTTAAGGGATGGTTTTGTTCTTGTAAGGTAGATAATTCAATTTTGGCCAAGTATTTCTTGACTGCTTGAGAAAAAAAAACGGATTACCTATTTGCTTAAAACCAAACCCAAGAGCCATTCATTAAACTATATTAATCATATTATTTATATAATTCTGTGTCCTCATTTATATTTTGCCTATTTGTTTTGTTCTAATCTACAGTTATAAAAGTCTGACACTGTAATTTGTTTTTGCCAATGGCTCCTTGAATTCTTAGATTTTTACATGATGTAATTTTGTACAACACCGTTCGGTATATAAGATTACTGTATTTGCCTTCACCATTGAGTTTTTATTTTATTCTATAAAAATAAGCTTAGTCATCCTGATGAGCAATTTTGTTCTGCAATTCTACAATGCTAGTTATAAATATTGCCTCTCTTTCTTTTGTTTATATTTGTCTGTTCTATCATCACAGGACTTTTTATTTTTTTGAGACAGAGTTTTGCTCTTGTTGCCCAGGCTGGAGTGCAATGGCATGATCTCAGCTCACTGCAGCCTCTGCATCCTGGGTTCAAGCAATTCTCCTGCCTCAGCCTTGCAAGTAGCTGGGATTACAGGCATGCACCACCATGCCTGGCTAATTTTTTTTGTCTTTTCTTTTCTTTTTTTTTTTTTTTTTTTTGGTATTTTTGGTAGAGATGGGATTTCTCCATGTCGACCAGGGTGGTCCTGAACTCCCAACCTCAGGTGATCCACCTGCCTTAGCCTCCCAAAGTGCTGGGATTACAAGCATGAGCTACTGCACCCAGACTGTCACAGGACTTTTATGTTGAACATTTTTGTGTCATTTAAGTGCACCTTTTATAAGAGCAAACACTTTTATTTTTTAATTGAACTGAGAATGTTAGTAAAATTTGAATTTTTCACACTTATTGTTGTAATTTCTATGCTATTTATTTTCCTATTATATTAACTCCTTTGCTATATAGTTGGTTTTGTTTCTTTTCATCTTCTTTAGTAATTTTGAAGGTAGGCATCATATTTTTAATAGTGGTTACTTTAAGGTTTTCAAAAATCTGACACATATTTCTGTAATTATTGAAGTAAAAAAATAGAACAGAAGTATTAGCAATAGAGCCATTTGCTTCACCCCAGGCACTTACTATCACTCTCCATTGTCCCCAGCCCCTACAACATAAGAACGTTCTTCCTGCTTTGTTAATTTATCCACAGTATTACAACTTGTCTCTTTCTAGGGACTCAGATCATCCCCCCTTTTTTTTTTTCCTAGAGATAGGGTCTCACTCTGTCACCCAGGCTGGAGTGCAGTGGCATGATCATGGCCTCAAACATGCAGCCTCAAACTCCTGGGCTTCAGTGATTCTCCCACACAGCCACCCAAATAGTTGGGGACCACAGACAAGAGACATCACACCCTACTAATTAATTTTTTTTTTTTGATAGAGATGGGGTTTCACTATGTTGCCCAGGTTGGTCTGAAACTCCTGGGCTCAGGTGATCCTCCCACACAACCTTCCAAATAGCTGGTGACCACAGGCATGAGCCAACACACCCTACTCATTTAAAAAATATGTATTTTTTTGTAGAGATGGGGTTTCACTATGTTCCCCAGGCTGATCTCAAACTCCTGGGTTCAAGTGATCCTTCAACCTTGGCCTCCTAAAGTGCTGTGATTACAGGTGTGAGCCAGATAATCTCTTCTGTGTTTTTCTTCTTTTAATTTTAAATCTGTAACTATATTCATCATCTTACATCTCTTTCCATCGAGCTTTCAATTCAATTCTCAGTCCCGAGTTTTCTACCTTGATGTTTTCATCCTTACACTCTTCTTAGTCATTATCTTGGAGCCCTAAAGTTTTGAGGTGACTATTTTTCTAGAGGCCCCATCCACCCGAGAGTTGCTTTCTGCCCTCTTTACGCAGGAACTCCTGGTTGGATACGAAATTCCTGCACCCAAATTTTTTCCCTCAAACCTCTTCTGGTGTAATTATTTTTTCAGAGGTTTCCAAGGAACTTGGTTTGTTTATTCATGGATGTTTGTGAGGCTCTATCTTAGTGACATTTAAACATGGCAGCAGGACATTCAGAGGTGTCAGCAGGGCATCTGAGAGTGGCCCTCTCCATAGCTTTTGTATAAAACATGGCACTTCACCTCCTGTTTTGTTCTCATTTACGCCACAGTTCCATTCAGCTGCACCTCTCAGCCACCATGCTGCTGCTGACTCACATGGTTTTGGGTCCTTTTGCTGCATTCACAGATGCTGTTTGCTTGACCCATGACCTTTGCTTACTCAGTGCTATTTCCTACTGGAGAGGCTGGGATGAGGCCCCATTCAAGTCCTCTAGGAGGTGAAGGCGCCCACCATCCCTGCTGGGGACGGTAGAAAGTCAGCACTCCGCAGATGGTGCTGCTGGGATGGAGACTCGGAACATCCCCACTGCTGCCTGTGACATCAACCAGATCCCGACATCAGTGGCAGCATTGGGATGGCCCCTTGGCAGCTCTTCAGGGGTGTTGCTGAGACCTCCCTGGAATTCCAGAGAACCACCGCTGGGAGCTCCGACCACAGTCAGCGCAGCTCTGCTGCTTCAGGTCCATGGTGACGTTGATGCTGACGCCACTCTCCTTGGGCTGCTCCTAGCCAGTGCCTGAGTCGGACAGAGACGCTAGCCTGGGGTGATTTCTGATGATGTGGGGCTCCTCCAAAAGGCAGCTTTGCTCAGAAATGCCCCATGGCTTGGCCAAGACAGGCTGAGATCCGCGCTGCTGTCTGGAGTCCTTCCCACCTTGGCCTTCCTTCTCCATCTCCTTCCACAGCATCAGACTCGAAGGTGTTCTGAAGGCTCACCCCACCGCCTCCTGCTCCTCTCCCTGCTGTCCTTCACAGGCACTTCCCCTGTTCAGCTGTTGGATTATTTAACACTGCCTTAGCATCTGCTTCTCAGGGGACCTGAAGGGACTCAGTCTCCCACCCAGCCAACTACAGTGCTATTGATTGACTGGGGTAGACCCCCAGGTTTGCCAGAACAGGAGCTGCCGAGGGAATGGCCCCATGCCCCAGGTCAATGGTGCTAGTTGCTGTTGCCACCCCCGTTCCCCTCCCTTCCCCGTGAGTAGGCTGCCTTTATATTAGCAAACTTCTTTGAGAAGGGTGACTACTGTTTCATCTCTTGCTGCAGTTTGGAGTACATTGATGCCTTTTTATCTTACTACAGTGAAGCTCCTGATTTTTTGAAAAAGACTCAAAAAGATGGTTTCCTTGGACTTCCAGGGGGAATTCAGATTAATTTTTCAGATTCTCTACTCACTCTGCCATTAGCTGGCAGTCTTTTTTCAACCTCATTTCTTGCCAGACCATAGAGTGCCTTCTGTGGCTTCAAAGACTACCCTCCGAGAAGCTTCTATTTGAAGTCTGTCTGTAATTCAAATGTGACCTTAAGAATAATCCTACTGGGGAATACTGTTGGCCAGATGGTGTCTATTTTCCATGCATATACCTACCACCGTCGGAGTAGACTCATCCCAGCACCCTCGGTTGTGTGCTTTCTGCCAGACGATTTTTCTCCTGTTGTTATTCATTCATTCCCCCAATTCAGCCACACATTGCATCTGGGTTTGGGTTGGACTTTGAGCCTCACTGATTTTTTTCTTGGCCACTTTGAACCACCAGCAATATGGTGGACTCATCCGTGGAGTTTGCCGGTAACAGTCGACAGTAAGGGACTCTCAGTGTTGAGCTTTCGTCATTGGTGGCTGCTTTTTCTTAATCAGTGAGTGTGACCCAGAGAGAGACATGCCCTCAGTTCCTTTTTCAAAATGTTACTGGATCTCTTTAAACAGAAACTTGTATTTGCTCTTATCTTTGTGGTTTTTGGTTTTCTGCTGTTTCTGGTCTTAAAGGAAACTTCCCCAAGCTGGTTCCATCTTCCTCTTTGGTGTTGCAACATTTTACGTTTAGACCAAAGCGGGGCTTTGGCCTGCCTTCCTCATCATTTTTGAAATTTACCTTGTGAGTTCCAAGCTATTCTAGTAATTTTTTGAGCTGGGCCTGCGGCCATTTCAGCATGTTTAGTGAGGAGGAGCCACAGCCAGCTTGCAGATCCTGAGGAGGAGCAGTTTCTCCCGCACAAACTGTCCCACAAACCACAGGACACCAAGGCTTTGAATATGAGGAAGTACATTTTCCTAGATCTCTAATGACATAAATCCATGAGAAAAGTTAACACCTTGGAAAGCACAGAATCTTTGGAAAGCCACCAAATCAAGTAATGTACGTTAAATGTTTAGTGCATAGTGCTCAATGGATGATATATCTATGTACCTATAAATTTCCATATGTAGGCGGGTGGATCACCTGAGGTCAGGGGTTTGAGACCAGCCTGACCAATATAGTGAAACCCCGTCTCTACTAAAAATACAAAAATTAGCCAGGTGTGGTGGCGGATGCCTGTAGTTCCAGCTACTTGGGAGGTTGAGACAGGAGAATTGCTTGAACCCGGGAGGCAGAGGTTACAGTGAGCCAAAATCATGCCATTGCACTCCAGCGTGGGTGACAAAGTGAGACTCCGTCTCAAAAATAAATTATCTATCTGTCTGTCTGTTTTCGTTTTCATTAGGGATCAGAGGGCTTGGGAATGGTATTCCATGTAAGATCTTAAAAAATACCCCAATTTTTTCCTCTCACAGACTCCCAGTAGTGATGAGAAACAATAGCAGAATGAGAATTCTGTTAGCAATAGCTGCACAGCAAAGAAATAAGTCACAGGAATGCTTATTGTGGAATTCACTGTTTCCTGGTAAAACACTCGAAACCTAAATGTTTATCAATAGGCTGCTGGCCAAATGAGTTTTGGTATACCTACACCACGGGAGGCAAACAAGACATTCACATATGCTGATGTAGACCAATGCCCAAGAAACATTGTTGAGTGAAAAAGCCAGAGATAGGAGCTGCAGGCATATTATTTCCAAATTTTAAAGAAGTCATACATGTATACGTATGCATGCATGTATTTGCATATAAGCGTATATTGAGAAAATGTCTGGGAGGATTATGCAAGAAGCTGTAAGCCATGGCTGCCTCTGGAAAGGACAGTTGAGGCCTTAGGGTACAATGGAGGCCGACTTCCTTATGTATGTTCTTTTGTTCTCTTTGAATATCTTATTGAGTGCATGGAATACTTTCAAAATTAATAACAGGAGCTGTGAAAAACAATGAATAATGGAAGCTTTTATTAGTAACAGAAGTTGCAGGACCAGGTGCAGTGGCTCCTGCCTGTAATCCCAGCACTTTGGGAGAGAGGCCGAAGTGGGCAGATTACCTGAGGTCAGGAGTTCGAGACCAGCCTGGCTAACATGGTGAAACCTCATCTCTACTAAAAATACAAAAAATTCGCCAGATGTGGTGGCGTATGCCTGTAATCCCAGCTACACAGGAGGCTGAGGCAGGAGAATCACTTGAACTCAGGAGGCAGAGGTTGCAGTGAGCTGAGATCGCCCCATTGCACTCCAGCCTGGGCGACAAAGGGAGACTCCATTTCAAAATAATAATAATAATAAAAAATAATAGCTGCAGTGGTCACTAGCACAGGATGCTCTGGTGGGAGTCCATGCTGATGTCTCCTCCCTGCTGCATCGACATCTTGGGATCTCCGCCCCTGTTAGGCGAGAAGTCATGGAAGGTGAGCGCAGCACAGGGAGGCAGGTCTCACGGCAGGACCTGGCTGTACTTGCTCACCCAGCTGCTTCCTGCCAAAGCAGTTAAGGAAGATGCCAGGCCAACGCCGTGGTCCTGTGCACTAGTGAATGTGGCACGTTCCGTGTCTAAGACCAGTCAAAGTCGAGTACACCAGCAGTGTGGCCTCGCTTGTGGGGAGAGGGAAGAGTGGGTGAGAAAGGAGGGAGTGAGGAGGGGGGCAGAGGTGGGGGGTGGGGAGAGGGTAGAAGCTGGGTCATATTTGAATCCTCTTTCTAGCAGCCTCTGTTCTGGAGGCCTGGGTTGAACACTTGGTTCTGTCTTGCTCCAGAACTCCATACCTTGATACAGAACACCATAATGGCACTCACCCCCTCATCCCAAATCGCCCAGGCTCAGAC
Organism: Saimiri boliviensis; assembly: GCF_048565385.1. NCBI lineage: Eukaryota > Metazoa > Chordata > Mammalia > Primates > Cebidae > Saimiri > Saimiri boliviensis. The sequence continues at coordinate 10,649,243 of NC_133453.1, forward strand.
CACACCCGTGTGCGACCATAGCTACAGCCTTGGTCCACTTGTCTCTGAGGCCGCTTCTCATTTTCTGCCTGACTAAAGGCCCGGTGGAGACCTCAGGCCCGTGCTTCATTCCCTCTGGGAATCCCCTTTCTCCCACGTCTCCATTGTCTGTCTGGTTTTCTCTTTGGAGTACACGAGGCTGCAGCCGCTGTAGACCTCATATCCTGGCAACTATGAATCCCTAACGAGACTCCGACCCTCTGCCTGCAAACCCAAGCAAAAGTTGTGTGGCTTATCATGGCCTCTTGGAGAGTCAAATGTCTGCCCCTGAACCAATGAGTTAACCAACTACTGTGTCCGGGGTAATGCGATGCTCTGGTGTCAATCACTCCTCATTGCAGGTCAACTCTGTCCAACCATCAGGAAGGTGGGTGGGGGAAGACAGAAGGAACAAGAGGAACTGAACCCTGGAAACAGCATTTGAATCCCTGATCCAGCTGCTCCTGAAGTCAGCCCTACACTAGTTTTCATGTTTTCCATTCTGTGACATTCTCTCTTTGCCAAAGCCTGTTGGGTTGGGATATATGTTGTTACTTCTTTCAACGAAAGGAGTTCTGATTTAAAAGACAGCTGTCCATGCACAGCAGGGCTCCATATTTGTAAAAGAAAAATGTGAGTATGGTAGAAAGAGAGTGAGAAAGGGAGTCTGGACTGATATGCACGAAAAGTAACAGTGGTTGCGTCTGGCCAGCAGCACTCAAGGGCATTTTTCTTTTCTGTGTTCTAGTTGTGATTCAATGGGCATGAATTGCTGTGTGATGCCAGGAGGTGTTTGTTATTCTTGACCAAGTCATTTGAATCTATCACTTCAAGAGAGTGAAAGGAGTCCCATCTGATCTATTGCTGGTGTCGTAGGAAGAAACATGAGCCAGCCAAACACCAGCGGGGACTGCTCCTTCGAGGGCGTGAACGAGCTGATGAAAACCCTGCAGTTGACAGTCCACATCCCCACCTTCCTCCTGGGCCTGCTTCTCAACCTGGTGGCCATCTTCGGCTTCAGCTCCTTCCTGAAGAAGAGGTGGCCCGATTACGCTGCCACCTCCATCTACATGATCAACCTGGCAGTCTTTGACCTCCTGCTGGTGCTCTCCCTCCCGTTCAAGATGGTCCTGTCCCATGTGCGGCCCCCCTTCCCGTCCCTGTGCACCCTGGTGGAGTGCCTCTATTTCATCAGCATGTACGGAAGCGTCTTTACCATCTGCTTCATCAGCATGGACCGGTTCTTGGCCATTCGGTACCCACTCCTGGCCAACCACCTCCGGTCCCCCGGGAAGACCTTTGGGATCTGCTGTACCATCTGGGTCCTGGTGTGGACTGGGAGCATCCCTGTCTATAGTTTCCATGGGACAGTGGAGAATTACATGTGCTTCCACAACATGTCTGACAGTACCTGGAGTGCGAAGGTGGTCTTCCCGCTGGAGGTGTT